>NW_024881822.1:0-655281 GCF_019059575.1 Amphibalanus amphitrite
GGGGAGGTTATGTAGTTCATCTCAGAGATTGGAACAGGTATGTGAATGGCAGCCCGGCCACCGGAGACCGCACCTGGTGTTGGGTAAGGGAGCGAGCGGTGGCTGAGGTACGCCAAATCGCATCAGCGCTGCCTTTGAAGTGATAGCGGAACTTGAAAGGTTTCTGGCTCGGCCTGTAATTGGCGTCTGAATGCGGCGCTCAGCCCGGGTGAGATATCGGACGTCGGGCCGCGGCTGAAGGGCAAACACGCTGCCGGGCAGCCCGAGCGGTGGAGGATTCCGGGCAGATCCGTCCTCCGGGGGCAGGCGGAGGAGAGAGCAGAGAGAGGAGGAGAGTGGATGGAAGAAGTGTGGATGAAAGGAGGAGGTCGATGTGTGGTCCAGCTTCTTACTCGAACGGCGGGATGCTCTGACTCCGACTCTGACCCGTGCCTGACCCCAATATCGGACTGCACCTGGTCACTGGTCCTGTTCCGGACCACGCCTGCTCTCACTTCCGAAAGCTCCTGGAAACGAGCTTTACCCACGCCTGGCCTGGTTCCCAATCCTCCCATCTGGTCCCGCGTTCTGGTCCCGCGCTCTGGTCCACGACTGGTCCCGCCTCCGCCCACACGTGGTCCCGACTCGGGACCGTACCTTTGTCCGCGGTCCATGCGGTCCCGACCGCCGCGCCGCTCCCCGCCGCGCCGGCCGGCCAGCTGGGGCCCTTTGTCTCCGGGCAGCCGCTCCAGCCGGTGTTATGCCGGGCCCGTCGACGCTCCGTTGTTCCTACAGCTCGGGCGTCCGTGGTGTTAATTTCCGCTTTGTCTGTACGGCTCTGGGCTGTCTACCCGACTGCGCCCCGCTGGGCGGGACCCTCGACTGAAGACACGCGCGGCTGGGGCGGCTCTCTGGACCCCTTCTCCGACCGGTGGACCATCCATCGCCGTCCTCCGGGCGCGGCGGGAGTACCTCCTCCCACAGCGTCGGTCAGACTGCTGACCGGCCCGACGGACGGGCAGGGCCAATTACCCGGCCAGCCGGAGCGCGCCGCGGCTAATGAAGCTGTTACGGAGCGCCGCGGAGGTGCGCCCGACCGACCGGTACGGAACGGGTGGAAGGGGGCGGGGCGGGCGCGCACCCTACCCCGGGCGCGAGTTACCTAAGTGTGGAACTACAAGTCGATTCTAGGGCTCTGATTGGTGACTTTGGTCGGGGGATGACGCTTATAGCATGACGTCACTCGCGTACTTGGCCGGACCAACGGCGCGGCGCAGGCGCGCCGAGCCAACCCAGAGGCTCTCAAACTCAATTGTACAGATCCTGCGCATTGAATGGCGAAACTTCGGCGAGTTCGCTTAAGTTTGGAAGCCCCTGCCAGAGAACTGGAGACGGCCGGATTATTTGCTGGACAGTGGGCAGCGCAGATGGCGATTGACGGTGCCAAAAAGATAGGGAAAAGGGGTTGAGACTTGAGCAGTGAATTATAAGCCTGTTGCATAGCTGAGTGGTAAATTGTAAAATACTTAAGGTTTGAAGAGATGCAGTGTAGTTTAGCCGACTCAGGGGCATTCTGCCGAGTTATGTAAGGCGGAAGGGTCGCAACTCGCAAGTCGTTTGTTTACATGATTGCCTGATTAAAATGTAAAGCGTACCTAATGTTTAGTTGATAAAACAGCGAGGTTGGGCATCTGCTCAATCCATTTCTTCTCTGCAATAGTGCATTCGCCACTGTAATTCATTGTAAGAGGCACTGGGCTGCGCCGCCTGTTAATTATTCCGAAACCACCAGTGAATTGTCACAGTCACAACAATACGAATCGTTCAGTCGCGCGCTGGGGGTCCGCCAAGTTTGAGTGTGCTGCAGAATGCAGGCTGGACCGCCGAGAATATAACACTTCCGTCTCCCTGGGCGAGCGGCGCATTGGAGCCGAGGGAAACTGCTTCAGTTTTTTTTGGGGGGGGAAGATACCCATGTTTGAAAATTATGTTCTGGAATGATGCGATAAGGAAAAGGACGGTTTCTTGAATTGAGGGCTGTGGAGAAGAAGCAGATTTTCTCATTTGCTACCCGATACAACGCGAAAAGACGCAAATGTAGCACATTGGGCTTAAAAGTCTAATAAAGATCAGGGACTTCGTGAAGCATGCCTAACTGACCGCGACCCAGTTATTTGCCACTGCAGGTAGGCACTAGGTAGGTAGATACTCATTTGTAAACAGAGCGTTACAACCCTCGCCAGAAATTCAATCAGCAGTAGCTTATCTTAAAACGTTTGAGTGCACCTAACAACCTTTAAAAATGACGTCCTCCCTTTCAATGGTTCGTTCGAAGACACAAAGCCAGAATCAGCCAAGCAATATCGGAATCCATTGCGCAGTGTGTCGACTGTCGGATGTGCCCATCCACATAGCATAGCACACACTGCTAAATGCAGGTACGCTCACCTACACATTAGGTATTTGAAGGACTTGATAGCTCATACACATGGAAGAAACGCATGAAATGTGATTAATAGCTGCAGCAGAAGTTTGGCGTCCGATGCCTCTTCGCCAAGTTAAGACCATGCCAATCTCGGCCAGTCTGCCGCCGCGCCGGCACTGACCGTGGTGTGACGTCATCCGGCCGGCTCGGCGCTGGGTAGTCGTTAGGCGGCACGGGTGGACATCGATAGCAGCGCCTCCAGCGGTCACTAGCGAAAGCTGGGCTGTAGGCGACGAAATACCGGCTGAGTTGTCACACGTTGAATAGCTTTATAGACATCTGCCTTGTGAAAAAGTTGAACTTTTGCCTTCAATATTTCTACAGGCAATTTTAGGAGTGATCTTCACATCTGGCAAAACCGTTTAGATTATTGTATTCACTTCAAGCCTTCCTTATTGTTCTTGACGATGATACTGGAACTATTTTTAATTAGTGTTTCTAGCCTAGTAAAAGAATATATTGTGCAAACGATGGAAAAACATAAAACGAAAATTTTAAATGCAATTTTATCTAACAATTAATGGTAGATTCTTTACACATAAAGGAAAAGTTGCATGCTAACTGATAATTCAAAGCTCTTGGGGTCAGATGTTTTCATCTTTTCTTACGTCGCCCCAATGGCCGCGAATACACTTGTGATAGCGCCTATCGTTCCACACTTAGGTAACTCGCACCCCGGGCGGCCCGACCCGGCCCAGCCCGACCAGCCCGGCGGCCGTATGTCCCCGGTAATTGTGTGGCTGGGTTTAATTGATCACCGAGTCGGCCCCATCCCGACAGCTCCGCAGCTGAGTGTGTTGCGATACACCCAGTGCGTGAGGGGAGGGGAGGAGGGGGCTTATTGGAGGTATTGTTTGGTGGAACGTGTTCGCCTTTGGGGATGAAGTGATTATATTGTGGCTGAAGCAGAATCAAAACAGAGAACACAACAATCAGTCAGTTATCGGGCTTCTACCGGCTGAACTGTTTGGCGCCGACGAATTCGAGAGAAACAGATACAACGATGATTGATGACATCCATGTCAGTGTCAATCAGTGTGGCCGATCTTGTTTGTCAAAAGCAGCCATTATTTACAAAGCTGAGGGCGTGGGAAGATGGGCGCTAAGATAACGATATAAATATTAAACACCTGTATGAATAATCCAAATTAGTGGTGAGAATTATTCATCGACCTTGTGGGATGCTTTCACTGTATTGGTATGCAGGCGTAGTGGCATCGAAACCGATGAAGAAGTGATGAGATCATTCTCTATGTCATATCCAATCTGCAGTGGATATGAAAGATGTATCATTTTGTTTGCTTGGCTTCAATGAGTCAATTCATTTTGTTATTGAGTTTATCATGCTTATAACCTTAAACCACGTTTACCTCAGTTTTGATATCCGCTTCCATATCTAATTATGAATGCTCGTGTGTGCAGCGTCAGTTAAAACCGACCGACCAGTTCAGGTCCTAAAATGAATATGTTTATCCCACATGTCTTTAGACATAATTAACGATCAAATCACCATCTAATTAAATCGTTTTATAGTTCACAGTTTACAATAACCAATAAACCCAGCGGTAGGTAATTTATTACCTTATGAGATGCTGTAAATTGTTGGTAGGTAATTGCTTTCTTTGGGCAGGTGACGACATATTTGTGTTCGGGCAAAGGCATGACGTGATTAATTTAGATTGAGCTCTCATCCTATAAAAAAAAACAGAAAATTAGAATTAAATGTGGCCCTACGATACCTTGACATACTGAACAAAAGCTGACCTCTATTTGTAAACATCATTCGACATTTCATTCTTTGTTGCGCACGTGGCACTAGAATATCAAATTGCTGTTCCCCGCTACTTAGCCGTCCTCCACATATTCCCCGTCCTGAATCAAGCATCACCTTTACCCTGCCCCCCCTGTGCAGTGTGTATCTCCTCGACCACTTTGACTCCGGCTGGCCAGACTGACGCTTCCTTATCGTCTCGTCGATTTACACCCCAGTCGGGGCGGCGAGGGGACCGTGCCAGGTGACTAATTTACACCCTCCCTCCCCCAGTCAGCAGCGAATCGTGACGTATCTCTGGCCGGCGGCCACCCTCCGTACCGGCTCAATTTATCTCCGGACACGGAAAACCCGCTTGGCCCCGACTCTGTTGACTTCTCTTACGAGTTATGATCGCATTTCCCGGTCACTTTTCCACTGAACGGGAGTCGCGGGTGCGCTCAGCCGCCCGGGGGGTCCGCGTCCATCACAGGCCAGGATCTGAGGGCGCCACGCTCCATCAGGCTCAGCGACCACATAAACGGGTGGCGGGCGTAATTAGTCACGGCCGGTGACTGCCGATCGGGACGCGGCGCACCCTACCGCCCCCGCCGCCGCCGTCGCCCCCCGCCGCCGCCCCCGCCCTGGGCTGACAGCCGGCAGCGGCGGCGCCCAGTCGTTACTAATCAATCGGCGCTGCCGCCGCACCACGGGGCCAACCGCTACCGAGCCGCAGCGGGATCCGTCTGCAGTCACCGGCACGTGCCGCGCCGCACGTGCCCCGCTGCCGCACGGGGTGCGCGTGACGACCGCGCGCCGTACGTGCACCGGCACGTGTGTGCGCGTGATGCCGTGCACGTCAGACGGAGACATGCTGAGCAGCTGAAATGCTGAGCTGCTGCCTGCTAAAGTGTTGAGCGGCTGAGCTGATGATTGTTGAGCTGCTTGTCTCAGCAGAAGGCGGTGGCATGGGCGGTCATTCATGCGGCCCTCAGCACACCGTATCTGTGTTTGGGCTCTGGCCTCTGGTTCTGGTTCAGCAGCACCTTGTCAGCATTCTGAGCTGTGTGTATCGTTTGCAATCAACCAAGCTAGTCGGTCAGTGGCCGATTATTGCTGAGTGTAAATGCCCTGCCTACCTGGTCGGGTCAAATGTCAACTGACTCAGGCCGGAGATCGATGACTGAATAACCCAGGACCACACAAGCACTGCTGCCTCACTCAGGGCTGTAATGGGACCGACTACTTGGCGATTAATCGAGACATGGCCCTCACTTGACCCACGAGCTATGCTTCAAGTTGATTAGACCACGATGCCGCACGAACCAGGTCACAACACCTGACTGGAACACCAATAACTGTGGTACCGTTTTACCCCAATCAAAATCTGTCCGTGTTTCAAACGTGATACATTTCGTTCTCGTATTTAACTGTTCGGAGCATTCGACATCCTCCGAAACAATCACCAAGCAAGTAACTTCACGAATGAAATGTTTCGCCGTATTGCTTGTATTGAAGCTCCATTTATTATTTATCCAAGCCTGTGAGCACTTAAGATAAGATCGTACAACATCCTTGAGCTTTGTACCGAAGAGGCTCGATCTCCAGCGCTGATCCCAAGGGGTAATTACACAAATAGTCTGGTGGTTACTGCTTGATACCCGGTGCTCTACCGGGATGGCTGTCCAACCCCGGTTTTATCTACGGGTCGTGTCGGGAGAGGCTATTTTATCGCGCACAACGCACCACAAGTTAAATGGTGCTCGCGCGCTTAATGGGAAATTTAGTGTTGGTGTTGCGGTACTGTCCGATGGCCCATAACCGTCAGCTGGCCGGGGTTGAGTGGGTTATTTGCATGCAATGCGATGCGACATCACGATTTCACACTTCATACTAAATAGGGCAATCTCTCTGGGCACGAATACAAGGGTGGAGCATCATACCGTGGCAAATGAAACAGGGCCGAGACGATGGACGGGTACGTCAAAACACCACCACTTCTCCGACCGTATATCATACTAATGTGGGCTTAAAAAAGGCTGCCTTTGCACGCACCGATGTTTTGATCTTCAGCGTCTGCGGAATATGCAGCCGCAATAAATCAATACGCGTTCAATAGATATAATGGTCTGGAGACGCACACACAGCCGTCATCTGTCAAGTCATTCAACGTCAACAACTGTTATTATTCCAATAGGTTACCCGAGTCGCTGCTATCCTATGCAGATATCGACGTGGAATATTCAGGCCTGTAACATAAAACACTGCCTTCTGCTCGCCGCATCGCGCGTCGCGCCTAAATCATCGCTCTCTCGGATGTGCGGTCAGAGAGCGCGCCGCTCGCGCTCGCCCGTGCTCGCCGGCGCTCGCCCGCGCTCGCCGGCTCCCTGGTGGACTTGCCGCGGATCCCGCCGTCCCTTTTTGCCGCTCGGCCGGCCGGCTGCTTCTATTACCATCGATATTGTTGTGCTCCGCCCGGCAGACCGGAGGGCTAACGCCGATGTCTGTGACTAATATCGGCCCCCGCGCTGCCGCGTTTCCCCGTTGTTATTGCAGACTGCAGAGGTTTTACAGCGGCGTAGGGTCAGAGTCAAAGGCGCAACAGAGCAGCACGCGGCTGGTCACCGCCGACCGAGGTGTACCTTTGTGTGAGACCGCAGACAGACGGAAGTGAGCCGTCCGTCTTCGACTGCTCCCCCATAACCTCCGTGACGCCTCTGTCTCGGCCGTGTAACGTCCCGTGACGGTCCGTGACTCTGTGACGCTCCGTGAGTCGTCCCGTGACGGCGGCGCTCGACTGCGCGGCGTGGCGCCATATGGCGGGAGCACGCCACATTATGCTTGGCCGTATGAGGAACGACGAGCTGTTTGAAACAATGATATTTTGAAGCGGCGGGCGTCCTGACCAAAACAGGGCTATAAATCACGACACGACGCCGTCGGCCGCGGCGGTGGCGACGGCGCCGACGGCAGCGACGTTATGAAGCCAGGTGGTGGGGAGGGGGTGGGTGGCTCGGCCAGGTGCATCACTGCTTCAGAGGCTGGCATTCTCGCAGGACGATCTGCAGCGATGGCAGGATTTAGAAAGAGCTGTAGCCAATGACTTGTGCTGTTGTTGCATACCTTATCGGTCCGAGAACCATCGAGCGCCACCACAACATAACGTCTGTTGCATGCCTGCCCTTATGAATGCACACTTTTTATCTTCTGTCGGACGCAGCTGAGACTTGCGCGAACATTGAACCGCAGTCAATGTGACATCATGATTAATCAGCTAAGGCGATGCACTCCAAGTCCATGAGGTAAGCCAAACCGCGAGCCCCTTGTTGGGATAAGTCGCGTGCGAATAGCTATAAGAATACTCATTAAATCAGTTGTGGGCGAATGCCATGGAGGTTACAACATAAGAACAAATAGCCGTGTCATCAGCTAACGATTTGCCAATTTATGACCGTCCTGACTATCTATAGTGTTCAACCACTTCACTAGAGACTGTGTTCGGCCGCCAGCCTTTTCCAATCACGACCGCCGCTGCGGTACGCCCAAACCGCCCTATAATTTCCCGTCAGGCCGCGCCGTGCGGTATGGTTCCGATGACGTCATAGGACCACAAGGCCTCGTTCCGCGGTCGAGTCTGTGTCATATAATGACAGGAAGCGCCGCACGCGCACCGGTCTGTCTCAGTTAATGAATGCCAATGGAATCGTGTCAAATGCCGATGGAGTTTAATCGCGGTCGGGCTACAATTACGACCACGTTCTGGTCGGCTGTGTCGCAAATGGATCTATTGGTACGGAAATGATCTAGATGTCATTATTCCGCAACCGGAGTAATAATGTCCCAGCTGTGAATAATAAAGTGTCATTCCAGATTATTGACTTTCAATGCTATTACGAAAATAGACGTCTTTCAGTGGTTGTTACCTACCGCATGAAATCGTATTGGCTATTTGCACTTTGATTCAGACAATAGTTCAGACCAGATGAATGGATAGCTTTCCAATGTCAGTGTGTTTTTGCCATTGGTATCGTTATCGTTAGTGCATTATGCTATCGTTAGTGCATTATACGGTGTCGATGCATTTGCATTCATGATTGATCTGGTTATACGCGAGCTAATAAGTGGCGGGGCACATGTTCATTACCAGGACATGCGGATGGTATATGTAATGAGGTAATATCCATCGCGGATCAATAGAGGCGCAAAAGGACGGCAACAGGAAATGACAGCGCTATACGCGCCGACAGACAGACTGACCGACCGACCGACGGGCCGAATTATACCACCTGACCAGTTCTCAACACGAACTGCCCTCGTTTGTTACTAAGCTCTCCAATAATAGTGGACTGGTGGCGATGGAACTCAGGAAGGTACAGTTGTGTAGGCCATTGGCTGCTCATGTCGTTAGTTGATAGGCTATAAGATGACCAAATGAATTTATCGGAGATGCCCGTAACACCCGTTTAAACAAGAATGGAAGAAACTCCGCTGACCAGTAGCCACCAATATGTAGTAAGACACTCAAAACTCCACCTCCCGCTGAAGAGGTGGCCCTTCAGGTCGACGTTCACCTGTCCCTCCACCTCTCTGAGGACAGTAGGACCTCCTGACCTCGTTCAGGAAAGGAGCGGCCCGTCTCCAAACCTCCTCCCATGAGCCAACCGCCTGCGTTCCGCCGCCATCGACATGACTCAGCTTCGGTCGATGATGTTTGGCCACCGCTCTCCACTCGTTGCTCGCCGCCCGGGCCTGTCTGAAGAGCTGTTCTGGCCGTGATTCGCCGCAGTTTACCGAGAGCTCGAGAGAGACTGAGCGGCGAAGGTCGTGTCAAGAGTGGAGATGGTCCGAGAGGATGAGAGGAAGGCGGCGGGGAGTGCCAGAGCGTGGTGAGAGGTGATGTAGAAAGTGATGACTCGTAGCTTCAGTGGAAGTGCTTGTTGAATGCATTCTCACATATGTATGGTAGATATCTTGGTGAGCATTGACTGTGTGATTCACCAAAATTTTATTTATTTGCGATGGTTACAAATGTTTGTAGGTATGTGATAAAGCATTCCTTGATGTCTCATCGCTCATCAGTCGTTGAGTCATGGGATTCAGAACTTGCAGGAACGCTTGTTATCCTAAACTAAACCCGTGGTATCTCCTAAACAAACAACTGTTGCACTTAGGAATGAGAAATTGTTTAATGTGCACTCTGCAACTCTCGCATCGTTATAAACAAGACAGCCATGACACTATCGAACTATTCACAAATCATGGAGTCAACATTTGCTAGCACTTAACCGGCGCCTCAACTCCATCCTTGGTGTCAGTTTCTGTTGACTTCCCCGTCTCGCCGTGTCCTGCAAGAATTGCCGTCTATAAATTATGCAAAATAAACGTCATTCTGAGCACATGTTGTAACACATGTGCTCAAGATGAGTGTGGGGGAGGGAAGGACAGAGGGAGGAGAGGAGCGCGCCTCTCGGCAGAGGGGGACGCACAAACACCTCTCGTCTCGTTCGGCCGTCGATCGGTGCGTGTCTGTGGACATCTTCAGCGCGTGATCTATGTCCGAGATAGCATACAATGGGGGTGAAAGCGCGCCGGCGTGCGGGCGTGGGAGGTGCGCTGGTTTTTGTTGCCGGCGCGCCAGGTTCGAGGCGGGCAGGCGCCGCTGCGCGCGCAGCCAGTGCCGCTTCTTGTGCAACGCAGGCAAGCCGGACGGCCGGCCGGCGAAACATGTGAATCCACTTTAGAGATCAGATAAGCTGTTTCTTGTTTAGTGTCAGTCTCGTTCGCTCGACGCACAGAAGCCGGGCGATAAGTGTCTTTTGTTTTCGATAATGTGTTTTGCTGAAGAGCTCGTTGTATTTTGAATGGAAAGTTGATTGTATGATGGCAGGCAGCTCGTTATGGAAATGAGAGCGATAAATTATCGGAATGCGTCTCCTAAGACACATATAGCCATATAGCCATATAGTCTAAGACACATACTTGTCTGCCTAGCGAGTAGCGGGCAATAAGTGTTCTTAGTTAAGCAATGAATGACTCAAAATAAAATACATATTTGATTACATATTGAACCCATCACCCATGCTTTCTTTGACACTGAAGACGCACATGTCATTGTATGTTTGCCGGGAAGGCGACTATCTTTATGATGAAAATTGCTTCGCAGAGACCAACGATGCGAGCGTGTTTTTGTTACAACCAGCAAATTGGGATTTATGCATTGACTTCCATCCGCCCGCTAACAGCGCCTTCAAATTTATCTACAGGAAGAAATTGCAGTTCAGCTGTTTTGGTGCTCGTTATTTAGTCAACAGAAAACTAATCTCTTCAGGTGTGGTAGTTTCGCCACATAACTCGTCTAGAATCGCGAGCAGTACTATCGTTTGTAAGAGAACAGCTCATTCAGGAACTTTCTTTTGTGGAACATTCAAGTTATCGAGTGAGTGCACTTGAATGATCGCGCCGAATTAAATTCAGAAGCAGACCTGCTCCGTTCGTCACTGAAGCTTGCATCAGCAGCGCCGTTAGCGACAATAATTGTTGCAGTATTATAGAAGATAAAAAACACCGATATCCTGCGTTCATATCAATTCGTCAAAAATGTTTGTGTCAAATCTAAAAACCGAAATGGATCAGAATATAAAATTTAATAATACATTAAGTACAATTTTACCTCAATGCAACATGTCAAAACGAAGCGTCGTGAGATGATAGGGGCTCAGCATATGCTTTACTCATATTATCAAAACCACAAGCTACAAAGACATGTTTCCTAATCGGATTGAAATTGTCTGAAGACGAAGGCAGAGCTGTTTTAATCCCAATTCACACAATTCGCGACAAGACGACTCTTGGACATAAACTTTATTTATTCTCTAATCTCTTCCGTGTGGTTGTGGCAATGTTGGTTATATACATATACCGGCTAAACACCAATATCCAACGCCGGCTTCTCTTCTGAGAACTTATGTAGGGACGCCATTCCGAGGAAAACTGGTCGGCACCAAAGATAACGCTGAACGGATGGCTCGGATTATTACCGGCATACATCACTCAGCTTATGACTTACTATGGCCGTACTAATATCCAAGGGTGGTCGGCCGACGCTGGACGACCGCAAGTATTTGCTATTCATGACCTTCGTCTGGTTGGCTCCCATTGAGTCATGGCCCGGACCAACATCTCGTTGGCTTTCTCATGCGGGCGACCGCTGAGCCGCCGCTGCCAGCGACAAGACATGGCTGTGGATCCGTCGCCATCCACAGCCATGGATCAGCCAGCCACGGATGTGGTTCCGCCCGGCATCAACGGCTGTAGATCCTCCGCATGCCACGGTCATGGACTGTGGAGTTGACACCGACCACGCCGTGGATCCCCCACCAAACATGCAGCTGTGGATCCCTCGCCAGTCACAGCTCTTGGATCCAGCGCTGGTCGCAGTCGTGGATCCGCTGTCAGCAAATAAAGGATCCGGCCCTGAAAACGGCTGTGTATCCGCCGCTAGTCGTGGCCGTGAATCCTCTCAGCCACGGCCGTGAATTCGTGGCCTCGGCCGCGGATCGTCCGCTGGCTCGGCCCGGCCGGTTAGCGCCCTCAGCTCGCTCGTTTGATATTCCGAGAGGGCCCGTACTTCTCGGGATAACAATGTCTCCAGCAGTCTCGGTGTCATATCCATAGACTAGGGTCGCCATAGCTCACGGTTAGAGAGGCCGTTCTGCACCGCAGCGCCGTATTTATGAACCCATCATACTGTCTCGGCTCCTCCGTCTGCCTCCCAGCCCCTGGTGACGAGCGGCAGCTCTCGGAATACCCTGCGGCGCAGGAGGGACGCGGAGGGCGGCTGCGACGGAGGGCAGTGATGTTTGCACGCGACGACCCAGTCCCCTGCAGTTCGTCCCTGCACCGCTGTCTGACGGCCTGAGAGTGACTTATGGCAGTGGTCGGACCGGATCGTATCTCCGGCCGGGTCTCATTCATGTCAGCACGGAGAGTGAATCTGTCAGTCCCCTGAACACCCCAGTGTGAGTTTGTGAGACGTCGTAGGTCGCTTGTCTGTCAGCCGGGTGCGGTTATGTCGGAGCCAGCCACGCCGTATTTCGTGACAGCAGAGACTCCTCGTAAAAAGTTCGCTGGACAATGAATCCGTTGTCGTGTTTGCAGTAGCTAGCAACAGAGCAAGGGTGGCGTATACCTACCAAATATGAACATGGGTATCGCATGTCTTAGAAATGTAATAAATTTCACCATGCCATAACATTGGTACGGTTTATATGGTATGGTTTCTCAACGTATTTGCTATACCAAAAGAAAGGCAAAATGCTGCAGCCATGCAAGTGGCTATTGGATCACTGCCTTGCTAGCCGTTTTTCGATGACATAACTCCTAAACTATCGCCTCACCCGAAGTCACACAGCACCCAGCATTCAACGAGGCCGCATGTGACGAGTGTGTATTATCGGGACGTGCGAACAGCTCTGTGCGCCGGGCGGCGGCGTCCCGGCCGGGACCGACCTGCGAGTGGGGGCCGGCTATCACAGCCTGGGTACATCGGTCAATCAGTCTGACTAGAGATGGAGGCGGGACAGACGCGTGCGACGACCACACACAAACGCGGAGACATCGGCACGCGCGCGAGACGGCCGGTGGAACCGGTTCACGAACAGCGCCTGGGCGGGCACGGGAGACATCGCAGCTCTGGGGGAGGCGGGGCGGGGAGCGCAGCTGCTGCACGACAGGAGAACTTGATGCATTTGACGGCATTATTGGGAATTTTGACTTACAGGCATGTAAAATATGACACTGAATATGATGCATCATTCGGAACTGCGAATATTAAAATTAGACAATCATAATGCCTATGTTTCTAGACACGTAAGAGCACATGCCGATATATGCCCTTCATAAATGTGGTAATAATTTCATAATTACGAATAGCCACAGCTTCGGTAGACAAAAACGGACCATCCAGAGTAGATACATGTCTCCCGTACACCTCCCAGGCTTTAACGAACATCTAAAATAAATCGTATAAAAGTGCAAACACCAAGCTGTCTTTGCCGCGCGGGTAGTCGCTTTATGGAGCTTGATACGCAACAAATTAACGCTAAATCACAAAATGATACATGCACATATCTCACCATTAGCGCTCTCAAACAAATTCATAGTGTTAATAGCCTATCACTGGTGTGCGCACCGCTCCACGCCACCGAGTCACTGAGAACTCCGTCAACGGTTCCAGCAGTCTGCGCCTTATCAGCGCGTTTGATTATTTTCACTCAGCGCCTCCCATCAGCGCTAATGAGTCCACTGAGAGGGTGGGCAGTAGCGGCCGGTGTCATCGCCCGCCGGGTGGCCCGCGCCCGCCGCCGTGTACCCCCTGTCCGGACTCCTGAGTCCGGGCGTCCGCGGGTAGCCCCACTCGTGTCCAGGCATCTCCACGGCTCCTCCACCGCCGAATGAACTCAGCTTATGTCTCTGTCGGTGAGAACCACTGCGATCGCCACTGTACGGATCAACGAACGGGTCGAGCGCGATCCGATTGGCTAGCGGCGTCACGTGGCCATGGTCACGTGCTCTCGTTGACCTTGGATCGCCGGCGGCTACATCCGGCTGGCAATAGAGCGGGCCGCCGACGCCGCGACTTGACGGCCGCCGCTCGTCGTATGGAGCTCGGTACGCCCCGCTGATATCGTCACTACCAACACCGCTGCCGTTACCGCCGGGCGAATCCCGCGCGAGGATGTCCGAGTAATAGTAAGGGTCCTTTCTGTGCAGCGACGCGTCTCGTCGTATACTGGGCCGCGTCGCCGCGGGACTGGCAGGGGACCGTCGCCGCCGGTCGGCGCTGCGCGGCCGCGGCTGGCTGCTGTGGTAGCGGGGCTGACCGCCAGCCGGGCCCGAGGGGAGCGTCCTGACGTAGCGCGGCTCGGCGGTGGGTAGGTAGGAGGGTCGCGGGACACCTCCGCCTCCGTCGACACCCAGCTCCTCCTCCGACGGCCGACTGATGATGTCCTCCTCAGAGTCGGAGTAGTAAGGCTCCGATGGCACCCGGCGACCTGGTGGACAGAGAGGAATCACGTTATAAAGTAGCTCAGCACTGAACAAAAGCCCACCTACGCTTTGGTGAATGGTGATCTTTGAGCCAAAATGCACATGCCTCGTCGTTTAGAGATCAAGATGGAGTGAGTGTAAGAGCAGAACATATGGCCAGACAAGATAAAGTACCCGGCTTGGGTCCTACATTCTGTTCGGAGTGCATTGTTGAACTATTGTTGGATGTGTGATGTCCTAAAACAATCACGATCAATCATTTTTTTTTTTGTAACTTCAGCCAGCGTAGTACCAACACCTGGGTTAGCATGCTGCATTTCCATAGCCCTATATAACTAAACAGATCCACTGTGAAATCAGAGCACAAAGCAGCAATATTTGCGATCATTGTGCGATTTATCATGGGCCATTGGTCTTCAAGCACACAGATCGTAAACAATCGTAACTGCTTCGGGCCATCTGAGCACCGTTTAACAGACTGGCAATAAAACTGTTGGCACGACAAAATTATGGCGACGTTTTTGAGCGTCCGATGAAACCCGATCCATTGTGAAACTTTACCCATTCGAGCCGAGGCAACCGTCTGGCAGAACCGCGAGATAAAATCGGCGAATTGCAAATGTCCAAATAGACCTACAACCTACCCTATAGCCTAAAACAGACGCCGTCTCCCGTCTCGCCCCCGTCTTTATTGTGTCGCCGGCCAGCATGCGAAGCCGAAATCTGTTCCCCTCTCGGTTACGTACCGTAGTAAGGGATCTCTTCGTACATGTTTGACAGCGGCTCTGAGCCGTCATCGGTAAGCGACGGAGGTGGAGGACTGACAAACAGCGCACCCACACCGCCCCTGCTGCCGGGCAGGAGCTGGGCGCACTGGCCCTTCACAGCCACCATCTGAAACACAGAGGAACGTGGGGGTTAGCACAGCAGAGCGGGATTTACTGCGATAACAGAAACAGGGCTGGGCGTGGGTACCACAGACACAGTGGGGTTTCGCTGTCACTCGCTGAAACAGAGTTGGGCGTGTACCAGGGGGAATGTAGCACAGGACTGCAGTGTAGCGCAGAACATCGGGAACTGCATATGGAATCACGGTGGGCCTTTACAGACATCAACTTAAAAACGGGTGCGCCATGGCAGCTCAGTTATTCAGCGTGGCATTTAAAACAACGGGTTCAGTGAAGACAGCATTTTACAAGCCTTCAGTGTTTTTTACAGGTACTATTTCAGAAATCAAAACGGTAAAATCAGTTACCGCAGAAAGACATGTCGTACATTTGCAGAAACATCGAGCGTTTAGGTCTCATTGCAATCAAGTCTGTTCGTATTGAAATCCATAAGGCTTCGTCTGTAGTGGTGTACCTGCTCTGGTTTCATTGCACCTAAATGCTATTTTCTGGAAAGCCATAATCATTTTCCACCGCCTCAGTGAACGGAATCGGGATAATGGTTGCTCCAACTTTGAAATGGTTCTCGCAGGTTGGCGGTGCAGTTCGAGCAATAGCAGTCGGCTGGTTAAATTTTAATTACGGCACAATGCAGTTGGCACTCGAATCGCTTCGCCAAAGTTGGTGCAATAAGCGCGTGCAATTACACCCAACTCCGAGCAGCTATTGTTTCGCCCCCCAATGAGTTAAATGCTGCGCTTTGGGGCAGAGTCCTCAGAATGACGACGTTTCTAGCTGCAGAAGAGGAGGCCGGTGATGGAACTGATCATCTCTTTGTCGTGGTGCGAGATGGCACCCCCACACCCTGTCGCAGGGTCGTGTGGAGAAGAGTTTCCATTTGGGCCCGGCTTTTAGGAGGGATCAGCTGAAGAGCGGCACACGCACGACTCATAATGACTTGGAGCAGAAGCTTAAAACTTTTCCGCCTCTTCAATTAAGGCACATTCATGAAACTGCACGATCCTATAATGGCTTTCGGCTTACAAAGGAAACGTATTAAAACTGAAAAGGGTTGTTGCGAGAAGCTATTGGACTGGCGTTTCTCCGCTACTTTGAGGCCGAAAATGTTTCAGCTCGGTCTAGAATTACAGTTATCAAAGAACTCGCACCACACTATTCCTTCCCCATGGCAGAGAAGCCATCGCTCATCAGGCCAACCTCAAACGTCGGCAGAGGCCATTCAGCTCTGAAATAAAACCTCATCGATTCGCTGCTACGAGCCAACTTGGAAGCATTTATGCCGTGTCTAATTTCGTCCAATCCGACAAATGTCCCGTCCCGTTCCGTTCCGACTCTGTATAGCTGGAGGCCGCGTCGCGGCGCCGTCTGTTCCCCCAGACAGCCTTCATCAGCTCAGACGGACGCCGGCCGGCCGGCTGCACCACTAATTAAAATACGCCAGAGAATGAAACCCAACGAGCCTTGCGACAGTCGCCCCGAGTCCGGGCGGCACACCAGGGCCGGCGGAGAGCAACAAAAAGCCGCCGCCACCGGCTGCAGCGGCACTGTTCACGCATCACGGCCGCTGAATAGCCGCGCACGTGCAGCGTCTGGTCGGGTCTGGATGGCCACTCGGTCCAGCCAGGCAGGACGGCATGGACCCTGCCTGCAGCAACTGGTCCATTTCCGCATGGACGAAACATGCGTCTCAGCTTGGAGATCAGATGTGGGACAGGGGCCTTCTATCGTCTGGGCGGTGCTCTGCAGGACCTCAGAGACGAGAATGGATGGCCAGACGAGTGGGTCGATGGGTCCAATTCTGCTAGTGTACGTATGCAGCTCGCAGGCGGCTTGCCCCATGCTCTTTAGCCAAACTTAAAAGGCATAATGTCAAGGACAGGTGCTGCAAGAATGGATTATATTGATCCGAAATTTTCCCATTGCAACTTTCTTGTGACTTCCCATTGCAACTTTCTTAATAGAGTTGTGGACCAATTACTAGTATTTTAAACATTTTGAATTTTGATTGTTCTAAATACTATTTTCAAATTATAACAGGAATTTATGTTATTTTAAATTATCTAAATCATATTTAATACTATCACTAATTAAGACTCAAAGATAAATAACAAAGTTAAAATGGTTATATTTCACATTTTTTTGCCCCAAAGAACTTATTTTCAGAAGTAAAATGCGTAGAAGTAAATGTGTAAGATCCCTTGACGATTCAATAACGTCGTAGACGAAATCAATTTCACGCCACCGCTGTTGTTGACGTATGTTCTACCTTTTCCTTTCCACATAAACTGCAATGGCTTGATCCGAACAGCTGCCATTTCCTGTTAACCTCGGGAACAAAGCCGGCTACCCCACCAAGATTGATATTCCCAGTGAGCCGAGACAAACAAGCCCGCTGAGTTAAAACAAAACAAAACAATACCGGACCGTCTAACTATAGCCTGTGGTATGGCTGCAATAGCCCGATTTTCCGGCAGTATGTTTCGTTTGGCCGGTGGCGGCGTCGGTAATTCAGCCGGGTCGGTGGCGGCTTGAGCCTGAATCTGGGACTGGGGCGGTGAACCTCTCCCGACTAAACTGCAGCGACGTTTGAAGTCGTGTCGCCCGGAGCGTTCCGGCCCCCGGGCAGCGGGCCGTAACGGGGGTGGTGCTGGCAGTTCAAAGCTGCTTCCGGCGCGGCGGAGAGCGTCACACAACGACAGCTCGAGTGGTGACGCAGAATCCGGGGGGAGAGGAGAGAATGTAGCGGGTTAAACCGAGCGAGAAGAGTGAGTATGTCGGCGAAAACCAAACACGCGGGAGTGTTTTTTGTTGCCGCCGCTATGATGTTGCCGTCTCCCACCAAGTGCTCGGGGGCAAGGCCGGACGCTCCAGGATTAGCTCGCAAAGCTGTTTTCTGTCCAGTCGTATCTCGACATGTGGCACACTAAATTCGTGTCCGGCGAAAACAAAGTGATTACGCTGAGTCTTGAGGCGGCCAGCGACGCGGCTGGAGTCAGTAAAGCGCGCTGCCAGCTGCGTGTGAACGCCTCCCACGACCGGCACCGCGGGGCGGGGCGGAGTCCGGCGCCGTTCCCAGCGGAAGTGTAGTCGGTTCTCGCCGGAAACCGGCCTCCACACCCGCCGAGTTTGGGCAGGGATGACCCGAACACGGGCTATGACCGGTGGGGAACACCGGGAGGCGTCGGTTGACACTCGGAAACTGTATCGAGTGTGAAGGGAGAACACCAGACGGAAACGCTAAACACAGACGGATATTTCCTCCTTGTGTCGCCCGGGTCCACCGGAAGGATGTTTGATAAAGTGAGTCGCCTGCAATGGAGCGGACGGGCAGACGATAGGGAACAGTGAGCATGAACGATGGATCTCGGAACTCGACTCTCAGTCGCAATGAGTGTAATAAGGATCCCATCTATCATGAACCGGCGGCGGCCGGCGCTCGGGAGGGTCGGTAGCCGTCACTCGCCCGACGCATTGTAATTCCCCGGCACGTAATTGCTCTCCGCTGATGAGTTTATGGCGTGTAATCCGTGCTATCACGAGATAGGTCTGTTTGTCGGAGAGAAATGACGGCACAATGCGCCCACGGCGCATGCGAGCACGTGTGTGAGGTAAACAGGTTATCAGGCCCCTGACGGGAGCACGCCCGACGCCAGTTCAAACACACCCCACCTGGCCAGGTAGCTCCCGGTACTAGGGCAGTAGGTAAACCTGTCCTCTGACATCATCCTTACCTCGATGTGAGGTCCGTGCCCGTTCGACCGCAGGTTGTTGGGGATGACCTGAGTCTGCACAGGTAGGCCGTCGTACAGGAGAGAAGTGTCAGCTCGCTTCCCCGAACCCTTGCTGGAAAGCGAGCCTCGTGACCTCCGTCGGTACCTGTGAAATAAACGGGACATTAACCCTCGCACGACCAGGCCATTTCTCATAACACGAACGACCAGGGGGGGGGGGGGGTTGTTACGACCCCCCCCCCTGGCGTTTCGAAACGGAAGGTCGTAGAGCTTAGCGGAAAAAACCAACGGATTGCTCTCAACGAGATCTCGCGATTGGTGGTATATTTTTTGGTCCTAGGTCAACATTTGACCTACTTTTGACCGGTCAAAGGTCAAATTTTCGGAAAAATAGACTTTTTTTCAACTTTCGGCGGCGATTGCGGCAAAACGGTGGGGGATATCGACTTGAAACCTTCACTATCGTGTTCCTTGATCAATTCTCTATCGTTTGGTATGTATTTCGTTTCCCTAGCTCTAAAAATGGCGCGTTGGGAGCGCCGGAAGTCGGCAAGGTCACAGTCGGCGGCAGAAATTCGAAAAATAAAAATTTAAATTTTTGAAATCTGATTGTATTTTTGGATTTGGGAGGTTCATTTGCTCCCTATAGAAGCTAATATTGCTGCATATTCCCATTGAGGTGACAAGAAGTAGCAAAATAGTGGTTCGGGCGCTTTTCAAAAATAGTACCTTACGCTGTTCCTCTTGTGACGTCATAGCTCCGTGACCTGACCTGACCCGGTCAAATTTCTTATACCATATGATAGCCAATACTTGCCCCAACATGCATGGGAAGTTTCATCACGATCCATCAACCGATGTCCGTACCACCGGCAGGAAACCTCGGGCGTTGGCACTCAGTTTGTGAAAATCCGGCCGGAGGCTGTACCTCTTATGACGTCATAACTCCGTGACCTGACATGACCCGATCAATTTTTTTTCGGCAAAAGATGCGCAAAGGCTGCCCCAGAGGGTATTGAAAATTTCAGCCCGCTACGACAAGCCGTTTAGCGTGCACTTCGAAAAAACCTCAGGGGGGGGTTGATACAACCCCCCCCCCCCTAGGCGTTCTAGGGTTAAGATGTGGAGACATGAAGGGCGTAAACGCTATCACTACGTGATAGCGTTGTGGTTACACCATATTGAAACCATATTGAAATAGCATGGCATCAACGTCTCATGTAGAGAACTCTTCGGGTGGCACAGATATCAGATCAGCGCAGTTGCCCGCTGATTGAAAGAACGAAATCCAGCACACGTGCCTGGAAGTCTGCCAAAGTATGCATAATGAGAAGTTACGCAAAGCACGTTTGATGTCACGTCAAAATCACTAAAGATCAATTACAAAAGCTTGCGGTTTGAAGCTAAATCTGCATACGAAAATGACATTTAATTGATGTTCGTGGTGGCGCAACAACTTCATTCAGTTCATTCCTCTTCGACTATCGGTCTCTCTCGTCCATTGAGCTGTCGTTCGCCGCTCCCACCGGCGGTCAGGCGAAGCGAAGGCATCGAAAATCAGCAACAACACGTCTGATACACCGACAGAAAAAGAGCCTCGGGCAGGCACGTGTTTACATTTCTCTATTTCTGCCGGCCGGACGCGGCACAGGTGCGCGTTCTGAGCTCATCACCGTCCCCGCCGACCTCGCAGAGAGACAGGTCACCGGAGCGTGCAGGCACGAACCCAATTAGTTCTCAGCTTAACGCCGTGCAAACTGGCCGCGGGTGGATTCGACAGCGCGGCGCGGCCCACCGGCGCGCGGCCCCTCTGGCACCGGCCCAGGCTGGATGGCGAGACGGCGCGGTCCCGACAGCAGACTGCCAGCCTGCCGCCGCCGCGAGCCCGTGGAAAAACAGCCGCAGCTGCACGGCTGCCTCACTGGGCCGCGGCGCCGACTGGGCTGCATCACCGGACTGCCACACCGCAGCGCACCCGCTGACGGTTTTTGCGCGCTTTTGTTGCAGCTTCTCGGCCGATATCGGCCGGCGTGCGTCACTTCTTGCCGACGAGGTGCCGACTTCTTCACACCCGTCGCCAATCGTCACCGTCCGCGCGATGCGTGCGACGCTGACGACGGGCACGACGGGCGCCACCGGAGCGCGAGCACCACCGCCCTACTTTGGCGCCAGTTTTGTGCGCGGCGCCGCGTCACTCTGGCAGCTGGCAGCTGGCAGCTGGCAGCTGGCAGCTGGCAGCTGGCAGCTGGGGCTGGCCGCCGCAGTGACTGGCACCGCGAGCCCGAGGGGCGCCGCTGCTGCAGGCGACATCCGAACACAGTCCTCTGCTCCGAGCCACCGGCCCCAGCCATTGACGACCGACCGGAGCCGTCGGCGGTGACTGGGGTCATCAATTAGGCCGATTTATGAGTTCATCTGGCGCCGGTGAGCAGCCGTCCGGTGGCAGATCCGTGGCCGTTCCTCCCGGGCCGAGCCGCACCATCGGAATCGCATCAGAGGTCCGGCGGCCCGGTGACACGTCCATTTGTCCTCTGAGCTGAAGTCGCCGGCTCTGTGGACGTTTCTGCCCACGGGGCTGGTCCGTCGCGAATGGGAATCTCCTTGATGACGGCTCGAGGAGACTTAGGTCACGACTTGCGACCAGCGAGGTCGTTAAGTCAATAACCTCTGGATGTTCGTGGGTGGGACCAGACCTCAGCTATAACCGCAGCACGAATATGGCATGGATGACGCACTCCCCACAACTAACAATGCGTCGTTTTAGGGTCTCTGAATTTCCGTTGTAATTCCATCGTGGCCACGCGAATGTTTCGTGCATCAAAACCTCATCAAGCGGTTGCATGCACACTCAAAGATTAACGAGTTTCTTGTCCACAAGCATGCACGGCACTCGGCAAACTTTGGTAGTGGCGTCACGGACGCCGGCTTCATCCGTCACTGTCACACTGTCGTCACGAACCGAGCGACTGGCGTAACAGATCGTGATAAACCCACAACCGTAATAATAAATTCACGAAACACGGGTGCATTGGGAAAAGGAGAATAGAGCGGATAGAGCAAAAACCTATGAAAAAAGTGAACGGAAAACGTAAGTTCGTCATTCGTTTGAGGCTCACATAAATTCGTTATGAACATTTGTGTGAATTCGAGGAAGCATTGAATTCGCGCTTATCAGCGAAATCGCACACCTGAATGTGCTGATTAAAATTGCACGAGTATTGTGACAGCTAAATTAATTCACACACCGAAACGCTTTTGGTATTGTATTGATACCAGGAAGGCTTTGCAGACTTTAGGCTTTTCAATTTCAGCTATGCTGCGTAATTAAACGTATCCACCAGCCTATCAAAACACCATGTGCCTTGACACTTTGTGCCTATTTAATGCATGGCTCCAGCCAAGCCGACATAACATTGCCCGCTCTATTTCCAAGGACTTATGAATGTCGTATTTTCTAGAGAGCTCACCTGCAGAAGAGCAATGCGGCGACGAGAAGCAGCACCAGTAGCAGCCCTGAAGCGGTGAGCACCACAGCCAGAATAGGTAGACCAGTGGTGCCGCCAGCACCAGTGGTGCCACCCTGCAACAACACAAACAGGATTAGTTTGGTGATTTTCTATAATACCAATACGACAGGCTCACCAATCGGAGACCAATGGCGAAACGTCTTTATCATAGTCGGCATTGGTCAAACGACAGCCTATCTTACTTTCTGGGGATCATTATTTGTAAACATAATATACATTACCAATGCACACAAGGATAAAACGTTCCTAGGAGTACACCTGAGTAGGGGAGGGTCTCGGGTGGCTCCATATCACCCGGTGAAAGGCAGGCATACAGCCGTGAAAGCGACCGTCGTATATGTCTACAGCAAACACGGGACTGAGGTAAATACAAGGAGATGATAGGGCAGCGCGGTGAGGCCAACAGCGCCGTCCACCCGGGCACATAGCGTAGTATTAGGCCCCCGTTGCCCGCGCCACTATCACCAAGCGTTCGCCTCAGTTGGCTGTCAGCGGCCGAAACCACTCGCGTCGGCTCGTTTGTAGGGGGACGGCCCCTAAAAAACGCACCGACGGAGTGATAACGACGAGGTATATGGTCGGGATTAAGGATATGTAGGTTTGACGAATCTCGAAGTCGCATCTATTAAATAGGTGAGGGTGGGTGGGAAACTTCTCGCCCACTCTCTGCTCCGCTCGCCGTCCGTCGCAGTCGACGACTGCCGTTCGCGCCTCTCGGCTCTCCTGCCAGCGGCGCGCCCGTTCCTACACTCCCCTTCGCACCACCCCGGTCAGGGTCTGCCCCGCGTCTGTCGGCGGGGTGATTTATCTGTCTCCGACCCCCGTCTCCCTTTGCTCCGGTCACGTTCAGTGGCGCCCGGGCAGGGTCCTAACCTTCCATAGCCGCGTCGCCGCTATGAGTTGATTAGGCCCCCGTTGCCCGCGCCACTATCACCAAGCGTTCGCCTCAGTTGGCTGTCAGCGGCCGAAACCACTCGCGTCGGCTCGTTTGTAGGGGGACGGCCCCTAAAAAACGCCAAATACACCCAATGCAATGGAATGAAAAAGTCTTAGGCTAAGCGTCCGCTGCCCACACCTTTCTCGATCTCTGCTGAGCAGTTAATGGTTTGACCACGAATCCGGGCACATGCCGCATGCGGAAAGGTTCCCAGTGTGTTCCGCTGGCGATGCCCGGTCTGTTATTGCGGCATGGCTCTTGGTGGTGAGTTTGGGTACTCGAACCATTAGTTAGTGTGAACCGGGGCGGCGAGGGACTCCCTCCACCCCAAGGTCGGCTCCCGTCCTGAGTCAGCTGTGACTGGACCCCATACTCCCCGCACAGTGCCGCCAGTGACTCACTGTCGACCGGCGTGGGGGCGCCGCGACCCACTAATGGAACGTGACCGTGTTCGGGGTGTTCGTTAGTCGTCTGCCTCTCGTGGCCGCCGGGGGACCAGCGGGGGAGCCGGGTCGTGCGGCGTCGGCTGGTATCAGGTTGCGGCGGGCGGCCCGTCCCGCCGCTGTCGCCCGGTTTGAGGACCGTGGCGGCCCCACTGTGGGCCTCTGTGGCCCCGCGGACAGTACCGGCAGGCGGGCCCGCGGCTGCCCCGGCGTTGACTGTCTCATCAGCCGGTCCGGTGTCATGGCGGTGCCGGGGCTGTGCCAGCGGCCGGCGGCCGGCTCTGGCTCCGCCGATGGCTGTCTTCTCTGACTGGCGGTCGGCGCGGGCGGCCTTGGGGGAGGGGGGGGAGGGGCGACTGTGGTTCCCGGCGGCCCTGCCGTGTCGTTCGCTGATATTCCGGTGTGTGTGAAGCCATGCCTGGACACACTGCGGTGAGAGGGGGGGGGGGTCCGATCCGATGGTTTTGTCCTCGTGTCGGTCTTGGACCCCCGTGTTCACGGCCTCGGGGTTGTGATGTTTAGCCCGGCACGCTTCCCGGCGCCTAAACCGACGTCATCGGTGCTGGCTAAAATGGAATGCCGCGAATCTGGGATCCGTGGCCTGGTTTCGCCTTTGATATCGTGCTGCAGATTATCTAGTCGTCGGCAGCGGTCCCGTAGACCTATGTTGCGCGCAACTTAGCCGCGGCGTCGGCGGCGGACCCGGTTTACGTGCTCATATGACCGCACATGAGCGCTGAAACCAGCCTCAAATGTGTCTGATTTTAAAACGGTTTCAGTAAGGCTTCCTAAGGGCTCATGTACCCGAATACTGGATTCAAGCGATACCGAAACTGGGGTTCGGACTGGAAACTGGTTTCATAGTGAGACTAATTTTTAAAAGCTTGACACCGAAAATAGGTACCGACTGAGCTCTGTTTCTGCGATCAATGGCGTTGCTCAGAAAATATTCTCAAAATGTGTGATCTGTTTTGAATCGGGGACATTAGCCCGAAACTGATCTCTGAGACCGAAAATGGAGAAACTGTTTTCTCAGTGTGTGCGGATTGTTCGTTCGGTCTCGTCTGCCACCGTTGAGCCCAGTGTTTCGGACATTTGACGAAAGAAGTTCATAGTCTGTCGATAGCTAGATGCCTGTCGAGTTGCAGAGCAGCCGAAGCATGACGCAGACCGGGTGTGTATGTGTGTGTGTGGGGGGGGGGGGGGTGCGTGTGTGTGTGTGTGTGTGCGTGTGTGTTAAGCGCAAAGTGGCCGAGGCGTCGGCAGCGGACCAGGTGTGTAGTGTAGACAGAGTGGCCGAGGCGTCGGCAGCGGACCAGGTGTGTAGTGTAGACAGAGTAGCCGAGGCGTCGGCAGCGGACCAGGTGTGTAGTGTAGACAGAGTGGTCGAGGCGTCGGCGCCGGACCGGATGTATGCGTATGTCGATTTGCAGAAATACGGAGGCGGCCACTTAGAAAATGCTTTGAGACCTTTTTACAAAGAGACTCCTTGAGTGCTAAACCGAGCCTCCAAGGTGACTGGCTGAGATGTGTTTCTGCGGCAGCGTATGTCCATCAGGTTGCGTTCGGAAGCGCTTCTCGAAGCGTGGTCTGTTTTGACAAGGGGCATTATCCCATCTAACCAACCCCGCCACGTTGCCTCGTCAACAAGTGCTGCTTTATCTCGCTATTGAAGCGGCTCCCAGGCAGGTTTCGTGTCAGGTTTCGTGGCAAGATGTTATATGCGATGACAATAGCGTGTCTGAACTACGCCTGCCAGACTCCGATCGAATCGCCGGCGTGACTAAATGGTCTGCGTTCCGTGTTGTACGGTACGGCGGTGAACCTCCACGAGTGACCAGGTCGCCGGCGATCGACTCAGGCTCTGATGTCACTAAAATGCGCTTTAGTAAGCTAAGTGCCTACCGTGTTGCAGAGGGCCGAGGTGACGGCGGCGCACCTGGCGCCTGTAAGTTGCAGAGTAGCCGAGGCGTCGGCGGCGGGCCTGATGCGTGTGCATGGGTTGCAGATTAGCCGAAGCGCCGGTGGCGGACCCGATGTGTGCAGGGGTTACAGTGCAGCCCAGGCGTCGGCGGCGGGGCCGATGTATGTGCATGAGTTGCGGAGTAGCTGAGGCGTCGGCGGCGGTCCTGATGTACTTACGTGCAAGGGTTGTAGCGTAGCCGAGGCGTCAGTGGCGGACCTGATGCGTGTGCGTGAGTTGCAGGGTAGCCGAAGCGTCGGCGGCGGACCTGATGTATGTGCCGTTGCAGAGTAACCGAGGCGTCGGGGGCGGACCTGATGCATGTGTGTGATTTGCAAGAGTAGCCGAGGCTTCGGCGGCGGACCTCATGTACGTGCGAACATGGGTGGAGAATTGTTTTCACAGTTGGTATGGCGCCAGTTGCTCGAAACAATACTATCGTGTTTTATTCTTATCAAACTGAAATCCTTAAATTTCGTAGCTTTTACCCTGAAAAGTTGGTATGGCATTGCCATACCATCTTTTAAGTTGGTGTGGCGCGTGCCATGCCTGCCATACCATATTCTCGACCCATGCCGGTGCAGATTCCACGGGGTGGCTGAGGCTATACGACGGCGGGCCTGATGTGTGTGCATGAGTAGCGGAGGAGCCGAGGCGTCGGCGGCGGACCTGATGCATGTGTGTGAGTTGCAGAGTAGCCGAGGCGTCGGCGGCGGACCTGATGTATGTGCGTGATTTGCGGAGTGGCCGGGGCGTTGTCGGCGAACCTGATGTGTGTGCGTGGGTTGCAGAGTAGCCGAGGCGTCGGTGGCGGACCTGATGTATGTGCAGTGCAGTGTATTGATGTCAACTACGGAAAAACGGAATACCGATACCAAACCAAGTACCAGCCTATGGTTCATTATACCATCAAAATACCGAACACATTAACTAGGAATCAAATACCAAGTACCGAGTTGGTATCAGTATGGTATCGGTATACCGAAAAGTTGTATCCGAGGACATCTCTAGTGCAGAGTAGCCGAGGCGTCGGCGGCGGACCTGATGCATGTGCGTGCCGAGGCGTCGGCGGCGGACCTGATGTATGTGCGGTGCAGAGTAGGACGTCGACTACGGAAAATCGGAATACCGATACCAAACCAAGTACCAACCTAGGGTGCATACCAACAAAATACCGAACACATTAGGAATCAATTAGCAAGTACCGAGTTGGTATCAGTATGGTATCGGTATACCGAAAAGTTATATCCGAGGACATCTCTACTGCAGAGTAGCCGAGGCGTCGGCGGCGGACCTGATGCATGTGCGTGCCGAGGCGTCGGCGGCGGACCTGATGTATGTGCGGTGCCGAGTAGGACGTCGACTACGGAAAATCGGAATACCGATACCAAACCAAGTACCAACCTAGGGTGCATTATACCAACAAAATACCGAACACATTAGGAATCAAATACCAAGTACCGAGTTGGTATCACTATGGTATCGGTATACCGAAATTTGTATCCGAGGACATCTCTACAGCAGAGTAGCCGAGGCGTCGGCGGCGGACCTGATGCGTGTGGGTGCCGAGGCGTCGGCGGCGGACCTGATGTATGTGCGGTGCAGAGTAGGACGTCGACTACGGAAAATCGGAATACCGATACCAAACCAAGTACCAACCTAAGGTGCATTATACCAACAAAATACCGAACACATTAGGAATCAATTAGCAAGTACCGAGTTGGTACCAGTATGGTATCGGTATACCGAAAGTTATATCCGAGGACATCTCTACTGCAGAGTTGCCGAGGCGTCGGCGGCGGACCTGATGCATGTGCGTGCCGAGGCGTCGGCGGCGGACCTGATGCATGTGCGTGCCGAGGCGTCGGCGGCGGACCTGATGTATGTGCGTGCCGAGGCGTCGGCGGCGGACCTGATGCATGTGCATGAGTATGTATGTGCGTGAGTTGCAGAGTAGCCGAGGCGTCGGCAGCGGGCCTGATGTATGTGCAGTGCGGAGTAGCCGGGGCGTCGGACGCATTGCAGTTGCAGAGTAGCCGAGGGGTCGGCGGCGGACCTGATGTGTGTGCATGAGTTGTAGGGTGGCCGGAACCAGGTGTTTTGTGTGTATCGCGTCGCAGGTTGGGGTGCCGCGTTGCACGACCCTTCAAAGCGTGCCTACCAGGCTCCCCGGTTTCCTTTACGATTGCGTGTGCGCTTAATATGCCTCTGAATAGATGCGCGTCAGTCGCCGGGGAAACCATCCTCATGGTGGCGCCGCGTCAGTCGCCGGGCAACCATCCTCGTGGTGTAGCCGCCAAGGAACCGCACTCCGCTGTACGTACCCCCGAGCCGTGCTCGATACGCCTCACCTGCCGTGCCGGCGTTAGTGTGCCTGACCATAGAATCCTTGTAGCCGTTGGTACTCCCCACAGCTTCCCTGGCTCCCTTCTCGCTCGCTCTCCGCTCCACTCGCCGGCGGCCATGTCGGCGTTAAGGAGTGCGTGATCGGATAATCCTCGTAGCCGTTGGCACTCCGCACGGATTCCTTAGCTCACTTCTCGCCCACTCTCTGCTCCGCTCGCCGTCCGTCGCAGTCGACGACTGCCGTTCGCGCCTCTCGGCTCTCCTGCCAGCGGCGCGCCCGTTCCTACACTCCCCTTCGCACCACCCCGGTCAGGGTCTGCCCCGCGTCTGTCGGCGGGGTGATTTATCTGTCTCCGACCCCCGTCTCCCTTTGCTCCGGTCACGTTCAGTGGCGCCCGGGCAGGGTCCTAACCTTCCATAGCCGCGTCGCCGCTATGAGTTGAGAGTCAGGAGAGGAGAAAGGGAGAGGGGAGATAGAGAACAGACCAAGATAAGACAGAGATAAGGGCACTATAACGCACAAAAAGGACCCTAAAATACACACACACACATGTGATTCCTCTATGTGCAGAAATTCCCGCCTTCAATTTATCTGCTTTATCTATTGCTGGCATTTTTGACTTATCTTTGTTTGGATTTTGTGATCGTATGAGTCGTTTATGAATTTCATTTACCTCATGCCACTACACTGTCCATTCATGGAAAACGATTCATAGGGAACTTTTCCCGAATCTATGTCCGATGATAGCCGTTTTTGTTCGAAAGGTTTAACTAATTTCGCAAATCAGACAGATATGACAGTCATCGAGTTTTTAAGACCTGTAAAAGGTCGCTACTCAGCCAACTTTAAGCCGTTCGGGGCCCATAGCAGACACCATCAGCACACCGTATCACACGAGTGGCAGGTGGCCTCCCTCTTTCACTACCGATCAGCACGGCTCAGAGGCGGATCCGGCCGCTGTTAGTACACCAAATCACCGAGCGATGACACCACCGCACGGCCTTTAACACCTGTCGAAAAACACTTAGTCCGCCCTTCTGCTGGTTGGCCCGCCCTCCGCACCGACACCCAACACTACGCAACAGCGGCCGATGGCCCTGAAATCGGCCCTATCACAGATCAGATTGCTCTCTGTTGTCAGCTGGGCGCTGCTGTTTCAACCGCCGGTCCGATTTTCCGCTATCAATCAGGGTATTTTGATACGGCACAGCGGGCGCCTTCCGCGCCCGGTGACGGACGAGGTCGAAGACGGGGGCGGGGGCGGCTGCACGCGCCGCCCGCTCCTGTGGGCGGGGGCGGAGGTGTCGGGTCTCGGCTACTGGGCGGGGGCGGCGGTTCGACCCGTCACACCGGGGCGTATCAGACTGATGGAGGCTCCTACTGGTCTGTGGATCAGAGCGGCTGTCTGACGGACTAACGGTGGGATAGTGGTCTGCTGCCGGCCGGATGATGTGGGATAACACTCGTCTCCGGCTGACGGCGGGACGTGACCGGCGTGCCGGGTCGGGTTAGCGGTGCCCCTGGGGTGGTCCGGGTGGACCGATCACGTACCGTCAGACCCCGGCAGACCTGGTAGGGGGCCACGATATCACAGACGTCCTCGTCGTCGGCCGCCCAGCTGGGGTCCACCGGCGGAGGGGGGAGGAGAAACTGGGGCGGCGGCGGGCCGGCACAGTCACAGGGAGGCTCTCCGTCCCCGCCGCCACCACCGCCCGCCGGAGGTCGAACCACCAGGTCGTAGAGCCGACGACCGTCTGCCGTTTCCAGCTGAGAAAAAGAACAGAGACCAATGGTCAGATGAGTGGTCAGCAGTCACAGGCAGGCGGTCAGATAGGTGGTCAGCAACCACGGAACGACAGACAGAGGACACTGGCCAGGCAACGTAGTCAGCAGCAGTCACAGAACAACGGCTAGATGCAGACAAAAACGATAAGGTCAGACATAGACCAACAGTTATAAAACAAGCGATAAATACAGGTCAACGGTCATTTATGCAGTCAGCACCAGCAGAGACCATCGTCTAGCTGTGTAGTCAGATCAGCGGTTAGAAGAGCTGTCTCAGCACCGATGTAAGCGCAGCGGAAAACGAGGTTGATTCAGCACATTTTTTTAGCGCAGCGAGGTGCAGCGTAGCATCTGCACAGTTTGAAACTCGCACCACAGAGTGAGGTAGTTAACACATCGACTAACAGGCGGCGCCCAATTCATCGCTCGGCAAGAGCGTGATTCGGTTGGTATAAGACGAAGCCAGTCCCGGAACTAAAGTTCGTTGTTATTGCTTTTGTCGCAGGCAAAATGTCTTTGGTTCCACATAGAGCGGAACGGCGTAGGTCAGATATTGTGACAGCGTTGAAGTTGTGTCACAGAAGGCACGGTTGATGTTTGATGTTTGTGCTGTCAGGCCATCTTTTTGACAAATCTTAAATAATTATCTTAAGTAAATAAAACTTTCTCAAGTCTCGGCGCAATAAAGCGAACGAACGTTGACCTTTACATGCTTAGCTGGAAAGGAAATAACATCTGACTATTTCAACTTTAGACTTGTCGGCTGAAGAGCTGCTTCAAATTGGGGTCCTTGATTCAACGTTTCCACGAAAAGCCGAACGTGGTGATTAATCAAAGCTTCAGATGAGCCCAGTTGATGCTAAAGGTTCCGCAGAGTTCAGGAACTACATTGGGCGTATCATGCATTCATTCACAATTCATTCAATCATTCAATCATTGTTCATTACGCACCGTTTTTATAGTGACGAACACAAATGTACGAGACGTTGCCCACTACCCAGTCTCAGTAATACTTCGACTGTTTGCCCGTGAAGAGGTGAAGAGAGCTGCATTGGGACATCTGCGCCACATTGGGACCTACCACAAATGGGTTTGGTGTTTCCTTTATTAGCTTCTTTCGCTTCAGTGTCCGTTGTTTGATCCCATTGAAGTTCTTTACATTCATATGAGTGTAATGATGTTTGGAAACGCTATTTAGAGACGATTGCGCCTTTCTCTATTTGCCGTCAATGATAACACTTTTCTGTCCCTTACTTCAGAATTAGATATTCGGGTACTATCAGACCTTCATCTCCCTCGGGACAGTCCTTCATTGGCTTTGGGCGAATCTAATGCACCGTCTGGTGAAATATCACCTGCAGAGAGATAGATGGCACTTCACCAGTCACATTTCAGCGTTTCAAGTCATTTAAAGGTCGCCTGTGACTACGAAATGCCATTGCCATTTCAACTTGGCTACCCTAATGGAATCGAAGCTCGAGATAAGGTTATGTCCGCACAGCCTGGCCGGGATAAGGCGCTACATTGCCAGCAGACAGGCGTGTAATACTGAACCTACTGTCTCGAGAAATAATGCACCCGTTGCCATGTCGAACTTCGATACTGATACATGAGACGGAATGAAATGCATTTGGATGTCATTTGAATAAATTAACTCTGTTCCTTGTGAAATGCAGTGATACTATAGGTATCATTGATAACAATACATAGACCAGAACTTCAATTTGCACAGAACAAATTTAGTAGGTAGTAAAGAGCAAATGTTGCAGGTAAGTCAGCAAAAAAAATAAAAATAAAAACAAATAGCCTACGAGCTGTTGAGTGTCTTATACGATAAGCACCAGCACAACAATTTGACTGACACTTTGACTTTACATAAGTTACATGTCACACATGCAGTACCAACACACGTCTACAGTATACATAAGGAACTTGTCGAAGGTTAACCATAAAAATTGCACCAGGGCTGGGTGTGAGAAACATTAGAGGACCGAGGAATGCAGGCTATGCGGACGTTAATAGCGCCATAAACACATGAGAATGGACAACCCTGGCCGTGAACAATTTAGGTACAGCACATAGTCCCTGCTCAACGTAAAACGCTTTGGAGCCATTATCCGCCGCAGTCGAGGCAGGTATCGCACGTCAAACCAAGGTCGGAGTAACGACGAATCAATACGCCGGTGGGCATGGCCGCTGTTTTCTGCCGGTACGTGGCCGCTAACAAAGCTGTGTCGGCGGGGCGAGCACGACACCCGGTCATCAGAGGGGTGGACAGATCGGGCTGTCAGCTCCGGCCCTCGGCCGCCCGGCCTCTTCATTATGGAAACACGGCGGGCCGCCCACACGGTCACGCACGTATTTGGAGAGCGGGGATTTGTAGAGGGGAGGTGTCGGCTGCTATCTTTGTTAGGGAGGGATTTCAAAATGGTACGCATTTGTCTGTCGACCAGAAAAAATATTGTGAACTGTGTTTGATCGTAACTCGTAAACAATCACCGAAGTCCCGAAACCAATTGGTATAGGTTCAAGTTCAAAGATCAGATAAACAGTAATCGTTGTGTTCCACCAAATGCCTACCGAGATTTCAGCGTCCGACACGTCATACGGTACAGCCTATCTACAGGCGTTTGATGTGTTATGCGGTACAGCCTAACTATAGGCGTCGACTGCTATTGCCATCTAGCGACAGGAATGTCGCTAGATGGCCCTGAATGGCCCTGAATGCATCGAAGTCAAAACCATGTCACTCACTCTAAAGCGAAATCCTGTGCAATATGTATACACAGTTAGAGGGACTGTCTTAGAAAAGCTGGACACGATGCGTGATCTCGGTGTTATGTTAGATAGTAAGCTAACTTTTACCCCACATGTCGACAGTGTTGTTTCCAAGGCCCGCCGTGCGTTAGGCGTTCTTATGCGATCATTTCAGCTGTGTCACAGACAGAACGGACTCCTGAATGAGAAGGCTATTATGGCCGCGTACACTGCCAACGTGCGCTCTATCTTAGAATATGGATCGCAGATATGGGCCGGAGCAGCGAGTACACACCTAGATAGAATAGAACGTGTCCAGCACAAGTTCCTTTTATGGTTAGCACATCGCACAGCGACCGGACGACAAGCGAGGGATTTGTCGTATGATGCGCTGTTGGACTTGTTTAAACTGCAGACGCTTGCATCTCGTCGACAGCAACATGACATTGTCTTTTTACATAACATTATCCAGGGTAGATGTGACTCGATGTATCTTTTGGGCCGTTTCTCTATTCGTGTACCATCCAGAAGCACTCGCTACCGTGCTGCTTTTTTCGAGCCTGTCGCCAGAGTGAATACTATTAAAAACGGCATGTTTTGTAGATTACCCAGACTCACCAATGTTTTTCTTGCACGCTGCCCTACCGTTGATATGTTCTGCGACGGCAAGGCGACGATTATCGCACGACTAGCCAGGTGCCTGACAAGTGACCATCTGTAATGTTGTGACGCATATTTATTTATTTACTGTTTGTGTTTTATCTACTCGACTTTGCCTATCATTGGGAATATGTCCTGTTGGCAATAAACTGAATAAATACAAAATACAAATACAAATGTAAGCAGCTGGTATATTGGCATGCCGTACAGGCATACCTTCTTACGCTGGGTTACCGTTCGACTTCATGCAGCACCTTATGATGTGTTGGTGAGGTTAAGTTTCAACAACGACTCATGTTTTTGTGTGCCACATCTTTGGCTCTGCAGGACCTGGAAATATTCTACCACACGACGACGCTATCTCGCCAGCTTCTTCTCGGTTGCCGCCGGCGTCACTCGCATCTCTCTAGCGATCGCCCGTCACTGTCAATTTGCGAGAAATACGACCGCTGCGATGATGCCTCGGCGCAGACAGTTAACGTCAAACTTCTATACTAATGACCTCGTAAGTCGGCGCGCAAAAGAGGACGGCGCGCCAAAAAACGTCGCCGCTCGCGCATTCCGTGCACCATCGGCCACGCATCCACCACTGGTGCGTCAAAACAGCGCACTAAATTCGCCCCGATTATGCGTAATAGGTCAGCTTTACGGCTGTAAAAACACGGCCCGGTGACAGGCGACGGTGACGGAGAGCGTCTGGGTGAGGTGAGTGGGCTGCAATCTGAATGGACTTATCGCTGGATCATGACTCACTGTGATTCAGATGTGGGCTGTACTGCGGTTTTCATATGATTAATGCTTACCCGACAGTGAGTGAGAGTGCTGGTTTATTTGTGGCTTTTATGCATGTGCTTGAATATGGTCACTTTTACTACAACGGTCAGCTGGGTTTCTTTGCTAGTGCGATTCAAGCTAACTAGTTACATGACAAGTGTCACATCGCTTCAGCTATAGACGCATCTATCGTCGTTCTATACATTCATGGACAGACAGCACGGCATTCACATAACCCAGTTCCACACGATCCACTCAGTGCCTGTGAGATCTGCTACGTCCAATTTTGCGACCAGCTCGGACCAATTCCAGCTCCCATAAGCGCACACATACTTGGTGCCGTTTCCGTGCGAAATATTCGCCGAAACGCACTGCCACAGAGCGGTGTCGGCTCGTCGTGAATACATTAGCGCCGCACAGGCGGCTGGAAGGGAGACTATAGCACGCAGCGGCCATGCGCCGACACGCGCCGCTCCGCTTTAGGCCAAAACTGTTCCTCTTCTGGCCAGAGAGGTGGGAGAGTGTGTGTAGCGAGTGGGCTCTCTGTTGAGAACAGGCTACATTGTTCGATCTCACAAGTTTAATTTGAACTGTCTCCTGATAATATTACGCTTTATTTTCCCTCCCCTAGTAATTAAACGCTTTACCTGTTAACCGCAAATGCACCTCTCAGGTTTCCATTTGAGAGAAGTGTGCAAGTTCAAATGTTCTCTCTGCAGCTTTCACTTCCTATTTCTATTCTTCCACCATCGTTCTATGCATAAATCAAGTGTCTCACACGTCAGAGACGTTGCTGCTTAGTCACTCTCACAAATCATCAGCTGCGAGAAGGTTACTGAGCTAACTTCAGTTGGCGGATTAGCGCGCCGCACGGCATCCATTCATCTCACGCGGGGACAGACGGTCCGCTAATGTTTCTGCCGTCCAATTCGTCACTGTCCTGTCGCGGCGCTCTGGAGTCGGTCCCGGTGTGGTGTCAGCGCGGCCCAGACGTGCCAGCCGCCCCCACCAGCCGTCCGGAAGTGGCTGTGACCCGGGCTGACCTGATCCGCTCGCGCTGCGCCCTCCCGCCCCTCTCACCATCCGCCGCTTGGTCTCGTACAGAAATAGTCCGTCAGCCGTCACCTGCCCTCCTCTCCCGGTGTGAGAGGGAGGGTCTTCTCGGGCTTCTCAGTTCTCCCCTGATCTCGCAGAGGGGCTGGCCGGTCGGAGTCTGCCAGTCTGCCCTCTCTCCCCCGTCTCCCTCCCCTCCGTCAGATCCTCTCTCCACTGTCTGGAAAGGTGATCCGACACCGGTGGACAGACGAGACTCGGCGTGGCGCCATCAGGAGCCGACCTAACCGGGAAGCGGAGGGCGGCACGCACGTTTTCCTACCGCTTCGAGTGGCGGCACCGGCTGCTGATGAATATCACAGCCGTCAGCGACAGAGACAGACAACGCCAGAAGTAGCGGCAGCCGGACGGCGGCAGCGGCGGAGGCGGCGAGGAGTGAATGAGGCGACTCAGATAACGCGGTCTCAGAGGGATCACGGCGATCTCTTCAGGAGACGGAGAGCGGTGTCGGTTATCGATGGATAACATAGACATTGGATGTCACGGCCTGAGATGGACGTGACACTCAGAGACAGGCGACACAGACGTCGCAGTAGTGCTGGACGAGCCTGCAGGAGAGACAAGATAGGCGCCTGGCCCTCGACTGCAACAAAACACTACACCACGTCTATGGAAGGAGACAGCAGATTCGTCCAGGCACGAGTCCTGCAGCGAAGAGGTCACGCCTGGAATAGACGGCCCATGAAGTTTAACGGCCCGCAGCCCGCCAGCTGCACCGTGCTCATTTTGTCGGCAGACAACTCCAACACGACCATTCCTCGGGGGATTATCGGGTGGCTCATTATAAAATTAATTGGGGGAAAACCACCCGCCTGCCCGGTGATGCCGGCAGAATAATAGCCAATCAAGAAGCAAGCAATGTTCTCAAGGTGCTGGTTAGGGAGCCGCAATACATAATAATGCCATGTAGTGGCACCTTGGGTGGCGAGGTAACGAGGTAACATAGTGCGCTCCAGACAGACAATATACGATAGCTGTGAATGCCGACAAATTCTTGAAAACTAGAGGCATGAACTCGTCGCATATGGCGCCATGCACTCTTGACGTCGCATCAGCGAGATTGCAAAGCCCTCCACGACACGTGTCTGGCTATTTTAGTTTCATTTACAGCCTACGTCACCCCAGCGGAATCAGTTATGCCCCGGCACGTCACTTGAAGCCGCGGGAGGCGTCACTCGCCGCTCAATGACTCCTCCACCGCGAGTCCAATGTGCCATCTCAGACTGGAATTACTGCATCGCTAAAAGTTGAGCGCGTTGCCGCCGCCCCCAGAGATGGCCGATCTGATTGGCTTGTTTCTGCGCCGCCCCAAGTCGGTGTAATAACGGAACGACCGACCACCTGATATAGTGGTCATAAATCGCCGGCCGGTTCGCGTCCGACACCCTTTACGGCGCCGGTGACTGTCTGCGGTGAGCGGACTCAGAAGGAGGGCTGTCTCCCCTATATGTGTGTCCCCGTTCTCCACCAGATCTCACCGAGATAAGGTGGCTGGGAGCTGGGGAGCGAGGAGAGACCAGCAGAACGCGGCGCCTCTGTGACTGTCCACTGTCCAGTGACGGCGGTTTTTGCTGTACTTGACGTAATTTGCTGTACCCGACCGACTTGCCGCTGATGCTGTGTCCACTTGAGACATAGGCGGCGGAACGGGGAGGGCACCGGGCCCCCCTTTGCTTTTGGCATTTTAACATTAGCCCTATGGGCGTTGCATGGAAAGAATGGGACCAAAAGTCGGCAGTGCCCCCCTTTGAGGGTGTTCCGCCGCTACTGACTTGAGAGTAGCAAAGTTCGTTGGGCCACGGCCCAGTCCCGGCTGGGTAATCCACAGCCCTATCCCTGGCTCTTTGCAGTCCCGCCTATCCCGCCCGACACCGCGATGAGGTGAATCAGACCAGCGGTCGCTGACAGGCAGCGGTGTCGCGGTCTGAAACATGACTCGGCCTGCAGCCTGGTCTCGGCGGCAGCCGTCCACAGATAGCCAGCCTGAAATGGCCACCGGAGCGGTGACACGACACGGACCCGACAGCAGCCGTGCAGCCGTGCAGTGATGGACGGCGCCCGGCGTGGGAGGGTAATTTAGTCATCTACACCCACGGACTGCAGTTTCATTGTGCACTGATTCCACTCAGTCAATTACTGGACAACCACAGCAGGCGTGTGGCTGCGACGGCTGCAAGGATTTCAACAATATTATCAGCATACTAATCTGGTCATTCTTTCTCATTGGTCTGACAGGAAGCGATCGGATCCATGTTCCCCAAATGCGCATAAATTAATATTGATGCCGATGCAAAGGATAAACTATATAAAGGAGACGTAAGCCCGCCAATATGCTCATGCAAGCTATAATTCTATCAGAACAATAAGACCAAACAGCATAAATCAAATCCAATACCGTTGCTCAAGACATACCTACCACGGCAGTGTGCACAGCCTTTTAGCAGTTAAACCCACTCAATCTGTCAGTCGCCGCCCTAGCCGCGGGCCTTTTGGCGGAGACGCTGCTTCCCACATCAATGGAACGGCAAGACCTCGCCCGGGGAGTCACACGAGGCCCCGGCGGCCGAGCCGACGGACAATGGACGCTGTTCGACTTGTACTGTCCGCGGTACTGGGTCGCTGCAGCCGAGCCGACATGTGCAGGTGCGAGGTGAGAATTTAGTGCAGCTGTGGTAACATGGGTGTAGCGCCGCGCGTGGGAGGCCACAGCGGGCGTCCGCGTGGACAGGCGAACAGGCGGAACAGAGACAGTCGGACGGATAGACGGGGGATAGACGAACAGAAAGACAGGCGGGTGGGTGGGTGGATGGGTGGACAAACGGACGGATAGAAGGAAGGATGAATCGAAGGACGGGCAGACGGACAGACGGTACCGACGGACGGACGAACGGACGAGCGGAAAAGTTGGACAGACGAACGGAAGAACGGACGGAACGGATCGGCAAGCAGGTGGACAAAACGAACAGACGAACAGACTATCCGACGCACTGCCCTGTCCCGCCTACTGGTCGGACGGGCTGCACCTCTGCCGGTCCTACCTGCACGGTGCACGGTGCAGCGGTGCGGCGTTCCGGTGCCTGGTGCGAACAGTAAATCACGCACTCCCCACGGTGTGTAATCACAGACACTAACGACCACATCGGCGGGCGGTGAGGTGCGTGCCAATTCACACCAGGCGGGGCGGCACCCGCGGCGGGAGTTCGACAGGCCAGAGACAGCACGCGGCTGCCCGCGGCGTGATTGGGTCGTTGGGACGTAATGCACGGCGATTTCACGCACTAATGAGAGGACTCACACATTTGATATGTGATTTAAAGGTAGTGTGCCAGCTTTCTTGGACCGTATGGAGTTAATGGCCCAGATAAGGAGAACCGGATTTTTAGAACTTATCCATACCTTCAAAACTCATGGAAACGTCTTAAATTCTTCAAATTTTGAGTACCCCAGTGCGAAATTCGCCCCGACGGGTTGTCGGTCGTACCCCAACCACATTTCACACCACTATGAACAATAAATGCACACACTGAAATCGCTATTACCGATAGGCTCATCCAATCAAGTTTCGATAAACCCGTTCATCATCATCTCCGGCGGTTTCGAACACGCCTGTTAGGTGGCTTCTGATGCTCGTCGAGGTCGGAATTTCCAAATACGCGTGGTGCGTCGGGCCGCGCGCTCTGACTTCGGCCAAGAAAAATGCGTCAGCTGATCATTGTCATTTCTGCCACTTGCGTGTGGTGAAATGGGGTCATAACTTATAAGACGGCTTTTTCATATCAATTATTTTACATAAAATCATATTTCAAACCATAAATAATGTTCGACAGCCAAATAAAAGAAACAATACCAATACGGGCTTACAGTTTAAGGCTCGACATTGTGTTGTCTACGATTAGACAGCTGATAACTCATTCCCGTACGTCGTATGGTCGTAACACTATAATGACCTTTGCTTATTGTCACAAGTGCGCCGCATTCGCGATTGTTGCCCGACGCCTGTTTGCAGGTGAGCCCACTACAGTTGTTATACATATCTAAAAACCGAAAAACTTTTAGGCGAAAAAGGCACTATTCCAGGCCCATTTTTGATTTTTTTTTGCGATATTAGGTAAAAACAGAAGCTTCTTATCTTAGGAAAAATAAAATGGGAAATCTTTCAAAGGTGGCACACTACCTTTAACTACAGTCTCAGAGAAAAATGTGACAGTTCTATTACATGTCCACCCACATTTCGGAGTTGCGAGTGACATGTGATGTTGAGACCAGACATTAAAAGCAGCACAGAGCGCCAGCAGCTGCTCCAGACTGAAATGTAAGAATGACGATGAATTGTTTTCCAGTGAAATCGCTATGCAATATTCAGGTCGGGATGGATGAGAGGATGAGAGGACATATTCTGTGATTCTAGACATTTCCCCATATCTTGCAACACATGAGGCGACATTCTATTTTGCCTACGGATACAATTTTGAGAACCAAGCAAAACGTTCTAACAAAATTATGGACAGACGAAAAAGCAAATATCCTAGTTTTCGGTTGCGCCTCAACTATTCCTGACTATCATTATAACGTTATTTTAGTAACTTATCCCGCGCGGGGCTGGGGGGGTAAATTTTACCCCCCCTCGCGAATATTTGCAATATCTCAAAAACGGCGGCGCGCAGCGCCGCCAAACTTTCAGTACCTTTTCTTACATCAATTTGACACGTTCTCTGAAAATTTGAGCGAAATCCGTCGGAAAATTTTTGAGAAATTGACGTTTTAGTGACGTCATGTTCGCCATTTTCGCCTCAAAAACGGCAAAAGTTCAAACGCCGCTAACATCTTCATTTTTAAAGGAATCAAGACGTAACAAAAAAGGATATACGTAGTTTTACTTTGTCTATCAAATGGCTATCTCGGTTTTTTGAAAATTTATGATTTTGGCCCAAATTTTTTTTTCAAAAAACTGACTTTTTTTGGGAAAATAGCTATAAAATCCAAAATTTTGAGTGTATCGAAAAAACCGGAATATATGTCAGAGAAGTGGTCTATGTGCACCTACATACCAGGTTTTAGAAGAATCGGTTCAAAAATGTGGGAGTTATTCAAAATTGTATGACGTCACGACACACACAATTTTTGAAAAATGACTTTTTTGGAAGTTCTAAACCTCGTACGGAAACAAAAATAGCACCATTCGATTCGCCGTGAAAAACTGCATCAGATAGACACCTTTTTAGGCCTTAACAACCAACTTCAAAATTTGACCTCACTTGACCTGACCTTGACCTGACCTCGACCTGAAATTCATCTAGAGGTGGTCCATATCACTTATTGAGTGTGCCTATTGAATTCTATAAGTAAAATGACCCATAAAACATGTGTCGCTTATGCCCTTTTCTATATTTTGTTTTTGGTGACCTGACCTGACCTGACCTGACCTTGACCTTGACCTCTGAATGATATTGTATGCAACGAATATTGTCTTGGTAGCCTAAGAACACGTTTTGGGCGATCAGTCTCAGTCCATGACTCCATTCTTCGGCAACTACGGTGCAAGGCCGATACTGTAGGAACTTGCAATTTGTACCCTTGACCTGACCTTGACCTTGACCTCAAACTTAAAATTAAGTACATGTTTTTAGTTGTTCGTGATGAGATCTTTCGATTGGCGTTTGAATTTTCCAAATCGGACCATCAGTTCGGGAGATAACAGGGGGGGGGGGTAAAATTTACCCCCCCCCCAGCCCCGCGCGTTCGGCTGGAGACCCCAGCCCCGCGCGGGTTATACGATTGCACAGTTATGCAAACCTCATGCCGTTTGAAGTAACAGCTAACCGTCTCGCCACATGCCATTTACCAGAAGTTCTACCGCCCCGCGGCTCGGACAATCCGATTGCCTCTGAGTTGTTTGCTTTCACAGCAACTTCAAACAAAGGCTGATTGTGCGAACCTGTCACCTTAAAAGCTTCTGCTCATCGGCTCTTTGTTGAGAAAATCATCCTCGCACGTGCGCCATTCCACCTGACAGGCGTGTGTTTTCCGACGCTTCATTTTCCCTCTCCGCTGCGGCACGTGCCGGCCAATGCGCCGCACCAGCTGCAGCGGGCCTCTGGAAACTAGGTAACTACAGCGCTTGTGTCTCCTGAGTTTCCCAACATTCGCTCCTGAGTGCTGTCTTCCTCTTCTAGGAGCAAAGTCCTGTCTTCCAGCGCGTCTCTCAGGCGTCTCTCTAATGCCTCCCTCATGTCTCAGGCGTCTCTCCAGCGTCTCTCTCGGCGTCTCTCTGGCATCTTTTCTGGTCTCTCACCACATTCCGCGTCTCTGCGGACAGCCGGGCGGTCACTGCCGACAGTCCCTGGACAGCCCGTCTGTTTGCAGCCCAGTTGAGGTCCATTCCGAGGGACGGGTCCCGTGGCCGCTGCGACGGACGGGCGTCTCCAGCGTTGTTTGTTTTTCGGTCGCCGCTGGCGCGCCTGGGGGCTCCGTTTCGACAGGCCGGCCGAGCGAGGCCGCGCTGGAGGACGCTAGCACGTGGCAGGGTGCGGAGACCGAGCGGGAGCGGGGGCGAGTGCAAGATCTGATATATCTCGCATGCACAGGCGCACAGGTGTCTGGTTACCTGAGTCTCTGTGCAGCGTGCATGGGTAGAGTTTCAGTGAGTCTCACCATGGTGCTTTTTGATGGGAGTTTACATTTGATATGATATTGATAATTGATTCATCTAACTTTTAAGCAAAACAGGTCATGTTTTTATAACCTTACACAAAATAACGTAGAACATAATGCATACTCTGAACGATAGCTCCAGTGGACGCAGAACGATGCCTATGCCTGCACAAAGACATAATTGCCTCTGAGCTCATTGCTTAGCCGCAAATTACGTTTGTTCTCATTATGTTCTCCACCGATGACAGTAAGGGCAATTGCATCCACATTATAACTCGCACTTATCGCTCTGAGGTACGTACTCTAATAAAGACAAATGTTCCCTCTACCTCCACATATCACTAATGGTAATTCGAATAATGATACGTTTCTTGGTGATACGGGAAGGCGTCTTTTCAATGACGTATAGTCCATGCTCCAGACTTGTATTTTTCGTACAAGATAGTGAAAAGCATGGAGCCCTATACATTTAATTCTTGTCGCAAAAACTTTTCCGAATGAAGCGGTCCATTCCAGAAAAAAAACGAATTTTGATTGAACCGCATAGGAAAGATATACAAAATGAGCAGGTTAGGATTGTTCGATTTCATTTAAATGTCATTTACAGATTTTTGCGATAACCGAATGTTTGTGCTCGCTGGCCAAAAAAGCAATATTCTTTAGCATTGTTTCTATAGAAAAACAAACACGAGTTATCGGTAGTTTTAGAAAAATATGCAAAAGCTCAGTAAAAAAATTAGACAACAGAAAAAAGTTTGAGCAGAGTTACCCTAAATACGGTTCATTCGCCAACAAAACAGCCATCGTACACCCGAAGCATTATCTGTTCACTTTTTCCAGCTTCTATTCTTAGCTCATGTTTCTTCGCCGGATAATTTACGCCGAGCCGTCAGCCTGAACTCACACAAACACGCTTCTCATTTAGATGGTCTCACTCTCACACGAGTGGCTACGAATTCGCTGGAAAGTAGCGTTAATTATTCTGGCTTCTTCGCATCGTAATAGGCGTACGACAGTTGATTTCTCAAGAGAGTCGCTTTTACTTGTGGAAGCGTAGTAGCTGCTTTTGGGAGAAGATTTGTGAAAGGTGTGCGATACTTGAGGGATTGCCAAAGCAGCGAATGCCATTTATTACCCCCTCCCCCCATGTTGCACTAGCCAGCGCAGGTTAGAGTGTAGGCGCTTATACTTTTTCACTCGTTCCATTTTACTCTCAAACCACCATGGGTAATGCCAATTGAGATAGTAGCACTAGCGTTATCATGCCTGTTTGATCCAGGTACGCAATGGCACCTGAGTAAATGCGGTAAATTACTATGCACGCTGTACAACAGTGACAAAGAAACGTTTCCGCAAAACTTTGCACATGGCGACAAACGGGTCACGCAGGTTGATGACATTTAAACGTGTTATACGGATTATGTTGAATCGGTGTCTAGTTTCCCCTGCATAATAGAGTCGAATCATCAGTCTTTGTAAACGCAGATGGATTACGCCCTTATTTGGTGAGTGATTTTACCTAATTCTACCGCAGTGACTAATACCCACCTTGCGGTTTTACTATCGTCTTAAAGCTGCTTTCTAAAATGCCTGCAAACGTTGAAGTAGAATGTTACGCTCTGTCATATAATTATTTTTTTCAGCCCTAACCATTCCGCACTCACCACAGCCCGGTCGCCGGCCCGCCGGTCGTCTATGCTCCGCTCCTGCATGGCTGGCTCCTGTGCCGCTCAGGGAGGGCTCCGCTCCACCCCGTCCCAGCTCGTGCCTCGGTAACCAGCACAGAGAGCTCACACAGACACAGGAGCTGCAGAGCTGCACTGACGAGCTCCCGTCACAGAATGTGCCCTTCACAGCGGCGGCAGACGTCACCGTTTTCGCTCCGGGCCGCGCCGCGCAGCCCGGCACCCAGCGACCCGCGCATCACACAACTCAACACAGCACGGCCGTCACAGCTCGACACAGCACACAGCTCCAGCGGCCTCCACACCCGCAGCGCGGCCGGCCACCTGCACAGACACCGGTGAGGGGGAGCGTCACGCACCCCTCCTCGAGCTCTGCTCTCACGCGACTGGCGCCGACCGGCGAGGGAGCTGTGGTCGAGCCGAGCGACCGCCGGGCCGGGCGACCGAGCGACCGAGCCGCTGAGCCGACCAGCTGGTAGCCCGCGCATGCGCAGTACGAGCCGCTCAGGTGACTGACCCAGTCGGCACCGGCGCTACGGCCCAAAGCTCGATTTAATTACCTCGGATCACCTCAGTAAGTGCGATATTGTGGTTTTGAGTGGACGGCCCTGACATAAGCGGATTTTCTTAGTTTGATCCAACAGGCGTCAATGAAAAGCATTCCTCACTGTACGAGTAGTCAGCCTAATAAGCGGTAATTAGGTATGTTGCACTAACCGTCATTTTATTCATCAGACTAACCATATATTATATATGTAGTCCAGAACTGAAGTGAACAAGCACTTTTTGGATATCGCCGATTCGCTGAGAATGCCTAGTGATTTTGCCCATAAGCCTGTCTCCCCATTTGCATCTTTATTTTACTGTATAGAAATGTACATTAAAAAGTGTCAAAACCATGGTGACTTGACTAACTCAAGACTCTTTTGCATAAGCATTTCATTGTGCCTTGTTTGTTCTCGTCGTACAGCCTCATTTACCACCCGGGTACTGTTGTAAGCATCACATAATGTTCTGTATGGCTGGCCTTGCAAGTGAGATAAGAAGTTTGCATTGCGCGGCTTGGCAACAGCAACGCATGAATAACGTTTTTGATTTATTCTAAAATATATAACGGAAATGAGCCGCAATTTGCTAAATTACGGTGCGCCTTGGTTTAATAACTCAGGTTGAAATGGCCCCAAAGCTCAACGATTCCGAATTCTGGCCATATTTATGGCACCTCAGCTCAATGGGAATATCTGTCGAAATGAGTCTCATTCATTTCTTATCTGGGGCTCGGCTGAGTTTGTACTCGTAGATTGGGTTCTATCCCACACAAACAGCCAAACACCAGCGCCAGAGCTGCAGATATAACGCTGAAAGCCTCTGTGGAATAGAGCGCCCAAAACGAACGAAATGACGGCCCGATAACGGCATTCAGCGAGTGAGTGGCTCCCCAGTTTTTGTGTGCTATAGAAACTAGTTTTCGAGGGAAAATAAAATCGGTGTCAAAGTATTTGAGATGTTGTGTTACTTTGCGCAGCTATAGAACAAAATTGGGCAGACTAGCTATATGTAAGTTGTAGTGCTAAAAGGTTGAGGTAGCATTGCTCTTTGGTATGAATTAGCAGCAACACGCGATATTAGACCGAAAGCGTCAATGGCTCAAATTAGGTATCTTCATGCAACAACGAGGCATACTTGGGTGCATCCTTCGTTTCAATTCGGTCTACTGGACGTTTGGCTATATAATGAGCCATCGTTTGAATGGAACAGCCCATCGAAATGCATTTTCCGTGAACAGATCCAGCGCACTTTTGTTTGCCATTGTCTAAAACAAACATGGCAGCTGACAAAAATAAGCACATTCTTTGCTGTCGGCGCCATAAAAGTCTGTTGTTCTACCTTGGCCATCACTTCATCACTACGTCAGCAGGTGCGGACAAAACCCCAGACACTGAAACTGCCACGCCGATTTTCACAGTTCAGCCCTCGTCTCACCAAACGGCGCATCAGCTCGGAAAAACAAAACAGCTTTTTGTGCCGGTGGCCTCGCCCGTGCCGTTTCCAAGTGGCGCGGCCGGCAGCTGCGCCACGTGTCTCCGTGCGCCACGATCGTGACTCGGTTGGCGGCGCGCGGCGAGCAGCGGCGCTCCTGGCAGCGAGGTCGTTTGATCAGCTGTGGCCGACTGGAGATGAGCGCGGCACGCGGCGGGCTGTTTTTCCACGGCGGGGTGTGGCTGAACTGCTGGTGAGAGAGGAATGGCCGAGTGATGTCTTTTGAAAGTGCTTTCGTGACTCGGTATTGGTCATTTTGGAAGGCTGAGAATGGGCTGAACAAAACATAAGGTTGCGTGCACCTATAGAGATAAAGACAAAGAGTATCGCAGTATGAAACCACCGATGATTTCATCTCTCATTCAAAATTCGTCATGAAATTACAACTTGACAAAACACTCACAATGCGTCACATTTAGGGAATGCCACACACGATGGGAAAGCCACATCATTCATGTATATTTTCAGACCGCTCAATGTGCATGCCAACAGCTGCATGCGCTTCCATTAGTCAGCGATTACGTGGAATGAGTGGCGGCTCCGGCGGCTGCCATTTCCCATTCGCTCCATGCAGTGTGGCGTGCAGCCGTGCTCACCGCCCGCCCATTTACCGGCGTGGCGTGGATGTTTTACGCCGTCCGTCCGCCGGCTTTGTCATGCAGCGCTCGTCGGCTCCTCTCACGAGCGCCATGGCACCGCGGCGACCGAGAAGACAAATTGTCACTGTCTGCCGCCCTAAACTGGCCGCGTGGCTAACGCTGAATTATTAGCCGCATCCGGGGCCGGCGCGCTGCGGGGCGGCGCGGCAGACGGGCGCGTCCCCTCGCCCCCGGGGCTGGCCGCCCGCAGCTGGGCCGCCCGCCGCCGCCGCCGCCAGACCCGCAGGGACCGGCCGTCTGCTTTAGATCACATTAAAGCAAATGGAAACACGGGCCGCCCGGCTTTCGCGGGCCATTTGACATCTGTTCATATGGGGCGAGAGGAGCTCCCGTCCTCACGGAACAGCGCGCCGCGCGGACACTGCGGCTGGCGACCGAGTCCCGTCCGAAATTCGAGGAGGACGGAGGACAGACTAGCTCGCAGATGGACTGCTTTTAGTGCTCGCAGATTGACTGGTTATAGGGCTGTTAAGTGATGACGTCACGGTTCCAACAGCTGACTGCGCTAATGTTGTAGAGATAGGCCAAACGATTCATAACTAAAATGCAAGAATTTGGGGACGTTTACCGATGTTATGTCATGTTTCAATAATGGAAATGGTATTAAGTTGTCATTTTGGTCGACTTAAATGCATTTATATTCATTGATTTGCACAAAAAACATGATTTTTTTTGCACGGCTGCTAAATTAAAAAAACTTGTGCGATTTTGGCGCAGAATAGACATTGCGCCATTACGTTTATAACACGGGCACCAATGGGCAAATGTACTAGCTGTGAATAGGTAGTGAATTGGAGTGGGTTATTAATTAGATATATTGTGTTTCTCAGACCTCAGGTCAGCTATCACAAGACGCACGCTTGTTTTAAGCTTTGAACATCGAGATGGTGAATTGCTGTGTCCCAGGCTGTACGAACCGGTCAGGGGACAAAAACAAATATGCGTTCTACAGGTTTCCCAGCAACAAACTGATCCGTCAACGCTACATTCGTGCGATAAGGTTAGTAAGAATTTTGAGAATCAGCATATTTTACACGTCAAGCTTTCATAAATCCCATCATAAATCTTTTCCATAAATCATGCAAGGGAAATATGGCATCTTACCTTTTAATAAAACATCAAATTATTGTTAACTATTTCTATAAAAGCTATAAAAGTGTATATAATATCAGATAATGAAAAATATTTATTTTTGGCATCATTACGGAATGATTCACAAGGTTAACTCGGAGCCTTGATCGTCAATCACTTGTGCATGGTGTGTAGGTACTCCATAAATAGCAGTAACAGTAGTCATAGCACAAATATATTTACCAAGTCTGTTGTATGTTTTGGATATGAACATTGAAACATTTACATTTTGTAACATTCAAATTGAAAATTATTAATAAACTGACAAGCTTCATTTCAGAAACAATCGCACGAACCTGTTTTTGTGGATATTTTCTACTTGAAGGGCTTGTAACTTGCGTCATCCTAATCATGCATGCCTAATCTAAATCATCATGAAATCCCTTTTTTTCTGTTGCAGGAGGGAGAACTTCACCCCTACCGAACACACAAGGATCTGTTCGTGGCACTTCCCTAATGGCAAAAAAGCAGGTCCAGTGAGGTTTCCATGGAATGAAGGGAAGCGGATCAACTTGCCTGATGATACCAGACCCCATCACTCTTCTCCTGGAAACAGAAGACAAGATGCAGCTGTGGAAATGGAAGATGCTGTCCTTGGACCACCTGTGCATAGTGAGGCCATGTTGTCTGCCGAGAACGAGCTTCTCAAACAGCATATCAAACGACTTGAAACTGCAGCAGCTTATCAGCAGCAGAGGTTCTGCTACAACCAGATTAGCCATAGTGAACAGCTAGTAACTTACTATACTAGTTTGAGCAGAGCAATGTTTGAAACCCTAGTCACATATGTGAGCATGTGTGATTTTACATACCACACCTTCAAGGTCACAACGATGACATTAGAGGACCAAATTCTCCTGGTGTTGATGAAACTGCGACACAACTTTGGGCACACAGATCTAAGCGTGAGATTTAACAAGAGTGTAGCCACCGTTACAAATGTCTTCAGGACATTTGTGTCCATCTTCGCTGAGGCTCTGTTCAAGCCTATTTTTGGGAAGGGAATGCCTAGTAGAGAAAAGAATTCTCAATCTATGCCAGCATCGTTCAGGAAGTTCAGGCACTGCAGGACGACACTTGATTGCACAGAAATTAGGATTCAGCGACCTGATAGCTGTGAGGGCCGCTCAAGCACCTACAGTGCTTACAAAGCTGCCAACACCTTCAAGGTCATGGTTGGGGTGGCACCCAATGGCACTGTGAACTTTGTCAGTGACGTTTACGGCGGCAATGCCTCTGACAAGCACATCGTGGAGACTAGCGGCCTGTTGGAGCAGCTAACCACAGGCGACCTTATCCTGGCTGACAAAGGTTTTCCTATCAAGGACATTGTACCTGATGGCGTCACCGTCAACACACCTGCGTATCTATTTCAGCCTCAGTTCACCAAGCAAGAGGTGATGCACAACAGGGAAGTTGCCGAAGCCCGCGTGCACGTTGAGCGCGCGATTCAGCGGCTGAAGTATTACACCATTTTAGATGGCATACCCCACCAGTATAGGAATATGATAGACAATATAGTTCGTGTCTGTGCCTTCCTCACCACCGCCCAGAGCCCTATCATAAGCCACGAGAAACTTAGCAACATGTCCTCTTAAGCCGGGTAGCAAACTGCGCGTTATTAGTGGTGTCACCCTGTTAGATGCAACGTTTGCGTAGTTGTCAATTGAAGTAAGTCAGTAGCATTGTCTGTGTTTTTCTCACCAACGCCCGGAGTACTATCGCGGGAAACTGTGCATTTTGTCCTAAACTGGTTTGCGAACTGTTTGATATGTTAATATCTTCACTGTCTGATGAAACACTTCTTGAGTTATAGCTGTCATGGAAGTATGATAATCTGGAAATTGTTTCAGCTGTGCGCTGTGGTACGCGACATTTACTTGTCAATAAAACTGTCCACAAACTTGTATGTTTATTATTTGCATTATTTACACACAGTTTGACGTTTGAAAGTGAAACACGACAACCAGCCTGGCGCGCACCTGTACAGTGACACACATTTACTTACGCACCTGTACATTACACACAGTTTGACGTTTGAAAGTGAAACACGACAACCAGCCTGGCGCGCACCTGTACAGTGACACACATTACATCACAGTGGCAAATCTCATATCGCCCAGCAGGCATGAGCCCTGCAGGTTAAGCGGACCCGATGATGCTCGGCACCATGTGGACCCTATAGAACTGTTTTAGGAGTTCTAGGTTTACAGTCCATGAATCGCTTCTGGCGATGGTAACGATGTGTAAGTCACGAGTCGTCCAGACAACAAAGTCACACTTGGTGAAGCCACTTAACCACATCTGGCCCTGTACCTGGTGGAAGTAATCGTGATCTTCTTTAAGATTCAGGTTTTCGTCCAAGAAAAACTTTCCATCTGCTTGCACGGCTTCCTGGATCGTTCGACACCTGTGTGTCCACGGACACTTCACCTCTAGGAGTGTGTCCCCCATCACACCATCTGGAGAGGCTCCAAGCATACCATCTTCAGAGAGAAAAATCCCATTCTCTTCCACCTTTTTTCCAGTGCGATTTTCATACGCTCGCTTTGCAGCTGCTTCGTGGGTTCGTCCCCATTTTACTGCTGCACTGCCGGATGGGTCATAGCCACCAAGGAGCCTTTTGAATAGTGACTTTGGGTATCTTCCTCTGGCAATTGCCTTCAAGACGAGGCCGAAGTTGCTCGATGTCAGCCTTCCCTTTCTAGCAACAAACCACTTGGGGTTTTTGACCTGACCACTGGTCACCCTCTGCACCTCTGCAATCTCTTCCTTTGAAAGAGACAGCATTGCTAAAAGGAAGTGGGACTTGTCAGCTGATGCATGAAACTCAGCACTAGTTAGGATGCTGTCGATGTCTGGTACCTTCTCTTCTGGGGAAGGCTGAGACTCTGGAGCCAACAGCCATGCCAGCCCACATGGCTGCTCCCTCACCTGATCATACAGCCATGCCAGTTGGTCCTCTTTGACAGAGCTCACCAGCAAAGAACTGTCTTCCTGGGGGAACATCTCCTTTGCTTTCAACATTGTCGCGTTGCTGGATCCTCGGTTCCATTGACACTGCCGATCAGTCTGCGACCAGTTCTTCTGTGCATACAGAAGGATGGCAGCCATGTGGGAGCACCGATGCTGACCATTTGGGCATGTGCAGCTTCCATCCACTGGCTTCTTGTTCTCGACAGTGACCTGAAACACAGAATAACAACAATTTACACCTTTGCAGCAGGTAATCAGCAAGCCTTATTCAGATTTTTATTAAATACCTGCATGATATTTTTCTAACACATTAGTTCAAACCATATTCAATTAATATCAAAGTGGACGTTTCACTCAAATGAAATGTTTATCATGAAAATAAGTTCACAAAAATGAGAAGGTTGTAGGTTGTAGGAAGTAGATTGTAGGTCAGCTTACGTATCTTTGGTTAGGTGTTTTGATTTGGTTAGCAAAATGCATTCTGGGGCATATGGCAGCTCGTGCTACGTCTGCTACCGTGGCATCTCAATTTTCCTATTCAGCTTTTGCTAAGGTAAAATAATGCAAGATGCCTGTCACATGGGGATAATATAAAGAACTATGGAGTATGTAGACTCGAATGGAAATATATAATGAAATGTTTCTGTAATTATTACCTCTGGACTCTGGTCATGTTCACTCAATACTTTTGCCACATTCACCTCATTCTCAATTGCAGTTGCAATTTTGTTCCCACATTCATGCCACGATTTCATGAAAGCAGATTTCATAAAGTACTTCAAATGCCTATCACAAGCATGAAGAAATACTCACTTGAACATCATAGGTCCTTTTCTTCATGCTGGCCTCAACAGAAGCCACAATGTATTTGCCATCCTGCAGGGCAATGGATCGGATTTTGCCACCATCCAATGCTCTTTCACCCTTCTCAATCACACTGGACATAGTTTGAAAAAAATCACCTATGGCTGCAACACTAACGAAGGCCATGATAGCTCATACCATGCCCAAACACGTCAAACACAGCCTGCAGCCCAGAAACGTGCAAATGTCCGTAACGTAATATTGTTTTCACGTGGTTTTCACCAAATGTCACATATGCGCCACAAATGCTGACACCATTGTGAATTTAGTAGCCTCACATTTCTTTGGGCTTTTTCAGCCAAATTTCGATGAAACTTGAAGCAAATCAATTTCAGAAATGTTATTCATCCATCTAAGTTTCCAAAGAAATTCCAAATCAGGGTCGGACAATTTTTGAATCGCCACAATACACCTTTCTAGATAATCCCCTATCTCTACAGCATTAGCGCAGTCAGCTGTTGGAACCGTGACGTCACACTTAACAGCCCTATAGTGCTGGTAGATGGACTGACTATGATGTTTGGAGATGGACTGGCTATAGGGTGATTGGAGATGGACTAGTTAGGGCGGTCGGATATGACCTGGCTATATGGTGTTGGGAGATGGACTGGTTAGGGTGATTGGAGATGGACTGGCTAACTCGTAAATGGCTTGGCTACGATGTTTGGAGATGGGGTGATTATTGGTTCACCACAGACAGCCGTAGATGAGTGCTGCACGCACAGCACCGCTGCAGACAAACGGGTGATGTTGCGTGCCGGGGAAATGGAGCCAGAGGAATGTCGATGTGTCGATTGACTGTCGGTAGTGGGACAGGTGGTAATATCAATACCAGCTGTGGTGCTCACTCATGCGCACACAACCATCACGAACTGGAATTATACGTCCGGGAAACTGAATCGCAGCTGTCGGAAAAGAGCTGAAAATAACCGATATTTTGTGATCGAACATAGAGGTGACTATTGATGAGAGTGGCGAAAAAATGCCGCATAGATGTTCTTTCTTTCTTGCACTGCGCAGAATGACGCTGCCTCTGAGCCCTGTGTCACGGACTGCCCCCCCCCCCTCCCCCCGCCTCGAGGTGGCACTCCGCTGTAAGTCGCGGTCTGTTTTCGCTGATAGGACGCGACTGGGTGTGCTAAGTCGCGACGACAGCCGTCCAGCCTGCGGCGGCGCGTTATATTTTGATGAGACAGACGTGTTGGTTTTGACAGGTCGTTTGTCAAAACTACAGGAGATCCGACCGTTCCGGACAGCAAAGCTGCACGCCACGGCGGTCGGCGAACAACGAAGAACAACTTTGACCCGTGTATTGTGTGCCACAATCGGCGTGTATAATTTAGTTGTGTGTATCCTACACCGGTTTTAGACAAGAGGGTGTTGTGAAATTCGTTCGCTTAGATAAGACAAAAGGAATAATGGGTGTTGCTTTGAACTAGCCAGTAAGATATTCGCGATCATTAAGGAATTGTAAGCATTGAATTGACAAAATAGCCTTGTAAAATGATTAACCCGCGCCCTGATGGGGGGGGCCATTTTGGCCCCCCCCCCTGTGGTTTTTCTTAAATAGCGAGAAAACGGCGGCGCGCAGCGCCGCCAAATTTTGCGTACCTTACCGGGCATCAATTTGACACCTTCACACAAAATTTCAAGTCACAGGTCACCTCAGGTCAGGAGTTATTGAGGTCAAACTGAGGTCATGTTCGAGTAAAAATGAGCAAAAAACATGACATCTTGAAACGCTCACCAATTCTACAGTTAACAAGCAATTTTAAAGTTCTTTATGTGGTTGTGTAGAGAAAAGACGGCGCTACAAAACTGCTATCTCGGATTTTCGAAATTTTGGGATTTTGACCCCCAAAAATCAAAAAAATTGATTTTTTTAGAAAAACTCAAAAAATTTCCAAAATTTTTCGAATTTCGAAAAAACCGGAATATATGTGATAGTCCCTGCGCTCTTCGATATACATACCAAATTTTAGATCGATACCTCTTTTTTTGGCCAAGTTATAGCGAAAAAACTGTTAAAAATTGATGACGTCAAATTTTTGAACTCAATTTTTAGCAATTCTAGAGCTCGTAGCGCAAAACGGAGACCACCATTGAACTCCCCGTGACGAGCTGCATCGAATCGATACCCATTTTATGCAAAAATATCAACTTTGAAATTTGACCTAATTTGACCTGACCTTGACCTGACCTTGACCTGACCTTGACCAAAACGTGACCTAAGCTGGCCCTTAAGTCTGTCTGACCCACATAATCGCATTTGTCATGTAAAATGGACCATAAAACATGTATCACACGACACTTTCATATTGTGACCCCCCCAGTGACCTGACCTCTGTGACCTGACCTGGTATCAGTGACCTCAAATAGCAAAATATGTGTTTGAAGAACATTTCCCCATCGATGATTTTCAATGAAATGCATTTTACACGATTTTAAAACGCATTTCTTGAAATGCCTGTAAACGGTGAAAATTCGACCTTTGACCTGACCTGTGACGTCATCGGTTTGACCGAGGTCAATGAAATTGGGTCACAAGGTAGTTCCCCGTTGGGGCTATCCAACACCGTTTACCGCTTGTCGCTATGTTGCGTGGTTCTCGAGATCTGAGGGGGGGGCCAAAATGGCCCCCCCCCCATCAGACCACGTTGCTCGGCAGACCCCATCTGGGCGCGGGTTAACACACAAAGAGAAATGCGATACCGACCATCATAGAATTAGATATACGTTTATGGTTTTGCTGGTAATGTTGAAGCAGCTTCATTGAAGCATTTCCATTGCGATAAAAACGAATCTGTCGAACAGGTATCATCATTGAGTAAAGAGACATCACATGTGCAAAGATTGAATTATCTTGCTAATCTTGTCAGATTAAAAAGACGGTTCGTGTTACATAGCACACACTCTTTACCCCAGTCAGAGCAGACCACACAGATTGGGCAAGTCGCATAACAGTGCCTGGGCCTGCAGGCACAAACCATTAGAGAGTAAACCACAAAGCTTTAGATATACAAAAGAAACATCTAAGAAAAGATGCAATATTTTGGCAGATAATTGACAAGCAGCAAGCTACTGTTGCTAATGGCTGATAATTGCTGATAGAAATTATAATATCAGAAATCTAAATGTACTCGTATTGCTACGTTTCCACGCATCCCATGCGTTTATTTACAAAACACCACAGTGACACAGAGCCCCTACCCCACAATACATTCAGGTACACACCACAGCTGGCCGTCAGTAGCTGTATAACTACCACAGCCCCTGGTCCGCTGTTCCCCGCCCTATCACAGGTGTTTATCACCCTGCCATCGGCAGGTAGGCCGTTAATTAGCCTCAGCACCATCACGGCGTGACCTATCTGATCTAATTAGTGATCGAAACCTCCCTGTCGGCGCCGATGGACAGGCCTGAAAACGTCGACAGGCCGGTCGTCTATAGAAAGCTCTGCGGTCGCTGTCAAGACGTCGCGCCGTAAAAATTCCGCCGCTGGGGGCCGATGATGTCGACGGAAATGACTAAGCTCGGTTCAGTTCCGGTAAATCTAACGCCGTCTGCCGCCGCCCGAAGGTTTACGATGCTCATTGCAGTGAATTCAGTGAGTGGTTCATTCTGCTGGTTCTAACGTTCACCATTAGATTGATTTTTGTGAATTGACTCCATGATACATAAAAATGTTGATCCGCATCTCATCATGACAACAATGAACAAAAAGAAAGAATGAAAAATTAAACCAAGGCTATAGGAGACGGTGAAGAAGATCTGCTGAGCCTGAAACACATCATTCTTGGCCTCCAAGAGATAGCTGCATTTCTGATTCCTGGAATTATCAGTCATTGTGATCTTTGACGGGCTAGCTTAAGGTCAACCTTAAGTTTTCAAATCCTGAAGAGGCTTCAACGTAAAACACACCTCAGTTGGCAGTTAGTGCCCCAACCGGTAGTTATGCCCTCAATGGCAGCCGTTGTCGCAAAATATATCTTACCTCGGAAATGGGTTGACATTTTATTGCTTGTAACAGTCAACCAAATGGTTGTAAATATGGCCTCTGCTTTCATAAAGTGTCATCTATTCCTTTCATGATTGTCAATGCTAAAACTGCGTTGCATGTGAGAGTTTGAGCAGAGAATTACAGCTAGTGATGGAGAATATTTCCCTGGTGGGCCATTGCCGGTAATAACACCGAGGGTGGCAGACTTCTGAGAACGGATTGACTGACTGCGCCGGGGTGTTCAACTGCAATTGCCCACAGACGTCAGCACTGCCATAAAGTAGGCAGCAGCAGTGGCATTATAACAACATCACGTGGCACAGCGAATGCTAACAATCACTTTATTCCCGCTGACCACGCAGCACAAGTTTGCCGAAAGCTGAACGGAATATGGCCGAACATGCGATGATATATGGATGGTGAGTGCCCCAAGCACTAACAATGCTACAGTCCGCGGCACTTTGGCGTGAGCGAACCAACTCTAATCATGTTAAAATGCATAAAATTCGTACAAATGGCATTTGGGCGCCGCAATGGCATCAACTTCGCTGAAAATGTCTGCCATACATCATCCCTTTTACCTTCCACAGGCGTCGCTTCAGTACACCCTTTCGCTGAGCGTTTGGGACAGTTTTTCGATCCGGGAGGCTTCGGACCAATATTGGGTGGCTTCCTGTGGCTCTCTGTCGCGGGGAGGGCCGTCAGGAGGTCTTTGTCACCAAGTGGAGCTGGCAGCGGAAGGGACGACTCTAACAGAGTGGTCACCAGCGGCGGATCAACAATGCCAGAGCAGTGATCGATTGGAATGACTTCAGCGGAAAGGGGGACGCCGGGAAGGGACCGGGACGTCCGTTCACCAGCGGAAGACTAAGCTGTGACGGCTTTGAAGTCGGTGTCAGCAGTGAAAAGCTGAACAAACACGCGGGGACAGCCAATCTCGCGATTGTTTGTTCAACTGCGAAAGGATTATGCAGAGATGGGAGGAAACCGACTAACCGAAATAGGATTCAAACGGATATGCAAAAGAAAACCTTTGAGAACGCAGCTTTGCAGTCTCCTATCGTTTTGATATACCAGCAATAACAAGGTAACGAGGACAAACCAGAACAGTGTTTTTATAGATCAATGAAATATAAATGTAAAAAAGCAGCAGGTAACAAAATAAATAAAATATGCGAGATCAGGTATTATTCAATATTCAGGTGTCAGCATTGCGTCTTGTGTTCCTGAAAGTACCTCCAGCAGATAACCAAAACTACCCACACACACAGATGTCGGCGAAACTTTCCTGCTCTGTAGAATTTATTGATATCTCACCTAAGCTAGTTGTGTCACCCACCGATCATTTCACAGTGCAATGACCTCCATGTATTTCTCCTCCAATCCCTGCCAGGCTACAGACATCCGGTAGCATATTTCATTCGGTAAACGAATGGGGAGGGAAGCAAATGATGGCGGCTTATCCATGGGGCTGGCATGATGTATTTGTAAGCTAGGCTAATGGGGCATGTGTTCTCTGGGGTCCGTCTGTGTAGGGGAGAGTTGAACGGGGGGTGCACACAGGCTGTTAGCTTTCAATTACAGAACCTAAGCCTGCGTGGTGCATATTCAAATGACAGTCCCCGGGGGGGGGGGGGTAACTGTTCTGTTCGTCGAATGGATTCTCAAAAGCGACCTTCGTGACACAGTGAAGCTCAAGAGTTAATGGTCCAAATGTGTGCAATGAAAAGCGTGCAGAAAGTAGGGGAAGTTGGGGGAACGCCGAATACTTTTTTTCTGACGCCCGTAGCACGCAAGGTAGACAACATAAGCTATTCTTGTTGGCGTCATTCGAGAGGCCAGTCTTTTGCCTTTCAAACATACCAGGCGCATTTGATGAATTCGCATACCGTTAAGCGCACAAACTAAAAATATCAAAGAACTGACTTTTTCGGCGTTGCCCCGGACTGCGGGGAAAGCCGAAAATGGGAGAAATGATCTACGGGGAATGCCGACATTGATGTTTTGCCATTTTATCTCAAACTTTATCCAGAATTCATCAAAGCTGACACGCGTTTTAAGAGCTTGACGCGGTGCACACTGGAAGTTATAATTGTGTGATATAATAAGAAAATGCCAGGTAAATCATTCCTTATAGGTAACAGGCCGTTGTGTCGGTTGAAAGTGTAATTTGTGTGACTAAAAATACGCGTTGCTATTCTACAACAGTAAAGTCCACGTAGCGTGCTTTTAACACGTGCGTAATCGCACGTTTTCGGCATTACCCCAGCCAGCCATACTTTCATTTGCAGGCCCATAACTTTTCAACGTGCTGTATAAATTTCAAATAGGCAGCACACTTATGCAAAGACATGCTAAAGATTACTTGACCGAATTGGCCAGACAAACGGTAGCATAATGAGTAAGAAATGCAGCTTCAAAGGCGCATGTAGTACAAGGGAAACGTACCTTGAAAACGCTCTTGGCGCCCTCACAGTCGAAGTATTCCGAATGACGACTCGTAACAAACATGCGATAATTGTAGTCACTTAAGCTTCAGAGCATCACTGACAGGTGGCATCCATGTCTTACGGTTTTCGAAATATCTCGAATTTCGGCTTTGCCCCAACTCCGGCATTGCCCCAACTTCCCCTAATGAGCCTGTGACATTTAAGGACATTGATGTTTAACCCGCGCCCGGCTGGGGGTCCTGGATTTCCACGCCCTGCTGGGGGGGGGGGGGGTGTTTGAACACCCCCCCTTCTAACTCGGCTCCTGGGCCACGTAGCGATACGCGGAAGGCGGCGTTCGAAAGAGCGTAAAAAATAATGACGAAATCAGTTCAGTCAATTTTTTGGTCAGGTCAAAGGTCAGGTCACCAGAGGTCATTGAAGGCAAAATTTCGCCGATTTCCAGGTCGAATATCGAAAATTTCCAAGAAGCCAACGCATAACTCGGGAACCAATAGAGCTACAGCGCCGCGGAAAAGTGCATTCGATAGCCCTATTAACGCCCTTTCTGAGTAATTCTCTCAGATTTGACCTAACGTCAACGGTTTTGCCTGCAGGGGGCAAAAACTGCAAAAATAGCCGATTTTTTCGGAAACGGTTTTTCTGCAATAACTTTTGACCCAAGCCTTGTAAGAGCTTACTTTTACCGGCATCGTGTTCCTCTTGTCAAGACGCATCGAATGAACTATAACTTGACCTTGAAAGGTCAAATTGAAAATTTGACCTCAGGTCAAGGTCATGACCTGACCGGAAAGGGTCATGTTGCATATCAGTCGATCCGTATCGTCGAGCTGAACACATCTAAGGTGTTTTCATCGCTCTAGCATGCCTCTATCAAAAGTTATTTGCGAAAAACTGTTAGATACCATTCGTGACCTAAGATGACCTCAGGGCATAAACAGGGGTCACGGACACCATTTTCATGTTCAGTGTGTCTAAACCACTTGTAATTCAGTGTTTGGGAGTGTTTATAATGTCTTTCGTCCGAAAGAGACGCATTTCAATTTTCTCCCATTGACTTATAATGGGGAGGTCGCAAAATTGACCTGACCTTAGGTCATCGATATCAAAATTCTGAGATATACATTTTGTACATGCTATTGCTCTTAGCAATCGCTGAAAGTTTCAAAGCGATCGGTCACTCGGTGTAGCTATGACAGACATTGAAACTTTTTATGAGGCCGCCGTTTTTGAGATATTCGCGAAAAACCACAAGGGGGGTGTTCAAACACCCCCCCCCCCCCAGCAGGGCGCGGGTTAAGAGTTAGAGGCCTCTTGGTGTATTATCATCCTTTCTTGGTATTCCTTATAAAGCCAAACGACAGGATATCAGCCATCAGGTGCAACCGTTGTTTGTGCATTGACTACATTGAGGTCTTTTATCAGAAGCAGGGATGCCTAGTTAGAGGCCAGAAAGATGTTCTTTCATGCCCTGTCCCGGTCATTGATCAAGTTAATCCATCATTCATTTGCTCGATAATCCTTTGCGGAAGTGAGTTTGCTTTTAGCAGCCTGCGAATATAGTGCATAACTTTCGTCCTCGTCCTGAAATCTCGTCTCGTCGAATACCTCTCCTTGCAGTATCCGACTGTGGGCCCATCGCCCGGGTAATTGAAACACCGGTGCGCGTCGGTGGCCGGTGGGGCCCGACACGGACGGGCCGGGGGCCGGTATGACGGGCCGTCAGCCGCCGCTAACCGACATCGGGTCGATGACAGACAGCCATTAGTCCGCCACGGCACTCGGCCGGGCGTCACGCAAGTGTCCGACGCCCAGCCCCCGCCCCGCCCCGCCCCGCCCCGCCCCGCCAGCTCTGTGAGCTGTCCTGACGGCTGCTTCAGGTCGGGCACTTACCTGATAAGGAAGGTGTGGAACAACAGGAGGACGCTGTGCTCTTCCACGATCGTCGATGTTCTTTATCATTGCTCTATCTTCTCAAAGCTGATTTTCTTGCTCTCTAATCGGGTGTTTCACGTGCTCTACACCAAATTACCCCCTGCCCCCGCGCTGGAGTACACCCCAACTCCTGACACGCAGACTGACAGACAGACAAACGTGACGGACACGCACTAGTGACAGGGGAGGGACGTCCCCGGCGGCGGCGCCCGTGGAATGGACGATATGCGTGACTGGACGGGCCATTTTCGAGCGCGGCGGTTACGCACATCGGCGCCGGTCAGAAAGGTAATGACTCGTCGACAGCTGAAGCAGATCCATTAGCGGGCGCGTGATTAAGGCATCCGCATGCAAATTACGGTGCGAATTGAGCTTAAGTGAAAACCGAATGAATCTACGCAAGTTGTAACATTGAAATTGGACGCAATTTCATCATGGTTTGACCGCAGGTCCTCTTTTCTTCCCGCTCACCGGATGACATTGATCAATTGTGATCGACGGAGACGGGCGACATCAATAAGAAAACGTCAGAATAAATTTGGAATCGTAAAAGCCGTGAAAGCAGTGGCCCACATCCTGCTGCGTCCAGTCCTGCCTCCACTCGTCGTGACTCAGTTATAGGGACCACACAGTATCCACCGATCACTCGGTCTGATTCAGTTGGTGGTCGCTCCGTCCTGGTCCCGCACGTGTCTGTCTCCTCTCTGTCTCCTGGCTGTCTCCCGGCCGTCTCCGCTGTCTCTTCCGTCTCCCTGCGTCCGCTCTGCTCACCGGTTTGCCGGCCTGCGCAGGGGCATTAAGGCCAATTCCTGTCTCCGCTCGAATTGAAGGCAATTTCTGCGGTGGAATGAAAGCGTGACTGCGTGTGACGGTGCCATTATGCCGGTGTCAGGCCCACCTTAGCGCCCATATTTGTCGTGCGGCTGCCAGTCTGACGGCCGGTGGATGCGAACAAAACCGGGACTGAATGCGCCGGCAGCTGATCGCAGCTCAGGCCTGAACGGGCCGGCGATCCAATTACGGGACCTGTCCCGGCGCCGGGCCGGGGCGGACACAGGGGCTCACACCGGCGGGTCCCAGCTCCGCCCCTGTCCCTGTCCCTGTCCCCTAGCCGCCCCTGTTCCGCACCCCGGCCTAACTGCATCACCTGCCGGGACCGGCCGGACCCCCGGTTACCGAGCCGAGAATTAGACCGGCAAAAACCGACCTCACTGAGCCGATTCAGTCAGATAGCGGCCGCCGCGATTTTTCACGCCCGTCACTGGTGTTTAGGCGCTGAGCTAACCGTGAGCCGTCCTTTCTGCGCCGGAGAACACGATGATTGGATGTAGAGGCGTTCATCGGGTCCCTGTGGTGAACCTCGCTGGTCTATCGGGGTGAGATCGGAATACCAAACACCGACGGACGGTCTTATAATGCTGGATGGAAAAATATACAGACAAGAGCTTAAGAACCATTGCTGAACAATCTTTCACGCTTTCGTGGTCTAAGAAATAATTATCACACCGAATATTCTCACATTTTGAAAGAAGATGATAGAGATGCTGCATTTGATGATCTGGCCGGGATCATAAAGTTCGACTTGACGTCTTTTGCGAATAGCATTTACAGTTTATAGCGTTCTGACTTGAAAATTATGAGGCTAAGCTGCCTTCAAAGGGTGTCATATATTTATGATTACAGCGCACTAACACATCATTCTCTTTTGTTAAAGGCTTTTGGTAAGTGTACCATTCCGCTCTAACCAACAAGAGCACAATTTACAGGTTCCGTAATTCTGAATCGACGGCAGGTACTCTGACGCCTGCTAAATGCACTCTGTACGTGATTCGGGGTCATTTTACTTTACCTTGTGTCTGAATTGGCACCAATTTTCGGCGGTTGGTGTGCGCTGGGCGCTCGTTAGTGTGGTGCCCGGGCGGGTATTACTACCGCTGCCGCCAGCCGACAAACAGCCGAGCCACAGCGTCGACACGCACTTACAGAGGAAGATAACGGCACAAACACACGCACACAAACCGCCGCCAGCGACGCACAATTGTCGCACATCTGTCGGCGGTGGGTTCTCGGACCGGCCAGTGGAGGTTTGATCTTGTCTGCACGAGTTGGATAGGTGGAACGTTGATCGGTTTGAAGTAGATGTGCCAAATTGTTGCTTCGCGAGTTAGCGAGCCCATTTGGGCGTCGGGCTGTCAGCGAGGGCGCGGTTGATAACCCAATGACCAACTGAACGGGTGGTCCAAAAGATAAGGTTTTGGCAGCTCTACTGGTGAGATCGGGGCTACCATCATCAGCAGCCAGGGAGGCTTCTGCAGGCCTTCATAGACACTCACCTCCCTGCTAGCAACGTGAGCTGGCCCAGCCCCGTAACATTCATCTTTTCATGAACGTGCTTGGCGTTCGGGTTGTCCCACCACCCTTCCACCTATATTTGTGTAACCCACAGGACTCTCCAGGACCCGGCCGCTCCACGACCCCATCCAACCACCACCGGCACCCATCCGGCCACTGGCCACCCCGATCAACAGATAGCCGCGATCGGAAGATAAAAGCCGTCCAAAAACCCGTCCGGCTGGCGTGCGGCGGTGTGCCCAACACGACGGCGCCCCGGACGTATCAGTCAGTGTCTCCGATCTGCCGGCTCGCCCTCACGACACCGCCGCACTTGGGGAGTTTTTGTCACGGGAGTCGGCTCCGATTCTAGTGTTAATGTCAGCGAGAGACATGGGCTAGCCGGCTGTTAATTGGGAGAACATGATTCCGCTGGTAATTCGGGATGTAATGAGCCTCATGGGTGTCCCCGCACGCACATGGGTCAGGCGAAATGGGATAGGAGAGAAGGAAAGGGTTGGTAAAAACAGTGGCGCTTCCCTGGCTACTGAGCTCAATTTATGTCCTCCTCTAAGGATGCATTCCTCTTGTCTCTTTCCTCTTGCCTTGCCCAAGGCGCCTCTTGTTCCCAAGCAGCTCAAGGTGCCCAAGCAGCCAGAGCCCAGAAAGAACGGTTTGCTGTTGAGGCACGTTCTTCAAGGCATGCAATCAACTGAAGTGCAAATGACTGCATTCACTGTAGTGACGGGGGTGGGTTGTGTATTGTCTTTTGACAAATTGTCCTCACATGTGACAGCAGTCAGCAGCCTTTAGTTTCCGTCACACAGTAGCTCGGCGTCCGGCGTTTTTTTTTTCCTCCGACCGTCGGCTGCCGGTTAGCACCTGGCCAGCGCGGGGCGGCCGTCCATTGTGTTCCACGGCGGCCATTCGGCGGCCTTTGTGACCGTTCAGCGACACATACCACTGATTTGTCAGAGCGTGTCAGTCCGAGCGGGGACCGGGGCTCGAATCAGTTTCCCTACAGTCGGCGGCAGCAGGGACCCTCCTCTCCCACCCCCCGCTGGGGTGACCGGACCGTCTGACACGACACCACAGCTGCCGCCGCCAACACCTGACAAAGATACGCCGCCACTAAATCCCGGACGGCATCACGGCGTCACGTTTGAGTCGTCTGCGCCAGACTGAGCGGCGGGGACGATCAGTTAGCTCCGACAGTGTTGTCCCGATGTGTGTGGTTGTATGTACAAACAGGACGACACGCGGTGAAGGAGAGGGGCCGGATTCGGAGAGGAAGGAGAAGAAGTGGATGGATTTCGATCACCTGTCGCAGTCGGAGGTCGACATGAGATGCAGAGACGCTACTTTTTACTGACAGAGGCAGATAGCTTATGCAAATGGTGATATTCATGTCCGGGGCATCAAACTGTTCCGGGGCAGAGCGGCTACTGCACACGTGAAGTGCGATGTCACAAAACGCTGGGTGAATGGTTATTGAGATCAGTATGTCAAAAACATGAACTTGGTAATGACATAGCAACAGTTTTTGATACGCTGATAGAATCCTACTTCTTACATGCTTCTCACATTTGTAACCGTTTCGTATGAATCATTCGCCCGTACCTTTTCACTGAGAGCCACTCTAATCCACATGAGTACCGCACTAAATCACTGAGTACCATCCTAAATCAATTTCCAATCACCATTTCGTCTCCCATACCCCCAAAATAGACTCTACATCTCTCCCACGAGCCGCTACTGTCCACACCTATCCCTCTCATCCCGTCATCCGCATGAATCTCTCGCAGCGCAGTGAGTCCCTGCGGCAGCAGATGACCGTCTGCCCCAGTTGGCCGGTAAATCCAGTCGCCGGGACCTCGGACGGTCAGCGCTGACGGACGGACGGTCAGCGCTGACGGACGGTTTCCGAGCGAGGTTTCCGAGAGTTTCCGAAAGTCCGTGACGCCGGAGATACCCGAAGGATAGCCGCTGACCGCATGAGATACATGGTGACCGGCTGGGTAGTTCCTCACTGACGACGGTGGGGAAAGTCGCCGAAGTCTAGATTCGGTGACAGTTCGGGAGAGCGGTCATCGGTTTGAGGAGGAGGCTGGGTGAATGGCTGAAATTCGATGATTTGATGCGAAGGTGTAGTAAAAATGGTGATTGAGGTTATTCAATCCAAGGCAAGTTACACAGTTGCTACGGCAAAAAGCATTTTACTTTTAACTTAGCCTTTTATGGGCCACACCGCTCAACTTTGAATAATGGTTTCTTTGGAGAGGAAACGTGGCTGATTGAGTGAATTGATTGGAAAAGACTCATATTGAAGACGGGGGTAATGGGTATATTGAAACGGTGAACTCAAGACCAAGCAAACGTTTAATCAGTCAAAATGAGCCCCAATATGTGAACTTTTCAGCTCATCAAATGAAAATGAGACGTCTTAAGTCGTCCTAACTCCTGCACGTCTTCTAGAGATCAAAGGTCTCTTGGCACACGGGAGAGAGAGAGAGAGAGAGAGAGAGAGAGAGAGAGAGAGAGAGAGAGAGAGAGAGAGAGAGAGAGAGAGAGAGAGAGAGAGAGAGAGAGAGAGAGAGAGAGAGAGAGAGAAGAGAGAGATAAAGAAAATAGAGCGAGAGAGAAAGAGAGAAAGATACATCTTATCTGTCAATGGGCATTCTATCTCTGATCATTAACCAATGATAATCTCTTATTTGACCGCTGTAAATATCTTAAATCACCGCTGCTCCTGACCAATAATAGCTGGAACTCTTGACTTATAGTCATACCATTGTTGATCGGTAATCACACCGCCCTTACCGATCATCACCCTCCCCTTACAACTGGTCTCCCCTGTCCAATTTATTTATACATTGGGCAGCGGGCAGGAAGGAGCACACCCCAGCCAACGATATCCACCCTCTCGGCCGGTCAAATTTATCGCCGAATTTGCTGCGTTACATTAATGATTGTCCGGTCGGCTATCACATGGGTCTGATTGGTTTGAAGTTACCAGAGAAGGGGTCGGTGATATATGTATAGAAGTCCAGGAGAGACGTTACCTGCACCCGGTGGGAAGGAGATGGAGCTCATGAATGGGGTACGACGGTTAGCGGGCATCGATTCGCCCATGAATCGACCGATAGCTATTTGATTGCAGGCCGTGTGAGTTTTTGTGATGCGAAGACAAAGAGAAGGCACAGGGGAGGAGGTGTTTTACGGTCGGGCATGTTTCCTCTCATGTTTAGATGAATACGTAATGTACCGAATGTGTTACTGATGTTTACTTGCTGTGCTAATAGCCGTAGACGAGGAAAGCTGTCGGAACGTCAATCTATGTAGTCAGCTTTGAACAGTTTTTCACTTGAGTCTTGATGGCACCGTCCATCATCGACTTGACTGTAATTTTAGTTACAGAGGCATGCTAAAACGTAACACCTGCATGAAAAATAGTCATGCAAGTTTATTGGACTTTGCTTGTGTAAGTACTCTTGGTTCCAAAATTCATACTTCGATGTTCAATTTCAATTCAGGGCGCATCTCATAACACTTGAGCATAAAGACGTTGAGATTCCTCGCTGTATTACATTGCCTTAGAACACAAACTTAGCTGAGGCAGAATTACGGTCTAGGGTCATTTCATTTGATGTACTGAGCAATGTAGGAGGCATGCATTATTCAAAACCAACGTCATCCAAGATAAACCATTTTAGTTCGCACTATTCTACAACGATAAATGTTACTATTTTGTTCAATCATTGTTTCATTTATATCATGATCCACTCATCCTAGTAGAGGCCTTATCGCAGTCAGATAAGAATAACTGAACGTTATTGAACTTGAGTCGACAGAAATAGTATTCGTTTGAAGTGATCGGAATTATGTTGCGACACAGCCTCCCGTTTTAGGACAATGACGTGATCGCAGCAGACCGTCTGTCTTTATATTGATTATTGACCGGCAAGTACGGCAAGCATACTGTGGGTCCGTATGCTGCGGTTGGTCGGAGTGCCATGTTTATCGTAATGATTTCGTTGAGGCGTATCCGTCAATTGTTCCGTATAGGCATGCATTGCAGTTGGCCCATGCGCTGCGGATATCATTTGAAGCTCCATATATGTACTGGCGGTCTATTCAATCTGGTTGATCCCATTGACTTTGTTGATCCACTTGTTTTGTAAGTCGTTTCGTTTGCGGTGGTTGTTCAGTATATTGCCGTTGATCCAATTGCTGTAGTTGATTTGTTACTCGGTAGTCCTGTACATATATTACCTGAAGAACCACCCGAACTGTCGGGCCCACTTTACCTATTGCCGAGCGTCCGAGCCACCGCCATTCGCGCAGGCACTCAACTCAGCCAGCTTTCTGGATTTTCGTGTGCGTTCGGTTCTGGCAACGCTTAATAAGCTCGCTGTCATATGTAATTTACGAGCTTGTTTCCGTCACATTCGATTTCCATAAGTTAATCAATCCAAATACGGCTTGAAGGCTTTCTCTGTTGAGGCACTTCCAGAGAGATGCGTTTCCGAACAAAAGCGTAGCAGTCGAAAACATCAGCAGAAAAAAAAAATGTGACGAACGGAGTTCCTAAAGTAGGCTTGCATAATGGCATACACGACTGGAATACAAACGATGCATCAAGAGGCTAGTTGGTTCTGGTTTTCTGCGCAAATTTGAGAGCAGACAGTTTTTCTTGTTCTTAGACACATCTTCCCTTTTTCAATCAATCGACACCGGACATTTCTTCGGCTAGGGATCTTGAGTTTGAGTGGAGCACGTATATACCTGTGGAGTCCATGTTCAACGTCCGCCAGTATCACGTCCAGCGTTCCTCTGTAACGTCCGCGCGCGTCTTTGCGGAGGAGTGGCGCGATGCATCAGACGCAGACTGCACCGTTACGCGGGCACCGTCTGCAGTGAGACTATCCGTCTCCAGGCCCAGCGATCCATCAGAGCGCCTCCCAGGTGACCGAAGGCGTGACCAATGACAGCGGCCGGTCACCGGGTCACCGAGCTACGCGCGCAGGTCACGTGCCTCACAGACAGACCGTGAAATGAAGGAGATAGACTCCCGAGGGCATAAGAAGATTATGAAGTTAATTGAGGACGATGAGCGCTATCAAGAAACATAAGCTGGTGATGAAAAGTAACAAAAGATGACAACAACAAAAGTCTACCTATGCATGCATTGAGTCTGGGTTGCTACCACCACACCATTTTCGATCACTTCACCTTCGTTGCAGGGAAGCATTCATAAATTTTCCTGAATCCCATGCTGCCTGGCTTCATGACAAAACCCGCTGTAGCTCGGCTGGTTCTGGCCACTTGCCACATGACTATGTAATCCACCGTGGCCTCAGCTGTGTCCGACTGTGGGCGGCAATTACTACGGCAGTGACAGGCGGCAGACACAACAGGCCGACCACCTGAGACATGGGCCAGTCCGGCCGACCGCCGTCGCCCGTCCAAAATCAACAGCGGGGCGGCGGGGCGGAGACGGGTGGGGGATGGGGAGGAAGGGAAGGGGACCACACCTTCCTTTTCTGTTATTCAGTCGATACTAGCGACCAAGAAAACAGTGCTTAACCCGCGCCCTGATGGGGGGGCCATTTTGCCCCCCCCCCCTGTGGTTTTTCTTGAATAGCGAGAAAACAGCGGCGCACAGCGCCGCCAAATTTTGGTTACCTTACCGGGCATCAATTTGACACCTTCACACAAAATTTCAAGTCACAGGTCACCTCAGGTCAGGAGTTATTGAGGTCAAACTGAGGTCATGTTCGAGTAAAAATGAGCAAAAACATGACATCTTGAAACGCTCACCAATTCTACAGTTAACCATCAATTTTAACCCTCGCACCGACGGGGGGGGGCGGATATCATATCCACCCCCCTGAGGTTTTTCGCGAATAGCGGGAAAACCGCGGCGCGTAGCGCCGCGAAATTTGGTATGACTATTTCCTCATCAATTTTACACATGGTGTGCAAGTTTGAACCTCCTACCTTTCAAGGTCAGGTCACCAGGTCACTTTGAGTGACCCAACCTCAAGTCACTTTTTTGCAACTTTGTCACCGTGCCAGAGCTACAGTAGATGTCGGAGGCCTTTGAAAGTCGCAGGATGTTATTAGGTCATTAGTAGCTACAATTTGTATGTCTCGGAATTTTGATATCGGTGACCTAAGGTCAGGTCAATTTCGCGACCTCCCCATTATAAGTCAATGGGGGAAAAATCAACTCCCTGTTTTTACCACTAAAACGGGTCGGAATGGCCCCATATACCATACATGACTTCATATACGATCAACCTTCACTACCTTGAGGTCTGTTTTGCTGTTGGGCAGCTGTGAGGTCATGTGACGTCATCAAAGGTCACCAAAGGTTTTTGGCCAATAACTCCGTACAGGAACAAGATACAGCCGCGTGGATGGTCTCATTGTGTTCAGCTCGTCAAGACGCATCGAATGATATACATGATGACCTCGAGGTCACGTGACCTGAGGTCAACCTTTGACCTTGACCTTTCGAGGTCAACATATATATATATCATTCGATGCGGATTGACGAGAGGATCACGATGATGCCCTTAGTTTGTTCCTATCTTGACTAATTCGAAAGTTATTCGAGAAAAAATCTTTCAATATCTAGTGCCGCCATTTTGACTTTTTCGACCCCTGTGACGTCATCTTTGACCTGACCTGAAAATGACCTTTGTAAAAATTGTAGATCTTGACCGTGCGTATCCGATGCCGTTTACCGCTTGTCGCTATCTTGCTTCGTTCTCGAGATCTCAGGGGGGGGGGCGGTCATCCGCCCCCCCGTCGGTGCGAAGTTGGCGCAGACCCCCGTCGGTGCGCGGGTTAAAGTTCTTTATGTAGTTGTGTAGAGAAAGGACGGCGCTACAAAACTGCTATCTCGGGTTTTCAAAATTTTGGGATTTTGACCCCCAAAAATAAAAAAAAGATTTTTTAAGAAAAACTCAAAAAATTTCCATTTTTTCGAATTTCGAAAAAACCAGAATATATGTGATAGTCCCTGAGCTCTTCGATATACATACCAAATTTTTGATCGATACCTCTTTTTTTGCTCAAGTTATAGCGAAAAAACTGTTAAAAATTGATGACGTCAAATTTTTGAACTCAACTTTTAGCAATTCTAGACCTCGTAGCGCAAAACGGAGACCACCATTGAACTCCCCGTGACGAGCTGCATCGAATCGATACCCATTTTATGCAAAAATATCAACTTTGAAATTTGACCTAATTTGACCTGACCTTGACCTGACCTTGACCTGACCTTGACCAAAACGTGACCTAAGCTGGCCCTAAAGTCTGCCTGACCCACATAATCGCATTTGTCATGTAAAATGGACCATAAAACATGTATCACACGACACTTTCATATTGTGACCCCCCCCCCCCCCCACACACACACACCTGACCTCTGTGACCTGACCTGGTATCAGTGACCTCAAATAGCAAAATATGTGTTTGAAGAACATTTCCCCATCGATGATTTTCAATGAAATGCATTTTACTCGATTTTACAACGCATTTCTTGAAATGCCTGTAAACGGTGAAAATTCGACCTTTGACCTGACCTGTGACGTCATCGGTTTGACCGAGGTCATTGAAATTGGGCCACAAGGTAGTTCCCCGTTGGGGCTATCCAGCGCCGTTTACCGCTTGTCGCTATGTTGCGTGGTTCTCGAGATCTTAGGGGGGCCAAAATGCCCCCCCCCCATCAGACCGCGTTGCTCGGCAGACCCCATCAGGACGCGGGTTAATGCTTATGTTACTTGATAAAGTTGCCGATTCGTGACTGTCTTTCAAAAGTTCTGTCACAGTTTTGATGCCTGGGTGTAGGTAATGGGTATGAACAGCAATAAGCGTCAACAATATCGTTACATCCAGAGAGAGACGGTGGCAGTTCCAAGCTCAGGCTGTTCAAGTATTCCTTCCATGTCACGGCTAGAGGAGCTCTGGGTAGGTGGAAACGCTCTAGTGACACTGTCCCCTGTCCTAATCGCACGTTAGCTTAACTTGACCTAACGACCTGACCTTATGTGACCTGGGGTCAGAACTTTTATACAAGATACAAAATTGATGTGCTTATCATAAGCTGTGCCATGTTTCACGGCGCTACGCACCGCGGTTTTCTTTACACACGCACAAACTGGTAGGTGCGGCCAAAAAGTCCAAAAACGCCCCCCCCCCCCCCACCCACCCGGACGAAGGTAATTACATACGCTTCACGCTTGGTATCACGATTTCCTGTCAGATTTGATCATATACTAAGTAGCATTTAATGGCACTTGGCATATTTGCAACAAAATGTTTACATTACTTTACTCGTGTAAACTCGTATGCCTCTCGTCGATTTTATTTTTGTTTTGTTTTTTCATTTGCGTCCCATAACATTATGTGCCTAGGTATTTGTGTGTTGGCTTCAAATTAACCCGGCAGGCGGTGGGCCTACCAGCCACCTTCCGCGCGGTGGGGGAGGGGGACCTTTTTTGCCCCCCCCCCCCCCGTATCTCCGAAACTACTGGACGGATCCGGAAAATTCAAACGGTGTTCGATAGCCCTGTCAAATTTGTCGAGGAAAACCAAATTTCATTGACCTCAGGGTCACCGATGACGTCACAGGTCAGGTCAAAGATAAAATGTTTCACCGTTCACGGGGCTTCCAGGGAAAGCGCTATAACACCGAGTAAAACGCATTTTGTCGAAAATCAGCGATAAGGCGTCAGTTGTCTAGTACATATGTTGCTATTAGAGGTCACTGGTCATACCAGGTCAGGTCACAGGTCAGGTTACCAAAGGTCACCAAGGGTCACCACATGAGCCCAACTTTACTAAGGTTATGTGATGCATGTTTTATGGACAGTTTTTCATTTCCAACTCAATGGTGTTGGCTATAAGACCATCAGGTACGGTTTAGGTCACTTTCTGGTGGAGGTCAGGTCAAGGTCAGGTCAAAAAAGGTCAAATTGCAAAGTTGATATGTTTGCATAAAAGGGATATTGATTCGATGCAGCTCGTCACGGGGAGTCTAATGGTGGTCTTTGTTTTGCGCTACGAGGTCTAGAATTGCTAAAAATTGAGTTTGAAAATTTGACGTCATCAATTTTGAACAGTTTTTTCGCTATAACTTGGCCAAAAAAAGAGGTATCGATCTCAAATTTGGTATGTAGATAGAAGGTGGTAGGGACTATCACATATATTCCGGTTTTTTTTCGAAATTCAAAAACGTTTTGGATTTTTTAGCTATTATATTCAAAAAATCATTTTTTTATTTTTGGGGGTAAAAATACAAAAAAAAATCTAAAACTGTAATAGCGGTTTAGTAGCCCTTTTGATTCCACACCTTTTATGTCTAAAACATTTTTCTGTATCTCTAAAGCTGTAGGCCTGACAGCTCTTCCCGCGTAACCTTTTTTTGGGTCGAAAGTGGCAAAAAGGACGTCACTCTGACGTCATTAGCGGCCAACCTATGCCTTGGGAATGATTTGTGGTCACCATGTGCGCTAGCTGCTCCCGGGAGGGTACTGAAAGTTTGGTGACGATCGGCGCAGCGGTTCTCGAGATATATCGAAAAAACTAAAGGGGGGGGGGCAAAAAAATGCCCCCCCCCCCCCCCACCGCCTGGAAGGTTAAGTTATACATATTGCATATCTACTAGATATGTACCTGTGATTTTACTTTTACTTTGTATGATAAATATGTGACTAATCATTTTGAAAATATACCATTTCATGTGATATAAATCGCTCATAGTGATTTCTTATGTTGAGTACATTATAAAGAGCGTCCTAATCGTGTTACATTACACACTATGAGGACTGCACATGAATGATGGAGTTGGTAGCATGATTAATGCAATGAACACCCAAAATTACCGTTGATAAACTACCCGAAAACGATACGATCCGGTTCTGATGTTTGTGTGGGCTTATAAATTACACATGGATAATAAATTACTTCCAAGTTACAATTAAGCAGACCGTAATTGATAATCGTCCCTTTCCATGTCTCTCTTCATTAGGGAAAGCTACCCCTCCCACTGATCCAATGAGATTGCGGGAAAATTTATGCAACGTAATAGCAAGAGATATGACAATTTTAAAATTCGTATCTATCAGTGAAAAGTCATGTACGATTCTGAACTATTTGGCGCATTGCAGTAGTGGCGGTACACTTTCAGGGGGGGGGGGGGGGGCACTGCCGACTTTTGGTCCCATTCTTTCCATGCAACGCCCATAGGGCTAATGTTAAACTTCCCAAATCAAAGGGGGCACGGTGCCCCGGTGCCCTCCCCGTTTCGCCGCCTATGGCGCACTGTCACATGCTCCGAAACACTATAGAATAAAACCTAGTTCTTGATCAATGGGGGGGGGGGGGAGAGGAAAGGCTGTGCATTGAACTATGAATGCTGCCAATTCAAAAGTTTCGCGCTCGTTCCGACAGCATTGGTCAGCCCTGTGCCGTTATCAGTACCATCATCACCTGGCCGACTGGTCTCTGACGTCACTGCCCCTGACACCATCGCATCTTCCGTCATCAACGGCCGCAGTACTTATCGCTCTGACACAAACATCAGCCAGACGAATAGCTCCATGGCGCGCTGCTGGCGGCTTTGTGCTACTTGATAGAGCACCTGTTTCCGCTGGGTTACAACCTATTACAGGTTCAGACAGATCTTATAAGTTCAGTAAGTGGGTGGTAGACGTTTTCACCACTTTGTCCGATCCCCAGGCCCTCAAGATCCGTTAATGTCCTCAGATCCGCAGATTGTCATCTCCTGCATTATCAATCGTGGGACATCGATGTTGCATTATGCACCCGACTCATTCTCAATTATTACGAACAGTTTGCCTGCGAATACCGGTGAATGTTTCAATGTGTTGGCTCTATATTCTACATTCATGTTTCGTCTGAGCTCTGTTCTGCTCGTAAACCGGTGGAGTCGGGGTATCGTTCATGTTCCACCGATGTTTCTGTCAGCACTGATCGTCATCGATCTGATCGAGCGCCAAAGATCGAAATAGAACACCAAGCATCGTGAGGAAGGTACGGATCAAAGATACCGTTTCCATACACACTTCTCGTTATAAGACATTTTAGGGATGGACAAGTCACGCCCTCCATAAAACTTTGTCTGTAAATCGTAAAATAATGGCACACTCTTTCACCATCGTCACTCGCCTTCACCACGGGCCGCTATTCGACGCCTCCACTCTTCGCGCACATATCTAGACGATGTATCCGCGCCTGGCTGCGACCCCACCGTGACCAGTCTGCCATCTGTCGGCACATTACCTTCCCGGGACCCCGGGATAGCCGCCCCATTACACTCCGCCCGTCCGCCACCTGTGACGCGTCTCAATCTACCTGGGCGAGACACGAGGGATGGCGCGGCGGGCGGCCAGCGGGGGGGGGGGGGTCCTCCACAGCTGTGGGGAGAGACTCCTCCGACTTTTCGCACCATCGCGCGGCGCCCAGCGGTACCATCAGACTCTCTCCTGACGTGTCGGTGGCGGTCTCATCAAAGGCACTGGGCTCTCACGTGCCGCCGTCGGCCGGTGGACCGGCGTGATGGCTGCAATCTCCAGAGACATGGTGCTTATAAGAGAGTCGAATGCAGCCGACAGCTGATCGTGTAGCGCCCTCAGCTTTCGGAGGGTGGAGACGTTGATGGGCCGCCTGCCCTCCACTGTGGCCAGCAGTTCGCCAGAGATGACCCGATAGCCCACGAGGAGCTGCAGCGCCCCGAACATAAACTTCACCGGTACCAGCTGGGCACTGGCAAAGAAGAGCCCGCATACTATGGCACCAGATAACCCAAGCGCGCAGTCTTTGGATAAACTGGAGCAAGCGATTGAAGTTATTATACCGATGATGCCAGGTGCGAGGAAAAGGACTAGTATTGCGTAAAATATTAGAAAACAAACGCAACTTCGACGAAGGATCTTGGCTGACTTTTGATAGCCAGGCAACTCAACAAAACCACGCCTTAAAATAATAATGTCGGAAATCACCTGCCCACCTCTGCGCCGCCCGACAACAAAACAGTACCCTAGAGGAATCCACATCAGCACAAAGACGAAACCCCCGCAACTAGTCAAACAAAGCGAGAGTATGACGGTGTCGTGCTGGAGCCGCAGAGTGACATCTCGGAGGGAGATGGTAGCGGCCAGCGTCGCGCCGGCCGTGTACAGAGCGTGGACGAGCGCGGCGTGCAGCAGGCTCCACCAGCCGGCGTCTCCGGTCAGCGCCAGCAGCCTCAGCAGGCCGAACAGGAGACGCTCTGGAACGGACCGCGCCCTCGCCGCCGACCCGGCGGCCTTCTGGATCGGTGGCTCCTCTGGATGACGCTCGGTCCAGGCGACACCCGAGGTCGGAGCCGCATCGGCGTGGGTCTGGGCTGCGGCGTGCACCTTGGAGAACATGCTGACGGCTGGTCTTCGGCGGATGACGTCAGAGGTCTCTGTAACAGCGACATTCTTTGATGTGAGCACTGGACAGTGTGCACTCATGTTACATAAGCATGTTAATAAAGCGTACGAAAGGCCATATTTACTTTAATGCGAAATATTACATTAAACTAAATGAAATTAAAGATAAGCTACCCGACGTTTCGCTTATATTTGCTTAGTCATGGGCGATCTAACACATTTCACAAATCATACATTTTTTGAATGCATTCGAAAAATATTACAAAGTATTAAACAGTTTATCAAAAACATCTCCCCGAAGGGAAATTCGGCGATCGATCGATAGAGTTTCTTCATGTCGTTTTCTTTTTAACTCGTTCTGCTATGCTCGTATGTAACTTGAAAAATCCTTGTGATACGTTCGTGACTTCTTCAGTTCGGATGTATGCCGCCTCAATCAGCCACCTCTCGGTTTTCTTTAGGTCGCTGTGTAGGGCTTCGGCACCATTCCAGTTCGGTAAATGTCCCTCTTTATCAGCGTGCATCACGATAGCCTTCGTCTCCCTGTGGTTGCGTAAATCGTTCCTATGTTCCCGAATTCTAGTTTTAAGACCCCTCCCCGTTTCACCATAATACGCCTTATCACATTTGCTACACGGAATTTTGTATACTATGCTGTCTTCGTTTGATGTCTTGATTTTCTTTTTCTTTAGCATTTGTCCTATCTTCTTGCCCCCTGATGTGACCATCCTGATTTCTGGAGACAGTTGCTGACTGACACTGTCTACCTGTTTGCTGTGAGGAACAACGAGTATTGTTCTTGTTTCATCTTTCTTCTCTTCGTTTGTCTCATTCTCATCTTTCCGTCTATCTGCCCTCTTCTTTATCTCCCACGCTTTGCGTTTCAGGTCGATTATCAGGGCCTCTGGAAATTTTAGCTTTATGAAAGTTCTTGTGATATATTCTAGTTCATCCTTGATGTACTCTGGTGAGCAAATTCGGTAAGCTCTCAAGAAGTGCCATTAAGTGCTGTGTTAGCAAATCTGTACATGGAGCTGATTGAAAAGGAGCACTATTCAGCCATTCTTGGTGACAACGTCAACATGTACAGATACGTAGATGATATATTAGCATTTGTTCCGAGAGAGTGTGATGTCAAAGACTTGCTGAAGCGGCTCAATGGTGTTGAGCCGGCCATACAACTGACGGTGGAAGAAGAGAGGGAAGGCATGCTTCCATTCTTGGACGTGATCATAAGGAGATATGATCATGATATAAAATTCTCAGTCTACCGAAAGCCCACCAACAAGGATGATTTTGTGCATTATTTTTCAAGACATAGCCAGAGAACAAAGACTGGTATAGTGATCGGATTCTTCTTGAGAGCTTACCGAATTTGCTCACCAGAGTACAGTGGGTCTATTTAAGATCTCCAGAGCCACCACGTGGCGCTACGGTCGGGGTAGGGCGAGTCCAAATCCCGAGGGAAGTGAGGTCACCGGTCATTGTGGGGGAAGGAGGGAGGGGCAGTGACGCGGTATCACGGCGCATGGGGCGTGCGTAGCGCCGGGAGTGGGCCGCCCAGGGCCGCCCGCCACTGCGCCGAGGCTGAGGGGAGGGGATGATGGTTGCGGGTGCGTTCACTCCGGTATGGTGGTATCCTGTTCATGTGGAACCGGCAAGAACGCGACTGAAGGGAATCATTATCTCAAACAAACGGGCAAGCCAGAGGCAGCGTCAGTTCCAGCCAAAATGTTGAACAATGATAATTGAAACAATCTAGGACGTATTCATAGCATGCAACTTTTCAGTCGATAGTTGCATGATGCTTTTCATGATGCATGATGAGGCTTTTCTAAACTGTTATTTGGGTTAGATATTTTTCATTTGGCACGTTCAGTTTTGGTGTGTTTTATCGGGTCGAAAAGAATCAGAAAAGAAAAAAGAGTTGAAGTGGCTCCAGACAAATGACCAAAAACATTTTCCTAAAAAATGAAACTTAGCTAAACGTTTATAAGCGATAATTTTGACTTTTGTGGAGGATATTGGGGAACGATATTGGGGAAAGATGTCATCGTGCTTAGCTGTGTTGCAGTAGAAGGAAAAGTTTCGGTTCGTGTCTAGATAAAACCAGACCCGGGAGTGGGGCTCGAACTCACGACATCGCATTCAGCTCACAGGTTACCCAACCTCAACGCTACGACTTACGGGCACCCATCGCCCTGCGCAGCTTGCTCAGTGTTTCGGCTAAAGTTCGGCCAAAGTGTCTGACGTCTGTCAATATCACGAGGCGAAACCCCAAGGTAAATGTCCGTCCCGGTAGCTCGGTCGGTAGAGCGTTGGACTCCATGTGCCATGTGGTGTAGGCGCACGTCCCGGTTGCAAAAGTCCGGGTTCGAAACGCGACGTGTGCTTGACGTTTTTTAGCCTCCTGACGGGTATGGTTGTGGTTGGTGGCAGGCCGCTGCCAGGTGAAGTCAGCGAGGGGACCGACCGTGCGCGGCTATGTGCGCACGTTAAAATTTGGACTCTAAACCATAGACCATTTTGCCATAGACTTAACCTCAAAACCATAGTCTGCAATAGACCAGGAACTGCTTGATCGGAGGGTAGATGGCAGGTTTCAACGCTTAACAAGCTCAGCTTAGCGGGGACTCTGTCCTTGTGATTCCTTCCATTCAAAAGGTTCGGGCCAAATTTATATTAAAAAAGGGGGAGCCGAACCAGGTTGGACCGAGTTGAACCAGGCTGGACCGGGGTCATACATGCAATCATGGTCAGACCAAACAGAATATAATTTCGGGTCAAATATTTTTATTAACTGATCTTATTGTTTTTTAGCTTACACGTAAAATAACCCTCGCCCGTATTGGTGTTTTTCCAGCCGCGAACGTATAAGGGGGGGGGGGGGGGGTCCGTTGGACCCCCCCTTGCCGTTTCGCCCCTGATCGAGCTAGAGCTTCGCGAAAAAAAACGAGCGTGTTGCCCGTGACGAGAGGAAGCCGATGATACCTATTTTTAAGGTCCTAGGTCATTGGTTGACCTTGCAGGTCAGGTCAATGACCCAAATGTCGGGAAAATCGGGACCTGTTAGAACGTCGTAAAGTGTGGCTGCTATGGGGTTTTTCGGGGCGCTGATCACGAATATCATGTTAGTTTTGATCACAGATGATGTCTTTATGCATTTAGTCCAGGTCGGGTCAGGTCAGGTCAGGTCAACCAGTAGGAATCCTGCCGGGTATTCCTAGTAGGTATCAACCGCCTCTGACAGCTTCTTAACATGTTACGAAGGTATCAAAACTACTTCGTAAACGTTCATATGGTTGCTAAATTCGAATTCAGCTCCAAAAACTGGCCTAGAAACATGTAAAACTCGAAAACGTGAACCGAGGTCACCAAAGGTCAATGACCTGACCTGGCCTTCAGGTGACCTTGACACCCACCCTAATGCATGGGGGCAACATCATATCACATGTTTCAACGCTTGAAACCACGAAAAGACTGCAAACGCGCGGCTAATGCGAGCCGACATACGCTGAATCGCGATTCCGGCCAAACATGGTCTCGAAAAGTAGGTCACAGGTCAAAGGTCATTGGGGTCAGGGTCATGAAATTTTCAGGGTAGGTGTAAAATTGATTAACGCGAGGGTACTGAAAGTTTCGTCGCGATCGGCCGCTTTTTACGCGAGTTATTCGCGAAAAACCATGGGGGGGGTCCGTTCGACCCCCCCCTATACAGGCGAGGGATAACTTTTAGCTTTTTATAACGCGAGACTTCTTGCACAGAAATGTGGCGTTCGTCCACTTTTCCTCATCGTCTCTTAGCGACTTGATTTCATGTGGTGGCGGAACGGGGGGGGGGGGGCATCGGGGCACCGGGCCCCCGTTTGATTTTGGCATTTTAACATTAGCCCTATGGGCGTTGCATGGAAAGAATGGGACCAAAAGTCGGCAGTGCCCCCACTTCATTAAAGGTGTTCCGCCGCCACTGCTTGATTTCACCCTAAAGGCGTCTTACCAGCAAAAAAAAAAAAAATCACCTGCGTTATACCTAAGTATTTGCCCAAGGGCGCTCTACGCAAGAAACACCAGACGGTCAAAAAACTGGCGAACGAATACGATCTCTCTAGTGCTTGAATTATATTCAATGAAAATTTCAGGAGACATAAATAATCTTAATCCTTATAGCTAGGCGCTCGGAGCATTCGCTAGCATTCCATTGCCAGCTGCATTATCAACGCCACATTTGCATTACTCTGGGTGCATCATAAGTAACAGTAGGTGAACCGGCCACAGCAAAACCATGCCTCATTATCCTTTCCTTCCAAGCTGCCAAGCTAACCGGCCGCCCGGCCCACCACCGCGATATGGAACAACACTGGAGTGCGCCATTTGCCTACGGCAGTGCCCCACCGCGCCGGGGCTGTTTGACAGGTCACCCGCACCGTGACCTCGCCACCCGCCCCCCCCCCCCCACCTCCCCTTCCCCGCCCACCTCCCCATCGGGCCCAGCTCGGTAGTGACCTCTCCTTGAATTTGACATGGACTCGACTAAGGCTCAACGCCATCTAGTTACGTCTGGAGATCCTAATAAGATCCACTGTACATCAAGGATGAACTAGAATATATCACAAGAACTTTCATAAAGCTAAAATTTCCAGAGGCCCTGATAATCGACCTGAAACGCAAAGCGTGGGAGATAAAGAAGAGGGCAGATAGACGGAAAGATGAGAATGAGACAAACGAAGAGAAGAAAGATGAAACAAGAACAATACTCGTTGTTCCTCACAGCAAACAGGTAGACAGTGTCAGTCAGCAACTGTCTCCAGAAATCAGGATGGTCACATCAGGGGGCAAGAAGATAGGACAAATGCTAAAGAAAAAGAAAATCAAGACATCAAACGAAGACAGTATAGTATACAAAATTCCGTGTAGCAAATGTGATAAGGCGTATTATGGTGAAACGGGGAGGGGTCTTAAAACTAGAATTCGGGAACATAGGAACGATTTACGCAACCACAGGGAGACGAAGGCTATCGTGATGCACGCTGATAAAGAGGGACATTTACCGAACTGGAATGGTGCCGAAGCCCTACACAGCGACCTAAAGAAAACCGAGAGGTGGCTGATTGAGGCGGCATACATCCGAACTGAAGAAGTCACGAACGTATCACAAGGATTTTTCAAGTTACATACGAGCATAGCAGAACGAGTTAAAAAGAAAACGACATGAAGAAACTCTATCGATCGATCGCCGAATTTCCCTTCGGGGAGATGTTTTTGATAAACTGTTTAATACTTTGTAATATTTTTCGAATGCATTCAAAAAATGTATGATTTGTGAAATGTGTTAGATCGCCCATGACTAAGCAAATATAAGCGAAACGTCGGGTAGCTTATCTTTAATTTCATTTAGTTTAATGTAATATTTCGCATTAAAGTAAATATGGCCTTTCGTACGCTTTATTAACAATTGTCTCAAATAATTACATAAGCATATTTCATAAGCGTGAACGATTTCATGCTCTTATTCATTGTGTGGCACAATGAATGAGAGTTTGAGATATGTATGTAATTAGCCATAATATTCTGGTCTGACACAAATTGTTTCTGGCAAGGATGTTTTTATAAAATGTAAATTTGTGTGGAATTGTCACATTGCCACATTATAGTTATTCCACATATATCGAATTTTACAAAGGAGATACGATACTGATACCTTTGGAGATATACTGTTGATACGGAGATACATTTGGGAGATAAAGCAAATGATGTTAGTCGAGCCTATTTATCCATGCTTTATCAAGACGATGACTGGTCTGTCCTGGCACAATGAATTTGTATACCTACTGACTACTTCACGAAAATACATCATGATTAGCGTAGCCGTACAATGCACTTCCGTAATGATTGGCAATTTGGGATTAACTGGACTGTCCTGGCCTTGGGCCTAATTTGAGTGCCTCTTCAAGAAGCAGACCTTCAAAAAAGTAGACTTACCACTTCACCCCGCCGCCTTCGATGAGTGCGCCGTATTCCTTCCTTCAGCGCCGCAACACGAGTGACCACGAACAAGCGTTTTCGCGTAAAAGGCACCGCTCTGCGCTCTGCACGGCCGCCTATCGACACGGGTAGTGGTGTCGAACAAACAGCAAACTGCTGACCGCCCCGCATGTGTTTATTCATATCCTTCGTGTCCGAAGCACTATAGCACCATGCGTAGATCACTCAATAGTACTCACGCTGATAGGCGACGGACCTCGAGGCTCTGAAAGACGACATGTTTGTATGTGGTTTTTGACATGCTGTTCGTTGATTGGTCTGCATGAAGGGTATGGTCCAGGTAAACTGATCGCAGCGTCCTTTGCACCAGCCATAAATGATGGCCACGATCAATACAAGTCGGTGGCTAGGATATTTGCCCGTTGAGCTGTCTTTCAGTCGATATGCATTTCATTATATTTGTATATAAGTACGTGCATAAGTGTGTTCTAAAAGGCAATGTGACGAAAAAGGTAAGATAGCCATGTACCAAGCACGATTAGGTATTTACGTCAGGAGTTAGGATACTTTTCAGTCAGCTGATAATGTGTGATGCACTGAAAACAATTTAACCCAAGGCCCGCGAGTAAACCGGTGTTTTGCGTGTACCCTATCCGCAACCATTTTTAACCACCCTCCCAGGAGTACAGTAAGGTCCCATTGCAGTGTAGTCGTCCCTGCTCTCGGCGGACTTGTTCGCTGACAGCGGTTATATCCGCTCAGAGCAAGTACGACTACACCGCAACGGGACCTAACCTAGCACTACTCCTGGGAGGGTGGTTAAAAATGGTTGCGGATAGGGGTACCCGTAAAACACCGGTTAACTCGCCAGTCTTGGGTTAAACCCTCGCCGGCCGAGGGGGGGGGGCGGGTGCCGCCCCCCCCATAGGGTTTTTTCGCGATAGCTCCGAACACGCTGGCGATAGAGAGCTGAAACTTGGCATACCTGACCTTTGATCCAAGCCGCATCTTTTGACACCAACCGCATTTTTGGGTCAGGTCAGGTCACTGACCTATGACGTCATAAGTGAACCTCTGCACGGTCTTCAGATGTCGCAACTTCGCAACGCCCTCACTGCCAGAGGAGATGTCACAGGGAAATGAAACTTGCAGGATCTAGTATCCATTATGAGTCCCACAACTTGTATATCTCGGATTTTTCCTAAAGGTCATATGAGGTCAGGTCATTTTCGTGACCTCGCCATTATAAGTCAATGGGGAAAAATGAAAACTGCTATTCTGGCGCCGGGAACGATCTCCAACTATCTCAAGCACACAGAATCGTGATTTTATGCACTCCTTGCAAGGTTAGATGCGTCACTTTTGCAATGTTGACCTTGCGTGACGTCATTTATGACGTCATCAAGGTCATATTAGTTTTTCGTCAATAACTCTTGATCAAATTGAGCTAGCGAGTCGGGAAAGCTACCAATGGACTCAGGAAGACCTGCCGAATCGAATGATATGCGACATGACCCCTTTCGACCAACTTCGTGACCTGGGGGTGCTGACCTGACCTTGACCTGAGGTCAACACCCCAAGTTGACCTGACCCGGACAAAAAGTATATCATTCGACGCGCCTGAGCGAGACGAACACGATGCTGCCAAAATCGGCGCTCTGCGGCCGTTTTTTGCGAAGTTATTCACCAAAAACTGAACCGTACCTTGGGGCACTTGACCTGACCTCAGAGGTCACCGGTTGACCTAGGACCTTAAAATCGGGTACCAATCTCTGCGTCTCATAACGGCGCACACGCTCGTTTTTTCCGCGACGCGCTAGCTCCACCAGGGGCGAAACGGCGAGGGGGGGTCGTACCCGCCCCCCCCCCCCCCTCGGCCGGCGCGTATGTAGAAAACCAATAGGTCCGGCGAGGGTTAAATTGTTTTCAGTGTGGTAAGTACCGTCTTCGAAATTCAACACGCTTATGTTGGATGAATAGCGCCTGAGATAAGCAGCCAATGAGTTCACGCGCTTTACTTCAAGCTCTCCTAAATGATAACAACAGTTTGATTCATCATGATATTAATATGTGAACAAAATGATTATTACGCTGTAGCTCACGGACTAAAAATGAAGCTTTTTGTACGGCCTGACTTTGAATGACCATAGGCCAAAGGAGTGCGGCCAGGGGGACTCTATTCCTTTCTTTTTTTAATAGCCCTTCGTTTAAAGCCTTGAATTATAATTAGAAGACAAAATGTAATTCTATTCGCGTCCCTTCATTCTCAGCGAAATTCTTACGTAATCCTTCTAAGTTTAGACTTTAGAGTAACGTTTCCTCAATAACATAGGCGGCGGAACGATTTGAGACAAGGGGGGCACCAGCTCAAGGAGCCAAACCTAGGGTACCCCAAATCCTGTTTTCTCATCGGATTTAGGCCACTTATTTTTCGTCACAGCCCTGACACGATGATTTTTTATTTTATTTTATTTATTTTTTTACTTAAAGGTAGTGTGCCACCTTTGAAAGATTTCCCATTTTATTTTTCCTAGGATAAGAAGCTTCTGTTTTTACCTAATATCGCAAAAAAAATCAAAAATGGGCCTGGAATAGTGCCTTTTTCGCCTAAAAGTTTTTCGGTTTTTAGATATGTATAACAACTGTAGTGGGCTCACCTGCAAACAGGCGTCGGGCAACAATCGCGAATGCGGCGCACTTGTGACAATAAGCAAAGGTCATTATAGTGTTACGACCATACGACGTACGGGAATGAGTTATCAGCTGTCTAATCGTAGACAACACAATGTCGAGCCTTAAACTGTAAGCCCGTATTGGTATTGTTTCTTTTATTTGGCTGTCGAACATTATTTATGGTTTGAAATATGATTTTATGTAAAATAATTGATATGAAAAAGCCGTCTTATAAGTTATGACCCCATTTCACCACACGCAAGTGGCAGAAATGACAATGATCAGCTGACGCATTTTTCTTGGCCGAAGTCAGAGCGCGCGGCCCGACGCACCACGCGTATTTGGAAATTCCGACCTCGACGAGCATCAGAAGCCACCTAACAGGCGTGTTCGAAACCGCAGGAGATGATGATGAACGGGTTTATCGAAACTTGATTGGATGAGCATATCGGTAATAGCGATTTCAGTGTGTGCATTTATTGTTCATAGTGGTGTGAAATGTGGTTGGGGTACGACCGACAACCCGTCGGGGCGAATTTCGCACTGGGGTACTCAAAATTTGAAGAATTTAAGACGTTTCCATGAGTTTTGAAGGTATGGATAAGTTCTAAAAATCCGGTTTTCCTTATCTGGGCCACTAACTCCATACGGTCCAAGAAAGCTGGCACACTACCTTTAACGAAAATGGCAGTTCACCCCCGTATGTGTGGTTAACTTTAAGCTGATCCTCAAGTACCTATGTGTTTGTCTCTTCCTTATTCTCGTTTGATAAATTCCATTAATCCTACATGTATCAAATTACCAAGAAGCCATCGCAGTACTAATCAGTGGCGAATCCCAGGGGGAGGTCACATGGGTCATGACTTTGGGCCTGAGGTCACCACATGCCTGTGAGGAGCACCACAGGCCTGACAGCCGGCACCACAGGCCCGCCAGGGGTACCACAGGCCTAGCAGGGGCACCATGGGCCTGTCAGTGGCACCACAGGCCTGTCAGGAGCACCATCGGCCTAGCAAAAGCACTACAGGTCTTCTAGGGGCACCACAGACCTGCCAGGGGCACCAGAGGCCTGCCAGGGGCACTATCAGCTTCGCAGGGAAACCACCGGCCTCGCAAGGGCACCATGGGCCTGTGAAGGGCACCATAAGCCTGTCGTTGGCACTTTAGGATTGTCAGGGGCACCACAAACCTGTCTAGGGCACCTGCGTTCTAACAGGGACACCACAGGCTCGCCAGGGGCACCACAGACCTGCCAAGGACCAGGGACACCACAGGCCTAGCAAGGACACCACAGGCCTGTCAGGGGCACCACAGGCCTGTCAGGGCCCATGGGCACCTATGTAAGTCATGTGCAGGCCGCAGGGCCCACCGTAGGCTTGTCAGGGGGCAGGGTAGGTAGGTACCACAGTCTTTCCAGGGGCACCAGCGGCCGAGCAGGGGCACCAGTCATCACACGACTAACCAAAAATAAAGAAAATAAAAAAACTGAAAATAGGGCACCACCAAAATTAAGTGGCCGAAATCCATTGAGGTTTAAATTTTGGGTGTAGGTAGGGGCACCACTTCGATTCATGACCCTCCCCTTGGAGTTTTCCCGAATCCGCCCCTGGTACTAATGCATGAAATTTAAGGGGGGCACCTTGCTATTGGTGCCCCCCTTGCAGAATTCAAGGGGGCACGGTGCCCCGGTGCCCCCCCCCGTTCCGCCGCCTATGCTCAATAACTATTCACAGCTTGGTTGATTTGCGGGATTAAGTCAATATATAGCAATTTCACAACTAAAATGAAACAGTTGAATAGCCCAAAATAAAAGATCAATTGTTTAACCCATGTGCATTCCCGATTCTTTCATTCCATTTTAAGCCTGGAACGCTCAGTGAATCCGATTACATGCTCCATATCTCACCAACAACAGAAAAGGCGCGCTAGCACACCGGCTACCAAATGGCGCCAGTTTCGGCGCGCCAGCTGCGCTCTCTGACGTCATTAGTGGTACTGTCCGGTGACGTAAGGACGGGGAGTGGCGGACGGGCGCGGCGGCGACGCGTTCAACTGGGCAGGATGGGAAGTGGCGGGCCCCGACCACCTCTGGGATTTGGCCTGATGCGATATTGAGATTAACGGCTCAGGGGCGTCGGGGTACATAGGGCCACTCGTCTGCCGGCGCCCGCGGGAAAACTGCCCGGCTGATTTACAATCAGAGCCCGCCGGGCCCGCGGAGGTATTGGGGTTTATCCCGGCCCCGCCTGCGCAGGGAGATATGGGAGGTACTTTTGTGTGGCTGAAATAACAGGACGAGGTGCCAACATGAAACTAACTGCAGCGCCTGTAATCGGGCTTTAGGGGTGTCTGAAAACTTCGTAAATGTCAACGCATTCATCTAACTGAAAGCAGAAGGCTGTCCCTCGTGTATTTTTTAAAATCATATCACACGGCAGATACCTACACTACTTAGAACTGTGGATCCAAGTACCTAATTGATAATCCATTCCTATATCACGTTGCATCGCATTTTGGTATCCTGCTATTATTATGTCAAACTTCTGTAGGTAAACCACCGACCCAAGGCAGCTCATCAAATTCGAGGGGGATATTCCACAGAGGGCAACGAACAGCTCACGCGGACAAACCGGACAGGACACAAAGAACAGTGTCCGGATGTCCAGAGAGTGGTAGAACGGGCCCCGGGACAGCACCCGGGCGCCGATCCCGTATTCCACGGTGGCCGCGGCAGATGAGTGATGGCCGACCCCACATTCTGCCGGCCGCCGTGGCCGTTTATCGCTACGTCATCTGACCGGAGGTCCCACACGCGCCCGTCCATCCTCGTGAGCGTCCTGCTAAGTTGCCACTGCCTATGGGAGGTCCTGGGGCCGTATTCACGTCGACTTCGTAAGTCGATTTTCTTTCGTAAGTATCATTTGGTATTCACGTCGACACTTCTTAAGTTTTTATCAACGGAGTTCACGTGAATAAAAAAATTTACTTAAGAAGTAGGTCAAACTTAAGAAAATTCTTACGAAAATGATCGACGTGAATACGGCCCCTGGTCATCTATCGGTTCGTACGTACGCATCTGAAGGAGCATTTCGAAATAGGCTGATGCTACATTTTGCGTTTATAAGCGATGCATGCGCTGTAGCCCTCAATGCTTACATTACATAACTGCCCGCCTCGTACCTGCTTACCAATGGGCAGAGCAGAGCATCTAGGCATAGGTTTGGTTGAGTAATGATTTACATAACGAAACTAGGGAGACAATCTGCTTAGCTGTCACTAATGACGATCGTTTTCTCCTACTGCTATTTTGCTAAACCGCTCTCCCAAACCTCCATTTTATCTACCTTCTGATGAACTACTTACCTTTATACATTACATTAGGTATCCCCAGAACAAGCGTCCTCAGTCACGGATGTCCCCTGCCAAATTGGAGCTGAATTGTCCAAATCGGACGCCTCCCAAGCCAGCGTCGGATGGAGGTAGTACAGCCTGGCATGAAAACGATCCATGCTGCTGCCGCACTGAATCCGAATGCCCGTGTCACTGTCAATAGTCGTGTGCAAGGCCCTATATACGTCGTGTGTGTGTCTTACCGCGGGCTGCGCCGTCCGGCACAGTCCTGGCGACCCCAGCCGATTGCAGCGTCATCTATACAGTCCAATAAAAACCCCACATCGCCGGGCCTGCGGCAGGTGACAGGTGGCGCCGTAATTCGCATAGTAGCGTGCGAGTAGGCCTCATACCGTGTTTGCACTGTGCAGTTGTGAACTCTGTGACCCGTTTCTGTCGCAGCGTATTGGAGCTGCGACGGCCGTCATCCGTCATGCTAGCGGAACGCTAGTCGTTACATATGCGGGATAAAAATACACCAGGGTTAGTTCCGATATCTGCCCAAGGACTCAACTATGTTGTCCTTGTCCAAACAATACCTATGGACATTATTCTTGTGTTTTTCTCTGAAGATAGAGCCAAGGCGCACTATCCTGGTCATACCACTAACCCTATCTGATAGCAACGGTTGGAGCTCGAAATCGAGAGTATTTTAGGACATGTCTTTTCATTTGCGGCATCTCGAGCCCAACTTGAGATGCAAAGTGAATTCAGCCATCCACACGAAACTAAGCGAGGCATAGCAAATATGCGTCTTGACTTGCAAATGATGCCCAAATTTGTCGAGAGCCACAAATGTACTGAAACTGACACGCATACATGCATGACCAATGTACATACCTACAACACCCGAACAGGAGTCCCAAGCCTTGGTCCCAAGGTCGTACCGATGCAGCTGACCGTATGGGTATTATCTGACATAGCTGACATTTTTACCAGGAATAAATGACTCCTTAAAAACAGACTTCCCGCTTACGCTGCTGGTAAACTCTCTGGCTACCTACGCCTTCGGGCCAGTGTTCTAAAATTGGATATTGGTTGGGTGTGCCAATGAAGAAAAAATTCCTAGGATGAGAAAAAAGGAAGTAGGAATAACTTATGTATTTTTGCAAAATGGATTTCATGTCAGGATCTTGACAGGGTGTGAAACAAAAGGTTTTGGGTGCATCAACTGTCAAGTGACGTGTAAACTGGGTGTTGGGACTACATGAAACTTTTTCAAAGATGAAGTAAAGTCGGTCATTCATATTTTAGGGATGAAAATATTTTCCCCATTAGGTGTGAGTTGCCACCAAAAAGTCTGAAAAATGGAACACTGCTTCGGGCTCCTGGATATGTTGTGCGATATCCTGGTGGCTTGTAAAAGTGCATTGTCTGACACTTTTTTCAAACAGTGGCAGGATTCTTGCCCGGTGTGTCGGTCGATATACCTACCGCTTAGCTCTCTCCTGTATAACCGTATAGTCCGTAGCTGTCGCATTCGATGGAGACTGACGCGAGTCGTCCGCATCGGTCGCCGGCGTGGTTCAGACGTGGCCCGTTATACGCACCGTTTATGCTAAATATCGACACCGACGGAACCTAGCTCTGATACATCAGCAAACGTCGTGGACTGAGCTGTGGAAATGCACCGCCGGCGAGCAAGCCGCAAATCATACCGAGGATAAACTGCCTTTATAGTTGAATTATTTACGTTTATATAGCACATCCCAACCGTGCAGTCTATCTCAGTTGCCAGGTCGAGCAGTTTGGCTGGCGGAGCGAAAATGTAGATGTGTCTTAGGGGATGCATATCTCGGCGCCTCAATAATCGTGCTCATTCGTATCTGGGTGACCCAGCTGAATGTGTAGGCCAACGGAAACTGGGCCGATTTTTATAGTACGAATTTGACATTATTTACTTGCAAGATGTCATAAAATATTTTTGTTAGCATGTTTCCCCACTTAATTTGTTTTATGACGGTGAGGCATGAAGGTGGATATTATGTGAGACAGTTATTTGTTTACTGGTCAGCTTGGCAAGCATTTTTTGATGAAAATAACAGTGGATGTGAATGATATTAATATTGAACACACATTTAAATGCTATCAAAACTATAGCAACTGTTCCTTGATTGGCTTTTCCGCGACGCTTAAGAAATGGCTAAGAGAATAGGCAAGAGTCAACGTATTACAACCATAACTAATCTGTTAGGGCTCTTTTACCTACGCATGGTTGCCTGTATCATTGCTGTATCTATACGAGAACTAAATGCTCGTTATATGTTGAATGTAAAAAACAGCCACTGATTAGCAACAAACAGTAACATATGGTTTATATCCACTTGCACTACGTCTAACCAGTTGTCCGCTGTAAGAAGGCTGCTGTTCTGAAGTAAAATCAGCTCCTTCCGATTTCCTGTGGTCACTTATCAGTCCGCAGTGATTCATGGTAACTGCTCGAATGAGTCGCCGTGCCCAACTGTCTGTAAAAATGGGCATTAGTAGCCTGGCCTGACGCTATCTCTGGCCTTGAAGTGGGACGTATTGGGCAATTATATCCAGGAACAGTTGCATTTTCCACCGCGACTCGGCCGAGCTGACGCTGTGGCCACCAAATGCGGCCGACTCTGCGCGACGCCCGAGCTGCAGTAACGAATGCGATCAATGCTCCCATCGGCTCCGCGTGCCGACGACCGAATAACATTACCAACGCCATGCATAAACCGGCTTCTGGCGCTCCACCGGGTGACAATTTCACTGAGGAGGGGAGCTCCTCCTTCAGCCCCAGCTGCGTTGTAGTTTGTTGTTCAACTTCACCTCCGTCGGCCCGCGGGGAGGCCCGATGTCGGCACTGTCGCCGAAATTCCGTGCCTTACATCGAGGTACCGTTTGATTTACAATGCGTGTCATGCTCGGGTGCACAAAGGCCCGCGTTCGGCTGAAGTATGTCGGTCCGGGTGGCGGGGCGCCGGTCCGGCGCTGGGTCGTCGCGGCGCGTCGCAGCGCCAGCGCGGCCGTCCGTCTCCGGGCGACTCTGACGTGTTGTCCTCCATCCTGATCGGGTTTGGACGCGCCCGAGTTTCCTCGTTGAGAACCGTCACACGCCGCCGTCCGAGCGCATTGTCTCATGATAAATGTGGTCAAGACAAAAAGAATCGGTCTCCGAAACAGTTTGACTACACGGGTACGGCGAGGGACAAAAGCTGTTGAACAGAACCAGACGGAAAACAGTTTGCGGTAAACGGGATGGGCAGCGTGTGACAATCCATCAGCAAACCAGTTGCCTGGTTAAGCCTGGATTTGGTCTTGGTAAAAGTATCCATGCCGCAGAAAATGTAATATTTGCTTCGTCATAAATGACAGTTTGCCAGGCCAGTGTGGGGAACTGACCCAGCAGACCTACCGCCGGCAATGTTGACGATGAGGCAAGGCTGACTCTAGTCCTGGAAACTAGGCCGAGACGGCCTAGTTCCCGTGATAATCTTACCAACATGCAGTGACATTTACGCGTGTCTGCCTTCCATAGGGAGCACTGCTGACTTCTGGGGCGATCTTTATTACATTCGCTTTGCGATGATTGAGCGGCGACATCAATATCGGCCTCGCTTCTCACCCTACTACTGGGCTGCATCGTCAGTGCGTCATCGTGCAATGTAATTGACTATGGAGCTTTTATGGCGTTTATCATGCCGCTGTTTGTGAAAACGATGAAGCATGCCGTGATAACAATACAGATGCAATAATGAGGACAGGTCTATATGTACCTACTGAAACAACAATGAGGGCATTTATCAGCTCATTTACGAACTAATTATTGCGAGAAAACATGTATGAAGGGTGTTTCATTGATTTATTCTTGCAGTGCTAAGACTTTATGATGGTCGCAATTCTGACATAGGTAGGTACTTACATGCAGACAAATATAATGCATTTATAAAAGAAAATGTAAGGTATAACAAAAGTGCTAAGAAACCAATTGAGAGAGTATTTATTTTAATATATTTACCATATTATCACGTATCAATTTAACGGTCAAATGATAATGTCGAGAGATGCTCTTGCTTATGCATTCGTGATTTGCTGCTATATCTGGCACTGTCGGAAGGTTTTGGGCCCGGACTAGCCATGGCTGGCCGTCTGGCAGGTGCACAAATGCCCGGCCGCAGAAGATACCATCAGGAATATGCTCACACAGTGATGTCCACGTCACCGGTAATCCGTTGACGGCAAACCGCTGGAAGAACTGGGCGCGCTGGGCTGACTTTCCCGGATTCGAGCGCCGCTGGTGCGCTGCTGGGTGACTTCTGCTGGTACCATCGCTACTCTGCGGCGCTCCGAGCGGCCTGTCGGTGGGTTTTCCGCCGACTCCGCATAACCATATTCGGTGCGAAGCTGCTTCAAACTCCGCCCGACAAGGTTAGCAGACCGGGCGGGGCAGAGGAATGGGGCGAGAACGGACCGGCCGGGGAAATAGGAAACGGACAAACACACAAAATGAACTTCAATAGAGTATCAGTTACCAATAGTCATACGGATACTTTGTCCAATTAATTTGACGAAGTAATTAATGTGGCTTATCATCCTTATCGTTTTTCACATAATATCAGCATGGTAATATGACTCATCATAGCAACAAACACATGAAATTGATGAGTCGATATGTTCGGTAAGGCTAATAAATTCATGAAGCAGTTTCCCAGTTAGCTGTCTAAATGACTTCTGCATTTGCGTCGTCACCGCAAACAAAAACGTTGAGGATTCCAATGAAAATGCCACAGGCATGGAAAATGCCATTGTCGCTATAAGGCTAACGGCAAAAATAATACCGTGCTCCTCAGCCAGCCTGCTGGCGCCGTTTTCCGTTCAGGGGGCAGGGGAGGGGGTCCGGCGAGACATGTTTGGCGCCAACTGCTTCGTCGGCGCGGCTGCGAGTCCGACGCGGAGCGCCGCTTATGTCTCCAACTTTTGTCTCCGCATTGCATGACGCCCGGCTGCCAGCACACCGTAAAGCACAATGACACAGACAAACCATAAAGCTGGCAGCCTTGTTTGGGCATGACACGGATGTCTTAAGCCAGAGCTCAGGTGGCATTGGTACGGACACTGCACGACCGATTTCAGAAGTAATCGTGCTCGCATGCTTTATTGGGATTAGTTATGTTTTCGGGCTTAAACAAAAAACTTGAGGCTGCCGAAATCCGTCTCTAACTGATGATGAATCGCTTGAAGAGGCATTTCATTTGACAATGACTTGCACCTTATGAACACATCTGGGCCAATTTAGCCTTTTCACAGCATATAAACTCATGTTTTTGAACTACTTGTCAAGTTAACTAGACGTCTTAATTCCTTTTTCAAGTAAAGCCGCATGTCTGAAAAATAACAACAATATGTGGCATGTGGTAAGCATTGTAATTTGTACTGGCTGAGTTTCTAAACGCCCGTGTATCGGTCGCGCAGTGCAAACCAACCGGGTCCATCAATTTATAGCCCTGGCAGCGAATTCCGTAGAACCTTAAACGACGACCATGGTAATCTACAGCGCCCTAATTTCACAGCTCAGTAGAGCGCTAGTCACGAAACCTTCATCCCAACTGGTGAGGCTGATCCACGTGTGGATAACACCTCACTGCAGCCAAGGCCACCCAAGATAAATATATATGGAGTGTCCGTCAACACGGTCTAAGAGAACCACAGCATGGCTGTGGTTGTCTTCATCGTCCCATTAAATTGTATAGCAAGTCTACTACATAGGTACATACTTCTACATATGACAACTTCAAATCAACTTTCATTTTAAATACGGGTGACGAGAACAGACATCGAAGACCATGGTACTGATTGTATAGTTTGTCCGACCTTTATGACCATTTTTGGGTCAATTGACAACTATTGGCAAAGACTTCGGCCCCAGATTAGCGATGACCTACCAGAAACAATTTGACATTCAAAATTGCCTGCCGACGCAGAAGGCGATAGCCATTCCAGCTACATATGTAACTTGCATCTGTTTATGACACGGTTCGTTCCTTCGGCCCTCCGACCGCTTCTTGCAGATCTCATCTGGCCCGCGCATCCACAAGTTTAGGTAGGCACGAGCCCACCTCCGGACAACACTGCAGGGCTGGAACTAGATGCGTTTGAGTTAACTATCAATCATGACAACTTCCAGCGTCTGTTAGCCGCGACTTCACGGCTCTGTTGATCTTCAGCTCTTATAGCGATCAACGAGAGAAAACAGGGGCGGATCCAGGAAAACTCCAAGGGGAGGGTCATGAATCGAAGTGGTGCCCCTACCTATACCCAAAATTAAAAACTCAACGGATTTCGTCCACTTCATTTTGGTGGGGCCCCCATTTTCAGTTTTTTTCTTCTTTTTATTTTTTATTTTCAGTCAGTATCTTAACTCTTAGCCACAACCACATTTACCAATTGTAAGCAAGTATATATGAATGTGCTATGTGTATATATGTTGTGGACGCTGAGTAGTGAGTACTTACCAGGAACGTTATCAGGTAAGCAAATCGTTGTCAGTCCGACGAACTTGACCCTGGCGTATAAAGGGTCTGTCCTTGACACTTCAGGCTTGTCAGGGGCACCAAAGTCCTTCCAGGGACACCACAAACCTGTCACGGGCAACTACGGCCTTGTAGGGGCGCCACAGACCCGCCAGGGGCACCACAGGCCTGCCAGGAAGCAGGGGCACCACAGGTCTAGCAAGTATACACGACAGGCCTGACAGGGGCACAACGGGCCTGTTGGGCCCATGAGTACCCCTAGGGGCAGGGGCACCACAGTCCTTCCAGGGGCACCGCAGGCCTGTGAGGGGCACCAGCGGCCTAGCAGGGGCACCAGTCAACACAGGCCTGCCAGGGGCACCACAGACCTGCCAGGGGCACCAGAGGCCTGCCAGGAGCACCACCGATCTCGCAGGGGTAACTTGGGCCTGTCAGGGCCCAGGGGCACCACGGGCCTGTCGAGAGGCACTTCAGGCTTTTCAGGGGCACCATAGTCCTCTCCGGGCGCAGGGGTAGCAGGGGCACCAGAGGCCTGCCAGGGGCACTACAGGCCTAGCAAGGGCACCACTGGTCTATCAGGGGCACCACGAGCCTGTCATAGCCAGGCATCTCAGGCTTGTCAAGGCCCAGGGGCACCACAGGTCTGTGAGGGGCACCAGCGACCTAGCAGGGGCACCAGTCAACACAGGTCTGCCAGGGGCGCCACAGACCTGCCAGGGGCACCACAGACCTGCCAGGGGCACCAGAGGTCTGCCAGGGGCACCACCGGCCTCGCAGGGGCACCTTGGGCCTGTCAGGGGCACCACGGGCCTGCCGAGGGGCACTTCAGACTTTTCAGGGGCACCAGTCCTCTCCGGGCGCAGGGGTACCAGCGGCCTAGCAAGAGCACCAGAGGCCTGCCAGGGGCACCAGCGGCCTAGCAAGGGCACCAGAGGCCTGCCAGGGGCACCACAGGCCTAACAAGGGCACCACGGGCCTGTCAGGGGCACCTAAGGCTTGTGAGGGCCCAGGGACACCACAGTCCTTCCAAGGGCACCGCAAGCCTGTCAGGGGCACCAGAGGCCTGCCAGGGGCACCTCAGGCTTGTCAGGGCCCAGGGGCACCACAGTCCTTCCAGGGGCATTACAAGCCTGTCAGGGGCACCAGAGGCCTAGCAAGGGCACCACAGGCCTGCCAGGGGCACCAGCGGCCTAGCAAGGGCACCAGAGTTCGAAAAAAAAACGAAAAAAAAGAGGCCTGCCAGGGGCACCACAGGCCTAACAAGGGCACCACGGGCCTGTCAGGGCCCAGGGGCACCACAGTCCTTCCAGGGGCATTACAAGCCTGTCAGGGGCACCAGAGGCCTAGCAAGGGCACCACAGGCCTGCCATGGACACCACAGGCCTGCCAGGGGCACCACCGGCCTGTCAGGGGCACCACGTGCCTGCCGGGGACACTTCAGGCTTGTCAGGGGCGTTACAGTCCTGTCAGGGCCCAGGGGCACCAGGCCCGTGGTGTCCCTGCTAGGCCTGTCATGCCCCTGGCGGTCCTGTGGTGCCCCTGTCAGGACTGTGATACCCCTGATAGGCCGGTGGTGCCCCTGGCAGGTCTTTGGGCCCCCGGGCCTCAAGGGGGGGGGCCATGACCCATGTGATCCCCCCCCCTTGGATCCGCCCCTGAGAGAAAAGGAGAATTGAAGCCATGCGGCACAGCATAACTACAGGCGCTTACTACTAGTGACATCTAGCGGCAATATTTTGAACCATGTGCCACGCACCATTTATGCGTTGGTAAGTTGTAGCATTTCATCGCTGTGATGCAAGTTGCCGGTTTGAATGATGCAAGAACCAAAGTCACCAAGCAGCTCCATCATTGATGGTGGCATTCCATCTCTGCCAATGAGACCGGGAACATCTCGAGTCGGGGGCCGATGCATCCAGTCAAAATAAAACTGACATGCGCTTATAGGTTGAAAGATCAAAGAACCGTCTCAAGGTAAAAATATCTGTCACCGAAAAAAAATCACCGTACTCATAGTAATCATCGTACAAATATCATCACAGCACGCCAATCACCAAAAAATATGTACCCATACGGTAGGTACACAACTAATGACAATCTAAGCCTACAGCCCTCTAACAACGCGGCCGCGGCCGCGCGTAAGGCGAGCGAACGCCTTTGCCAACACGAAGTGCCGATTTACGGTGGCAATCCCATTCTAGTCGATATCTCGTGTGAGCAAGTGACGTGGCCCGCTGACTAACCGACTCGTACGGTGTGAATAGAAATGACCCAGTCGTAAACAGGGTCTGGCTTCAACTATGGCCGGCCCTGATGCCAGAGGCGCACTGTGCCGCAGTGCGAGGAAACGTGCTCTTATTGATCTAATTTCTAAAGAACGCAGTCACCTGGGAGTCTGCACGCAAAAGGCTGTTTCAGCTTCCATAGAAACGCCGCCGATATCAGCAAGCCAACGAACGGCGGCAGCCAGCGCAACAACGAAACCGACCACGTGATGGCGATTGCCGTCCAATAAAAAACGGACTCGCAATTAGGAATATATCGCATTTGTGCAATGTGTGTCACTCTTAGCAGAATACCAATGCTCAAGTGTGGCTTTTGTCACGGGTTTGTTCGTTATCCCCGGGACAGTAGCAGCTGTCGCTGCGTCGGTCGCGCCACGCGGAGCCCGGAGGAGGGTAGTACCGGGAACTCGGTTCGGTCGGGCGCCACACCGGACCGCGCTCCCCCAGATATGGAGCGACGCTCCCAGTAGGGCGCACGTCGCACCGCGCGCCGGACCAACTGGTCGTAACAAGTTATCGCGTCCGCGGCGGCGGCGCGGAGCGTTGCGTGACCTCGGCCGGCCCTCGTCGGCAGCGGCGGCGGCTGCGGGCGGGTCGGCCGACCGGCCCTCGCCGCCGAGAGCCGCTAAACCCGGCCCGTCGGACGCTGCCCAATAGCGTGCCGGCCAGCCGATGCCATCAGTGAACTAAAATACATCAGACCGTGCATATGTAGCGCACATGCACGTCATTTCCTAAATCCCAGTGGCAAAGTGCTGCTAATGTACCCAGGCGTGTCAGTCAGATAGCAAAACCGCAGCGTTTTTACGCGGTCATATACAGTAAAGCTTGTGCCTGCTCAAACAGCATCACTGTGGTAGCGTTTTTCGGCTTCCTTTCCTCGCCGAGGCGTCGGCGCCGCGGTCGAACCCGCCCGGTGAGCGGCGATCGAGCGCGACCGCGGTGACTGCGTCGGGCGCGCGGCGTTCCCAGCCCGCCCGGCGAATTCCGGCTACGGTCCGCTGTCACGCAATGCGGAATGTTCCGCCAGTGTTGGCGCAGTGGGCCGCCGATTTTTCAGCCGCCCATAAAGTCCCGTCGAGTGGCCAACACAGGCAGCGTACCAGAGTAGGTATATTTTCAGGTAGAAACAATATCACCCCAACGTCAACACCCATATTATGTCCTGCTCTTCTGACGCGCGTCACCGGGTGCAGAGGACCCTCGCGCCGGCCAGCGCGCTGGGGACACGTGCCGACTGTATCAGGTCGCCGGTCGGAGCCCCCTGTGCGCGCCGATGGGCCACGAGGACACCCCTGCGACCCGGCCGGCCGCGCGGCACCGTCCTCCGGCGCCAGCGGCCACACGCCGCCTATAGGAAAACGGTCCGCGTTCAGAGGAAAAGAGGCGCACGGACGTTTCCGCAACTGGAAATCCCAGCAGCTTAGCTGAATTAGGAGACGCAAAAACGACGGAGCGTCGCCGCGCCGGCCGTGGGAGGGAGAGGCGCCACGCGGCGCGCATCGGTGCCTCCTCCCTCATGGCTCGGCGCGGAGACGGTCCGGCCGGTCCCTCCGACAGCGCAGCTCAGATCTCAGCGGCTGGCCGGAGGCGCGGCGCCCCGACCGGTGCACACAACACGACCAACAACAGTCCGAGCGAGCGATACGGCACTGGGCCGGCACAGCACAGCCCGGCCGCACAACCAAACACCAACAGACTGACTGACAAACACTGACGAGCGGGCGACGGGCCGGTGCCGTCGCGGCGCGGGCTGTGCGCAACACAGGGCGGCGGGGCGGGCACAACAGCGCACACAGGAGCACACAGCACACCAACAGTGCCGAACACAGTACAGGTTCTCACAGCGGCAAGGATGGATCAGCCCGTAACACCACAAAACAACGCGTTAGCAGCCGGCGGTAGCTGCCCTCTAAAGAAAATAGACTGCCCGACGGTCAGCAGGGGACCCGGGTGGTGCAGCAGGCATCCCGAACTCTGAACACAGCAATGCCTCGCGGGAACACAGTGACCCTCTTGCTCGGGCCGCGCAGATTGGCAAAATATCGCTCGGTACCACTTCACCACTAAGTACATAAAACAGCCGGCCGCTTCAGAAGATGACCGGCCACAGCACAGGTGCGCGCAGACCACAACAATGCCTATCAATCTAAGCTCAAAACAAACATAGGTGTGCCCGATAAAACTCTACAGTCAGGAACAGATTAAAGCTCGAGGTCTGATTAGAATGTGAAACCAGCATCCCTTGAACGAACACATTGCAAAGGAGCAGCGGCAACAGCCACAGCAGCGGCAACGACCACAGCAGCAGCAGCAGCAGCAGCAGCAGCAGCAGCAGCGGCGGCGGCGGCGGCGGTATACACAGCATGCCGCAGCAGTCGCTCCTCGGCCGGTTTCCGACTCGGCGGCGGCGGACGGCCATCCTCAGTGCGCGACCCGTCTCACCATCGACCCGTGTCACGTAGCAGCGTGGCCCGACAGCCCGTATCACATCTGCGCGTCTCGCAGCGCGCGCCTCCGTCCGTCCTCCCGGCACAGCGGCTCGCGGCGGCACCACACAGCCAGCGAGCGGCCGGCCTCTGCCCCGCCGCGGTCCTCTCTTTACCAAACGTTATCACCAAACCCTCACTCCGGCGGCTTCTAAGCTAGCTGACCGCGGCACTACCGCACTTCGCGCATTGCTCTGAGCACCGGCCACACGCTCTGACCGGCGGCGGGTTTCACACCACCCGATGATCACAGTCGGTCTCTGTCGGAGACAGACCCAGCTGCCGAATTAGCTCCGGCCCGTCGGCGGGCCATCGGAACCGACAGCCGGGCACCAGTGCGGCCGGGCCGGCCTCATCGCCGCCGCCGCCGCCGCCCTCCGGCAGCACCACAAACACGCGCCGGTAGTCCTGCGCCAGCGCGCTGTTACGCACACAGTGCAGCACTGCACTGAAGGTGGCTTCGTGGCCGACCAGACGGCTGGAGGCCGAGAACCCACCGCCGGTGGTGCTGGTGCCATTCTCCGCGCCGCCGCCGCCCAGCGCGGTGGCAGGGCCCTGCTCCAGCTGCAGCGCGCGCTCCGAGCACAGGAACACGATCTTGGCGTGTCGCAGCCGCTCGGAGGTCAGCACGTCAGCCACGGGCACGGCGCGCAGCAGCGAGGCCAGCTTGCGCTCCTGGAAATCGCTCACTTGTAGGCCGGCGTCGCGCAGGTCGGATTTGAGCTGCGCCAGCCGCTGCCCGGCCCACAGATGAACGAGCAGCACCTGCGCGCCGCTGGGCGCCGCCGTCTTCGCCGAGAACGGCACGCGTTGGCCGGGCCGCACGGCGGTGCACTCTCGCCAGACGAACACCAGGCCGGCGGCGATGACCGCCAGGGTGACGCCAACCACGGCGTACAGTGCCTTCATGCGATCGTCGCCGGCTGCGGGCAGCACCGCGCCGGCGTCTGTCGGCGTGTCGCTGAGCCGCACGGGCAATACGATCCGCTTGCAGCCATTGTTGCTGCCCTGACAGACCCACGAGTCGGACGGCAGCACCTCGAGCCGGTACCGGCCGGGAGTCAGAGGCTCCCGCGAGCCGTTCAACTCGACACGCACGTCGGGCGCGGCGTCGGCCACCAGCGGGCCGGCGACGCGGTGGTGTCCGCAAGCCTTGTCCCGCTCCTCCGGACACCGGTACAGACGCACCTCTAGCCGCGGAAAGTAGAACTGCGTGGCATTTTTGTCCGGCTTGAGGTGCACGTCGAGCCGCGGCGGCCGGCCGGCCAGCTGCACCGCCGATATCTCCAAGTTGTAGTCGTAGTAGTCGAGCCCGTCAAAGTGCCAGTACTTGCGACAGTGGCTGCCGTTCGCACACGTGCAGCGCGCCTCAAAACAGCCGGCCACCACGGTGCGGAAGACGGCCACTCCGTCCGACACCGGCGCCGTCTGTTTTGCGTCGTGCCAGGAGCCGTTCTGGCCGCAGTCGATCGGCATGCCGCTGGAGTTTAGCATCACAAACAGCGAGAGCCGGTCGCAGCCGCACGTGTCATTGACGAGCACGTTGGAGCGCCGGTGTCCATTCTCGTTGGTCGAGTTGAGCAGGCGGATACAGCGGGTGTCGGCGGTGACGACTGCGGCGGCTCGACCGGCCGGCAGCAGCAGGAGCAGCAGCAGCAGCAGCGGCGGCGGCAGGCGGCGGCAGCTGTCCGAGACCGGGGCGGCGCCAGCCATCGGCCCCACTCACATCACCCGTCGGGGTCGGCCTCTGTCGGACAGAGACCGGGGTCAGTCGGCTCACCCAGGCGCAGCTGTCACACACGTCAGCACACCACCCGGGGCGAGCCGTCGCCACACACTGACTGTTTGGCGGTACACCGGCCGGCCCGCCGGCGGTCGCCACACCGGCTATTGAAATGCAGACGCCGCCGAGCGCCGGCGTCCGAGAGACCTCTGTAACAGCCGGCCCCGACTGACGCAATGACACTTGTACGAGATGAGGCGCCGTGTGCCGGCACTGATAACGGCACGTATCGGCCGCCTGCCGCGCTGCTGACGACACATGAACGGACCAGATAGTGCAGCTGCACAGTCAGTCATTGCGTGCAACATCGCATGCTCCGAATAGCATTCGTCTTTGAGGCTGAGAATTCGACTATGTTTGCATTAGAACTGGCAGTAGCTGGTACGGCAGTCAAATTACTTGGTTTACTTTGACGAATTTGTATTTGTATTTGTACATTTACAAATTTGTATTTGTATTTGTACATGTATATTTAAAATCGCCAACAGACAATAAGTCAACTTAAAAGGCGAAGTCAAAGAGACAGTAAAACAGCACACACCCACACACACAACACACACACACCTACATACACACACACACACTGAAGATAAAAACACGTAGGGTTATAAACACAGGAGATGTAAATAAATAAATAATAGCCTAAAAAGCCTAGTAAACAAGAAACACTAAAAGCACAGCGGATGCGATCACGCCGCTTCCAGCCCTTTCACATAGTTTAAAACGTGTCCTCTAAAAGTGTAGAAACTATCGCTAAAAACATCAGCGGGACTTCTAGTTAAAAACACGTTCATGGCCCTCGGTAGTCGGCGCAGAAAACCATCCCCGACGGTCCGTACGCGCCAGGGAAGCTCGGCGAAGAGCCGCTGTGAGCGGGTTGATCGCGGCGGCACATGGAGCGGAAATCTACCAAGGAGGTTAGAAGAACGGATTTTACCGGCCAGGATATTCCTCAGGAAGAGCAGGTCGTGTTGGTTTCTACGGACAGACAAAGATGTAATACCAAAATGATGCAGAAGAGAAGGATAGGACAGAGAGGAACATGGCGAGGATGTGTTTGTTTATTGATGAAAGATACGGCGGCTCGTAGTTAGACAGCAACAATGCTTCCTGAACGTTAGAATCACTACGCCATTGAGGGATTCGAATTTAAATAATGTACTTAACCGTCGCAGGGGGTCGAACCCCCTCGGTTTTTCGTGAATAACTCGCACAAAGAGCGGTCGATCGCGCCAAAACTTTCAGTACACTGGAGTTGATCAATTTTACACCTACCCCAAAAATTTCATGACCCTGACCCAAAGGATCTTTACCCTGTGACCTGTTTCTCGAGACCATGCTAGGCCCGAATCGCGGTTCGGCGTATGAAGGCTCACATTGTCCGCGTGTTTCCAGTCTCTTCGTTCAAACATGTGAAATGATGCTGGCCCATGCATTTATTATATTTTATTATAATTTGGGCCGAAACTTTTGAATGGAAGGATTCACAAGGACAGAGCCCCGCTAAGCGGAGCTTGTTGCGTTGGCCCTACCCTCTACCTTCCGATCGCGCAATTCCTTGTCTAAGGCAGAATTTAGATTCCGAAGTTTAACGTGCGCACAAAGCCGCGCACGGTATCATCGGCTTCCACTCGTCACCGGCAGCACGTTCGCTTTTTCCGCGAAGTTTTAGCTCAATCAGGGACCGAACAGCAAGGGAGACGGTGTCCAACGGACCCCACTCCCCCCATACGAATGACGATGGCAAAACACCAATACGGGCGAGGTAAGGTTGTGATGAATTGCTGTTGATGGCATGCACTTTTGAAAGTCGGAATCACAATACAATTCTGACGGGCAGGATGAAATCACCCTTTCACGGAAAATGTGCAGCATCCTTGACAGAGACTGATGGAAACTGGTGTTATAAAGCACCAAACAACAAACGCGGCCGGTCTAACGAAAAATCGATGCCACTTTTCCCACGTAAAAGCTCAAGCTGCTTGGAACAGCTTCATTTGTAACAAAATTGCACCAGATGTCGCCATTTTGTCTCTCTGAATACTGGCTACCAACGTTTATCGACTAATCGAGCCGAAGTCGCCATCCAAATAAGGTTAGACAATGTGCCCGGTGGTAGGGAATATGGATAGGTATATATGGATAGGTAATAAGAATATGGATAGGCTAATCGTTTCTGGACATAAACGGGTGTTGGACATCGTTAACATAGCCATGTTTTCAACAGAGACCAATGCCAAATGGCATAGTCATTCCTCCGGTATCATTTAAAGGTAGTGTGCCAGCTTTCTTGGACCATATGGAGTTAACCCTCGCCCGCACATGGGGGGGGGGTTGCCACACCCCCCCCCCCCCAGGCAGTCTTTCTGCTCTGCACTCAACATTTTTAGAGCTAGAAGGCTGATTTTCCGTATAGCTGCTCGTCTATCCTTTCGTGATGTCCACTGAAAATTTCAAGTTTCTGTGATTTTTGGTTTCGGAGATATGACCTTGTTTTTCAGGTCATGTCATGACCCAAATGGCCAATTCTCAACATCTTGCGTTTGCCATGGGCCTTGTGAGCTTTTGACACCCTGATTTCGGCCTTTTTTGCCAGTCTTACCTCCCACCTATCATGGAACATGTTGTTCGACGATGTACAGGGGTCAAGGTCAGGGTCAAGGTCAACCTAGGTCATCTAAGATAATTGCGTTTTAGGCAAGCTGAATTTACTTTTTGTGAAGTTTTTTGACTGCATTTTTGGTAAAAGCTTCTCATATCATGATTTCATGTGATATGGACCCAAAAACAATCGGTGCACACATCAGTATACACACAGACACACACAGACATACAAACACATATAATTGACCTTGACCTAACTTGACCTGAAATGACCTCAGCAGCAAAATTCTGGTCGGATAGTGTGACAAAGAGGTTCTAGCTGGCTTGGCACCAGAAAACAGCATCGTCATCGGTATTTGATAAGCAGCGCACTTGATATCCAACGGTGACCCAAAACAGCAACATTTTTTAGTTTGACCTGACCTGGAAGGTCAATGACTGACCTGAGAAGGTAAAACTGGGTATCATTGGATTCGTCTCTTCCCAAAGAATCTTTTTGGTCTTTACTGCTAAGCTCTATCTCCAACAGGAACGAAATGGCGCGGGGGGGGGTGGCAACCCCCCCCCCCCCCCATGTGCGTTCTAGGATGGGAAAATGCATGTGCGGGCGAGGGTTAATGACCCGGATAAGGAGAACCGGATTTTTAGAACTTATCCATGCCTTTAAAACTCATGGAAACGTCTTATATTCTTCAAATTTTGAGTACCCCAGTGCGAAATTCGCCCCGATGGGTTATCGGTCGTACCCCAACCACATTTCACACCACTATGAACAATAAATGCACACACTAAAATCGCTATTACCGATAGGCTCATCCAATCAAGTTTCGATAAACCCGTTCATCATCTCCTGCGGTTTCGAACACGCCTGTTAGGTGGCTTTTGATGCTCGTCAAGGTCGGAATTTCCGAATACGCGTGGTGCGTCGGGCCGAGCGCTCTGACTTCTGCCAAGAAAAATGCGTCAGCTGATCATTGTCATTTCTGCCACTTGCGTGTGGTGAAATGGGGTCATAACTTAAGAGACGGCTGTTTCATATCAATTATTTTACATAAAATCATATTTCAAACCATAAATTAATGTTCGAGAGCCAAATTAAAGAAAAAAATACCAATACAGGCTTACAGTTTAAGTTCGACATTGTGTTGTCTACGATTAGACAGCTAATAACTCATTCCCGTACGTCATAACTCTATAATGACCTTTGCTTATTGTCACATGTGCGCCGCATTCGCGATTGTTGCCGACGTCTGTTTGCAGGTCAGCCCACTACAGTTGTTATACATATCGAAAAACGGATAAACTTTTAGGCAAAAAAGGCACTATTCCAAGTCCATTTTTGATTTTTTTGCGATATTAGGTAAAAACAGAAGCTTCTTATCCTAGGAAAAATAAAATGGGAAATCATTGGAAGGTGGCACACTACCTTTCATATAAAAAATACGTTATCAACTGCAGACACTGTAGGCTGTAGCCATTGCCACTTCCGCTCACAACCAATCATTTTACCATGTTGTTCACTCCATGTTTAGTATTTAGAGTAGGTAACTGAGTCACAAAAGCACGTAACGAGAAGCAAACGGGAGGTGAACTTCAGTAATACTTCTCACATCAGCAAGAAATAGGAAGGCAAACAGGAATTAAGAATCCGAAATCTAGCGTTATGGGATGAACTGAGCTGATCGTCATAGGTTGTCAGTCAATAAGACTGTAATGGGTTATGAAAGGCTACCCAGAAAAAAAGGTACATATTACGCCGCATGCATGATTCATTGATCCACAAGTGACTATTTCTCGAATATGCTGTGCAGGTAAGAAGAACAGGATCAACTCCTCACCAAAGAAAGAATATGTTATTACGGATAAAATATGCTACTTATGTCACTGGTCATACCATTCGTGCGCCACTAATAATGTGGCTGAGCTGCATACGACTCAATCCACAGCCGACAATTAGAGGCCTCATTTGCAGCAAAACGTGGCTTAGTTTGCGAGCAGGAGCCAGAATGGTGCAGCGTATGAATTAATCCATACTTTTTTCCGTTCGCTCCGAGCCTAGAGCTTAGTTATCAAAAGGCGAGCACACGACCTCTATGTATTTATGACCACGTTTCCATGGGCATTTGAGCCCAGGCCAGGGCATTCCATGGACATTTGAGCTACCATACTATCATATTTACTTCAATCTATTTACTTCAAGGACTTGACGTGGATTATTTGAAATTGATTCACAACCCAACACGACAAACTGATGAGATGCAGTCTGCTAATTAAAACACGTTTTCAAAAGATCGTCCTATGAACTATTCTCGCCTTCTCTACTGCTCCATCGTACTTTCTTACGCAGCGTCCTCCTTGATCGGTAGGGAATAACCTCCTAACGAGTTTGAAGTTGGTTTCAAGTTAGCTCAAGCCTCAAACGGTGTGCAGAATTGCGCCCGACCGACAGGGACCGAACCGGTTAAATGCGGACAGGGGCGGATACTCAGACGTGTTGGTCTCGCTAGACATTGGTAGGCTAGACAGCTAGACATTTCAATATGACGGAAGCGGCAAACGACATTTGAGAGTTCAGAACTCTGGAATTTGAAAACTAGCAGAGGCAACTTTCTGAGTCAATTACCTCAGAGTTGCAGTTGCTGCGAGAACGTGGACGGTCATAAGTTAAACATTAAAAATGAGAATAATCTACACAACGTGCATTAACGTAGTTAGTCGTCAAAGCGACATAAAAATGATACCCAACTATCAGAGTGTCTAAAGACCGTAGTCCCGTAGGAGTAGGTATTCACGGACCAAGTCACTAACAGGATGAAATTCAAATAGCGTTTGATAGCCCCGCCGGAAACTACCATGTGACCCAATTTCACTGACATAGGTGTAACCGATAACGTCACAGGTCAGGTCAGGTCGCATTCTGAGCGTTTACGGGCCTTCTAAGAAATGTATAACATTGACTAAAAGGCATGCTATCCAAAAATATCGATAAAACATTGTTTGCCTACTACCAAGGAAGGATTTTGCCAAATAAGGTAACTGATACTGTTCAGGTCACAGAGATCAGGTCACTAAGGGTCACAATATGAACTCAACTATACACACAAATATCTATCATATGTATTTACATATGTATGATATGTACACATACATATCAACATAAGTAGATATGTAAACATGTAAATGTTTTATGGTCAATGTTACATTTCAAACTTAATGATGCGGGTTAGATGACCATTAGGGCCAGTTAAGGTTACGTTCTGGCGAAGGCCAGGTCAAGGTCACATATAAAAAATGAGCTTTAAATTGAGTCAAACAATTTGATGCCACTAATTTTGAGAAGTTTTTTTTCGCAATAACTTCACAAAAAATTAAGCAATTAATCTAAAATTTGGTAGCATCCACAGCTTGGTACGTATGTCGATGGACGACCATACGTTCTAAACATATCTTTCCATTTTCCAAAATGTTGAATATTGTGTTATCTATAGGGTATTACCTATATCGAGAAAAAGTTTTTTTTTTTTTGGGGGGGGGGGTAAAAACAAAGTTAAAAATTCGAAATAGCATTTTAGTGGCCCTGTTAATTCAGGCCCTAATTAAACCTTAACTGGCCCTACTTATGTTGACATTTATGGGCCTCCTGACAGGTATGGTTGCGGTTGGTGGCAGGCCGTAGCCAGGTGAAGTCAGTGAGGGGACCGGCCGTGCGCGGCTTTGTGCGCACGTTAAACTTTGGACTCTAAATTCTGCCATAGAACTGGAATTGCGCGATCGGAGGGTAGAGGGCAGGGACATCGCAACAAGCTTTGCTTAGCGATGGCTCTGTCCTTGTGAATCCTTCCCATCAAAAGGTTCGGACTAAATTTATTTAAAAAAAAAATGCCATGCCTTTTTGTGTTGGATATTTTTTTTTAATCTTCAACAGTGGAGGCGTGACGGCTCTTCCCGTCACACTTTTTAGGTCATAAATGACGTCATTTATGGCCAATCTATCATAGTCACTTGAAACATGAAATTAAATTGAAGCCCTGAGGGATCCTGAAAGTCTAGTGATTAATAAACATGTGGATGTGGATGACCTTTGGAAGAAGTGAATGAAAAGAATATAATCAGTATAGTTTAGTACCTACTTTGGGCTTTGAGGTGTTCTTCACCTTTGCTTCGTGAGAATCACTTAGCAACTGTGCACCTGACTGTGGGAACTACCTGACAGCAGTGAAACAACTGTGTACTTAAATACTTTGTGGCAACGTCACTTATCAGAAAGAGCACAGCCACAAATCCATCTCCCGAGTCTAAGGGTAAGTGAGTACCACGCATGGTTATGGTTCCCAGGCAATGCCATTGGCCAGGGTGTTTGCCAGGTGCTCTGAGGTATAAATGGAATAGTTGATGTCTGTGATGTCAGGATATACTTCACATTCACATTAAGTTTCACATATTGGAAATAAGGTGAAAATTAAGACCCTTGCCCATCACAAGAACAATGTCCTATCACTGAGATCTACCTACTTCTCAAAGATGAATCACAAGAAAGATATCACAAGTCTGAAATGGAAGATTTTCATGATAACCTACCTAGTACCTACTTTTTATAAATGACAAACTGTAACATGCTACAGCATTCCTGACCCACAATGACATTTCTATGCATGAGCTTGAAGTGCATGTAGTAATGAAGAAAAACAGCAACAAAAATGAAGCAGAATTTCAGTAAAAATGAGAAGACCAATGAAACACACCCTATGAATACACAAAAACTTGCCTAACCTGACCTAATGTAGCACACTAACCCACAACATAAACACAAAACACAATGTTCAAATTCTGCTGCAGCAGTTTCATGTTTTCTCAGCCCTCTCATCTACGCCTTCTTCTGGCACACAATGTGGTGCTGCATGTAACTTTTGAAAGGAACAAGAGGAAAATTTATAACTTATAAGGTTGGATTTTGTAGGTAATACTACATCAACATTGGTATTTTAATGCCCAAATCTGTCATGGAAATCTGATCCCACTTAAGCAGGTAGGTCATTTCAATGATTTGAAGTAGGTACCTACATATCTTCAACACTGGCTTACATGAACCGTACAATGATATAGGGAACTGTGCAACAAGCCCTGATGGTTCGTGTTAAAGTGATTCACAAATCACAGGCGTGAATACTGCAATGAGTGCAGTAAAACAAAATAATTGTCTGAACCTGTTACCTAAATGTTGCAAATGATGGTCAGTAGCTAGTGGGCACAGTTCCAAGCAAATAAATCAGTATAATTGCTAGCTCAAATGAAACATTTTACACAAACGAGCAGCGCACAGGGCCCTGTTTCACCGGTGATAGCAGCACGCTACTATCAAATTGCGCGAGCTGACGTGATGTGATGAGGTCACACTAATGACGTTTCGTGTAATCCGTGAGCTGCGTTTGGAACAGAGTTGCTGTCTCGTTGAATGCGTTTGATAACATTTGTTTGATCACACGGCCGTGAAGATGTTAGCAGCAATATTTGATGACATCACACAGATTGACGGCGTCATGGTTTGTTGATGTTTCCATGGAAACCCATTTGACACGTGTCACCGGTGAAACAGGGCCCAGGCCACAGGCACACTACGATAACAATTGGCAGTCACCAAGCAATGTGCACACATTTACATTTTACAAGTCAAGAAAACGACCTGGATCAGGGTTAGGGTGGTTGCAGTTCAGGATATATTGTATAATGAATGAAAACTTGCAGTTCAACCAAGAGTTCAACGTGACGTTGTTGACGTGCTGAGCTCAAGTTACGCAGCAGTACTCGTACTTACCCAATCGGATTCGTATCCAAATTATGTTACAGCTTCATTCAGAGCGATGTAGAGGCCCCGCAAATTTGCATCACTTTAACAAAAATTCACCAAATTATCAATATTGTCAAATTTCTGCAGCTTTAGCTTCCGCCGCTGCGCCACTCCTCACACACGAATCGCCGCGCAAGAACTGACAGGCATTAGCTGAAATAGTTCGAAAGCAAATATGAAATGTAATATATGACGTCATCGATTTGCGCAATCTGATTGGTAGCAGACTGGTTTTTGATTCACCTTTTTTGGATCGATTTGATTTTTGTTTGATTCAATCACCGTTTGATTCCTTCAAAAAAATTGGTGAATCGATTCCTTTTGATTCAGAGAATCAAAAAACAATAAAAGGAATGATTCACGTTTGATTCAGCCAAAATTTTTTTGAATGATTCTTTTTTGATTCAATTAGAAAATAAAATATACAAAATATCAGGGATAGTATTGTATTTGTTGTGTTCTTTTTGTTGTCATGTAATGGCAGTAGTGTTAACCCGCGCCCCACTGGGGGGGGGGCTATTTATAGCCCCCATCCAGTTTTTCTGCAATAACTTCCAAACTGCTTGACGTATCAACGCCAAACTTTCAGTACCTTCGGCTGCATCAATTTGACATGTTGTGTCAAAATTTGAACTTCGTATCTGTCATAGATCGGCCGGAAATGACGTCAGAGTGACGTCATGTTCGGCCGATTTCGAAGCAAAACATAAAACCACGGGAATCGCTCCTAAGAGCTCAGTTTTTAAAGGGACCCTCCCACCTTCAAAAAAGTTAATAAATTGGCATGAAAGTGATGTCGCTCGATTCAGAAAGAGTAAAAACGAATATCTACCAAATTTCACCGAAAAATATTCACCGGTTTTCAAGACATTAAACTTTTACTTTTGTTTACTTTTTGGGATCTCCGCTGTTCCTAGCGACTTCATTTTGGAAGTGCGGCGTTTGCGGCAGATGTTGCGCGCAAATAGCATATATTCACCACTGCTTCACAAAGATGTTAGTATAAGCTTTTAAAATCGTTAGATCACCGCTGACGTCACAAATTCTAAGAGGGCGTCCCAATGCATTAGCCCCTTAGAATCCGAAAACAGCAAGTTTGAAATTCCATATCTCCGAATTAAAGCATTTCTCGATGGTTTGAGTGCCCAAACCGGTATTTGCAGGCCATGGCCACCAATTTGGCTATCTCAACTCAAAACTAATGTTAAGGTGGGATGGTCACTTTAACCCGCGCCGGGCCGGTGCTCTGAGATTCCGCGCCGGGCCGGGGGGGTGTCTGAACACCCCCTTCTAACTCGGCTCCTGGGCCACGTAGCGACACGCGGTAAGCGGCAATCGAAAGAACGTCCAAAATAAGGACGAAAACACTTCGGTCATTTTTTGGGTCAGGTCAAAGGTCAGGTCACCAGAGGTCACCAAAGGTAAAATGTTGACTATTTCAGCATTTTGGAAACTGCCAACGGCTACCTCGGGAACCGATAGAGCTACAGTGCCGCAGAAAAGCGCATCCGATAGCCCTTTTACAGGCCTTTCTGAATAATGTTCTCAGATTTGACCTCAGGTCAACGGTTTAGCCTCCAGACCAGAGGGCAAAAACTCCAAAAATAGGTAGCCGTTTTTACGAAAAGCGTTTTTTCGGCGATAACTTTTGACTCAAAATAGCCATGACATTACTTTTGCCAGCATCGTGTTCCTCTCGTCGAGACGCGTCGAATGAACTATAATTTGACCTTGAAAAGTCAACTTGAAAATTTGACCTCAGGTCAAGGCCATGACCTGACCGGAAAAGGTCATGTTGCATATCAGTCGATCCGCACCGTCGAGCCGAACACATTTAAGGCGTTTTCAGCGCTCTAGCACGCCTCTATCAGAAGTTATTAGCGAAAAACTGTTAGATTCTGTTCGTGACCTGAGATGACCTCAGGGACATAACGAGGGGTCACAGTTGCCATTTTCCGGTTCAGTGTGTCAATTTTACCTATACATCTCGATGCTTGAGAGTGTCTAGAATGGCGTTCGTGCAAAACAGACGCTTTTCAATTTTCTCCCGTTGACTAAATGGAGAGGCCGAAAAATTGACCTGACCTTAGGTCACCGATATCGAAATTCCGATATTAACATTTTATAGATACTATTGCTCTAATCAATCGCTGAAAGTTTCAAGGCAATCGATCAATCGGTAAAGCCAGGGGGTACGCTCCGGCTGTTTAGCATTACAAAAAATGGTGACAGACGTTTGTGGAGGATTGTCGACGAACTCTTGTTCCGCGAGCAGTTCTTACACGCTAGCGGAAAATTCACCAATCAGCGCTCGGCAGTACTCGACGCTGATTGGTCCGACGCTCGTGACGAAATTGCGGGGGACCGCATTTATTCTCTATGGACCCGAATAGGCTTTTGGATTTCGGAGGAGTTTCTTTAAAATTATATGCCGTTTGGAGCTGTTTTCGAGTTGAAATATATTTCTTATGACTGTTAGCTATATAATGACACCATAAAATCATGATTTTAATAAATATTACCGATGTAATATCGGCCGAAAAGACATGCTGTCATGGCACGGACTGCCGTGCGGCTGATGTGGGGCCCCTAGTGCCAGCGTATGGTAATAATGGGCTGACGAAGGGTTATTGGAGAAACTTAGAGCCCCATCAGCATTCAGTATAGGGTCATCAGAGGCCGGGAATGTCCATCAGGGGTCTGAGTAGGCCTGTCATAGCCCATAGGGGCATACATGACACATCATGGCCCATGGGTCAATGTAGATCCATTAGGGGCCGTTGAAGGGCCATCATTGTTCAGCGTGGGTTCGCAATTACCTCTGATGGGCATATGCCGTGCCCCGATGGACTAACGCTGGCCCCTGATGAACCATCACCAGCCCCTGATAGGTCTACAAAGCCCCCTGCTGGGTCCAAATCGGTCACTGATATGCCCAAATGGGCCACTGAGAAACCCGTACAACATCCCCTGACTGCACCTGCTGGACCAATGCCGTCCCCTCATGGGCCCACCACAGCTCTTGAATGACCTTTTCAAGTCCCCTGAAGTGCCTTTATTGGCCTAAATGGCCCCTGATTGACTTATGTGGTCCCTATTGGTCCTATATTGCCTCCATGAGCCCTCAACGTCCCTAGACAGCCTTACATTATATTCCACTGGGCCCTGTTGGGTCAGCACCGGCCCCTGATAGGCTTGCACTGGACCCACCGGGCCTATACCGACCCATGAAGGGCCTATGTCGAGCCCTCATGGACCTCCGATGATCACACGCCGACATGTGTGGCCCCATCAGCAGTGGTCCGTCTATCCCATGTACTTACGGTCTTTTTGGCCGATGTGACACCGGTAGTATATAGAAATGTTATGATTAAATGTCGTTATTACACAGTCAAAAGTCACAGAAAGAATATCCAAGCTCAAAAATGGCCTCAAACCCAACAAAAACTGGTATAAATCCCCTTCAAAAGCCGTAAGTCTATTAACCCGCGCACCGACGGGGGTCTGCGCCAACTTAGTACCGACGGGGGGGGGGGGGCGGATGACCGCCCCCCCCCCTGAGATCTCGAGAACGAAGCAAGATAGCGACAAGCGGTAAACGGCATCGGATACGCACGGACAAGGTCTACAATTTTTACAAAGGTCATTTTCAGGTCAGGTCAAAGATGACGTCACAGGGGTCGAAAAAGTCAAAATGGCGGCGCTAGATATGGAGAGGGTTTTTCTTGAATAACTTTCGAAGTAGTCAAGATAGGAACAAACTAAGGGCATCATCGTGATCCTCTCGTCAATCCGCATCGAATGATATATATGTTGACCTCGAAAGGTCAAGGTCAAAGGTTGACCTCAGGTCACGTGACCTCGAGGTCATCATGTATATCATTCGATGCGTCTTGACGAGCTGAACACAATGAGACCATCCGCGCGGCTGTATCTTGTTCCTGTAAGGAGTTATTGGCAAAAAAACCTTTGGTGACCTTTGATGACGTCACATGACCTTACAGCTGCCCAACAGCAAAACAGACCTCAAGGTAGTGAAGGTTGATCGTATGTGAAGTCATGTATGGTATATGGGGCCATTCCGACCCGTTTTAGTGGTAAAAACAGGAGGTTGATTTTTCCCCCATTGATTTATAATGGGGAGGTCGCGAAATTGACCTGACCTTAGGTCACCGACATCAAAATTCCGAGATATACAAATTGTAGCTACTAATGACCTAATAACATCCTGCGACTTTCAAAGGCCTCCGACATCTACTGTAGCTCTGGCACGGTGACAAAGTTGCAAAAAAGTGACTTGAGGTTGGGTCATTCAAAGTGACCTGGTGACCTGACCTTAAAAGTTAGGAGGTTCAAACTTGCACACCATGTGTAAAATTGATGAGAGAATAGTCATACCAAATTTCGCGGCGCTACGCGCCGCGGTTTTCCCGCTATCCGCGAAAAACCTCAGGGGGGGCGGATATCCGCCCCCCCCGTCGGTGCGCGGGTTAAACGCCATAGGGGAATAGCTACAGTCCCCCGCAATTTCGTCACGAGCATCGGGCCAATCAGCGTCGAGTATTGCCGAACGCCGATTGGTCGATTTCCGCTAGCCTGTAAATGCTGCTTGCGGATATAGTTTTGAACAAGTGAGGGTCGCGGCTACTAATTATCGCTTGTCACCACTTTTTCGTCGGGAACGTTCTACCTGGTTTATATAGCCTTGGGTAAAGCTATAACGAGCATTCTTATTTTTTTCTGAGGTTAGGTCACTTGGCGTGACCTGGTGACCTGACCTAAGGCGACCTGGATCTGAAATTTTCACAACATGTGCGGAAAAGATGCCCAAATAGGTGTACCAAAAACGGTGGCGCGGAGCTCCGCCGTTTTTGATATATCTGCGAAAAACCGCAGGGGGGTGTTCAAACACCCCCGGCCCGGCGCGGGTTAACCCTCGCCGGCACAGGGGGGGGGGGGTATGCAACCCCCCAAGGTTTTTCGCGACTCGCGTAAAAGCGGCCGATTGCGACGAAACTTTCAGTACCCTCGCATTAATCAATTTTACACCTACCCTGAAAATTTCATGACCCTGACCCAAATGACCTTTGACCTGTGAACCCTTTTCCGTGACCAATGACCATGTTCGGGCCGTAATCGCGATTCGGCGAATGTATGTCGGCACGCATTAGCCGCGCGTTTGCAAGCTTTTCGTGGTTTCAAACGTTCAAACATGTGATTTGATGTTGCTCCCATACATTAGGGTGGGTGTCAAGGTCACCTGAAGGTCAGGTCAGGTCATTGACCTTTTGTGACCTCGGTTCACTTTTTCGAGTTTTACATGTTTCTAGGCTAGTTTTTGGAGCTGAATTCGAATTTAGCAACCATTTGAACATTTACGAAGTAGTTTTGGTGACTTCGTAACATGTTACGAAGCTGTCAGAGGCGGTTGACACGTACTACGAATACCCGTCACGACGCCTACTGGTTGACCTGACCTGACCTGACCCGACCTGGTCTAAATGCTTAAAGACATCATCTGTGATCAAAACTAACACGATATTCGTGATCAGCACCCCGAAAACCCCTTGGCAGCCACACTTTACGACTTTCTAACAGGTCCCGATTTCCCCGACTTTGGGTCATTGACCTGACCTGGAAGGTCAACCAATGACATAGGACCTTAACCCTCGCCGGACCTATTGGTTTTCTACATACGCGCCAGCCGAGGGGGGGGGGCGGGTACGACCCCCCCCCTCGCCGTTTCGCCCCTGGTGGAGCTAGCGCGTCGCGGAAAAAACGAGCGTGTGCGCCGTTACGAGACGCAGAGATTGGTACCCGATTTTAAGGTCCTAGGTCAACCGGTGACCTCTGAGGTCAGGTCAAGTGCCCCAAGGTACGGTTCAGTTTTTGGTGAATAACTTCGCAAAAAACGGCCGCAGAGCGCCGATTTTGGCAGCATCGTGTTCGTCTCGCTCAGGCGCGTCGAATGATATACTTTTTGTCCGGGTCAGGTCAATTTGGGGTGTTGACCTCAGGTCAAGGTCAGGTCAGCACCCCCAGGTCACGAAGTTGGTCGAAAGGGGTCATGTTGCATATCATTCGATTCGGCAGGTCTTCCTGAGTCCATTGGTGGCTTTCCCGACTCGCTAGCTCAATTTGATCAAGAGTTATTGACGAAAAACTAATATGACCTTGATGACGTCATAAATGACGTCACGCAAGGTCAACATTGCAAAAGTGACGCATCTAACCTTGCAAGGAGTGCATCAAATCACGATTCTGTGTGCTTGAGATAGTCGGAGATCGTTCCCGGCGCCAGAATAGCAGTTTGAATTTTTCCCCATTGACTTATAATAGTGAGGTCACGAAAATGACCTGACCTCATATGACCTTTAGGAAAAATCCGAGATATACAAGTTGTGGGACTCATGATGGATACTAGATCCTGCAAGTTTCATTTCCCTCTGACATCTCCTCTGGCAGTGAGGGCGTTGCGAAGTTGCGACATCTGAAGACCGTGCAGAGGTTCACTTATGACGTCATAGGTCAGTGACCTGACCTGACCCAAAAATGCGGTTGGTGTCAAAAGATCCGGCTTGGATCAAAGGTCAGGTATGCCAAGTTTCAGCTCTCTATCGCCAGCGTGTTCGGAGCTATCGCGAAAAAACCCTATGGGGGGGCGGCACCCGCCCCCCCCCCTCGGCCGGCGAGGGTTAAAATTGGGTATCATCGGCTTCCTCTCGTCACTGGCAACACGCTCGGTTTTTTCGGCGAAGCTCTAGCTCGATCAGGGGCCAAACGGCAAGGGGGGTCCAACCGACCCCCCCCCCACACACACACATTAGAAGAGCTGGCAAACGCCGCACACATGCGAGGGTTAAGCTAGATCCAATTTGCTTGCATGGGAGGACTCAGAATGGACTGAGCTATCAAATTACCATCTCGAATTTTCAAAATTTTCAAAATTTTGAAAATTATATATATTTAAATTTAAAATTTATGTTTTTATCTTTTTCAAAAAGTTTTTGACTTTTCGAAAAAAAAACGGAATACCTATATATGATAGAACAACTGCTTATGACTTACCTACTCTAACAAGTTTTAGCCAGATATCTTCAAAAATGGCCAAGGTACACGTATTTTAGCAAAAATTTCAAAATTTCAAATTTTCAAATTACTTTTTGCAGTACGAATTTGATTCGTACACCAATAGGTATAAACAGCTCCACCGTGTTCCGATGGAGCTATGTGTGCACTGCGTGTGCACTGTTTATCTCCTACCGCGATGAATAAACCGGCTGAATTTTTTGTATCATCTCTTACTCTCGGTTAATCCGCGTCCTGCTGGGCTATTCAGTCATACGTGCCCTGCTGGGGGGGGGGGGGGGGCGATTCCGCCCCTTTCCAACTTCCGAACCAATGGTCGTTATAGAAAGGCCGGAAAACGGTAGTCGATATCTCTCAAGAAGGACCTTTGGAGCCGATTTTTTTGGCTTAGTGTGTCAGAGGTCATGTCAAGGTCAGTTCAAAGGTATAAGTTTATACATTATCGGCTTTGAAGCGTAGCTGACGAGAAATGAATGCCCGAGATTGATTGCCTAAAACGCATTCTAAGGCTATCTAGACAAGATGCGTCGCCTACGATGCTATGCATAGGTCAAGGTCAAGGTCAGGTCAGGTCCCTATTGAGAAAAACGGGAGGGAGCAGACTCTGCCCCACCCCACACCCCCACGCGCAGTAGAGGACGGAGGTGGGGCGAATTTCGCGGATTATAACTAGTTCTTTTTTATACACGCTGTCACCCTCACAAATCTTTGACAGTTTCAGTGCAACGGTTCAGTCGGTTTAGCTATGATAAACCTTTAGATTTTTGTTCAGTTTTGGTAGCTTGATGTGACCTTTTCAATTAACCTTGAATGACCCATGTCCGCAACTTTAACAACTCGTTGAAAAGCAAATCATTTAGGTATAGGCACGGTTAGTAATGAGCCTTCGCGGCGCTGATTGATAGGTATTTCATTGCGCTCTATTATCTCTTTGGTGAGTGAAATACCTATATATGTTACGAGTAGCTCCAAACGCCAATTACATGAATAAGAATATTCTGCCTTGACCAGTTCTACACACCTTTCCATGCTTCTATCCTCAGGATACTGAAATCCTTCTCCTCCAAGCCGCAACCCCCCTCCGGACTGGACAGGCAACTTTATCTCATGCGGGCTGCTCCCTTGGAGCGGCACCGCTGCTCCTGTGGGAGCGCACCCCGTAGCCGGGTGCAGTGAGTGCCTTGGGGCTGGGTGGCCTGTCCTCTGGACGGGCTCAGCCCCGGCGACTCACTAGGGTGCCTGCCCAGACCAATGTCTCCCCCTAATTCCTATCATCCTTCCGGCTCTGCAATGGTCTTGTCGACCGAAAGGGCCTAACCCAACAAAACAAACAAACCAGTTCTAGCAATTAAAAAAGTGTGTGTATGAGTATGTGTGTGTGTATGTTTAGTTGGTTGCCTAGTTGCCAATGACGTCGTGCAGCGGTTGGCATGGTTACACAGCTCTGCGTCGCCAGTCGCTATGGCCACGCTCTCTGATCGGCGTGTCGTCATGGAGATCGCCGAGATCGTGCGGCACGCAGTCAATACAGCGCGGATGCAGGCCACCAGAAGGCACCGCAGAGGGTGTCGAGACAGCGAGGAGCCGCCGCCGCAGCCGTGCCGTGCCTCCCTCCTACAGCTCGCTCATGACGGCTGAGAAGCCAGCGGCGGCCGCCAAGAAGCTTCAAGCCGTGGGCCAGGAGACTCTGGCGGAGGACAGCCAGGACAGCCTGGCGCGCTACAACACCATCATGGTGACCGTGATCCTGGCCATTTTCTCACTCTGCGTCATGGTTACCACTGAGGGTAAGTGTCCCACGGTCTTGCTCACCGGGAAGGAGATGAGCTGATATTTACATCACCCACGGTTCGAGGTTTGGTTCATCAGCGAGGGATATTGATAATATATGTTGCCGTATGTTGTCTATTCATTATCTTAGGGAGTGTGTAAGCATCAAGTATTGATCTACCACAAAGGCAATCCGCCTGTATTTGCGTGTGAATAATAAGGTGTGGGAATAGGAGTCACGGACACTTACAGGCAGCTTGGATGTTAACAAGTCGACAGCAAGAAAGGCGTTTCGATGATTACAAGTCAACTGAAATGAAGCCGAAAGCGTCTTTACAACTATTCGGCATTCACTGAAGACATGCACAATGCACATTGCACACTAAGACATGGGCTACTGTTAAGCAGCTGACTATATACTACATCCGCGCTTTTTACGGAGCGAGCGAAGCGAGCGGAGTCTTTCGCATATGTATATGTAGATTGTAGATTAACGGAAATTTATGAGCATGAGCGGCCGGCCGGCCGTGGGGACGCTTTTGCGAGGCTTAAATCTCAGCAACCACTTGACCGATTTACATGCGGTAATTTTTGTAGGGTAGCTTCGTTCCTTCTACCAAGTTTTGTACCTACTATTCCCGATGCATGTGGGTGACCCTATATGTGCCACGTGCCACGTGCAAAGCGAAGAGATGTCAGTTTTGTAATAATTGCAATATCTCAGTAACTACTGGGCCGATTGCGCTGAAACTTGGCATGTAGGTAGGCACCCACTAGGCCACTAGGCAATGCATATCCATGTGCCACAGTTGGGGTGCTGCTGCACGTGCGCACGTGCAGGGGTCGATTCCAGATCTCGAGAACAGCTGGACCGATTGCGCTCAAATTTGGTACGCGGTTAGGGGCCGTTTAGTAGGGTGCCGTGCAAAAGTCAGTTGGGACCCATTTTGCACGTGCGCACGTGCAGGGTGCCGCTTCCAAATCTCGAGAACGGCTGGGCCGATTGTGCTCAAATTTGGCACATCGCTAGAGACCGGTTACCGGTTAGTAGGGTGCCGTGCACAAGTCAGTTGGAGGTACCCCCTCGCAATGTCGCACGTGCAAGGCCCACCCTCTCGCTCGCTCCGTTAGTCGCCCCAAAAGGCGTTATACTGGTACCGTTGTTTTAGCAACACAAAGTAAGAGCTACTGACTTTAAAGTAAAAAGAGAGGAGAATGTAGCGCAAAGGCGAACCTCTTTTGCCCCTCACTATGGCCATGCGTTGTCTTTGCGACCACCACGAGATCGGAACACAGTCGCGAGATCAGAGCGGGGGCCACCAGTCCAGCCAAGAGGCGCTGGTTATGCGGCATAACTATGCTAGGTTCACTAGGCTCACTGACACATCACTAGATTGATGTCGTTACTCTAACGACATGGCATTACAGTAACACGATAAAATTTCGACAGCTGATGCTATATTTTAGTACGTAAAGGTGATAAGTGTTATACACTATACAGTTGCTATGCAGTACACGAATTTTTAAAGGCATAAAAATGCGTGCAGAAAGTGTTTGTAAATCAAGTGACTGAACTTCGTCAGATGTGTTTTCATTTGTGAAATACGTTTAAAGTTTGGAAAAAAAGTCTGTCCTAGCTATACACGGTAGACGTACAAAACATTTTCCATCCTCATGAGACATGAGTAACAAATGCAATGGAGTTAACGGCGTTTTAGCAGCGTCATTCTGCGATTGACATTAATTCAAATTACCGGATATCCCGCATGTAATTGTTCATGCAGCTCAATGCGGGAGAAATTTAATGGCCGTGACATCAGTCGTGCCTACGTTTTAAGCTCTGCTTGTCATGCAATATGTTCATTAAGAACGCAGTTTCACTCACGGGGCTTACCCAACGACTATTTTTAATGAACAGGTAAGGAAAAGGTATAAATAGGTATAACGCCCATTTCCAGAAAGCGTGTGTCAAAATGCAAAATAAAGGATAAAACTTCAAAGTATAATAAAGAAAGCAAAGCATATAGCAATACACATAACGGAAAAACGAATGCAAAAAAAGTCTCGCAAATCGCAATTACCTAGTTTTGTCCTTTGCATAGGAAAAAAATGCATGAAAGTTTTGTTCGGGGTAGGTCAACTTAAAGTGCTTGCCTTAGGTCAAGGTCAGTCAGGTCACAGTCGCCCTAGGTCACGAAGCCGGTCAAATAAGGTACAAAATGAGACTTGGCTGTTTTTCCAAGTCCGTTGGTGACTTTCTCGACTCGCGCTAGCTCAATTCGCTCAAGAGTTATTGAACTCCGATAAAACTCCGAAAGTCCGATAAGCTCAAGCGACCGTAGTGACGTCACATAGGTGCAACGTCATGCAAAGTCCTCAATGTAAGTCTAAGCATGAGACTTTGCAAGAACTGAACGAAATCACGACAGGTGCCTGAAATGGTCTAAGACCATTTCTGGTGCAAAAAATAACAGCTTCAATATCATGATGTTGAAGTCACATAACCGACCTATAAGCACAGGTGACCCCTAAAAAATCCTAAGACTCCAACACCTGATAGTCGTTTCGGTCACGTGGCTTCCTTCCCTCCCTGCAGGTGCTATACAGGAGCTGAGAGCCGGCGACTTTTTCTGCAAGCTGGACGGAACGCTGACCTGCCAGAATTACACTGTGCGCTGTGTCGGAGAGGGCTTCATCAACTGCGACGGTCCGAGCAGCACACGCGGTCAGTCGGGAGAGGGTCGGGCGTGGGCTCAGCTCCAGTGCAGGATAGCAAACGCTATTATATTTGTCAAAATATATGCAGTAACGTGGAGTGCGTGAGACTCATATGGTAGTTAGCTTGAATAAAATGCTAAAAATGATTGAGTAGCGATTAGGATGGGTAAGCTCAACTTCGAAAGTTACATACACTTTTTAACGTTTGAAGAAAGTAGTTAGCTAATGTGCAAAATTGTCCGAATCGTTATTGTTTTTGAAATGAAATATGTTATGGTGTATGTATTTATTCCAGAGTCGGCCACCTTGGTGCTGAAGATGATGACATCCGAGTCAGACTTTACCGATCAGTTTCCCGACCTCCTCGCCTACCTCCAATCGCTGGTGACCGCTGGTACGAAAACCAACGACTCCATGGATACAGGGGACGTCGTCGTCTTCCCCAAATCTTCGACAACATCTGGTGGAGGATTTGACCTTAGCCAGCCAGCCAAACCTTCAGCGAAGACTGGAGGATTTGATCTCAGCCAGCCAGCTAAGGCAACAGTAACGACTGGGGGATTTGATCTCAGCCAACCAGCTAAGGTTCCTATGAAGAGTGGAGGATTCGATCTCAGTCAGCCAGCCAAGTATCCGGCGAAGACAGGAGGATTTGATCTTAGTCAGCCTGCCAAGCCAGCAGTGAAGGCAGGAGGATTTGACCTCAGCCAGCCAGCTAAGGCTCCAGGAAAGACTGGAGGATTTGATCTCAGTCAGCCCGCCAAGCCAGCAGTGAAAGCTGGGGGCTTCAATCTTAGTCAGCCTGCTAAGCCAGCAATGAAGACTGGAGGATTTGACCTCAGCCAGCCAGCTAAGGCTCCTGTGAAGACTGGAGGATTTGACCTCAGTCAGCCTGCTAAGCCAGCAATGAAGACTGGAGGATTTGACCTCAGCCAGCCAGCCAAACCTTCTGTGAAGACTGGAGGATTTGACCTCAGCCAGCCAGCTAAGGCCCCTGTGAAGACTGGAGAATTTGACCTTAGTCAGCCAGCTAAGGCTCCAGCAGCGACTGGGGGATTTGACCTCAGTCAACCAGCCATACCACCAATGTCGAAAGCTCCGGGCCAGCTCAATAAAGAGGCGAAAATGACAACCACCTCCCCAACATCAGAGACCCTGCTAACTCCCAGCCTTAGGTCGACCCCCACGGCTTCGCCCGACACCCTCAGTGTCACCACCTCCGCTGGTGTGGCCGCGACCACGGGAGCCACCAGCCAGGGAGAACGCCGTCAAAGAGCAGCAGGCCGCGACGACGCAAGGCACCATAGCATGCCGATCAAGAAGAAGGCAGAGAGCGATGACAAACCTGACGGCGGAGAGGGAGAAAAGAAGAAGACTCTTCTTCGGCAGCTGGACAGTTTGAGGACGCAGCTGGTCGACAACGACAATGAAACATTTACCGCCAACTCGTCCACTTCTAAGGGTTAGTTCCATGCTGAGACACAAAGTCGGCGATTTACTTTTTATGGGGTTCTTTTCCTTTAGGTATTGTCGCTTATAGATGCGTAAAAGAAAATGCTTCCAATGGAGAGATTGCAATCTAGGTAACTGTCACCATCAAAGAATAGCGCAGCGTATAACATATTGCACATCAAAACGCGCCGCTGTCAGTAGACATGCCACAATATCTATTAATCGTCCAGCACCGCTGGCTGCATCTGATGACGACTGGCCTGGCGCCGCGTGTCCGCAGCCCTGGACGTGCTGGAGGCGGAGCTGCAGCGTCCCGCCGACTCCGAGGGCACCAGCTGCACCGTCGCCCGGATGGTCTGCAGCGAACTACCTCCACTCAGCAGCTGCACCGGCACCTCCGCCGGAAAATGCCATGGTAACCGACTGGGTAACGGTAATGGTAACTATGACAACCACCACCGGGACACGGTAACGGTCTCGGCAACGACACGGTAATGGCGGATGACACAGTAAAGGACTTGGTAGTGGTGGGAGACGCAGTAACGTCACTGTAGCAGTAACCGAAACAGTTGTTGACACAGTAGCAACGGTAATGGATGTAGGAACCACACGACAATGGTAATTGTATCGGCAAATAGCGCGGAAACGACACGTCAACCACACGGTATAACGACATAAAAATGACAGGGTTACGCTGAACGATACGGTCATGGTAATGGGAAGTAACTACTAACTTGATAACGCTTATAACGCGACAACGGCTCAGTAAACGACGTGATATATTAAACACATTATAATCACAGTAAACACGTTATAATCACTGTAAACGAAAGTCGAAACGGCGAATGTTAGCAAATCGGTGACAGTAAACGCCATAACAGAAATGATATGGTAGCCGGGCCGGCATGCCAACAGTAACCGTCTCGTTAGCCGTTATTTTCTGTGAGAAACAGGGAACGACTTGACTTCATGGCTACGCATGTCTTAAGATCAAATGTTGCTGCTTATCAATGGAATGCATTCGCTGGTCCGTGGTCGCACATGTAAACTATAAACTGTATGTAAACTGCTACAGTGCACATGTAAACTGCTGAGGTGAGGTGGACAATCTGGTTTACAGAGAAGCAGCCGATGACTCGGGAGGGGATGATGGTCGCCCTGCTCGTGCCCATCACCATCACCACCATCGGCATCATGATCTACGTCCTCTTCTGGAAGTGAGTGCACTCAAAAACTTCCTGTCTCATACTGTTGGCAATGTATTTTTGTCCCCTTCTTTTGGTTTATTCTTAGCGGAACTAAAGATACGCATCTCGCGATGTTTGGAGCAGTGTACGGTCTATAAAGTACTTTGCGCTGTTCGGTATCGATTGTCGCCGTCGCTGAGTTGCGGCTGCCCACACCGCGCCGCCTCTCTCCGACTCCCCGGTGCCGTGACTGCCGACAGGCGCGTGGGTAGTCAGGTGGACGTGGAACAGCCGAGTGCCGAGCGCGCCGGAGCCGCCAAAAAGGCAGAGGCCGGCGCCAGCCAGCCGGCCGCCTAGGGCCGCTGGCCGGGCGTGGTCCACCTCAAGACCGGCGGCAGTCGACGGCGCACGCCCGGCCAGCTGCCGTTCGCATCCGCCGCTCCCGCCGGCGCCCGCGCCTCGCCGGCCACCCGTTGTGCCGGCGCCCACACGCCCCGCGACGGCGCCCTGACGCCCGGCCGCTCCGTGAACGATGACGCCGAGCCCGTCAGACAGCACTCGGATGGAGCCCCGTGAGCTCCGGCGCCCGAAAACGTCCCCCTCCCCCGACCTGCTGCACTCATTGGGTGCTCCCTCGCACTTCGGGGCGCCCCCTCCCCTGAGTTCCAGTATCCGGAGTGAACGGGCGCACTCGAAGCCACCAAGGTTCAAAGGGTTTCGGGAGTGCCCTACAATCCGTCAGAACCGTCCAAGACAGAAAGGGGGACACCCGATGCCCTCATTGGAACACCAGGAGCGCCTCAGGAAAGCTCTCACCCATTCACTACAAGGGAGGACGGCCAACTTTGGTCGTTTGCCTATACGTGGGGTTTGAGGGTCACGTCCTGGTGATGTCTGGTTGATAGGATGCAGGTAACGTCCTGGCTAAGCCCAGTGCGATGCCGCTGATTGCTGGGGGTAGCGGTAGCGCGAGGTTGGGTGGGCTGACCTGCGCCGCGTGCTGCGAGGTCAGGTTTGCTTCAGAAATCAGAATACGGCTGGTGAGGATGGTTCGGTAACGACAGGACCGCTGTCCGAATTGAACATTATTTGTCTTGTTCACCGACACGGTTCGATATCGTACCCATGGAGACTTCAAATGTATTTGATGTTAGATTGATGTGAAATGAACACCCTGTGGAGGGTTTGGAATGAAAGTGCGCACCTAAAGAGGATGGAATTAAGACCTCCTCACTATCCACGCTTATCCTCAAGGCCTAAGTTATCGATAACTGGTTGTTAACCCGCGCCCCACTGGGGTCTGCGTATAACACGCCCTACTGGGGGGGGGGGGGGGGGCTTTCATAGCCCCCCCCCCCTCCTAACTCCGAAACTACTGGGCCGATCGTCAAAATTCAAACGGCTTCTGATAACCCCGGAAAAACTGTCGAGCGGAACCTAATTTCATTGACCTCAAGGTCACCGATGACGTCACAGGTCAGGTCAAAGTAAAAATTATTAGCATTTTGGCTTGTTCACGTTTTGGGCTCTGGCCACCGTCTTACAAGTCAGATCAGGCTCATTTTTGGTTCACACACTCGTGAACAGATGCTCTAGATACCCTGAGGGTACCAAACTTGTACTTTGATTTTCAGGTCAAGGTCAGGTCATCACAGGTCACGAAAATATTATATCATGTGTCGGTCACGTGACACATGTTTTATGGTCCATTTAGGCCAAAGATTTCGAATTTGATGTCGTCTGTGTCATTCGAGGTCATTTTGAGTCGAATTTAGCTTAGGTCAGGTCGCTTTCAGGTCAAAAAAGGTCAAATTTTAAGTTATAATTTTTCAACAGAAAAGGAGTCTATTGGATGCAGTTTGAGCTCAGGAACACGGTGGTGCTATTTATATTGGCGTACGATGTCAAATACGTGGTGAAAAATTGATTTGAAAAATTCATAATTGTGAATTTTTTGCAATAACGCGTATAACTTGGCCATTTTTGAAGATATTTAGCTAAAACTTGCTAGAGTTAGTCATAATAACGCGTTCTATCACATATATTCCGTTTGTTTTTTTTTTCGAAAAATCAAAAACTTGTTAAAAAAAAATGTAAAAATATAAATTTTGAATTTTATTATAAAATTTTTCAAAATTTTCGAAATTTTGAAAATCCGAGATAGCAGTTTGATAGCGCAGTCTATTCTGAGTCCTCTCATGCAAAGAAATTGGATCTAGCTTAAAAACTGAGCCCTTGGGAGCGATTGCCGTGGTTCAATGTTTTGCGTCGAAATCGGCCGAACATGACGTCACTCTGACGTCATTTCCGGCCGACCTATCGTAGCTACGAAGTTCAAATTTTGACACAAGGTGTCAAATTGATTTAGCCGAAGTTACTGAAAGTTTGGCGTCGATACGTCAAGCGGTTTGGAAGTTATTGCAGAAAAACGGGAGGGGGGGCTATAAATAGCCCCCCCAGTGGGGCGCGGGAGAACAACAAGTAATGTTACTATTCTGAATAAATCGGTAGGTACAGTATTTGTAATGTTAAGAGTTATGCCTGTAAACAAATAACTTTGAGATATAAATGTTGTGTTATTACATATATGCTGAATGCGACGCATTGACCGAAACATTATTGTATTGATGTTTTTACTATTTATCATAGTGACAACGGGTTAGTAATGTTGATGGCGAGAGTTAATTCGCGCCCTGGTGGGGTCTGTTTATAACGCGACCTGGTGGCGGGAGCTATTCCCCCCCCTCGTATCTCCGAAATTACTGAGCGCATCTGCAAAATTCAAACGGTGTTCGAAAGCCCTGTCAAATTTGTCGCAGGAACTCCAAGTTCATTGACCTTGAGGTTACCGATGACGTCAAATGTCAGGTCAAAGATAAAATGTTTTTCCGGTCACGGGTCTTCTAAGGAATGCGCTATAACATCGAGTAAAACGCATTACTTCGAAAATATGCGATAGGGCTTCAGTTGGATAGGACATATGCTGCTATTAGAGGTCACTGATAACACCAGGTCAGGTCATAGGTCAGGTCACCAAGGGTCAGCTCATGAACCTAATTTTACTAGGGCTGTGTGATGCATGTTTTATGGCTTTTTTCATTTCAAACTCAATGGTGCTGGTTATAAGACCATCAGGAACGGTTTAGGTCACTTCCTGGTGGAGGTCAGGTCAATGTCAGGTCAAGAAGGTCAAATTTCAAAGCTGATATATTAATTCGATGCAGCTCGTCACGGAGAGTCTAATGGTTGTCTTTTTGTGCTGCGTTGTCTAGAATTGCGAAAAGTTGAGTCTGAAAAGTTGACGTTATCAATTTTGAACAGTTTTTTCGCTCTAACCTGGCCAAAAAAGAGATATCGATCTAAAATGTAGTATGTGACTAGGAACTGGTAAGCGCTATCACATATATTCCGTTTTTTTTTTTAATCGAAAAACTTTTTGGATTTTTCGCAATTATATCCTTTAAGAAATATTTTTAGAGGTTCAAATTCAAAGTTCTAAAATGTCGAGGTAGCTGTTTCGTAGCCCTGGTAATTTTATACATTTTATGTCTGAAAGGTTTTTCTGTAGGCTTCAAAGCTAAAGGCTTGACAGCTCTTCCTGCGAAATCTTTTTTTGGGTCGAAAACGGCAGAACATGACGTCACTCTAACGACATTTGCGGCCAACCTATCAAAGCCTTTGGAAAAGTTTTGGTCAAAATATGTATACCTAATTGATGCCCGGGAGGGTACTAAAAGTTTGGTGACATCGGCGCAGCAGTTCTGGGGATATAGGTATTGAAAGTCAGGAGGGGGGGGGGGGCAAAAAAATAGCCCCCCCCCCCCCGCCCCCCCCCCCCCACCAGGGCTCGGGTTAACTCACGCTAATGTGCATATCAATGCCTCTGCTATACGTTTATTGCGACAAATTTGAAAACTGATTCAGGACGGGCAGTTTTTCGGCTCGAATTTGAATCATAATTATACCCAGAACAATCATTTCGGTTGCGAGTATTTTGGCCAGTGCCATGCTAACAATGGTGCTCATAGGGTTTGATAAGCATACATATACGCTCAATGTCTTATCGTAAAATAATATGTTGCTTTCATGTAATCAATGTGGTTTTATTCACACACGCTTTTGAGATGGTGTCGCTTATATCCATAGACCCTTCAGACTTTTATTTTCTCGGTAGTATTTTCTGATGACCATTGTATGACATTCGTGATATTGCAGACCGACGCTTGCTCAATTAGCCTATTTTTCAACAAGCTTGCTGCTTTTGACGTCCCGAGTTGTTTACTGTCTGCTTATCGGGCAATGTGCTGTAATAGCTGGATGGAAGTTCAAGGAAGCGGCCGTGTCCTTGCCCATTTTGTCACCCAACGTAACTGATCGAACACTGTCAATCAGCGGAAATACAATGAACCTAGTAGTCTTAGTACCTACCTGTAGCTGTATGTTGGCTGTGCGCCCGACGCGACTATGTGATGTTCAATAAACTTTGCGGAGTGTGACGAATGTGTCTGTGCTTATGCACTCTTATAACTATTAACCCTAGAACGCCTAGGGGGGGGGGGTTGTATCAACCCCCCCTGAGGTTTTTCGAAGTGCACGCTAAACGGCTTGTTGTAGCAGGCTGAAATTTTCAATACCCTCTGGGGCAACCTTTGCGCATCTTTTGCCGAAAAAAAATTGATCGGGTCATGTCAGGTCACGGAGTTATGACGTCATAAGAGGTACAGCCTCCGGCCGACAGTTACCAAATGTGTGCGCCGAATCCCTAGGTTTTCTGCCGGTGCTACCCACATTGTTTGATGGATCATGATGAAACTTGCCATGCATGTTGGGGCAAGCATTGGCTATCGTGTGGTGCAAGAAAATTGACCGGGTCAGGTCAGGTCACGGAGCTATGACGTCACAAGAGGAACAGCGTCCGGTACTATTTTTGAAAAGCGCCCGAACCACTATTTTGCTAATTCTTGTCACCTCAATGGGAATATGCAGCAATATTAGCTTCTATAGGGAGCACATGGACCTCCCAAATCCAAAAAGACAATCAGATTTCAAAAATTTAAATTTTGATTTTTCGAATTTCTGCCGCCGACTGTGACCTTGCCGACTTCCGGCGCTCCCAACGCGCCATTTTTAGAGCTAGGGAAACGAAATACATACCAAACGATAGAGAATTGATCAAGGAACACGATAGTGAAGGTTTCAAGTCGATATCTCCCACCGTTTTGCCGCAATCGCCGCGGAAAGTTGAAAAAGTTTGATTTTTTTCGGAAAATTTGACCTTTGACCGGTCATAAGTAGGTCAAATGTTGACCTAGGACCAAAAAAATATACCACCAATCGCGAGATCTCGTTGAGAGCAATCCGTTGTTTTTTTCCGCTAAGCTCTACGACCTTCCGTTTCGAAACGCCAGGGGGGGGGGGTCGTAACAACCCCCCCCCTGGTCGTTCGTGTTATGAGAAATGGCCTGGTCGTGCGAGGGTTAAAATGGTACATCTCAACGTTGGCTACGTTTCTTTGCGGAGATAAAATTTTTAATTTATCCGCTCTCCCATTTAAGTACATACCTACAAAAAATGTCCTCGCAAGCATGACGTAGGCTCTATAGTCTATACCCTCGTAACCCCCCTCCACACGCCCACACCCATATGAGTTAACTATGCCTATTTACCTGCTTACAGCTTATATAAATGCTACTTTTGAGAGGGTAACAATTAAGGCATCCATACCTATTCATCAATCAAAGATTTAGTTATTCATTCAGTAATATAGCACCTTTTTGCTATTGACAGTATTGATTGTCGTATTTGTTTAGCTAGGTGAGATTCTTTTGGTCTATAGAGACCACTTCACGATATCGGCTGAGATAAGTATGTATGTACCTAACATGTAAGTACCTGCTCCAGAAATATAACGTAGAGGGCTGAGTCGACCCTCAGGCTGGGTAGCTACAGCGGCTCAGCTCATTCCGTTGGGATGAGGGTGTCACGAAACTGTTGGTCAGACCGCCCAGTCATTCAAACGGACACTCCGAAGGGTTATGGTAGGGTTCCTTCCGTAGGTATCTGCATTCTGCTCAGCCCTCTCTCGGTTGTCAAGTGGGTCAACTGTGGTGATCGGTAGCCCAGACAAAGTAGTGTTGGGTGGATTGCGAAGGATTCTACCCTGAGAGGACCAAGGGCGGCGCCACCGTGGGGGCAGTGGGGGCAGACTGCCCCCACTGGCAGGAGGCCGTGGGGGCAAGACTATGTTTTTGCCCCCACAAAATTTGGCTGATGTTGAAATAGGAACAGAAGACCGGTGTAACATGCATGATAGGTGGTTATGTATAATAGTTCGCCTGTTTTTGACAGTCCCCGTATCAAGTGCATCAGCAGAGTATCCTTGCTAGAGGCTATTTCACTTATTCAAGTCAGGCATAATAATTAAGACATGTTTTGCCATCCTGAGACTCTAAATTAATGCTTAGAGCAAAATGGATGCCAGAATCGTGATCAGCGGCTACGAAGTCATCACAAACGACTTTTCATGTGTCAAAGTCAACGAAAGGTCATTCGAGGTCACATAAGGTCAACATAAAACTTGACCTTTTCCAAACAATATATAGGTAAGGGGCCTAATTAGCGACCCTTTCCTATTTGCGACCTACCTCCCTACAGAAAAACTGGTAGGAGAAATTGGGGTAAAAACATTGTCAAAAGGTGAGGCATACTTTGGTTATCAAACTAAATTATTTTCCGGTTGTCGGTGTTTCTGGTGGGACGTTTCAGGTGAGTTAAAATAAAAAGACGAATTTCTTATCCAAAACGTGTGTATTTGGGCCCTCTCTGAGTAAAAGTGATGCCCATTAGGATGATGCACCTTGTTTATTCTGAAAGGACAATCCTTTTTCAATTGATTTCCGTTTTCCCATAGTGAATCGCTTAAAGGGACCCTCCCACCTTAACATTAGTTTTGAGTTGAGATAGCCAAATTGGTGGCCATGGCCTGAAAATACCGGTTTGGGCATTCACAACATCGAAAAATGCTTTAATTCGGAGATATGGAATTTCAAACTTGCAGTTTTCGGATTCTAAGGGGCTAATGCATTGGTATGCCCCCTTAGAATTTGTGACGTCAGCGGAGATCTAACGATTTTTAAATCTTTTACTAAAACGTTTGGCAGCACGCGGTGGTATATGCTGCTTTGCGCGCAACAAATGCCGCACTTTCAAATAAAGTCGCTAGGAACAGCGGAGATCCCAAAAAGTAAACAAAAGTAAAAGTCTAATATCTTGAAAACCGGTGAATATTTTTCGATGAAATTTGGTAGATATTCATTTTTGCTCCTTCTGAACCGAGCGACATCACTTTTATGCCAATTCATTAACTTTTTTGAAGGTGGGAGGGTCCCTTTAACTGTGCACTGCATGGTGGTTAGAAATGTGTTGCAACTCATATTTCCTATTTGCGCCCGACATGGTCGCAAATAGCTCAAAAAGGGAAAGACAGGGGAAAGAGAGAAATGAAAGTGACGTGTTGCTGAAGATTGCAATGTGTGGCGGGAGATGCCAAACGTCTTCACCAAATGTAGGGTTGCCGAATCCAGCGCGGGCCTCGAATATCATACGAGGTAGCCCGCAAAATTTGGGTTTTCGCCTTCTTTTCGCCTTTGGGTGCATTACGTGATTAGTTTTTACTTACGTAAACTTGTTGGATAAACGTTCCTGTTCGAGTGATTGAGTTCTTTGCGTATAGGTTACCTTTTTGGGTTCATATTTCTTTTTTTCAGGCGTCGCATTTTTTTGCCATTTTTAATATGGGAAAACCAATAGTCTTATTAGCGACCCTCCCCGATCGCTAATCGGGACGAGTTCCCTATTAGCGTTTTTTTGCAATGGTTTGCGAAAATGCTCACTACAAACAAATTAGTGGATATTGGGGCAGAAAATGACTAGATTTTAACAGAAAAATGAACGATCTCTCCGAAAATCAAGCCAGTAATACAGTGGCACCCATAGAGCGTGAGCAATGACTGTTCAAATTAAGGGGGTCGCTAGTTTGGCACCTTACCCTATGTCATTCGACGCGTCTCGACGAGACGAATGCGAAGGTACCACTGCCGTAGGTCTAGGACCATTTTTGTTATTTGCGGAAAAAAAACTAAAGCCTCAGCTCGCTCGGGGTCGTTGACCTGACCTCTGACCTCAGGTCACCAAAGTTACTAAAGTATTTTTTTCTAGGTCAAATGCTACACGACCGTGCTCGTTATTTGTCTCTATCTCTAAAACTCAATTTTTGGCAGCTAGTTGAAGTTCACATCTGTGACGCCGAAGTTTGCCGTGCAGGAGTCTAGAAAAATCGGCCCTGAGACGTTATCAAGAAGGCTAGGTCCAATTTGTTTTGCTTCAAAAGATTTCAAAATAATGGGGGATAAGGTACACCAAGTTTGGTCTTGCTACTCCTAAGCGTTCATGAGGTATCGCAAATATTCGCCAGGGGAGGAGAAAAACGCCCCCTTCCCCCGTTCCGGGCCCGCGAGGGTTAACCCGCGCCCTGGTGGGGTCTGTTTATAACGCGAGCTGGTGGGAGGGGGGGGGGGGCTATTTTTTGCCCCCCTCGTATCTCCGAAACTACTGGACGGATCCGCAAAATTCAAACGGCGTTCGAAAGGCCTGTCAAATTTGTCAACGGAAACCAAATTTCATTGACCTCGGGGTCACCGATGACGTCACAGGTCAGGTCAAAGATGAAATGTTTCACCGTTCACGGGTCTACTAGGGAATGCGCTATAACACCGAGGAAAACGCATTTTGTCGAGAATCAGCGGTAGGGCGTCAGTTGAGTAGTAGATATGTTGCTATTAGAGGTCACTGACAATACCAGGTCAGGTCACAGGTCAGGTCACCAAGGGTCACAGGTCAGGTCACATGAACCCAACTTTACTAAGGTTGTGTGAGGCATGTTTTATGGCCAATTTTTCATTTCCAACTCAATGGTGTTGGTTATAAGACTTTCAGGTACGGCTTAGGCTACTTTCTGGTGAAGGTCAGGTCAACGTCAGGTCAAGGTCAGGCCAAAAAAGGTCAAATTTTAAAGTTGATAGTTTTGCATAAAATGGGTATTGATTCGATGCAGCTCGTCACGGGGAGTCTAATGGTGGTCTTTGTTTTGCGCTACGGGGTCTAGAATTGCTAAAAATTGAGTTTGAAAATTTGACGTCATCAATTTTGAACAGTTTTTTCGCTATAACTTCGCCAAAAAGAGAGGTATCAATCTAAAATTTGGTATGTGGATGGAAGGCGGTAAGGACTATCACATATATTCCGTTTTTTGCGAAATTCAAAAAGCTTTTTGGATTTTTCGACTATTATATCCAAAAAATCTATTTTTTGATTTTTTGGGGTCAAAATAAAAAAAAAATAAAAAATCCAAGATAGCAGTTTTGTAGCCCTGTCAATTTTACAGCTTTTATGTGTTTATCATTTTTCTGTATTTGCAAAGCTATAGGCCTGACAGCTCTTCCCGCGAAACCCTTTTTTTGGTCGAAAACTGCAGAACATGACGTCACTCTGACGTCATTTCCGGCCAACCTATCATAGCTTTTGGAAAAAAAAATTTGGTCACAAGGTGTAAAATTGATGTCCGGGAGGGTACTGAAAGTTTGGTGACGATCGGCGCAGCGGTTCTGGAGATATATCGAAAAGTCTGGGGGGGGGCAAAAAATAGCCCCCCCCCCACCAGGTCGCGGGTTGATGCTTAAGCTCAATACGTATGCATGCTTAAAATCTGAAACCATAATAATCTTTAATTGGCAACATCTAGGGGCAGGGAGCTCATGGATTTTGCAGATCGGGGTATCAGACAACAGTCGGGTCACCTCAGGCTTGCCCCCACTGGCGAAAACTCGTGGCGCCGCCACTGGAGAGGACGGATGCATTTTCATAATAGGTAAGGTGGGGATCTTATCCGTGATCGCCACATTACCTACATGCTTACGACATTGCTCACTGACTACGATAAGAAACACACGCCATGCCACAATGCTTAGTCTTTTATTGGCAACCCTGGTTGCATTCATAATGGAAACAAAACAACTGACATGAATACCGCCCTCGCGCGGTAAGTTTTATGGCGTCGGCCGACAGTAGGTACAGGTGTCTCGGTGCGCCCAGTGGAGCTCTATCGTACAGGTGCACCGTGCACGACGAATGATGACTGGTGCTGCCACCTACACTGCGCTCTGCCTGCCACCTGCCGGCTAGGAATGGCGGCTTGCCGACGTCGGTCTGCAGCGCCGACAAATGAAAGACTGCAGTCAACCACCCCGACTAGAGTAACGACAACTGAGACAAAGACAAAACCGTACTCGACGACGCTCCACGCACATTGAACATAAGACATCGGTACAAAACGCGCGCGCCATACTCGCCGACTGACTAGAAAACGCCTGATGTCGGTATAGAGCCGGGCTCGCACGCCTGAGGTCAGCGAGTCCCTTCTCTCAGAGACGGGTTGTGAGCGATGCCACCACCACAGTCCAACGCATGCCACCGCGCGATCCACGTTTGGTTCACATCTTTAGAGCTACACGCGACGGCCTAAGTGTAAATATACGTGTGACGCCGGTGGGCGCGGACGGGCGCGGGCGGCGGTAACCGTGAGCTCAGCGCCGCCGCGCTGATGAGAAGTCCCTCCGCCGGCCGCACTGTCCCCACTGGCGGGGCCAGTGTGCTGCCTGAGAGACGCACTGGCCGGCCGCCGGCCGCCGGCGAATCGACAACAGTGCACCGGCCTAGACCGCTCCAAAAATAACACCTTTCTGGGCACGCATGCACGGCAAACGGTATGTGCCCGGTTATTGCTGGTTTGGCTAGACAAGCGACGCCGGCCCTACGGTGCTGGCTGCATTCAGGAACATCTCAGTCACCCGCACACACAGAGACAGTCGCTCGCTCTCAGTCGCCCGCCTCCTCAGCCTCTCTCAGTCACAGTCAGTCGGCCGGTGGGCCCCGTGTACCGCGCAGTCGCGGCAGAGAGGGGCATCGGGCCGGGTCGGATCCACATCCCCCAGAGAGCGGCTGCGCCGGCGCAGTGACCCTCTGGGCCCGGCCCGCGGCGGGCTGGCCGTGATACGAGCAGTCGCTCCTCCCGCCTCTAGTGACTGAGTGCGCCGTGCGCGGTTACCAGTGCTGACGGCGGGCTCCCGTCTCTCTGCCCAGCTGCCCCCGCGGCGCAGTTCGCCCAGTCCCAGCTGCCGACGGAGGGCCGGTCGACAGCCCGTCTCCGGGCCGGACAGCCTCCGTCGCTCCGTCAGCGCGCTCGGCCCGCTGTCCACCTCATACCTGGTCGCCGCCTCGTGCACCGGCGCGAACCTCGTGGGGCCGGCACACGCCGCCGGGAGGTCTGTCCCGGCTGTCGGCGGGGGCGGGGGCGGGGGCGGGGGCGGCTCGGGCCAGAGCGGCGGGCGGCCGGCGCGTGCCGCCCTGCCGAGCCGTACCGCCCCCAGTCGCGGTCATGGCCGGCGCGGTGGCTGTCAGCTGTCTGCCGAGAGGCGAGGCGTGATCTGACAGTTGGCCAGGCTGTACTGCAGGTTGTCCCAGCCGTCACCGGCGGCTGCGTCCTCAGCGATCGGCTGGAAGTGAAGCTCGGGCTGCAGCAGCTCGGCAGCCACAGCGGCCGGCTTGTAACAACAACGAGGTCTGGAAAAGAGCAGATGGAGAGCTTCGGTTACTGGAAGCAGAAGGCACACAGACTCGTGTGGGGGAGTTCCGTGGAATCGCGACTGTGACATATGTGAAGCCATTGAGTTCCTTTAAATGAAAAAGTTTTTCCTTGGCATTAATGTTATAACCTCCGTCGAAGGTTGCAAAAGTTGAATAATTTCTCATACCTTCAAGCAATCATACAAAAGATAAGAGTCAACGCTCCGCTGGCATGCATCCCTCCCAAAAAATACAATGCATGTTTTCCACCCGGAACTCAACATCTCGTAGTAAGTAACGGAGCGTATGCGTTTGCTGGAAAGAATGCCTGACAGATAGACTGTACCGCCAGACACGCTTGTACTGCGGCACAGTCTACGCACAGGCACTCGCCGAGCACCCATACAGCGCGATGAAGAGCGCTCGCAAGATACCGACAAAACAGTCACTTTTATCACGATTTAAGCAGGATCAACTTACTAAAAAGAGCATTGGTAATTCCTCGGATCGATGCCAGTTTAGCGCAAACTTGTCTCTCCATCCGACAGCTTTACATGCACTCAACGCTTTCCCATAGTGCAGTTGACTGTTATCGAAGACCGACGCCTAGCAACCGGTTCAAAGTGTCAGCTCTGCAATGGCGGTGTATGAGCCGGGGGCGGCGTCGGAAGCGGAGCGGCGGGGTGGTGGGGGCTGGAGCCTCACCTGGGAGGCCGTTTGAGCTGGCCGTGCCGCTGCCGGGTGACCTGGGCGCGCAGACAGGCGTGCTCCTGCTGGAGACAGCTCAGCTCGGTGAAGCCGCCGGCCTTCTGGCCCTGGTTCAGACGGTGACTAAATGCCACCAGACCCTGCCGACAGAACAGCCGTGCCGTCAGCGAGCTCCGCACACACACACATTACTGGCGGGAGTCCTGAACAACGGGACAGGGCGCCTGTGCAAACGTCATAGCTGTCAGCAGGCTACAACTGTGGGAATGGGCTGGTGGCGCCTGAGAAACGCTGCACTTGCACTGAGCACAGTTCAACATTTTCTCATGTTCACTTTTAGGGTTCTTATACGTCTGAATATGAAGAAAAATTAGCACATTCAAAAGTGTTACCCAACTGTTGCAGATTTGCATGCAAGCAAGTTCTTGCTATTGATAGTTTCATATTTTATTCAGACGAATAAGACGCAAAATTATTCCAAATATAATGAAGATAGACGTTATTCAAATATAAAACACGATCAATATAACCGTTGGCGCGCCCACCGGCTACCAGTGCAGCGAGGCAAGCACTCAGTCCGGCGAGTGTGGGACCTCACCTGAGAGGCGACAAGGCCATCCGAGGCGCGCCGGCCCTCGCGGAAGCTGACGGGCGAGCGCCGGCCGCCAGCCGCCGTCTCCAGCGGGTTGTGACGCACACTGTGTCGGCAGGCGAGCGTCGGCCGACACGGCGGCTTGGCCAGCGCCGGTGGCTGGTAGCACGAACTCGAGCTGCTAAACATGTCCGGCTCCATCTGCGAGTCAAACGACTCGAAGTTGTTGGACTCGGTGCTAGTGACGGAGCCGAAGGGCGACTCGGGCGCCAGCGCGCCGTCCGACGGTTTCCTCGCCACCGGCGGGTGGCGGACGCCCGCGCCGGACGCCCCCGTCGGCGCCGTCGACGGGAGCAGCTCGTCGACAATGTCCACCTCGACGCCCTCGTCGAAGGAGGGCGCTCCACCGTCGCCGGGCGCGGGGGCGGGGGTCGGCTCGGCGGTGTCTGGTCCGGCAGTGAGCCGCGCCGCCTGTTCGGCCACGCTGCTGGGTCTCCGGCGAGCCAGGCCGCAGCCGGCAGGGCACGGATAGCTGCTGCGGTGGTGGCGCAGCCGCTCGTCCAACAGCAGGTAGATGCCCGCGTGGTGATCGTACGCGTGACGCAGTACCGACTGCGAACAGAGGACGGTAAATAACGGTCAGACGGGACGGAGAATGCGCCAAGAACAGTCAGAATGGTCCGGAAAACGATTGAGAACAATCACCTGAACGGTGAGCGAAGGGGACGATCAGATGGGACTGAGAATGACATGTCAAACGGGACGGAACAGAGAAAGGCCTGATTCATAGAGAAAGCAGAACATCAGAAAAGTCTTCACTTATTCCAAATAGTACCCACAGAATTCTTCACTTTTATCGTGCACTGCATCAGCTTTTAGCGCGCTGTATAGATGCACCATCTAGTAGTGTGCTCACGCACAAACTATCATTAGATCTTAATTTCGAAGCTTCTGTCGTTTCAACGAAATTACATTTTACGTATTCTTCCATTTTCAGACTCACACAGGAAGAGGACTAAGAATCACGTGCATTGTATAATGCTTATTAGGTGATATGCTTTGGCACCTAAATGAAACCAAGTCTGCTGTAGGCAAGAATACAGCTAACTCGAACGTCAGGAAATGTGATAATGAACTACAGAGGTGCAGTTTCATCCAATAATTGGGGATACCCGCTCCTACAGATCTTCGTTTCGAACTACGCACAATACAATCCTGTTGTCCGAAGATCTTGCACGCATAATGACCGCTGGCGTCTATTATAGAAATCCGGTCCATGTAGGCTGAGGACCGTCTATTAATAACGACTAATTCCTGGGCTGAGCCCCGGGCAAATTGTGTTGATTGCGTCACAGAGTCGCAGGGACTCGGACAAGAATAGCCTAGCTGAATGAAATACTAATACCGTTTGATATCAGAGTCCCGGATCGGGAATGCTGGCCGACTGGGGACTGACGTCACCTAAATATGTTGGCTAGAACGAACGGTCGGCGTCGAAAGACCGTTCGGACACACCGGAGTTTAGGGTCACTCGTACAGGGGCTTTGTGGTTCTGTTAGGTATATCTATCATACGAGCCTTTGGGGTTTCCAAAGTCCAAAGGGAATCCGCAGCACACATTGGACCTGGATTTGTGATTCCGTGATGCATTTCGAGCAAGGGTCAGTGGGAGATTCCAGCTGATTTTTTCCATTCAGACTTTTCCTTATTATACTGTTCTGTAGCTGTGCCCCGGAAATGAAATAAGTGGACGGCGATTTTTCCATACGCCTACCCCTTCCCTGGATGGATATTCTTCAGCCACCTGAACTGTCATGCCAATTGTGACGTCCCTTCTCCTGTCATGTGACGCCACCCCACCTATCACCTGTCTCTCACCTGTCGTGTGACGGACGTATCGATGCCGAGGCCCTGCATCACTCTCAGCACGTGCTCGTTGATTTCGGTGGGTGGCGGTGGCGGCAGAGGCGCCGGGGGCGGTGAGCCCGTCTGTAGCCACCGGTGACGAAGGACCTGTGACAAGGTGAGCCGCCTCGCCGGGTCCACCACCAGCATCTTCCGCACCAGACTCTCACAGTCTGTGGAGAAACAGAGACAGGGTGGAGGTTACAAAGTGGTCGGAGAGTGGGTGGGTACTGGGCATGAAGAGAAAGTATAACGGTTGTGGCGGGACCGAGTTTAGTGTAAAGAGTTAAGCACGACTCCTGTGTATTCTGTATGCCAAATACATAATGAAAGGCACTAAATGTGCTAAAGATATGATAAGCCTGCGATATTGCAAATGCGAGCATTCGAAGTCAGCCTATTAGCCACTCGTATCGTACACTCAAAACTCAAATGATTCCTTTTTTGGTGTAAATGGGGTGTGGTCTAAAACGATACCCACTTTACGCCCTACTTAGACCAGAAGAACACCATCTTAACCCTCTCGAAACACCAAACATACACCCTGTACACCTGTCGAACACCGTTCATACACCCCTCTTGCACCCTTTTAACACCACCAGTAAACCAATATGACACCCGTATCATACCCACTTGCACCGAGTTTACACCCCCTGAACCAGCTTTATGCCACCTTTGCACCTTATGTGCACTCTTTTTACTCTTGTGCTACACCACCTTGCATCCATTTTACTCCTGTTCTACACTCCCTTTGCACCCATTTTACTCCTGTTGTACACCCCCTTTGCACCAATTTTACTCCTGTTTTGCACCCTCTTTGCACCCATTTTACTCCTGTTCTACACTCCCCTAGCACTCACGGTACACCCGGCTAGCACCATCCATGCACCGCTCCCCAACACCACCGCTCCCCACCTTTTTCATTTGCAGACCCGTCACCAAAGTCAGCCAGCTGGTGCAACATTTATTACAACGAAACTTAAAACGAAACGCATAACTAAACTTAGCGCATACGAAACTTAGCGCGGCCGCCCAGCCGCGGTGGCCGACTATGACGAACAGTTTCAGTCTATCTTGAAGGAACTGCTGGTCTTGGATGTCGGCCGGGGGCCGCTCAGTGGCTAGGAGTAGCACTCTGATTTCTTGGCGGTCCCTTGTTTGATAGTTCTCGTTGATAAGCCTCTGTTGAGAGAGGTAGTTCCGCCGCTGCTGGTTGAACTCGGGCGGCGGGAGCACCAGCGGAGGTGGGCCGTCCATGGGGCGCTGAGAAGCCCAACCCGGCCGAGGTGTCGAGTCTGGTTGCGATGGCTGGGCAGCGCGGCCCGGCCGGGGCGGCTGTAAAAGAGTCGCCACTCGGCGGGCGAGCTGTTCCAGCTGGTCGTCACGGCGTGTCGGCTGCTGAGAGTCGTTGGCGCGATGTGGAGGGCGTACCTGGGCAGTCGTTGCCCATCCGCTCCTTGGAAGGGCAGAATCTGGCCGCGGGTAGGCACCGTGGTGCGTCCCGCTAGGCCAGAGGGAGATCCTGCGTCGCACTCCGCACTCACAGCCCACTTAATAGAGGTTTTCACTTTTCACCACCTAGCACTTGGGAAGCTCCCCTCGTCGGAGCGTCCTGAGTCGCGGTCACGGCGAAACTGAGCCGTTAACGGCGGCCGAGGGCCCGCGCAGGGGCCTAGGCCGCTTCCCATTGGTCGGCCGCGCTGACGTCATGTCGGCAGCCGTTAGAAAGCGCGCGAAAAACGGCGTTGCTTCCTTGTTCAATGAGTGTAAAAGGGGTGTTTCCAGAAAGTTCTTATCCCGATCTATTCCCTTATTACACCCCGATCTGGGCATCGCCATATGGTGTACAGATAGTGTTTCAACGATGGTGTTCGTATAGTGTAAAAAGGGTGTTTCCAGAAAGTTCTTATCCCGATCTATTCCCTTATTACACCCCGATCTGGGCATCGCCGCCCTAGGTGTACAGGTGGTGTTTCAACGATGGTGTTCGTATAGTGTAAAAGGAGTGTTTCCAGAAAGTTCTTATCCCGATATATTCCCTTATTACAACCCGATCTGGGCATCGCCATATGGTGTACAGATGGTGTTTCAACGATGGTGTTCGTATAGTGTAAAAAGGGTGTTTCCAGAAAGTTCTTATCCCGATCTATTCCCTTATTACACCCCGATCTGGGCATCACCTAGGTGTACAGATGGTGTTTCAACGAGGGTGTTCGCCTGGTGTATTGATGGTATATTTAGCGGATCGGTGTATGAGCGGTGTTAAAAAGGTTCATGGGTGCAAACAGGGACTAACAACGGTGTATAATGGGCATCAGGTTGGCGTACTTCTGGTGCATATCTGGTGTAAAGTGGGTGTAATCCCAACTTAAGGTGTCAATGGGGTGTAAATCGTGTTTTCAGTGTAGTGCTCTTGCAACGCTCAGTGGAAAATTGGCGTAATATTTCCGGTGTCATTCGGTCAGGTCAGTCCGTCAACCGAATCCACAACTTTAAATCAAACCTTCAAGAGTCATCAATCGACTGAATGGCCTCCAGTGCATGGCAGTTTATAGAATCCAAACTTGCAGACCATTGTGCACCGCCCAACAGCACTGGCATTTCACCATATCGACTGCACAGCGGAAGGAGGGGGCGCAGAGGGTCACATATATCGACCGGGGGTTGAGCACGCACCGACCGCCTGATTGCAGCTTGTTAGTCGGTCAGAGTTCAGCGACACACATCGATCGCTACTGGCACAGAGTGTAGCCACTTATCACGGCGGCGCGCAGACGCGGTGCCGACACGCAACTGGGTGGAGGTGCATCAGTGCTGGAATCTCTGAATGGTCTGTGTCCATGCCTGGAACTTTGAAGGAAGCGGAATAGATGAGACTGAACAAATGAATGAGCATTTGACACCGTTCCATGCTTCTATCCTCAGGATACTGAAATCCTTCTCCTCCACGCCATAAACCCCTCCGGGCTGGACAGGCAACTTTATCTCATGCGGGCTGCTCCCTTGGAGCGGCACCGCTGCTCCCGAGGGAGCGCACCCCGTAGCCGGGTGCAGTGAGTGCCTTGGGGCTGGGTGGCCTGTCCTCTGGACGGGCTCAGCCCCGGCGACTCACTAGGGTGCCTGCCCAGACCAATGTCTCCCCCTACATCCTATCATCCTCCCAGCTCTGAAATGGTCTCATTGGACCGAAAGGGCCTAACCCAACAAAACAAAGAAACAAGAATGAGCAAGATGGGAAGGGAATACTTTTCTTAACGTCAAGAGCGGAGACAATTGATGCAATTTCGCACCGCGTCACTAGCTGATAGCAAGAATCATTCCCGTTTACAGATTCAAGAGGCATAAGCAACTGCCTGAATACGTGCATCTATAGATACATTCATATCAGTGTGGCCTTTTGCTGAGAATTGCACGACGCGACGCTCTGGATTTCCATGCACATCCATCCCACGCAGAGTCCGCGGCCCACGGCGCTGTCGGCCCGGCTTTGGACGACAGCCGGTGTTCCGCCTCCGCTACCTCTCTCCGAGCTAGGTGTGGGCGGGGAGAGGCTGCTCCGTCTGCTCCTGGAATAGCGACAACGGCTCCAGCTGCGACCTTATAGACGCCGACGTCTGCGACCCTTATAGACAATGGCCAAAAGACGACTGCGACCTAGACACCGAGCGAGAGACGACTGCAGCCGACCAAGAGACGTCTGCCAAGCTAGTTAGACACCGATCAAGAGACGATTGCGACCCAATAGACGCCGACCAAGATACGTCTGCGAAGCTAGACACCGACCAAGAGACGACCGCAACCAGGATACCAAATAAGAGACGACGGTGACTCACATAGACGTCAACCGAGAGAAAATTACGCCCTTATAGACACCGACCAAGAGACGACTGCAAACCTTGTCACCGACCAAGAGACGACCTCGACCACGACCACCAACGCAACAAGGTTGATTCGAGGATTACGCCGTCTGTTGACTGTTCGGCTAAATCAAGAACTGCACCGGACTCCAATGAGTCACAGACGTCATCAGACGTCATCAGACGTCATAAAGCACCGGCAGCCGGCGTCAATAGCCGCCCACGCGATGCCGCCCCCGGCCCCGCCCGGATGTCGCCCAAAAGGCACCGGCTGGACAAGACAGGTCAACCGAGTGGGACGGTGGACAGAGCTTGGAAAGAGAGAGGGAGAGAGAGAGGGAGAGAGCTACAGCGGGAAAGGCGTTCAGGCGAGCTGACCTTTAACCGAAGCGGCTATCTGGGCGCTGGAAATGATAGGTTTACATTAGGCGGCCCATTGGTCGCACGGATCTTTCCAAATGCCCGTGATTATTTCTCACGGAAAGTACAGCGATCATTTTGCCGCTAAACTTCCGTCCAAATATTCCATCATTATGACAGCCTTTCAGCAGCACAGCTCATCTGAAAGCGATGCATTCTGACTGAAACGTCCCACACGCTATTTCACTTTATGAACAAATCCAAACCGATATCCCTCCGAATCTATTTTCCGAAGATATCCTCTGATAAGCGTGTCAGCCCTTGATTCGATGAACATATCCTTCAAACATCGGCGAGGCCGCAGGAAAATATGACGTCATTTCAGGGTTCAGTGGGCCGACTAAGTACCGAATGGCAGCTCCGACGGCTATATCGTCGGAGAGGAGGGCGGCTGGCGCAGCCCGGGGCGAGTGGCTCCTGACCGCAGCAGAGGGGGTCGGGGAGAGGGGTAGAGGGGAGGGGAAGCCGCCAGTCGGTGACGACATGGGACAGAAATAGTCCGCAGATGGTGCCAAATAGGGCAGGGCTTCTTTCGTCGTGGCCCATTTCGAGTTCGTAGAAGAAAATGTTATCGGTAATGTCAAAAGGCATTTAATCGCCTGCATGCAGTCAGCAGTGCCATTAACACATAATGATTTAACCGTTTATGTACAATCGTTTTATAATACAAAGAATTCAATTCCGAATTACACACCAATGTATATTTAGCTTCGTTGCAAAAGCATGCAACTATAAGCTTAATGAATCGCTAAATCGCTAAAATCTTCAGTCAAGTTAGCAGCCATTCGCCATTCATTTCCAGGCCAGCCATTGCCACATCACGATGTGTGGCATCTCGGCAGCAGACGGCCCACGCACTCCCGGGGGCTGCCAGTTCCAGTGACCTTTACCGCCGGAGCCCGTGGGGACCGGGGGCGCTGACAATGGCCCCGTGGCCAGCACGCCGCCCAGGCGCTGTATTTCGGCCACCCAATGCGTCATTAAGGCGTCTATAAAGGGACGCCGGCAGCCAGCCGCTTACGCTCTGATTAAAAATCCTGGCCAGATGACGTCAGCGGTGAAATGACGTCAGCGGCGCGCACCGTCGGCGTCGGCAGCTGCCCCCCCCCCCCCCTCCCAACGTCGGGAGCGACGACCGACGGCTGCGACGAGCGGCCCTCCGCGGCCCACGCCAGGATAAAGTCTGCCTCGCCTCCGCAAGCCGTTTTGAAGCATTAACCTCATAAACCCTAAATTTGACATTCCTCCAATTGAATGGCCCTGCACGTGGGCAGCCTTGTTCAATGCTTCAGACAGTAAATCGACAATAAATGCGTGACCCACGCATACACGGTCTCCAGCTGGTCACCAATCATACTATTGCCGAGCTGTTTCATAGTAATATCATTTCTGGCATAGCCCGTCGGGCGTCGAGCCGTTGAAGCGATTGCCCAGCACACGTTGACAAAAATAGCTTTCAGTTCGCCGTCGGGGATTTTCGCTGCCCGGTCCAGGCTGGCAGAGGCGTTTTCAGACCGCCCACTGAGCGAAGGCTGGGTCACTGGAGACCAGCCGTTCAAATCAGAAGTAAACTATAGGCTGGTCGGTCGTCATTCGCCAGAGAAAGATGGATAGAGAAGAATGCAACTGGGGGATGGAGGATGCAGGGGGGGGGGGAATAGCCCAGAGTGGATGCGACGAAAAGGTGATAACTTACAGCGAAGAGAGAAAGAGAGAGAGAGAGAGAGAGAGAGAGAGAGAGAGAGAGAGAGAGAGAGAGAGAGAGAGAGAGAGAGAGAGAGAGAGAGAGAGAGAGAGAGAGAGAGAGAGAGAGAGAGAGAGAGAGAGAGAGAGAGAGAGAGTGAGAGGACATAGGGTTGAACACTTGCCTGTGGACATGAAGAATGGTATCCTGAACCTGCCGGCCAGCACGCGATCTCTGAGAACCTGCACAGAGCTGCCCTCGAATGGCAGAGCACCGCAGACGAGCACGTATAACACCACGCCGAGACTCTGCCGGGGAGAGAGGGAGGGAGGTCAGACACTCTGTCAGGAGAGAGGGAAGAGGGAGTTCACTGGGTCAGGGAATTTTCCGACACAGAAATAACGCCCTGATAAGAGCAGTGAGCAGACGGCTTGCCACTCAACTTCGAAAATCAATTAGAGAAATAAATTTGAAAACTCTAACACCGATTATTATTCTTGAATGAAATTTCCAGTAGACAGCTATCACTTAGTTTTAAATTTCATTATATTCTCAAATCACACTCCACATAACGAAAAGGCTTTGCCGAAGATATAGCCAATTCCCACAGTGGAACGTCGAAGCTGCACAGGTTCTCTGGTGACAGACTCGCGACTGTTCCAGCGTGGGGCAATCACACACCCATAGCTCTCCCAGCGTAGGACCCTCTGTCCCCCACACACCCACGCCTCTTCCAGCGTAGGAACCTTACACACCCACGGCTCTCTCAGCCTGTGACCTTCACCCCGCCCCCCTCAGCTCTTCCGACTGGGCGACTCACCCAGATGTCAATCTCGGGTCCCGTGTAGACCTTTCCCTCGAACACCTCGGGAGCGGCGTAGGGCGGCGAGCCGCACCACGTCGTCAGCGCCCCGTCCGGCTGGAAGAACGTGCTGAAGCCCCAGTCGGCGATCTTGATCTGGCCGCACCCGTCAATCAGCAGGTTCTCCACCTGACAGAGCAACAACAACAGCCGGTTATAGATAACATTTACTTGATATATTCATGATGGCATGGATGAATTTAACACTCACATGATGTTGCAATAGCTCCGATTCGGATCAGGGCTTCATGCGTCAATAACGTTTTCAAATACCCCACGAAGTGATGAACTACGAATCTAAACAACATTAATCTGCAGGACATATGCCAAAGTACATATGTATATGTACAAACTTCAACCGCAAACGGCGGTGCAGATATTGAGAGTCTGTTAAAAGAAACTACACACACAGAAATATTGAGCGATGTCAAGTTCAATATACTCGTAAATAGCTCAATTAGCTTCAAAGTTCTGCTTCACTTAGTAAAATATCTTTAGTTTAAGTATTTTCGTGATAAATAAGCAAGGTATCCGTCGCACAACGCTATAATAAGTAAAGGCATCAAGAATAAGTTTGTTTTTATACGACGTTTATTGGTTAACTAACAAACATCGGCAGTTTTATTACACCACACAAGCATCTTTACGCAAAACAGGATAATGTAACAGCATAACAGATGTTCAAATACCTAACTGATATGTTTCCATGCAAAGCAAGTGTATCCATACGCGAATGAGTGTTGTGTCGCACTGGTAATTGCGGTACACATCCAGAGCACCGTTCGTTTACGTCAACCAGTGTAAATTTAGCGAAATTTTGAGCTATATGCTGACGGCGGCGGCGCCATTTTCGCAATCTGTCAGTTGTGCGCCGGGGACCGCGGGGGCCGGCGGGGGAGTGATGTGGCTGCAGTGCGCAGAGTGGGTTTGCCCATTCTTGTGCGATCAGTGAGATAAAACAGTGCTGTGGTGTTTATCTAGTTCGATAATAAGCTGAGTAATGAGTGACTAAGTGAATAATAAGTGAAATACTGCATTGTGGTCATCGTCCGATAACTGCAATCAAGACCGAGTCTGAAATCTGAAGCGGAGCGACATTGGAGGAGCTGCTGGAAATTATCCAGCTTTGTCGGAGTGCTAAGGTGGGCTTGTAATTTTTCAACTGAGCTGCTGTCGTGTTATGAAAATAATGGATGCACTTTCATGCTTTTCTAGGGTTAATTAGATATAGGTATGCTAATATTTTGCCAGATAGGCAACAGAGAGCCGATGGCTAATTAAATGAACGATAATTTTGGCACAGTGAAGTAGTGCGTACAGATGATATATTTTTTATTTATTAATTAATTACGGGCAGTTGACGGGAGACGGGCGGTGGCTGCGACCTGTAGCGGCGCCCATGCGTTGTGAAATATCAGCTTATATACATGATAAGGTATATACGCTAATCTAACTTTTATTTCCGTCAGATGTGATGTCAATTCTTAACAATAAACGACAAACAAACAAACGTGTTTGCAGCATGGGGTAGGCATTGAGCATCACAATGTTTCGTTGCATTTAGCTAGGCTCGCGGCTGGCGACAACGTCCCAAGGCCGTATAAGTTCAACGTCCCGCCGCGTGTCGCTTGCGTTACAAATTTTGCGAGCCCAACATTAGCTTTACCAGAAAAAATCGTTATAATAACCGTCATATTTGTGTAAATTTACCGTCATGAATTTGTGTACGATTACCACGCGAGTGTTCCTTTTGGTACTTTTTACCAAAAACACATATTTGTGCGTAAATGTAACGCGAGATCCGCGGTAAAGTTACACTGAAAGCGGTTCTCCTACACAATAGTGAAGCACTCCGAAGCTAGCAAAACACACATATAAGTGTTCTTTTACCCAGAAAACAGAGTAATTTTACACCAAAAAAATGTTCCTTTTGGTACTTTCAATTACACCGTTTTTCCGCTCAATATTTCTGTGTGTGTACCTATCCCTTTTTAATGAAACTGGTGCCTTCATCGTTCAATCACCATCTTATCAAATGCATATAACAGACGGGATCTAATCGGTTCTGTTTCCCCCCCCCCCAAAAAAAAAACAATTATCAACTGCCAAAGGAACACATTGAGCGTGACAACACGGATTCAGTTCAATGCGGCGTCCGCAATATGTAGAATTTCCCTCCCTTAGTGCGTGAGCCGTCACACAATCTGCCAGGGAAATCGCAAAGGTATGCAGAACTGAGCACAAACAAAAATACCACTGAACCGATACTGGATATAGGGCAAGGACTGGGTTTATTATTCTTTCACGAGAAACGGGGAGTGCGACATGCAACCCTGCGGTGTCATATACAGGGTGGGGCAGCATAATCGGGAATAAATATCAAACGGGATTATTTGGTCATGAATCTAAAAATATAGCTCCAAGCACTATTTTAGCAACATCCTATCAATCGGTCACCTTTTACCTATCCCTCATCCTATTTGACCGCCCTCGGCGTCGATGACCTTCTCAAGGCGGGTCCAAAAGCACGCGCATGCACGTGCAACCTCCTGCTTGTCCATGATCGCCCATCAGCTTCGTACCTTGCACTGAAGACTGTTTTTACTGATGATAAGTTGTTCATTAAACTTCTACCAAAAAACGCTCCATGTAAAGAATTTGGTCGGATTTAAATCGGCGGAGTTGAAGGACCAGAAGTTTTTGGTTCATCTCAGGTGGAGGTGCCCTACACAATAACATGTCGTCCTCACTGCAGTACCAGCACGGACAGAGTCCTCGTAAGACGTGATTTGGACCGTCAGTGATCCTCTCTTCCGACGGCTCCACGTGAGTCTGCCAGAGTGCGGTTGTATTTACCAGAGGTGCTCATTTTATCCGGGCTCGATGAAGTAGGGTGCACCACGTGCACCTCCCTTGAAGACCACCCATAGGTCCATCACCCCAACAGGATGTTTACTTTGCATGACCGCTGGAATATTCTCGATACAATCCCCTATATGGCATGCCATTCTTTTTTATCGTATTCCAGTCGGTGATAAGATTTTTTGTCGCTGAAGTTTTGAACATTGTTTCTTTTTAATATGCTCAAGTGCTTCTTCCTTATATTCAAGTGAGTCATCTTGTATGTCCTCTGCTAAGAGTTATTTTACGACGATTACGTTAACCTGTTGTCCTAAGTATCCCCACACAATCCTTATCGTCCGTGATAACACGTTGACCTGCCCAGCAACCTTTACGTGGAATTGCAGGGTTTTAAACAAAATGTTCTTGTTTTACTTGTTTAACATTAGTGTCTATGGGCGCGCGCAAAGCACTTGGAGCACCGTCGAACTATTTTGCTGCTCTTTTCCAGGAAGTTGCATGCTCATGGATGTAGTCATGTCAGATGATGCACAACTTTTGGGCGTTTCATTGCCATAATATAATTTATAAAAATAATGCCATGCCTACTCATGATCAGAGCCCAAAAAGCATTCCCGATTATGCTGCCCCACCCTGTATGATACTGGCATTACATTGAATATATGTTTACTGCGAACTGCGAATGACCCATAACATCAGGAAAAGTGTTATCGAATATGCTGGAAATAATATAAATTCACGTAACGTCAGTTTCTGAAGCCGGTGCAAAGTTTGGACTGCAAGCAGTATTGGTTTGCATGGTGTTCATTGAATTTGCCATCACCTCCCAAAGCACACGCAAAAAAAAAAAAACGTTGTAAAAACGTCACTGGATCAACCAATTTCGAATCGCACTGTTTTTTCTTTGCAGCTGAATTCCTTGCACGCACTGAAAGAAATCGGGGAACCCCATTTCTTACAATCTGACACCCCATACTCCAAAATACTCCTAAATTAGGCCCCATTTTCATGATTTTAGGATGTCATGGGTGTTGTGACACCCGAAACGGGAGCCCCATTACCTTTTGACGCCCCAAAAATGTACATGACCCCCTTGGGAGAGGTTCGGCTAGCGAACTCCCCAAAAATTGCAGGCCAAAAAATTGGAGTGTCGCTGAGACACCCCCGTTGAAACCCCTCTGGGGTGTCATTATCCTGGAGTGACACCCCGTGTTGCATTCCACCAACACAGGTGCTGCCATCTGCCCCGGGCGCCGTCTCCGCGCTGTGATCGGCTATATTTCTTTCGGGACGCGTAAACTGCGAATGTTTTTTAGCCTCACCGAAGGTGTTGAAGACGCCCTTTCTTGCAGCATCATTCGTGTTCATTAAAGTGCTTTGTGTGCGCCGTATCGAAGGATAATATCGGTAGGCCGAAGGTAGAGCTTCAAATCCTGCCGATAGATGGCGCAAACTAAAGTTGGTAAAATCGGGACCTGTTTTTCACGAATGGCTGGTGCATGTTTGGAGCTAAGGCAAAAGCGTGCATAGCGTAGAGTGGCCTACTATATCACCAGACTTGTGCCGTGACCAAAAATCAAGATCCAGGATCCTCAAGGTCCCACGGCAAATTCAATTTCTAGAATCCAAGGTTTCCAAGGTCCCACGGCAAATTCAATTTCTAGAATCCAAGGTTTCCAAGGTCCCACGGCAAATTCAATTTCTAGAATCCAAGGTTTCCAAGGTCCCACGGCAAATTCAATTTCTAGAATCAAGGGTTCCAAGGTCCCACGGCAAATTCAATTTCTAGAATCCAAGGTTTCCAAGGTCCCACGGCAAATATACATTGCAGGATCCACAGTCCCCAAGGTCCCACGACAAGAATGCATTGCAGGATCCACAGTCCCTAGGGTCCCACGACAAGCGTGAATTTCAGGATCCACAGTCCCCAAGGTCCCATGATAAGTATACACTTCAGAGTTCAGGGTCCACAGTCCTCAAGGTCCCACGGCAAGAATACATCTCAGGATCCAAAGTATTCAGCGTCCCACAACAAGAACTTAAACTAACATTCTGATGAGCAGGCTTACTTCTAAATATTCTGCCAACAGATGCCCAGCAACATTGAAAGGGGCAGAACCTATGCAAACCTGTGGTGGTTTTATCATTTACCAACATACTACATAGGTAGGGGGAGCTTCAACACAAGTCAAAGTTAAAGATGAATCATGATATCAATCTCTCCTTCTTTAGCCGGACAAATTCATAAAAATATAGGTAGGTAATAGGTACCTTGCATTTTGTATTGTCATGTTCTTTCAAATCAATCTTACCTGATCATTAGAAATGTAGGATAGCACCTTACAGTTATTGAAGACAGAAATCCAAGCATTCTTTCAGGCAAGATAAAAAACCAGAAATAAAACCTACAGGCTTCAAAAAAAATGGAAAATTGAATTGGATAGGTATATGCTTTCGATTTTCTGCACATTCAGTTACATAATACCTAGAGCTCTGTTCGCACCCCGTTTATTTATCAGCAGGCTGCGACCATGCTGGTAACTTCTTGGCTCCTCATTGGTCGAATTCAAGTGGTCTATTCGTTACACCAATAAGAGGCCAAGCCGCGCCAGCAATAACCGACAGCACGCTGATATAAAAACAGCGACCGAGCAGGGCCCTGGATAAAAACTCAAATATGTTCTAAGTCTTGTTTGCGCGAGCGCTCACAGAAAAAACTGATCGATTAAGCCAATAGAATTAGAGTATCAGCGAGCGCAAACCTTACTTACTGTTCATTCACATTAGCTTGAAGGCTCTGAACAAAATTCCATCTGACAATTTTTTCGTCAGACGGTTCTTCGTCGGCAGATTTTCGTCTGACTTTTTCGTCTTGCATTTATTCGTCTGTACGAATTGATTTGGTGCATTTTTCGTCGGAGTGTTTTACTGTCCGGCATTTTTTTCGTCTGGGCGAGGCGGAAAATGTCCTTACGAAAAAAATGCGCGGACTTAAAAATGCACAGGCGAAAGCCGAAAAATGCATAGACGAAAGTCTGCAGACGAAAATCTGCAGACGAAAAATTGTCCGACGAAAACCTGCTAAACGGAAAAGTTGAACTGTCATGGAATCATTGCTTATATTGGATGCTCATTGCGCAATGGTGATTTGATGACTTGCAAATCGAATAAGTTTGACACTTGCTTGGTCAGTGGGTCAGGGTAGCTTCCAAGTAGCTTCAAGCCCGGCATATCACAACCCAGAAAACAAGGCCCAGAAAATATGTGAGGTGAGATTAGAAAAAAAAAACTTTCCAAACCACCACTGACCACTGTTTGACAGTTTCATAATCCATAACATTGATAATGTAAAAAGCTACCAGGTCTCTTGTTCCAGTTCTGCCTCACAGCCATGACAATGATTTGGCTCTGTATATGTCTACACAGTCTGGTTCATTTTCTCTTCATGTATCTATCTTAGCCCCTTGCAGCTGGTCGCTCAGTGGCTCAACCATAGATATTTATTGAAGTGTTTACAGACAAAACCTAGTGCAGGGTCCTTAGTGGCCATGTGCAACATAAACCTCATGGTCCAGCTTCCAGGATTCTTGAGGTCCCTCAAGAATATGATGGCATAGATCCAGACCCTTCTCCTAAGATCCCATGACAAATAATAAAACTGGGACTGAAGGTCTGCATTCTGCAGGGTCTTCCAGCATATCAAAATTTTGAGGTCCTGACCCCCTGGGTTTCCATGGTTTCAGGGTTTCCATGGTTTCACGGCATATGAAATGTTGAGGTCCTGGGTTTCTATAAGGTCTCATGTTGATGTCACATGAAATGTTGATGTCCTGGGATTCCAAGGTCTCGCGGCATATGCAAATGTTGAGGTCCTGGGATTCCAAGGTCTTGCGACATATGCAAATGTTGAGGTCCTGGGATTCCAAGGTCTAGCGGCATATACAAATGTTGAGGTCCTGGGATTCCAAGGTCTCGCGACATATGCAAATGTTAAGGTCCTGGGATTCCAAGGTCTTGCGGCACATGGATGTTTTAAGGTCCTGGGTTTCCAAGGTCTCACGACAAAAATGACAATGCAAGGTCCAGGATCCATCAAGGTCCCAGACCTTGGACTCTGCGAACCCTGGATCTCGGACCTTTTTGGGACCTTGGCACAAGTCTGTATATCACGATGATATCTAGACTGATTACCGTGTCATACGTTGGTTGTGCACACTACAGGGCGCCGCAAGGCCGCGAACGGAAAGAGTAACTCCTCACCCGGTTATAAATATACTCTGAGATTCTCGTTCCCAGAGAGTTCCTATCATCCTTCCGGCTCTGCAATGGTCTTGTCGACCGAAAGGGCCTAACCCAACAAAACAAAAACAAACAATCCGAGAGACAACAATTTCTCATCTATAGTTTTGGATGAGTAAAGGGGAGTAGAGCTGCTCTGCTACATGAAGGCCCGTGATTACCCGCGTGGAGGTCAGGAAAAACGTGGTTATATCAGGAACTCAGGGGAGTTGAACCGTTGTCTTTTACATCCTGTAATGTGTGTTTGACACCCCGTCGGGTGCTTAGGGACCAAAAAGGGGTTCTCGGCTGATATTTGAGGGGTGTCACCTGGAGTCTAACGGAACCCCATGTGGGCCGGCGCTGACCCCCCTTTGGCGGCTGCGACTCCCCACTATGCGTCGAAACCCTCCTGGGGTGTACGCCAAACACCCCATTTATAATAGCTCAGCGACTCCCCTCAAAACACCCCACTCGGGTGTTATTTTTGACATGACCGTCAATACCCCGTACAGGGTGTCATTTTTTCTTTCAGTGCGGCTGACGTGGTCCCAAGGGGGAGTGAGGGGGCACTCGCAACGTCACGTTGGTGATAACTGCTCAGTGACGCTGTGACGTGACACATCGGGTGACAAGGTCAGCGAAGAGTGCCGGTCGTGACGCAGTTTGTGACGCGCCTGTCAGGGTCGTTTGACTCGTTTGTGTGTCAAACGTGGCATTCAAAAGTGTCGTTGTAACGTGACCTAGCCACCCAGCCCGCTAGTGCAGAATGCATTGGTGGTATTGTCAGTTTTCCATATTGCAGTCGTAGCCGAGCACCCTAAGTTGACTGCAAAGTATAGCTTCGCTTCATGGACCCTGCACTCCTTCCCTATATGTCCGCATGGTCGTGGTTGGTTTGATTGTCAAAAGTTTGTGGTGCGGACTGGTCGCATGAATTATCCAGACACAAATGAACTTCATTTCAATTAAGTGTGAATACTGCAGCGGCGTCTCTGAATATTTCATACAACCTGCAAAGGGATGGATCAAACAGTCTAATATTGTCATGGATCGACTTAGCAAAGCAAGGCATCAGACGGGTCAACGATCCACACCACACTGACACTGCCTCGACCTTTCGACGCGTCACTAACGCCTCCATCGGCACAGCTCGGACTCTCCGTCGCCAGTGCAGACACGGGCAGCGAACGCAGCTGCACGGGCAGCTGGGCAACTGTCACCCCTCCCCGTCACAGACGCATGAGGAGGGGGAGGGGGGGGGGGTAGACGGTGGCCTTGAGCTGTTGCAGGGTGCAGACAGATTGCTGGAGCCTGCGTCACTGCCCCCCCACCCCTTCCCCACATCCTCCGGACTCCTGTCATTCCTGCGGAGCGGTGCTGCTCCCGGGGCGAGCTGCCTTCCTCCCGCTGACTACAGGGCTGCCTTATCAGAGAGCAAGTGGAGGAATATATTCATTCCATGGAACGGTAGCCGTGATGTTGCTGGCAGATATCTTGTTCGATGATACGGTTGAAAGGGTACACTGTCCGAAGCTTGGTAAATATTTGAACGCATTGGTTCCTCTGCAGGAAGGGCATTAAACACAAACAAAATATTGAGGCTCAATCGTATACCGACACGGAGGTTTTTGTACCCAGTTTTAGTCATTCCAAAGTCACTTACCTAGCTTTCAGTGTTATGTTATAAAAGAATATTAAAAATAAAAGTGTATCCTTTTCCTGATTGGCCATATGCATCAGCACCACAGACAACGGAATCCTACAATCAGATCGGATCATCCCTATTCTCCTTTGCTGGTGTTCAAACGGTTTTGTCGCTGCATTCGTTACATGGATATCATCACAAGCCGCTCATGTGCACCGCATACAGAGCATTCATAATCTGTACCAATGTCACGTATTTCGCGCTGTGCCTAGCGGTTTTACCAGCAGTTGCAGTGGGGCGGTGGCAGCTTTGCTCTCCCGCAAAGTTTGACGTCATCTCTGGTGTGCCAGGCTGGAGCACGAATGTGAATTAGCAGGGTGACCATGAAAGCTCCATTGACCGTGTGGGGCGCAATCTGGTTGAACGCTTCCTGCCACGGGTGTGTTGGAGCTAGGAGTTGAATTCAACTGCGAATGTCATAGCATGGCTCAGCAACTATTTTGTCCTCCCATTATGCGTTAGGCCACGTCAGAAAACCTACTGTCGGACCGTTCGATGCCAACTGTTGGGTGAAGGGAGTGGGAGTGAGAGGTAACTATTCTCAGCGCAGAATGTCCCGTGTCGGTCAGGGCAGGTGAAATCCCTCCAATGATACGATCCCCATGCGTCTCGAGGCCGCCATATAGTCGCCACATGGATCTAAAGGTCAGACCGACGACGACCACCGGACCACCGGCCTCGACGCATTCGCTGAAAATCCAGGGTATCACACATCAACAATTCACTGGCGAGAGCGTCTAAATGTCACAGCTCGCATGTTCACGACCAGTCGCTGATGGGTCGATGATGCCCCGTGTCTTCAGGGTGAGACAGTGCAAATGTTTCACGTCACATCCCGTCGCATCCCGTCACATTACGTGACTCACCTTCAGGTCTCGGTGAACGATGCCGTGACGGTGGCAGTAATCCACCGCCGAGGCGATCTGAAAGAACTTCCTCTGCGCCTCAGACTCCCTCAATCGGCCGTTGTGAGAAATGTACTCTGCAATGGAAAACGCTGGTCAGATTCGCAGCTTATGTAAGAGATTGATTGCTATCTTCGACGAATTTTAGTTATCGACTTTCCATATTTGGCAATTTCGAGGAGTGGATTATTACAGTTGATCGTAACTGAGGGGTATAGGCGGGTCCACCTGGCGACTGGTCCGACTATCGAAAGGTCGGCATGCGGTCGGCGGCGCGAGTCACCGCTGTCGGTCCCACACCGGTCGATGGCAGTTCCGACAGTTTTGCACGCGCCGTCACGGAACACGACCGACTAATGGACGTATGGACATTGTGCATACATATGTGTGCTGTTTCGCCCGGCTGCCACCGGCCAGTGACGACACACCTGCACATAGACATAGACATAGACATAGACGTGTATTGAAGCCATCCACGATACACTCGTGGCTATTACGGCCGCTCGTACAGGGCTAAAACTCTGCATGGGACACATAACATAAAATAACGTGATAAATGCGCTCAAAGCCCGTACACACAAACAAACATACCATGCACTCATACAGACTCATGGCCGCTGTCTAAGTCACCTCGCCTCCCCGTAGGTGGGATTGGAGGTGCCGACCAAATAGGTGGGCCGGTAGACGCGTCAGTTCTGACGGGAGCTGGTTGTAGGCGAGGGGCGCCCGGCAGCAGAACCGGCGCTGCCCCATCGCTGACCGCGATCGTGGGACTGACAGATTGCGGTCCTGTCTGGTGGATCGCTGCCGCGTCTGCGATACCTGCACCAGCTGGGCAGCCAGGGTTTCTGGCTCGCCTGATCGCCGCACCTTGTGCAGCAGGCACAGAGAGTGATACTGAGCAAGCTGCTCAGCGCTGAGCCAGCCCAAGTTATCCAGCAGGTCCGATACATGGTCGTACTTTTTGCGGCCGAAAATCACCTTTGCAGCATAGTTAATTATTTTTTGGAGCCGAGAGAGGTTTGTCTGCGTGCAGTTGCCGTATACTGAGATGCAGTATCGGACCTGCGAGAGAACGAGGGCTTGGACGATGACGGTGACAGCCGATGGTGGGAGGTGGTTCCTTAGATGTGATAGGCCATGAAGGGTTCCGAAACAGCGGTTTGTGAGAGAAGAAATGTGACTAGTCCAGCTGAGCGTGCTATCGAATGTTAAACCGAGATTTCTAACTTCCGAGACAGGGAGTAAATCATGATCGCGGAATTTGACAGAGAGGCCGGGAACGTTGCGCAGATTTTGAGAGCTTCCCAACAACATCAGCTGAGTTTTTCCTGCGTTAACTTTGAGGCCGTTGGCCTGGAACCAAAGGTCGATGGAAGTCAGCACTGCTTCCATCTTCCTGACCACGCTTTGCATGTCAGATTTTTTGCCAGAGACCAGAATTTGTGTGTCATCGGCGTACTGTGCTACCACTGCGTCTCCGGTGAACAAGGATAAGTCGTTCGCGAAGACGCAGTAGAGCAGAGGGCCGAGAGCAGAACCTTGGAAGACGCCGATGTTGTTGGGAAGAGGAGATGACTTTTTGATGTTACCCAGATTGTCTGTGAAGCAGACGCTCTGGGTATGATTTTGAAGGTAGGCCGAAAACCATGTCGTTTCTACTCCGTGAAGTTGTAGTTTAGTGAGAAGTTTTTGATGGTCTATCACATCAAAGCATTTGCTCAAGTCCAGCAGGCAGAGAAGGGAGAGGTCGCCGTGGTCGTTGGATGATAGGATTTGGTCGGTGATGGATATCAGCGCGGTTTCAGTCGAGTGACGATGACGAAATCCGTGCTGAGTTGGGGATAGGAGATGGTTTTGTGAGAGGTAATTGAAGAGCTGCTGGTGGACGGCACGCTCTACAATTTTGGCAAAGACGGGAACGATGGAAATGGGTCGGAAGTTGGAAGGATCGGAGGGGTCGCCGGACTTGTGGATGGGATGGACGAGGGAATGTTTCCAGGGATCAGGAACGTCGGCGTTGGAGATGCTGGAATTGAGCAAATGGAGGAACACACCTCCGATGACATCAAAAGACAGGCGAATCATGTGCATGGTGATGCCGTCCTCGCCGCAGGCGGAGGATCCGTTCATGCCAAACACAATATTACGCAGTTCAGTCAGGGTCAGCGGTGACAAACTAAACGAACACGCACCCACACGGGGCAAGCGACAGGGGAGGTCAGGGGATACCCCTGATCCCCTCACCTCTCTCGCTACACGTGGTCCAACACCGACAAAAAACTGGTTCAATTGATCTGGGGTAGCATCGGGTAGCGCTCTGTCCGCCTTACTGCCGCCTACTACCGAGCGGACAGCCTTCCACATAGAGGAACGGCCGTCCTCACTGATTCGCCGGCGCACCTCCGAGCAGGTGTCAGAGCGGATAGCCGAGCGCACCGCGCGGTTCAGGTCCTTATAAACAGGCGAGCCGTGCCCGTGGGTCCTCAGCGCCTGGCGGCGGCGAGCCATCAGCTCCTTAGTTGCGTCACTCACCACTGGCGCACTGGCGTTCCTGAACCGGACAGTTCTCATCGGCGCATGGACATCAATAATAGGCCGAAAGGTACACAGAAACGCATCCCATTTCAATGACACGGTCGGGGCGGCGTACACGCTGTCCCAGCACGCACGGTTCAGGTCCAGGTGAAAGTCTGGGACGTTTAGCCTACGGAATGATCGGGTGCGTACCGTACGTGCAGGGAGACGGTAACGAGGCACATCGATGACAGTCCGAACAAACCAGTGAGGACTAAAATCGCAAAAGCGGGTGGTACAACGGTTCACGACGGTTACATGAAGTGATGAATACATCTAACAGTGATCCAGTTGAATAAATGCACTTGAATAATGCAGTTGAATAATGCACTGTTGCTGAGTGACGATTGTGGACACGGTCGCAGGCTAATTCGAAGCATTGATGTGTTCTCACGAAGAGGGGTTACTAAACGGGCCGATGAGCATATTCCGGGCATGCTCATTGATCTAGAGACGTAACAAAGATGTAAGGAGATCAGCGAGCAAATCGTATGCTAAATTTAGGGTTCCGGGACCGGCGCAGCTTATCGCCAAATGCAATTGGAGTTTTGGTCGTTGTGATCGTTCGCTTGATGAAGTTTGCGGGGATTTGCTATTGAATTATATCCAAAAATACCTTGGTAAATACCCACCGAATGACGACATTTGGCTTAATGAATAGATTTGGCGAGCTTTACCGAAAACGAGAATCACATGCAAGCGGGAGCGCTGACTGCAGCGTTTAATGTGATTGCATCGTCCGAGCATAAAAAAACATATCTGAAAGCCATAGCAACCACAGAAATATCTCATGCCGCTAATTGATACATCTGACCCCACTTTATGCTTCGAACAAGCTTGGTATACCTCTCGGGGCCGTTATGTTCCCGTCTGATGCGGCACCGCGGTGGGACCCAGCCGTCATTAACATCTTACATCATACGTCTCTGTCTGCGAGGGGACAGGAGGTTCCTGGCAGTCTGCCCTGGCCGCTGATGGCCTCTCTATTCGTATGGAGATGACGCCATCTAAAAACGAGGTCTCCGCCCGCGGGCCGGGGTGGCGCCGCGAGCCTCTCTGTTCCCATGCCCGTTCTCCACCCGAGCTGATGTAACAGCTTCACAGCTGCCTCGGAGGTCAGTGCCACTCATCTCTGGCCGCCCTCCGGCTTCGCAGACCAGTTCGTGAGCGGTTCCAGCATGTTCGAGCTGGGCAGATGTGACCCCTGACCCGACAGCCGTGCCCTGTATGGGCCCGACACACCGCTGGAAACGGTCCGACCTTGCCTACCGCGATCGACGCCTCCGATAGCGGAATATTTTATGGCCGTCGCGCACACAATCTCCGTTTGCGTAACGTCATACCGATCGTGCGTGACGTCACATCTTTCTAGTGACGTCATACGGCCGTTGACAGTCAACCCCGCACCATCTCCAAGCGCGGGCGATCTAACATTGGCTGCAGGTCGAGCCAGTGACGTCATCTACTGATGACGTCACAATAGGCCATTTATGACGTCACAAGCGGCTGTGTCGCGGTCCGCCCGCCCGAGCGGCTGGCGGCGACGGCTGCGGCAGAGGCGTGCACGCTTGGAGCACCGTGCATAGCGCAGCGTCAAGTCACGTGGTATATGTGCTGACTCGTGACCCTGAATAGAGACGGCTGACAGGGAGGGGAGAGGGAGGAGGGGGCGGTGACCGGCTCGGTGTGGTCCGCCCTGACCAGGAAGCTGCTGAACGATAGAATGCAGCGCGGGCGATCGCGGGAAACTAACAGGAGCTATGGAATCCAGACAATAAGCGTCCCGATCTGTGGCAATCACACCTATGTACATTTTTGTTTTTGAAATCACAAATAAAATCGTTCCAGTAGATGGGATATTAATCATGTTTTTGAATGCGGAGTTTCCTATTTCAAAGCTGGTCGCCGGCAACTAATAACAAGCCTAACAGAAGGTCGCTACTAATGGGTTGAGTCAGCCAACAGACAAAACACAATCGGATTACATCGTAATACCCATGTGTCAGCCAAACATCAAGGGCTCGGGTGTTATTCGCTGTTACTCGGATAATTACAAACGACACGGTTAGAATAGGGTAGTGTCGGCAGTCATTTTAAATCACGAAATGAACTCTTCATGATACGAATTCTAAAGTGAAACAACTAAACAAATAAACTATGGAGGTTGTAAATAAATGGACTAGCTAGAAATATAGAAATAGAGAAAGGGCGAGCGAGAGAGAGAGAGAGAGGGGGGGAGAGAGAGATCCGGTCTACTCACCGAAGATGTCGCCTTGGCTGGCGTATTCGGAGACGATATAGAGCATGCTCTGCGTCTCCATAACCTGAAATAAACGGCAATATTCTCTCAGCGCCTGGGTGACGATCGGCCGCACTCAGGCGCGGCGGCAATCGGTCAGGCATGAGCGCTGTGATCTGATCCAGTGATTGACCTCTCGAGGTGAGCTATTTCCGTCACGGAGATCGTGATGCGTCACTGTGCGCGTGACGGTGTGAGGAGCTCACCTGGTACAACCGAATGATGTTTGGGTGACTGAGGCGCTTCATGATTTCCACTTCACGGTACACTTTCTTGAGATTATCGGGAGTTAAGCTCATCTTGTCAATGATCTTTATCGCCACCTGGAAAACAGACAAGATGTTAGTGCATGGACCTTAAGGTTTCAACCTTGCACGGTACGTCGCACATTTGCCTTTTTGGTCGAGGCAAAGAACCGCTTAATGAATTCCGACTAATTAAACATAGGTTTATAAGAATGTAGCCGGGCTAATCGAATTTTTTATGTTTTGCATATCAAGTATTATATATTAACCCTATTAGTGGCAGGGGGGGGTTGTTTTTATCCACCCCTCAGGTTTTTCGGGAATATCTCCGAAACCGCTGAAGCTACGATGCTGAAATTTTCTGACTTTTCCTAAAACTAAATTGGGCACATTCCCTGAAAATTTCAAGTTCATAACTTTACCAGGGGCGGCTCCAGAGCACTGGGAATTGGGGGGTCCTATTCGTGAAGCGAGTCATTTGGGCGAAGATCACGATGCTGCACCAGTTTTACGAACAGTGAATGAAAGGTATCATGTGATAACATATAAAAGTTATTGTGCATCCTCTTTTGACACGTTTTTGCTATAATAGGCGGATCCAGGCGTCCAAAAAGGGGGGTTATTTTTTACCTCCCAACATAGGTGCCCTGACACCGCCTATGCATGACCAATACAATTTTAGTCGTTCTCTCATAAGAAAATTGTAACATAACAAGACCATTGCCACCCTTTTTAGAAACAGTACCAACAAAAACCTTATTTACTATACTTTTTGTGTACCCCCAATCTCAATGATCTGTATCCGCCTATGATTTTTGAAAATGCATATTTTTAGGATCCATGTGAATTCCTGGTTCATTCTCTATCGATCGGCAAAAGTTGCGTTAAGATTGGTTCAGAAACCTGGCCGTGATAAACAGTCTAAAATGTATCTGCAATTTGACCGTTTTTACCCCCCTCTACCCCCCTATTGATATTTTTTAATTTTATTTTTTTAGAAATGTAGATCTCGTTGAGCCAAATCGAATGCCGTTTGAATTTTGAAAATCGGCCGGTTAGATCTCGAGATATCAAGGGGGGGTCGTAAACAGCCCCCCCCCCCCCTGCCACTAATATGGGGTAGCCAGGAGCCTGCCACTAATAGGGTTAACCCACGAGCCGCTGGGGGGGGGGGGGCATAAAGTTGCCCCCCTTTACGTTTTGTGAAATATCTCCGAAACCTGATGAGCTACGAACGTGAAACTTGGCATTGTTTCAAATGAATACATAGGCAATGTTTGAGGAAAGTTTGGTGGTTGTAGCACCCAAGATGACGTGACAGTGACGTCATAAAGTTTTGCCATTTTCCGATATGGACCGTTTCTGATGACGCCGAGCATGAAACTCAACTGTAAATGAACTAGACAGCACCTGCTGTCATCCTATAACATCTAACTACACTTCCATCTAGTTTCTTACCAATAATGGGTCCTTTATATTCGGTCCCGTATATCTGATGTATCGTGAGGAATATGAGAGTCGCAAATTTATAATTTCACTTATGACGTCACTGTGACGTCATTTCAAATGGGATCAACACCAAATTTGGACACAACCTCGGCTAGGTATTCAGAAAGATGTGTGCAAAGTTTCGCTTTTCTATCTCTTCGCGTTGCGACAATATCGTCGCAGAAGTAAGGGGGGCAACTATATGCCCCCCCCCCTCCCCCAGCGGCCGGCGGGTGGCGCGGAGGCCCAGCGGCCGCCGGGTTAATTGGTACCATAGGTCGTTGTCTTGGTGTGCTTCATGTTTGCATATTTTCAAGCTAATGTAATGTCGCCATACAAATCATTTGGGGCATGCACAATGCACATAGCAGCGCTAATGAGCATTGCTGTTCAACACTCAGCTTTTAATTTTGTTCGGTGCAAAATCGAGCAGTGTTTCCGAGTGACTAACGATTTGACCTTTGCTATATTTTTAGGTTGATGGTAACGGCTTTAAATTACACACATCAATTAAGAATGAATGCAATTTTGCGTGATAACATCCAGCCATGAATGAAAATGTACAAAATGGACACTGCACAATGCATGTCACCGACGAAAGTGTTCGGATCAACCCGCGCTACCGCTGTGCCGCCGTGATAGCCGGCCGGCCGCCGTGACACCGCGGCGCCGCCGCCGCTCGCTGCAGCCGTCCCGCCGCCGCACCGCCGTCACCCCCGTCCAGACTCGGGATGAGTTGTGAGGCATTGTGCAGGGCGGGGCCGCGAGCAGACGCGGCCGGCGGTCGGTACGCGTGCCGCCGACGCTGCCGAGACGCAGCAGCGCCGCGGCCGCCACCGAGACCGAGATATAAATTAAAGACACGTCGTTTTAAGGCACGTAGGCCGCCAAGCTGGCGCCTTCAGCCACCTCCCCGCTGCAGTGCAAGTTTGCACTCGTTTGCACACGTCTTAAGCATTGCGTATAAAATGTGGGTCACGTACGACCCCGGCAGAGTCTCACTTCGACCGTCGCGCTGTGCGCACGGACTGATCTGCCCCGCTCGACGCCTCGCCCGGCTGAGCGGGGACAGAGTACAGAAGCACGCGCGCAGACCGACTCTCCTGCACGCAGCCGCGCCCGGCGGGGCAGTGTCAGTGCTTCAGATTGTACAGTGAATGTGAATGGTGCTCCGTGTCTGCGTGTCTCATCTACCGGTTTTCTTCACAACTGCTTCCGCTTCTTGCTTCGCGTATACTTCAATAAATCCTCTACGGGAAATCTTCACGTCTATCTACTACTGAAAATCGCCGAATATCAAAAAACCCAGGAGCTCACATAGCAGGCGGGCGGGCTACGAATGTCGCACAAACTCACCGAATAAAATACAGTCCACATCCAACCAGAAAAGAACTCCGAACGACAGTTTGTCGGCGACATTTGCTGGTCCTCCGGGCCGGATCCTGAACTATGGCAAGTGGAGAAGCAAGCCCGTCTCTAGAGCGAATGGGGGAAAGTGACAAAGAAGAAACCGCTGACATGGAAGAAGTACCAGCTGAACCAGCCGCTGCAGGTCAAGGACAAGCTGCAGTGACTACAGCCCGAGAAGAACCACGAGAAGGCCAATGCTCCAACGGGGAGTGGCGGCACCTCAGACAGGTGAGAGGTCGTCATCGGGCGGCTCTCACAAGGATTTTCCGGCGCGCTGAAGCTCTCGTGACAGATAGAGCCTCACGCGTCCAGTTTGGAAATATCCGCAGAGAAATGAACAGCGCTTTCCAAGCGTTGATGGCCGTTCACGAATGTATCTCTGGATACACGCAGAGTGAGGAAGAAAAAGAAAATGAGGCTCAGTACTTAAGCGAAGTTCGTACGGAGAAAGAGAGAATCGAGGAGAAAATCGAGACTTTCATGACAAGCACCACAGACGAACTACAGCTGACCTCTACGAGACAGACTGACTTCAGCGAGGATGGAGGAGGGCAACCTGAAGACGGCTTGAGACGCTCAGTGTCACGCATGACCCGTAGCGCCGCTCGCCCAGCAAGGTCACAGGTCAGTGGCAGCTCGGCGGCCTCTCATGCATCAGCTGAAGCCAGGATATCATCCAAACTGAAGGAGTTACGCGTGCGCCAGCTGGAGAGAGAAAGGACACGAGAACAAGAGCTGCGCGAACAAGAACAAAAGATAAAGCAACAAGAACAAGAACTGCAATTCGAGAGAGACCTTCAGAAAGCCAGAGATGAAGCTGAAGCTGCCCGACTGGAGGCGGACCTGAGGGAAGAAATGGAAGACGAGCTCAATGCAGACAGGCGAGACGATTTTGTGGATGAAAATCTGGGAGAACCAATCACCGAGAAAAGCGTTTCTCAAAGGCCGAACTGCTCCAGATCACAACTTCGTTTCTCCGAGCCAGTCTCCATTACGCCCAGAGAACCTCTAGAACCTCTAACCGAAATCAGAGAAGAACCTCCGCAACTAGAACCTCCACGAATGGCGCCCAGTCCCGGTATGTCCACAAGCCAGACGTCATGGATAGATCAGCTGCGACCGACAGCTGTACCACGTCCGGCTCCTACGACATCCGCGTTCACTAAGAGCATCCCCCGTCTCCAGCTGCCGACCTTCTCAGGCAAGCCGTCTGAGTGGCCGCGCTGGATCGGACTGTTCCGAGCGCTCGTGCACGACCAGCCATCGCTCAGCGACGCGGAAAGAATGGCTCACCTGCAAGCGTCAGTGATGGGACAAGCGCAAGAAGCCATCGCTGGCATGTTATTTGACGGCAACCTCTACCAACAAGCTCTCAAAACTCTACAAGATCGTTTCGGCCGAAGCACGGATGTGATTAAGGTACATCTCGAGAAAGTGTTCTCGGCTGAACCTCCTCAGAAGAACAGTGTTCGATCGTTGGAGTACTTCCATTCCGCCCTGCACTGCGCGGTCACGCTCATGCAGGCCCAAGGATATGAGGCGGACCTGTACAGCACAGAGAATCTCCGAAGAACGGTGGTCAAACTTCCAGAATATCTACGGCGTGAATGGGGTAAACATGTGCTCGAACTCCACCCAAGACATCCATCACTCATCGACCTGGACGTTTGGCTGCTGAAGCAGGTCCAAATTGCATCGCTCTGCCAAACCGCTGAAACGCCGAGTGACAGGCGGGGGAGAACCAGAGACCAGACGACTAAGCGAGCAGCGCATGCTACCGCAACTTCGTCACCAGCCACTCCATCAACGGCACAGAAACCAGGTGGGAATGCGTCGTGTCCGAAGTGCGGTGGTGAGCACAGACTGCACCAGTGTCGTGAGTTCAAAAATCTGGACGTCGAAAGAAGAACCGACCTAATATTCGACAAGGGACTGTGCCTCTGGTGTCTGCAAAGGGGACATCTAGCCAGAGAATGTCACAACACCAAGCTCTGTGGTGTAAATGGGTGCCAGAGACGCCATAATCAGCTGATACATGGCAGCACCAAACGAACCACGCCCCTCACCGACCGCTCGGGAGCCGTAGCCAGTCGGCCTGCCAATGAAACAACTTCAGCGGCAGAAGGAGAAGAGGTACGTGTGGTGGCTGCATCTACCTCCATCGGAAAGACGGGCGGAACTCTTCTACAAATCGTTCCAGTTCGAATCCATGGAAAGAAGGCAGGAACTCACCGTGACACCTATGCTCTTCTCGATTCAGGGTCAGAATCTTCCTTCTGCAGTGAAGCTGTGCTGAGCCAACTGGGAATCACAGGACAAGACGAACAGCTGTGTCTTCAGACAGTGGAAGGAACTGGAAAACCTCAAGCATCAACTAGAGTGAAGCTAGAGCTGAGCTCTGTGGCCCCTGGGGAAACTCGAAGAATCATCGTGCCTGAGGCGTGGTCTGTTCCATCTCTCGACATCTCCATGCCGAACGTCTGCAAGAAGCAGCGGGAGAAGTGGCGTCACATCAAGGACTTGGACATTCCTCAGTGCTCCCATGGACAGGTGGAACTGTTGCTCGGAGCTAACGTCAGCGAAGCAGTCATCCAGCAAGAGGTCCGGGTGGGTCAACCAGGCCAACCGATAGCTGTACGTACTGCTTTTGGTTGGACCCTGACTGGCGCTGTGTCCGACCTGCACCCTGGAAAACATGGACGAACTAGAAGAGCGATGTTCATCCAGAAAGGCTCCGCTGCTGACGAGGAACTGGACAACATGCTGAAGGACTGGTGGACAACTGAATCCTTCGGAGCCAAGTATGAAAGGTCAGTGTCACAGTCGAAAGAAGACCGTCGAGCGCAAGAGCTTCTAGAGTCAACAACCACCAAGTTAACCGGCAACCGCTACGAGACTGGCCTCCTCTGGAAGACTGACGACGACACGCCGTTTCCAGACAGCAAGGTGATGGCTACAAAGAGACTACACGGCACCGAGAGGCGTCTGGTAAACGATCAAGAGAAAGCAGCAGCTTACCAGGCCACGATCGATGCATATGTAAAAAAGGGCCACGCCAGAAAGCTGTCCAGGGAGGAGGCACAGCTCCGGCTACCCAGACGCTGGTTCCTACCACACCATGCCGTGACTAATCCCAATAAGCCAGGCCGCTTCAGGATAGTCTTCGATGCGGCAGCCAGATCGTACGGAGCATCGCTGAATGACAAGCTCCTGACCGGACCAGACCTGCTGAAGAACCTCACCGGCGTCCTGCTCCGTTTCCGAGAAGAAAAAGTCGGCATGGTGGCAGACATCCAAGAAATGTACCACCAGGTCCGTGTCATCGAGAAGGACCGACCTGCGCTCAGCTTCCTGTGGCGCGACCTGGATCAAACTAGAGAACCAGACATCTACAAGATGCAGGTGACCATCTTCGGCGCCAAATCGTCTCCAGCGTCTGCCAACTACGTCCTCCAAAGAACAGTCGCGGACCATGGAGAAGACTGCGGGCTGCCAAAGAAGGCCGTGGAAACTGTGAAGAACAGTTTCTACATGGACGACTTCTTACGATCAGAAGAACATGAAGATGATGCGTTGAAGACGACGAAGCAGGTGACAGAGACACTCTCCCGAGGCGGCTTCCATCTATCCAAGTGGGTAAGCAACTCGCGGCGCGTCCTGGAGAGCATTCCCCGAGAGAAGCGCGCCCAGCCGGAACTAGACCTCACAGAAGCGGAGCTGCCCACACAAGGTGCTTTGGGAGTGGTCTGGGATGCTGAAAAGGACAGCCTGAGCTTCAGATTCCGAGACTCAAGCGTCCCGATGACAAAGCGGGGAGTCCTCCAAAGGACTGCGTCGATCTTCGATCCTCTGGGGATCGCCGCGCCCTTCGTCATCAGAGCCAAAATGTTCATGCAGCAGCTCTGGACCAAGCAACTGGACTGGGACGACGAGCTGGATCGTGAGGAGCAGAAAGAATGGGAAGAATGGCTCCAAGAACTGCCAGCACTGAGAAACATCAGTGTCCCACGCTGCCTCCGTCCAACATCAAGTGACACAATAGCGCGTGAGCTTCATGTCTTCTGCGACGCATCAGAGGGAGCGTTCGGAGCAGTCGCTTATCTCCGTACGACCTCACCAGACAGCACGCATTACTGCTCGTTCATCATGAGCAAGACACGAGTTGCACCGCTGAAGAGACTGTCGATCGTCAGACTGGAGCTGCAGGCAGCAGTGCTCGCAGTGCGCTTGGTGGACGCGCTCCAAAAGGAGATACCAGATCAAGTCAAGAAGGTCACCTACTGGAGCGACAGCCGGGTCGTCCTGCAGTACATCAGCAACGAGAGCAGACGATTCCATACATTCGTCTCAAACAGAGTGGCAGAAATCCACGACCTGTCAGACAAAGGTCAGTGGCGTCACTGCCCAGGACGACTCAACCCAGCCGAGCTGTGCTCCAGGGGTGAGACAGTGAAGGAGCTCGCCGACAACCCTCTCTGGCTATCCGGCCCAGACTTCCTCCGAGGCGACGAAGAAGGGTGGCCAGAACAGCTTCACGTTCAGAAGCTGGCTGAAGGAGACGTAGAAGTGAAAGTTGGAGCCTTCGCCACAGTCACGGTGAGGGATCCAAAGGCAGCACTGCCGACACCGAGCAAATTCTCGTCTTGGACAAAATACAAGCGCACGGTGGCCTGGATCCTGCGCTTCCTCCGCAACTCGAAGCTGAAAGGCGAGCAGAAGCGACAGCGAAACCTAGGCCCACTGACCGTGTCAGAGCTCCATGACGCGGAGAAGACCATCCTCCAGATGGTGCAGGCGGAGGCCTACAGGACCGAGCTGCACCAGTTACAGGCGGGTCAGCAGCTCAACAAGAAGAGCGGCATCGCCGACCTGTCACCAATCCTGGACGCTGATGGCATCTTACGAGTCGGGGGGCGACTAGAGAATGCCCCACTGGACGAAGACGCTCGCCATCCCATTCTACTCCCAGCAGGTTCTGATGTGGCGAGGATGATCATCTACGAAACGCACCGTCAGCTAATGCACGCCGGCGCAGAACACACCCTGAACGAAGTTCCCCAGAAATTCTGGATTCCGAGGGGTCGTTCGCAGGTAAAACGAGTCCTTATCGACTGCGCCATCTGTCGCAAGAGAAGGGCGAGACCTCAGCCTCCAAGAATGGCCGATCTTCCCGCTGACCGGTTCAACACCTCCCATCCGTTCAGCTTCGTGGGGATCGACTATTTCGGACCGCTCACAGTCAGGCGGTTCCGCAAGACGGAAAAAAGGTACGGCCTGCTGGTGACGTGTCTGGCCACGCGAGCCATTCATCTGGAAGTGTCCAACAGCCTGGATACTGACAGCTTCCTGATGGCCTTCCGGCGGTTCGTGGCACGCCGAGGTCGTCCAAAGAAGGTTTTCTCCGACAACGGAACAAACCTGAAAAGCGGGGAACGTGAACTCCGAGAGGCACTAACACAGTGGAACCAGCAGAAGATCTCTGACGAGCTGAGTCAGCAGCAGATCGAATGGTGTTTCAACCCACCAGCCGCGAGCCACATGGGCGGCATATGGGAAAAAATGATCGGCGCAGTCAAGAGAGCGCTATCAGTCGTGCTCGGCGGCGAGGTGACAACAGACGAGGTGCTGTCAACTGTCTTCTGCGAAATAGAGAGCATGATCAACAGTAGACCGCTGACACACGTCACAGACGATGTGAGAGACCTGACAGCTCTCACACCGAACCATTATCTCTTGGGGAGGGGAAGCCGTTGTCTTCCCCCTGGAATCTTCAGCAGCCAGGATCTGCACTCCAAAAAAAAGATGGAGGTACGTTCAAGCACTGACGGACCATCTCTGGCGAAGATGGAAAAGGGAGTACCTCCATACCCTGATCCACAGGAGAAAATGGCAAGCTGACCAACGGAACCTAGCAGTCGGCGACGTGGTGCTGCTAGCAGAATCTGACACGCCCCGAGGTCACTGGCCGCTGGCGCGCGTGCTGCAAGTGTTCCCGGGGCCTGACGGCCGAGTCCGCGCCGTACAGCTCAAGAAGGCAGCAGGTGGTACGTATACCCGGCCTGCCACGAAGGTGGCGCTTCTGGAACTTGCCCCGTCGCCTCCTCAGCCATCTCATTAGCCGACCGAACGCAAACAAGAAATGATGCTGGCTGGCTGTGGACTGTCGAGCCCACGCCCCCGAACGAGCTGAAGTAAGAAAGACTGTTGTGCGCGTACGTGCCTACGACGCACTCACTCTTCATCTGTATTTTGCATTGCCTGAACCTGAACTTCATAACTCGCGCATGTGGCCGTTTGTGCTTTGTAGTTTATTCGATTTAGGCGTGTAAATCGTGCTTGTTTGAACGTCTTTGTCGGTGATCGTGTCATTTTGTGTTCTCCCTGTGGTCAAACACGGGGGTGGAGTGATGTCACCGACGAAAGTGTTCGGATCAACCCGCGCTACCGCTGTGCCGCCGTGATAGCCGGCCGGCCGCCGTGACACCGCGGCGCCGCCGCCGCTCGCTGCAGCCGTCCCGCCGCCGCACCGCCGTCACCCCGTCCAGACTCGGGATGAGTTGTGAGGCATTGTGCAGGGCGGGGCCGCGAGCAGACGCGGCCGGCGGTCGGTACGCGTGCCGCCGACGCTGCCGAGACGCAGCAGCGCCGCGGCCGCCACCGAGACCGAGATATAAATTAAAGACACGTCGTTTTAAGGCACGTAGGCCGCCAAGCTGGCGCCTTCAGCCACCTCCCCGCTGCAGTGCAAGTTTGCACTCGTTTTGCACACGTCTTAAGCATTGCGTATAAAATGTGGGTCACGTACGACCCCGGCAGAGTCTCACTTCGACCGTCGCGCTGTGCGCACGGACTGATCTGCCCCGCTCGACGCCTCGCCCGGCTGAGCGGGGACAGAGTACAGAAGCACGCGCGCAGACCGACTCTCCTGCACGCAGCCGCGCCCGGCGGGGCAGTGTCAGTGCTTCAGATTGTACAGTGAATGTGAATGGTGCTCCGTGTCTGCGTGTCTCATCTACCGGTTTTCTTCACAACTGCTTCCGCTTCTTGCTTCGCGTATACTTCAATAAATCCTCTACGGGAAATCTTCACGTCTATCTACTACTGAAAATCGCCGAATATCAAAAAACCCAGGAGCTCACATAGCAGGCGGGCGGGCTACGAATGTCGCACAAACTCACCGAATAAAATACAGTCCACATCCAACCAGAAAAGAACTCCGAGCGACAGTTTGTCGGCGACAATGCACATGACATTTATTCACACAAATAATGAACGCGCGCATATTGTATAATGGATAATGGATAATGGATGGGCAATGTCAACTGACATTGCATTTATGACACTTGTGTGGTCGTCAACGTGGCTTCTGGTATTGCGTCTTCTAAAAGTGATGCAGCTATTTCTGCAAACATGGCCCACAATAATCATAACGAATTGCTATATTTCTTGTCCTCATGACAAGAAAGTAATGCTCCAGTAATGCAAGCACGACAGAATATGATGCATTCGGCATCTCAATCGCTAGTGGAAATACCAATAATCGTAATAGAAATATCATGATCTCGAGGAGGGCCCATCTACCGATAGGATACAGCTCAGCCGGTAAAATCTGGTCAGCGAGCACTCGGCACAAAGGAACATTGTGCATCGCACAGGCTGTCCACTGCCAGTGCGGTGGCACGCGAGGAAGCGTGCCTGTCGTCTCCCTCCCTCACTGTACGCATGTGTGCATAATTACATACACAGCTGCAGGGTGGGACATAGGACTTGTTTTTAGCCCCACACACCGTACATTAATACATTTTCAGCCGAATGCTACGACACCTGTGATGAATGCGTTCGCTCGCAGGTGACGCTGTAGCAAACTCTTTGTCATGCTCGCCACCCCACCAGGTAGTGTGCGTGCACGCTCCCCGCGGAGCACTCCATTACCATTCCAATCTCCCCTTCACTGCACTGCATAATCTTCCCTTTAGCGACGTGACCTCGCATATTCCTCCACGTAAAAATGTGCGCACACTGCCCTTCACTAGAGACGATCCCTTCACAATCGGCGTGACAACGCATCTCTCCAACGCGTTTAGCCTGAACACGCTTGACCAGTCAGCGTAGAATTTCCAATCGGAAGCGCGCCCAGCATACAGATTATCTGCGTATGGCGTCAGAGGTGGCCAGTCATCGGAGGTTCCTAACGTCGTCAGTTCAGCGGTACGAGACGACGGAAAGGGATTCAGAGAGACCTTTCTGTCAACTAGAAGCCCATCACCTCATCGAAGCTGCTTGGCAAAGTAAATGTTCCACCGGGAACCCAAGCCCACTCAACACTACATTCCCCTGCGGCTGGCTGACCGTACGGAGCAGACCAGCCGTCAGTCCCCCTGCTGACATTTACCACTGGCGGTCAGACAGTGACGGCTGTGGTGACCCGACAGCCGGTAACCTGGGAGGCCTTCTGGCGCTACCTCACACATCTGAGTCAGCCGACCGGCGGAAAAATTACGCCGAATGACGCGGCGAAAACGTAAATGTACTCGAAGCTGCGCGCAGAGCAGACGCCACCGTTCACACTGTATTGCGTCATCCAGTCCACAACGCGGTGTGATCACGCTTTTAGGTGTAACGGAGGACAAGCCACGGACGAGAGATTGTTCGAAGTTTTAAGTGAGGATTCAGTGATGTGCAAAGACACACGAGCACGGACTATCAGTTCTTGAGTTCTTTACCGCGAAAAACAAGTTCTGAGCTGATAAACTTCTTACTTAGCGGTCAGTATTCAGCTGACCATCAAGGTCTATTGTCGCCCGACCCAGTTCCGGACAGGCTCAGTTGTCGATAGATTTGTACCGAGTAGAACCGTAGTAGCCACTTGAGATGTCAGCGAGGCACTATCTGGGAGAAAAAGTCAAACACGGCAGACACAGATACTGCCAACCGTGACTGATAGCCCCGCTCTGTCGCCATTTAAAAGTTACCACAAACACGTATACCACAGACTTTCTCAGTGGAGTTGAATAATCAGGCGGTTCTTTGATGGGATTATGAGATCTGCCAGAGCTCGTTACTTTCGTAATCTGTTGTTGCAGTTCATAAGGTGCACACTGCACATTATGTAAATCCTTCCAGCAGCTAAAAACGGTTTGCATTAGTTATTCGTAGGTACTTCGCTACTTCAGTGTATGGGCACCTTATCCAGATTTTGGGATTTGTAGCCCGCCTTCACCAACAGTCTTATGCCTACAATGCAGTCCATAGGACAAGTTTAAGGAATGTGGCATGATTACGAATGACATATTTATTCGTTCATAATTGCAAGCTTTGCAATATCAAACGTAAGTATGTACGTTGTTACGACAACAGGCTGTCGACATCATTGAAAGTGAAAGCTGGTATTAGTGCTAACAACAAAGGAGTGTCTCTTGTTTTACCTCGAAATTAGCCTTTATTCTTATTTCATATATGAATTTGTCGCTTAGGCTGCATGTGGATCTGGCCTTTGAAATAAAACGAAAACAATGAATGGCCAACCGAGCAAAGGTCGGGAAGAACAAACCAGTGCCGTCATATCTATCGCCTCTCTCTCTCCCCCTCTCTCCCTCTCTGTCTCTCTCTCTCCTCTCTCTCTCTCTCTCTCTCTCTCTCTCTCTCTCTCTCTCTCTCTCTCTCTGTCTGTCTCTGTCTCTGTCTCTGTCTCTGTCTCTGTCTCTGTCTCTGTCTCTGTCTCTGTCTCTGGCTCTGGCTCTGTCTCTGTCTCTGTCTCTGTCTCTGTCTCTGTCTCTGTCTCTCTCTCTCTGTCTCTCTCTGTCTCTCTGTCTCTCTCTCTCTCTCTCTCTCTCTCTCTCTCTCTCTCTCTCTCTCCCTCTCTCTCTCTCTCTCTCTCTCTCTCTCTCTCTCTCTCTCTCTCTCTCTCTCTCTCTCTCCCTCCCTCCCTCCGCTGCAGCTGTAAGCACAGCTAATATCCCGGTTCCATCTGGCCCATCGCGAAAGCTCCAGTGTACTCGCGCCACACATGCCTTATCGCTCTCCCCTCCGTCACGTTTGGTGCTGTCGTCACACGCTGACGCCAATCCCTCACCTCACCACCTGCCCCCCCCCCCCCGCGTGACCCCCAAACTGTGACAGCTCCTCTCTTGCGGGGCCAGGAAGCCTTTCGAAGCAGCGTTCGAGGTGATTCTCTCCATCAGTTGGACGGGAGTTCACTGATCCATTTTGACTGGCGTCACACCCGTTTTGCGTCACTCCTCTCTTCCCGTCACGCTGCTTCTGAGAGTCGTCACATCGTCAAAACGCGCGCGACGTTAAATTCTATTGTCATTGTCCGCTCTGGTGGTCAGGCCCCGACCCGTTACGGCATGAGCGCGACGGCGTGACGCGACCTGGTGTGCCAGAAAAGAGAGTTCATTACGGTAACCTCAAAGCATTCTCGGCGGACGCTGACCCATCTGACTCAGGTAACAGCCTTCACCTATACCCCTCTAACCCGTGACATGACCTTGATCTTTCCCCGATGTTCGCCCGGGTCTGCAACCGACACCTCAAACAGATGGGCGCGCCAGCTGACGGTAACAGGCGGCCCCCGAGGACAGGGTAATTCATGGCGCCCATCCCTCCCCGCGGTGGTGACAGGGGCTAAATTTAGCGTGCACCCTGCAACCCCAAACATGTGATGCTGCAGAGGCATACTGCAACCATACCAACAGCGAATGCGGGTCATCACAGTCCCTCCAGACCACTGTCACCGGCACGGGAAGTCTAAACAGTCGTGCAGTCTCGCTGATAGACGGACGGTGACTGACGAGCAGAAGCCGCAGACCAGGAAGTGAGAAACCTCCCTGGGACTTCTTTGACGTCAGAGTGTCTGGCTAGGCGGTGGCGTCGAGAGCTTGGTTGATGCATGTGCAAAGGGATCGTGAGATATTGGTGGCCAGAACTGTCGCCACTGTTGTGGTAAGCCTAAGGAAGTGGTAGAGAGCTCCGACAATCGGCTAAAGACCGTGAGTTACCATAGAGTAGCTGAAAAACGGGGGAGTTTACTGTGAAGGACAGAGTCACGGAATTCACCACGGAGGACAGAGTTCGAGTCACACGTCACTATCTTCACCGACAGGATGTCAGCGCGTCACAGTCGCCTCTCTGGGGTACTATGTACTGCATTGTCCGAGCGCCTTCGCTCGCGGGCAGTCGGGCGATCCTTCACATGGGCTGGCTGTGAGCGTCACTTCAGACGGCAGAAATCAATGTTGCCGTGCTCCACCCTGGTGACCTTCTGATAAAAGAGCGGGCTTCAAAGCGCCGAGTCTGAGAAGACGTCACGAAATTCCTGTCCGATGCTCAGACCAAGTTTTGACGTAAGGTCAGGGCGCGATTCGTAAGCCAGTTGCTCAATGTCCCCGGTGGACTGATATGGGCATTATGCAGATTACAGAAACCACGCGGAAGGGAATGAACCGTGAACGATGATAATGCACATAGTGTTTATCTAATGCATATGTCAAGTTCAAGTCAACAAATCAATATGTAAATATGCAACTTAGTGCTAAACCCATTACAACAGAATTAACTATGCCAAAATCGGTTATATCACAATATCCTTATTCACGTAAATCCTCACACAGTGTTCGTGCTCATAAGAACGCCAAAAGCCCCTAGCGGCAGCCAACCCGCCGCGGTCGGCGCGTGGCCCGCTCCGAATTTGCCGGTGCCATGAGCACGGCGGCCAAACCGGTGTTGTCAGTCCTCAGCTGGTGGCCCGAGTCAGCTGAGTCTCTGACCGCACCAGGAAGCAGCGGTACCGGCGCCGGCCGCGGCTCTGCAGGACGGGCCAGACTGGTTACCGCTCCCCTCTGTAGGGCGGTATACGGCGGGCCGGACTGCACGGACACGGCACGGTAACGGCAGCCGACGGACCGGTCCGAGCGGGCTGCCGGTGACCAACGGTCAGCTGCCGTAGGTCCGGTCATGGGACCGATCATGGGTTTGGAAATGGGCCTGTTCCATTGTCCTTGGTTTGAGTGCCATAGCAGCTTGTCGACAATATTGCACGCTTATTGATTATCGATAAATTTGTCGGCTAATGAAACTAATCTTATCAGATGTCTTGAACAGTTGGTGTTGCACCAAGTCTATTTGTTTACATTCAAGCTTATTGCAATCTGTCATTCATTCTCGAGATAAACATGAATTGAATAGTGATAACGGTACCAAGAGCTCGCTCGATAAACTCAGCTGTACTTGTTACACCACTAACGCCATTCATTGATCGTGCGCGAGCGCTCATGACCAAAATGCCATCATCATGATTATGGCTAGGATCGGTTAGCAACCAGCCCCGTTAGCTTTCTGACGTCGTGCAAAGCGATGACAAGGGAGGAGTTTTGTGGAGGCAAACGGTGCCTGTTTGAGGCAGGTCGTGACGTAAAATAACGGTATTAATCTCCTCTCAAGTTTTGAACCACTCGACTGTCGGATAAGTGCTCATAAACCTTTCAACCGTGGCCATCATCCGCCGTCCGTAAGTGCTCAACGGCTTATTCTAAGCGCCGCCAGGTATATGTCTCTAAAAGGACTCACGGCAAATCCCAGCAGCCCTCTGAACCCGCCTCGTCTTCCATTTCGAGACACTAACTTTCCGACTCTGTCCCAGTACTACGTCTGAACGGAAAATCTCTGAGACAATTTGTCGAAAGTCATGCCCGAGTTGGCGTTCTGGGAAAAGAAGTAGGAGCGGCACGCCTGAAATGCCGCCGCTAACTCAATCTGGTCGACAATATCGACACAGGACACATATCCGATCACGGAGTGTGTCGACGTTCTCTGAACTCGGGTCATCCATCCTCGGTCTTCCATCTCGTCTTATCGAGCAGACCGCGGGGAGTTCTCGGCAGGGGAGAGCCCCACAGCTCAGCAGCCGAAGCCTGCAGTCGGTGTGCAGTTTAGCAGCTCACCAGAACATTGAACCGTAGACCTTCCGGGCCTTTACCAGCTCAGAACTTTACCAGCTCAGATTTTCGCTTGCTCAGAGCTTTGCTTGCTGATACATTCTCCAGCTCAGACCTTTGCTAGCTTAAACTTTTGCAAGAAGAAAGGTTTGCTAGCAGACACGTTTGCTACCTCAGCCCTTCCCCTCCAGGCTGCCGCTCGGCAGTAGCGGTGGAACACCTTTAATTAAGGGGCGCGCTGCCGACTTTTAGTTTCATTCTTTCCATGCAACGCCCACAGGGCTAATGTTAAAATGCCAAAATCAAAGGGGGGCATGGTGCCCCGGTGCCCTCCCCGTTCCGCCGCCTATACCGCTCGGGGGACGCGCGGTGCTCTCAGCGGAGGGACCCTCCCCGGGAGTGCTGGACCGTCCGGGAGGCGACTCCCACCAGGCTGCGCTGTCCTCCGGCGCTCGGCAACAGCCGCTATCGGCGCCGGCTCCGCTGGCAGACATTCGCGGCGCGCTCGTCGCCACCAATATTGACGGCAAGATGACGTCAGCGGAGTCGGTAGCGTGCGTCATCGCCGAGTTCGGGGCGGCGGCCGGCGGCGCGGCGGTCCGCGCCCAGCTGCTTCAGAGGCAAACAGCTTAGGGAGAGTGGGGCAAGCTGCTCAGGGCGCGCCTAGCTGCTCAGGGCAAACAGCTGTTCAGGGCGTGGCAGCTGTTCGGGGAGAACGGGGACAGCAGCTGGAGGCATGATGTGATTGCCACGGGAGAGCAATAGCTGTAATTCGGAGAGAGCAGAGAGCAGACGCTCATTGCGGAGGGCGAGAAGCTAAGTTTCCAAATGAGAGATTGATATGCACGTCTACGCAAGGTATGGCCACATCCCAACACGAAACATCGCACTATTCTGTAATGACACTCAGTCGCACTGTATGTAAGAAGAGCTTGATGTCACAGCGTAAGGGTGAAGATACTGCCACCTAACTGCAGCAATCACATGCTGGAAGGCGTGACCACACCCAACTTTTTACAGTCTGCTCGTCCTGCTCCATTAAAACGCTGCCTTTGGTCTCAATCAGAGGCTCTAAGAGCAGGTGTGGCGACACACCATCTAATGTGTGACGACTCAGACCGTTCGGCTATCAGACCACTGACGCACTAACGGAAGCCAATTGAAGGTCGGCCGAGCTCGTTTGTTCTTTCACGTGAAGAACGTGAGGGTTATAATGGCGAGATGAGTCGCGCGTGAGAGACACAGCGAAACAGGACACCAGTCGCCGTGGGACAGGAGAATTAATTGCATAACAGGAGATGGCCGGGCTGTATTTATTTCTCCGTTGCGGATTAAATCGAATGGCGTAGTGCAGCGTTAAAAATCTTTTGATGTTCTTGATTTGCACGTAATTTGCACATTGGACTCAAAAGGATTTGAAATATCTAAATTATCTGATCAGCAAAGTCGTTCATAATAAATGAAAAACACATAGTTAAGGTCTTTCAATAATTGCAAAAACTTATCCGGGAGACATTTCGTCGACATTTTCCCCCATATCCCGCATGTCTGCGAACCAAAGGAAGTGGCTACTGCCAAGGTAAAGTGAAAACCGGCTAAACTGGCTAATTCAGACAACACCGAAAATGCAGTTGTCTACTCCTGCGAGTATTGAAGACAATTCATGGATCCAGGAGAGCACTAAGCACGGAATGTAATGCTAACGGTTTCACTGAAGTATGCTCAGCAACCCCTCTTATAGACAGCGCACCTGTGCTGTGCGAGGTTGCTTGTTTACGTGACGCAGGTTGACGATATTGCCACAGACCGCGACCGTTGTAAATCTTTAAGCCTATAGCCCATAGAAAATTAGCGCATTCATATGAAACATTATAATGTCATGTCAACACCCGTTCCAGTAATGGTTGATCTGCTGCATGTCCACATTATTTACATCGACTTGTGCCCAGGGATGCGGAGCCGTGGAAATTTCAGACGGCTCCGGCTCCGGCTCCGGCTCCGGAGAAAAAAATCGGCTCCAGCTCCGGCTCCGGCTCCGGGTGAAATGTTATGGCGGCTCCGGCTCCGGCTCCGGCTCCGAGTAAAATGGTCCGGCTCCGGCGGCTCCGGCTCCGGCGGCTCCGGCTCCGACTCAGTACATCCCCTATGCAATCAATTAAATACGGGTGGAAGAAAAATTGGATTGGTTATACGCGTTACTCTTTGCCATGACCGGCTCACCGCGTCCCCGCGCAAACGCACCTCGGAGAGAACCGGCAGAACAAAGGGCTAGGAAGCGATGGCATTGGAAACGCAGTCGCCGCGAATCGGAGTTCAGTGAACCATCGTAAGCTGACACCCGTCTCGGCTACATTGGGGGGTGAGGGGTGGGGGGTGTGTGGGATGAGACGGTGCTGGGAGTCGCAGTCCACTGCACTGGTTTGAAAACAATGGCCGTCACCTGATGACTGGTCCTCATGTTCTGGGGATGCAGTAGACGTGGGGGGGGGGGGAAGAGCAAACAGGAAGTTGTTTGCGTACTGTGGAATACTGGGGATATTCGGATTTTTTCATTCACTTGATGGCCCATGACGTAAGTACCATATATTTTACTGCCTTGTACTGTCAAACCGAACTAGGTCAATTATTTTTTTCCTCTTCAAAAAATAAAAAGGAGCCGGAGTCGCCCCCTTTTTTGGCGGCTCCGGCTCCGGCTCCGGCTCCGGGCTATATTGTTTCACGGCTCCGGCTCCGGCTCCGGCTCCGGGCAAAATATGCCGGCTCCGGCGGCTCCGGCTCCGACTCCGGCTCCGGCTCCGCATCCCTGCTTGTGCCCTATTTTTATCACACCCTGATCCCTGAGGAGCGGTCACAAGAGGCCCCCGAGGGTGTCGGTCAGCGACCTCTGATGGGAGCCACTCCAGCGCGGCGGGCGGCGGATGATCCCCGGCCTGAGGAGGTCGGCCCGTGACCCGGCGATGCCCCGGGGCGCTGCGGGCCGGGCACGTCAATAACGAGCGGCCGGCTGCGTCAGCGCCGCTGACGTCACCGAGCTGGCGCGCTGACGTCACGTCTGGTGGGACGGTGGGAGGCGCTGCCAGCTGGGAGCGCCGTCAGAGACACAAAACGACGCCCGCCGGCGGACTTAGTGGGTGATCCGACGGCGACCACGACCCCCGGCGCCCGCCGACATCGCCGCTCCGGTCCGACGCTGCGGCTATCTTTAGCGGTTCTTTCTGTCCAACCGGTTTGGAAAACTTCGTTTCGTGGAAATCTTCATTTCTCGGCGGAGTAACTGGACCGAGGCGCTGTGATGATATCAACAAAAACAGCGCCGTGACAGAGTGGACCGTCACCTGCTGCTGTCGTCCGGTGCGGGCTGTCTCATCAGCCCTTCCACCGGGAGATACCGCATAACGGTTGCCATGAGATGACCGTTTTAGCAGCATTTGACTATGTCACCTTCATGGAATGGCACAATTCCCGGTGCTGTCCCGCGCTGTACCCCTCTGGGCGTGATGAGTTTGACCGTCAACAAGGTATTTACAGATCTCGAGCTCCGCATTAGACACTATATACAGTACAGTTGTGTCATCTCCTGCCTGACGGCTTCATCCCGGTTGGGTAATTCATGGTAGTCAGTAACCGGTTCGTCAGGGGAAAACTCCAAGAACAAAGATCAAAATTCTGAACATCGCAGCTCAAAATCTACCAGTTAGCTTGATGTCAACAAAATAGCTGAAAGCATTATCTGATGTTGGAACCTGTAAGCATCCGTTTATAAAGTCGATGAAAGCCACAGAGACACCCGACCCATGTTAGAATCGCTCTCGAATTTCTCGCCACAGCATTTAGCTGAACCACTGCTCTCACATCCATAAAAGTGCCCGTCTCACGCCCCAACTGGGAAGAACCTCGGAAATACAACCAACTAGGTCGGCGGCGAGTCGACCCCATGACCCAAGTGCTTCACAGTCGCACTAGTCTCCGGTGACCTCGGCACACATTCCGATAAAAACGACCCCAGTTTGACCGGGGACAGACGGCGGGGCGTGCTCCACTTTCACAACAAGGCGGCTGGCGAGCGGGCCAAAAAGAGGCTTCGTCGTCGTCTAATCAATAGGAAATGTCATTGGGTGACCGAAGTCGGGCTCGTGACAGCTGCATAGTAGCCAGGGGAGGTATTGGCTGCATTGTTCTCCAGGATATAAAGGGCAATGACATGGCGATTTCGTTATTTACTGACAGCCATAAGCTGTCAGTTTGGTTAGAACTCAGCGATGCTATTTCATTCCGGAGTCACCATACCTATGATAACCCTTTCGGTTCAGTCATGACAGCCCTCTCCTCAGTATTGTGCGGCATTCCTGGGACCTTATCTGACAGCGGCAAGACAGCGGCTGATCTGACAGCGGTCATGACAGGGTCGCCGTCCAGCCGGTGACAGCGGCCCTGACAGTGGGCCCGCTGCTGCGTCATCCGTCACTGTCAGCGCGCTATAACCGGCGGTATTTTGCGTGACATCACCCGACGTTCGGCAGCCAACCGAGCGAGCGGCTCGGCAGCCCCTCACCCCACCGGGGTCACGTCAGGTGACCTATGGCCGGCCGGCCGCCCAGAACGCTCCAAGAATACCTTCGCGCGCAGGCGAGCCGGGTAACTGGTGGCAAACACGCGCCTCAGCGACGGAGCCGCAAACAGCTGGCCTTGCATGGCCTGCCCTTGCAGTTATGGGTCAGAGGACAGGTGACGACTGGCCAGGGACGGATGAAGACAGGGCTGGAGCCGGCTGGGCGAGTTCCATGACAACTGTGTCGGTGACAACTGAACAAGTGGTCAAATAAACCGGTCAGTTATCAATGGGTTCAGCTATGCAGTGTTTGTTTTCCACTGGTTCGGTTGTCCGCTGTTTCAGTTGTCCACTAGGTTTAGTTGTCACTGGTTCAGTTGTTCGCTTTACCGACTGGGCGGACGGTGCCTGGATACAATCGAACGGTGCAGTATTTGGGAGCGAACAGGTCTTACACTGAGAATAAGCAGCGCACGAGTATGAGTAAGTCATAAGCTTGAGGAGCTCTGCCAAGTACGACAGCTGCTTTGCACTATGGAAGCTAGAATATTGGATTGGATCTGGCCCATCAATCGTTCCACTATTTTAGCAAACTTTGCCAGAGCTCAGTAGACGACTCGTGATCAGGAACAACGGTTGTAACGGAGTGAACCAAACTTGCCGTCCGACGACCGTGCTGATCCGATACTCAATACCGCACCTCCGGTTCTGGGGAGTGGTGGAGGCACGGAGCCGCAGCTCGGATTCCAGCCGTCACCCCGGTCTGTGGACGTGCTTCAGTGCTGCACGGCCTGACTCGACCGGTATGAAAGAGCGACAGACGGTCAAACAATGGCTGTCTTAAACGGAACCGGAGCCGGAACTAAAACAGGAGCAAAGACGGAACAAAAGTCGGAGTCAGGAGGCGGAGGCGGAGACGTAGGTATCCTGAATTGGGTTAGAAGCTGAGCTGCAGGAACAGTATGCACGACATCAACCACTGTATCACAAAGGAGACATCCAGTCAGTCACGTCGCGTAAAAATCCCACCTCGCGCTGTACCAGTCTCGGAGGGATAGCGGACCTGTGGTGAGCTCACCGAGGTCTGTCGCGGTGTGGCGGGACGCTCACCTCAGCGGTCCGAGGTGACAAGAAAAACGGCCCCCGAGGGATATGAGCTGACCTTTACCAAGCCAGGTGACGGTCGTGGCGACGACCACCTTCTCATTTCACAGTCGTGAGCGCACCAGATAGAACGATTCAAAACGACAAACGTCTCCTGCATGTGGTCCCTAGCAACGAGCTACTTCAGGAAAGAGGTTTATGACTGCTAAGCATGGGCTTTGCCAAGCTCATTCATTCGGTTTACGCTAGACTGTGATAAAGAAAACGTCTGTTGTTATTGCAGCATTGCCAACCACTCCTCGGAAAGATAACGACCAACAGACACCACGCCGCGACGTTGACGAAACACACAGCTGTGGGCTCGCTGCAGTGAATCCATTTAGCCGTTCAAAGTTCATTGTGTCCCCACAGTGCGCCAGTCGCCAAAATAGCATCTGTTTGCGGCCGTGACACCCAGCGGCTCGTCAGTTGTCAGCAGTCGTCCCAGATGTGACACAATGGTCTGCACTGTCGAGACAAATAGTACGCCGCCGCGCCCCTATCTGACCCGGAGTGACGTCAGCACTGCGGCGAGCGCGGCCAATTCGCCGTTTTATCGGCTGTTTTGCCGCCGCAACGATCAGCTGAGGCGTCGCTCAACTGTTAACTGCCGTTAGAGAAGCGGGACGAGCGAAGCGGAGAGGAAGAGATAGTGACAGGGCCTCAGGGGCCCGTCACAGGGACCGTCGCCGGGCAGCAACAGCGTTGTCCGACCGCCAGTTTGCAAGATCCCGTGGCTTAGGTGTACAATGCCCGCTGCCCCATGCAGCCCGCTGTCATTGTTTTCGCTAACCCCGGACAGACATACCACGCCAAGAGCCACTCCCAACAGACATTCTCCGAGGCCCGATAACCTCAAACAATCGACGGAAAACCAGACTGACATGCCAGGTAAACGGAGCCGTTATGAGTTTAGCTTCCAAACGTACGATGTTGGCTGGTGTTGCTCGAGAGCATTTCTTTCAGGATGGTGCTATTTTGCATCGGCTGGCACCGGCTCCGTCCGAAAATACATCCAGGTATGACTATTTGATGCTGCAGCGGCGATAAGCCGGGCCAACATCGAGGGAGCTGCTCGAATGACGTCATGGTCGCTGTAACAGCCTGTGGGAGCGGGCTGCCAGCTGACGGCGCTGACGTCATAGCGCCGGCATATAAACATCAAACAGCTACAGCGGCCAAGGCCGCACCCAACTGATGTGGACAAATGACAGCTGAGTCACTGTCCACTTTCAGACACACTGTTTTGCTTCCGAACTGGGACCGGGAGACTGTGTAATGTTTAGACGTGGACACGTAACAGAGAACCGGTTCGGTCATCTGCGTTGCGTCATATTTCGACATATTTACCTACCCATAAAGTCTTACATAATCTATGCTTCAACCACAGCAAAACTTAATGCAGCCACCGGCACTAACATTCCCATATAGAATCATCCCAAGCGGCTCCAAGCATCGTGATTTTGGCGTGCCACCCACCGTACAAATTCATCCAAACCATTCCCATCATTTGTTTTGCGAAAGCTTGCCGCAAGCATTACAAAGTTCATTGCAAGAGTTCAAATGGGTGGTATCGTTGATCCTATAACATTTTTTCAGCCCGCCAACGAGCTCCCACGCCGCGAATTTACCAGAAAACTCTGTTAGTGGCCCGGCTCTGCGATGGTATCCGAGGACGTGTCTTAACCAACGAATTAAAATATTATTTCTAATGGGACGGCCCAGCCGGTTACCCTCAGAACACTATAGCGTTCATCCCACCAGTAACTCAGGGTGCGCCGGAGAGCAGCACGATATGTGTCAGTCCTTTGTGGTCAGCTGGAGCCACTACAGCTACCTACATAGCGCGACACACGTCTCCAGATTCTACATATAGAGCGGCTACGTTCCTTTGGGTGGTTCGTCGATGTCAGAGCTCTCAGCCGCCATTTCCAGGCCTCCATGGATCCACCCCAAGACTGGATGGCGCCAGCGTGGCGACGATTCGCCCCGTCCCAGACTGCGATCGAGTTCACGTTGCATCAGCTGCAGTGGCGAGGAGCGCCACGGTGGCGTCACGCGACTGCTGTGATCTTGTCGAGGTGAGCGCCGAACGGTCAGGTCACGACAGGACCGCCGATCCAGGACTACCCCTCTCCATGTCATCAGCCGCCCCGAGGGAGCTAGCCAGACCCTCCCCTGTGGGATCAGGCCGGCCACCAGCCTGCCCTCTGCAGCCACGCACGCCGGTCGCACGTGACAGGTTTATTTGCCAGCATCGCGTCCGGCTGTCGACCGGCAGGCTATGTCGTGCTCAGCCAAGCGTAAAACCTACATCGGTACGAACGCCAAACTTGGTACACGGAGGCTGCTTTCGGGAAATTCTATTCAACATGCACGTGGCGTTTGACTGGAAACAACTCTCCCGTAGAAGTTGAAATAGAAGTAGAAATAGGCCCCGACCTGGAGAACGCCCGTTTCAGCTTCCGACCTGCTGATAGAGGAGTCACTGGCTGCGGGTAAAAATAGCCGGTCTATATATAGCAGCTGAGGCGCATATAGAACCTCTGAGGTGCAGCAGGATGTGACGCGGACGGCGAGAGCTCTCCTGAGCGCGGGCAGGTCGCTTTGAAGAGCGGCGGCGAGGCGGCTGCTATGGTTACCTCCCCCACACCGTTCGCTGCCAATGGCAGGTGGTCAAGCTGCGCCGGCTCTCAGCTCGCAGCTCGCACAGAGCTGCGAGCTGAGAGCCGAGCTGGTGCGCGGCGTGGCGGAACTGCCAACCACCGAGTCAATGGCTGCCATGGACACGGGTCAATGACGTCATAACGACACGGACGGGTGACGTCACATCGACACCTGAGCCGCAACGCCGCAGCGGCGGACACCGTCAGCCGTCAGCTCACAGCGGCTCGAGCTGGTCGGATCCGCCGTAGACCGTAGCAGCCGTGAGCTTACAATGTTACAGGACCCCCAGGTGAAACGCGAGCTCTGCGCGGCGGGCTGCACGATATATGCTGCGTCTCACCGGCACCTGTACGCTCGCTCGTAGCCGAACTGACGTAACGCTGCTGGTCAAGCAGCGGTAGCCAGGCGGACTCTGGTTAGCGGCTGCCGCTGGAGGCTCTGGGCTCTGTTTCACCGGTGCTAGCAGCACGCTACTTTTACACGTGTCAAATTGGGTTTCCATGGAAACATCAACAGGCCCATTGCTCCAACACTACCACAAGTGTGACGTCAGCTCGCGCAATTTGATAGCAGCGTGGTAGCAGCGTCCCGTGAAACACCGCCCTGAAGTCGGCCTCGACGGTTGATTCTCTAAACAGAGGCCGCTACTAGAAACTGTTTCTCCAAGCGGCTGCCTGATGCCGTCGCGCACTCTCATAAACAGGCTCGCCCATGGGAGGGTGGCGTCGGTAGATGTGAGTGTGGTCCGACGCGCTCGACGGCTGGACCGAGAGGGGGCAGGGGAACTCGCGCTGCCGCCTCCTCGGTGACTGAGATTATGCAGCTCAGCAGCTCAGGGCTAGCAGTTCCTGATACTTTACCGGAAAAAGAACATGAGAAGACGGCATGGCGGATCCCGAGGCAGGTCAGAGAGTACAACATATAAGTCGTGTATAGATGAGCCAGTGAATCGAAATGTAATTTCTTACGTAATCTATGTAATTCCTTACCACCTACACTGGATCATGTCCTAACAAAATCCTATAATAATTTCAGCCACATTAAACCCTGAATCAAGGGTCGCACACCCACCACTCAATCTTATTCCAGAAGCAGTCGCTCTTAAAGGGAGATAATGACCTTTTTCCACAAAATCTGAGTTAGGATCATTTTCTGACAAAACACAACAAGTTATAATGTAAATTAAAACCATTTTGCTCAATGCGGTACCTTGCCGCAAATATCTCAACTTGAAGTCACGTTAGCGGGGAGCGCTGAAAATGACCGTTGAATAAGTACTTACATCACTTTTTGGTACTTGCATGTAATTTTGTAAAATGAGCGTATTCCTTACATTTGATCTTCATCACATCTAGTTAGTTAATGGTCGTCTATAGTGCCTTCAAAAGATATTCATGGTTTGGGGGTGGTTTATGTCTAAATTTACGCAACTATTTTTCCTGTTCATCATCTGAGGCCATATGCTGCTATTTTAGTAGCAACGACTCAATTTTGAATCGGTCCCGCCGACTGCACAATAAAAGAAGATAGATACAACACTTTTGCGGCATCACTGAAAAACTTATGCAGTACTGTTATCAAAATTCTCATAACACCGTTCGACAAACCTGAAGTCTTTTTGAAATAAATATGCTTGTATTTTTCGCTTCAGGCTCTGAGGCCAAAATAATGAATTTCGTAGTCGCAATCGCAAGATTTGGCTGCGTTTCTGGCGCATGCCGTTCATTTGTGGCGCAAAATAATACTTGGAAACAAAGAAGAGTAGGCACTATGTACGAATCTAATTAATTCTAAACCGAATTAACTCTAATTCAAATTAGAATCCTTACAACCAAGCAACGACAAGGCGATAACATAAACAAAAACCCAAGCGTCGCTGTTTGAAACAAAAGCGCCATATACTGCGACTTTTTATAGAGAAGGACAAGAAGGACAACGCATTTCGGTGGGTGTTACAAGTACTGCAAGTACTGCTTCTTTTTTGCAAAAATAAAAACCTTTTTCACATACGAAAATGTGCTAGGAAATTTTCATATTTTATAGAAACTACAGTAGAAATAGTATAGATGTCGAGTAATTTTTATTAAAGAAAAAAAAAAGCTCATTATCTCCCTTTAAGCTCAACACAGCACGTAAGCCAAGTGACGGAAGCTGCCACCGAGCACCTAGAGCACGCTTCTGACCGGGAAAACGGGCGACAGAACGGATCAGTGGGCTTTGTATGTAGATAAGAGAGAGAGAGAGAGAGAGAGAGAGAGAGAGAGAGAGAGAGAGAGAGAGAGAGAGAGAGAGAGAGAGAGAGAGAGAGAGAGAGAGAGAGAGAGAGAGAGAGAGAGAGAGAGAGAGAGAGAGAGAGAGAGAGAGAGAGAGAGAGAGAGAGAGAGAGAGAGAGAGAGAGAGAGAGAGAGAGAGAGAGAGAGAGAGAGAGAGAGAGAGAGAGAGAGAGAGATACTTTATTTACAGACTCCTGGTCCAGAAATGGGGAATGAAGGGGAACTTCACTTCACAGGAAGTTAAAACAGGTATACATACAGTAACAATCACCAGCCATACAGCGTTCTCGACCACATCCTCCTGATAGGTGACGTACATGCCAGATCACTATGGTACAGTGTAGAAATGATGCGATTAGCTGATAAGCGTACTCGTGACAAGAAATTCCACACTGATTTGCGACGAGTCGCGTCATATCCATCTACACATTGTTGAGCAAACATTCCGGAGGCACTGCAATACCGGTCGTAACCAAAAAACATCCTAGCCGCATTATTGAAACAAACCTTAAACTTCCTCAAATCGGACATGTGATAGGAATGCCACAGGTGCATGTTGCAAACATTAGAACAATAAATGCTGTACAAATATTTCTTCACATCATGCGTGCACAAAGCAAATTTACGAATAAGGGAATTGGCTCTACAACATAACAACCTGTACTGCTGTCGAATTTCAGAATCATCAGCCCTGGCGAAGTCAGAGGATATCGAATACCCAAGATACTTATTATAATCATTAACAAAACTAAGAGTCTGGCCACAGAGCAAAACCGTGGGTAGAGCCATGTCGCGAAATTTCTTAGGTAGCATTGCCATGCAAACAGACTTCTTGGAATTAAATAGAATATCGTGTTTCGTAGCATAACTCTCGCATATATTCAGCAACTTCTGTAGGCCAAATGGAGACGGAGAAAGCACAACCATATCGTCTGCATAATACAAATGATTCATGCTGCCCTGAAAGTGGCATCCATAACCACTGCGATTGAGAGCCGTAGAAAGATCGTCCGTGTACACATTGAATAGGAAGGGTGACAGAATGCCCCCCTGCCTGACACCGTTAGACACATGAAAGCTCTCGGACACGCACTTACCCCAACGAACCTGAAACTCTTGAGACCTATACCAAGAAGAGATTAGTCTCACCAAGTGGGGGTCAATACCCCTGTCAAGTAATTTTTCGAACAGAGTCAAGTGGTTTACACGATCAAACGCTTTCCGCGCGTCAAGAAAACAAATGAACACCGGGCTACTGTTGCGCAAATAATAATCAGTGATTTCTTTTAAGGCATAGATCGCCAAATCAGTCGAGTGATCTACTTTAAAGCCAAACTGGTGATGACCAGTGCCGAGTTGCACAGAACAGCGGTTTAGAATAAGGAAAATTGTCGCCATAGCAACCATAGGGACTCTGTTTGATCGGCCCATTCCTGCAGGCAGTTCAGCTAAGACGGTGAGTTTGATTGGATGGCTCGATAACAAAATAGGTATACATGACCGACCTGCCATTTTGCTAAGCCATGTGCGTAACATTATCGTGGCTTTGAAGTTTCTTTGGTTTCTCTGAATCGTAGAATGCTAGGCCAAAATCGTGACGGTCGTTGGCCACAAGAAATAGAGACCCATGTTATGGACGACAGATCGCGTGTCCTTTTGCTATACGAAGTGCTATAAGAACGGCCACATTGTGTCGATAAACCTGACCATGAGGGGCCGGTCCGTCTATGCCACCGATGTGTCTGGGCTGTCCAAAGTAAAAACATAGCCTCGGGAAATGCCAGCGTCCGCCGCAGCCGGTTTTCGTCAGTCGCTGGGATTTCAGAGCCGGTTGTTCCCCTTTAGGTTGAAAGGTTAACTGTTGGGTAGCACTTCACGCCTACAGCTCCAAATACAGCAGGAACAAAAAGTGGTCTGGATTTTATCCATCCAAGCTTATATGCCATTGCCATTCGCATTAGAGGTATAAACCATAATAGTGCGAGAATAGTGCAAGATCTACTTTAGCTGTAGGAAAAGGAAGTTGCGCGGATAGGCTTCGTGACTGCATGGCTTCCCAAGTTCCAATACCAAACCCATTCCAATTTCCAATCAATACCATATCAGCTCCGACTCCAGCCGCTTTATAACAGGCAATTAGCTGTCCGTGTCCAGTCCGGCCTAAAGCCAGACTGAGACCCTGTCAAACGGGTAACGCTGGCATGAAAAACTTCCCCGCGCTCCAGGTCCAGTTCCCCCAAACAGAGTGTATGCGCGATCGGCGGTAGCCTTTCCAGCCCGCAACTCTGGCTGTGGCGGGGGGCGGTGAACTCACGTGATTGCCCTCTTCTGAGAGCGCCGAGGGAGCGTTGTGCGTTCATTCCCCTCCCTCACACGCTGCTAAGAGAGCAACAAAGGTCCCAGCGTAGACAAGCGGCTGTTTAGTTTCTCGATTAAGCATCGACATCGACGTTTCGAGCACGGTCCGCGACGACCCGACCTTGGCCGAGCTATAACCGAGTTACAGTGACATCGATTATGAGCCCCCATGAGCCCGGCGGCCGGCCGAGGCCGGGTGCAGTGTCCCTACCACCAGCAGTGGATGCCTTAACGAGAGTGAGAGGTCTCCTCGCAGTCTACCACACTGGAAACGCCGGACAGGGCCTGTGCACATTGATAGCGAACAAAGGAAACGGCGGGCTCCCCTCCGACCAGGACAACCACGGACCGTACCTCTGTTTTGGTGATGCGATGGCGCGCCAGCTTGACGACGGCAAAGTTGCCCTTGCCGATGGTCCTCTCGATGTCGTAAAAGCCCACGCGCACGGGCTGGGTGGTCTTCACGCTCATGACCATGTCTGGGTCGGTCCGGAAGCGTCCCGCGCATTCCCTCCCCCACGGGTCCGAGCGAGCGACTGGCAGCCGCCGCGGCCGCCGCCACCGCCGTCGGCGTGACGTCATTTGTGACGTCACAGGGGACGTCAGCGCGGGCACGCAGCGGCGCTGTGACCGACCGGCGGGCCGCGGTCGGTCGCCGCCGGCCGCCGGTCGACACAGCGGCGAGGGTGTCCTCTGACCAGGTGGTCAGCAGTGGCCAGACGGCGGGCGAATCAGCACGCACCCCACCGACCGACCAGGGACCTGATGACCTTTGGCTCGGCTTTCCAGGCGTATGTCTGCAATCTCAGAAAGTTGCACCGAGACTCGACTTGCTATTTATTGGGCAGATTTAGTGCTAAAGTATTCGAAACGGAATTCGATTTGAACTCGGAGCCAATAACTTTTCACCGAGGGCCATTTGTTGGATAACGCGTTTTCGGAACCTGATAAATGTTTGCCTTCATGGCCGTACTGAGCCGTCGATTAGTGACTCTGGCCATTGCTGCTCAAGTGCTCACTTTGAAGGATGCGGAGGGAATGAATTATGTAATGCGCTTAGTCTGAACGCCTAAGCAACGTGTTGCTAGTTTAAAACCATGCACATTGCGCATCGTGATAAACGATGAATGAGCCTCTTCGTTTCTGCGATTTAGATTCTGTCACTATGCATATATAATTTAAATATGTAAACCATGGACGTAAAACTCGAAAGGTATCCACTTTCCGATCATTAGGTGATCCTTTTCCCCATATTTTGTGGGGTTAGGCCCTTTCGGTCTCACGAGACATTTTCAAAATCGGAAAGGTGATAGGAATTAGGTCTGGGTGGTCTGAATGGCCACACTGACACTGGTGCGCCCCTGGTGCTGAGCCCGTCTTGATGGACAGGACACCCAGCCCCCAGACCCCTGACGGTCACCCGTGTCACTGTCGTACCCCACCGCACGTCAGTCTGCTCCTGAGAAGCTACTCGCGTCGCATGAAGGTGACCGTGCAGCCTAGATCAGGGGATTTGAGGCGAGGAGGAGAAGGATCGGACTGTCCTGACTCTGAGCACGGAACGGAAAAGTGTGATCACAAATTTCCTCTCGTATGCTGGCCGATAAATCAAACAAGTGAGAAGGAGGCTAACTAGAAGCATTTTTACTGAATACTTATTATCTTTACTCATAACTTTGGTTTTTTGGGACCGTGGAAGTTTTCATTCGAAATCTAGGACAAGGCTATCAACGAACCATATTGTCACAGAATAGGCATTTCTTTGTTATTTAAAATCATAGGCCGATTCTGATAGAAAATCATGAGCAAACATTTCAAAAAATCTACTAGTAACTACTTGTTTGGATTCATACTTAGAAGTACATATATAACTACGTACCTAACCGAAATATGTTTTCTAAAGAAGGTTTTACAATATAATTTATTTAAGCTATAGTTATATGGTTTATGGTTTGAATATGGTTTAACCCTATTCCTGGCGGGGGGGGGGGGGGCCTCAGGAAACCCCCCTGAGGTTTTTTGGTTATTTCTCCCAAACGCGTTGAGCTAGGAGGCTCAAATTTTCTGACTTTTCCTAAAAGGCTTCTACGCAACATGTCTGAAAATTTTGAGTTGATCTGACCTCAGGTCAGGTCACCAGAAGCGGTTTGGTGACCCTACCTCAGAAAAGTTTGCAATCACGCCAGAGCTAGAGTTTTTGACCGATCAATTTCTTCTCTTCAGGCTTTAGTTAGGGTACCAGTATGTGCAATTTGTATATCTCGGAATTTTGATATCGGTGACCTAAGGTCAGGTCAGTTTCGCGACCTCCCCATTATAAGTCAATGGGGGAAAAATCAACTCCCTGTTTTTACCACTAAAACGGGTCGGAATGGCCCCATATACCATACATGACTTCATATACGATCAACCTTCACTACCTTGAGGTCTGTTTTGCTGTTGGGCAGCTGTGAGGTCATGTGACGTCATCAAAGGTCACCAAAGGTTTTTGGCCAATAACTCCGTACAGGAACAAGATACAGACGCGTGGATGGTCTCATTGTGTTCAGCTCGTCAAGACACATCGAATGATATACATGATGACCTCGAGGTCACGTGACCTGAGGTCAACCTTTGAACTTGACCTTTCGAGGTCAACATATATATCATTCGATGCGGATTGACGAGAGGATCACGATGATGCCCTTAGTTTGTTCCTATCTTGACTAATTCGAAAGTTATTCGAGAAAAACTCTCCATATCTAGCGCCGCCATTTTGAGTTTTTCGACCCCTGTGACGTCATCTTTGACCTGACCTGAAAATGACCTTAGTAAAAATTGTAGATCTTGACCGTGCGTATCCGATGCCGTTTACCGCTTGTCGCTATCTTGCTTCGTTCTCGAGATCTCAGGGGGGGGGCCGAATCGGCCCCCCCCGCCAGTTTCTTGTCCCGGCGGAGCCCGCCAGGAATAGGGTTAATGTGGTTTAAATACCGATCGGGATAGCAATACGCGTCTTTCAACAAGGGTGTCCATAAGCCATTACAGAAGAATTTACCGAATGGAATATAATGTAAGTCCCTACATAGGATACCTAACTTCAATATCGCATGGAAACTCTGATTCAAAGACGCCGCGGAGAAAAACTCGTCGGGGCTGCTTTATACGCCGGCGTGATGAGGAGACTTCATGGTCTTTCTCGTTTCACTAAGGTAAATCGAATTCAAAGTTCATATAGCAATGTGTTATTAGAAGTTCCTCATACAACTGCCGTGCACCTAACTCGGGGAGAAAGATCTTCGATCAATGTCATAAGCAGCATGCAGCTCAGATTGTATGATATCCTCAATGGTTGCCGTGGCAACGCCGGAAAAACATGGATCGGTGCCTTACATCAGCGGCCAGCGCACAGTGCATGGTCACCATGGAAAATCCCAGATGAGGTGAGACGCAGTCGTGGAATGAGCCGTATAAATATCATGAAGCTTGCACTATTAGCCGCTGCTGATCATTGAGAATGGTCAGTACTCAGTTCTTTGTCTATTGCGTTTATTTTCTCGGTGCCAATGTAGGTAATCAGTTCAGTCTGTGTCATTACAATGGGGCTGATCAATGAACATACCTATTACCTAATACCTACCCCCGTAAAATGTGCAATTACTGTTGTATCCGTGTCTTTGTGTCTGTGTGTCCGTGTCTGCGTCAGTGTCTGTGTGTTTGTGTGTCTGTGTCTGTATGTCTGTGTGTCTGTGTCTGTGTCTGTGTGTCTGTGTCTGTGTGTCTGTGTCTGTGTGTCTGTGTCTGTGTGTCTGTGTCTGTGTGTCTGTGTCTGTGTGTCTGTGTCTGTGTGTCTGTGTCTGTGTGTCTGTGTCTGTGTGTCTGTGTCTGTGTGTCTGTGTCTGTGTGTCTGTGTCTGTGTGTCTGTGTCTGTGTGTCTGTGTCTGTGTGTCTGTGTATGTGTGTCTGTGTCTGTGTGTCTGTGTCTGTGTGTCTGTGTCTGTGTGTATGTGTCTGTGTGTCTGTGTCTGTGTGTCTGTGTCTGTGTGTCTGTGTCTTTGTGTCCGTGTCTGTGTGTCTGTGTGTCAGTGTGTCTGTGTCTGTGTGTCTGTGTCTGTGTGTCTGGGTCAGTGTCTGTGTGCCTGTGTGTCTGTGTGTCTGTGTCTGTGTCTGTGTCTGTGTGTCTAAGTCTGTGTGTCTGTGTCTGTGTCTGTGTGTCTGTGTCTGTGTGTCTGTGTCTGTGTGTCTGTGTCTGTGTGTCTGTGTCTGTGTGTCTGTGTCTGTGTGTCTGTGTCTGTGTGTCTGTGTCTGTGTGTCTGTGTCTGTGTGTCTGTGTCTGTGTGTCTGTGTCTGTGTGTCTGTGTCTGTGTGTCTGTGTCTGTGTGTCTGTGTCTGTGTGTCTGTTCTGTGTCTGTGTGTCTGTGTCTGTGTGTCTGTGTCTGTGTGTCTGTGTCTGTGTGTCTGTGTCTGTGTGTCTGTGTCTGTGTGTCTGTGTCTGTGTGTCTGTGTCTGTGTGTCTGTGTCTGTGTGTCTGTGTCTGTGTGTCTGTGTCTGTGTGTCTGTGTCTGTGTGTCTGTGTCTGTGTGTCTGTGTCTGTGTGTCTGTGTCTGTGTGTCTGTGTCTGTGTCTGTGTGTCTGTGTCTGTGTGTCTGTGCCTGTGTGTCTGTGTCTGTGTGTCTGTGTCTGTGTGTCTGTGTCTGTGTGTCTGTGTCTGTGTCTGTGTGTCTGTGTCTGTGTGTCTGTGTCTGTATGTCTGTGTCTGTGTGTCTGTGTCTGTGTGTCTGTGTCTGTGTGTCTGTGTCTGTGTGTCTGTGTCTGTGTGTCTGTGTCTGTGTGTCTGTGTCTGTGTGTCTGTGTCTGTGTGTCTGTGTCTGTGTGTCTGTGTCTGTGTGTCCTCCAGTCGCGTGCCGGCCATCCCTCACCGCCTCCGCTGCTCCAGAACCGGCGCTATTGGACGCCGTCAGAGCCGGGGCTCGGGCGGCTCTGACCTTTTATCGACGGTATCGACGCCGAAATCATCGGCGGCGACGACTTGCCGTGACGTCAGCACGCTGTTTTGATTAGCCGCGCCGCAGCCGGCGAATCTATGTTTGGCTGAGCGGCGGCGGCGGGGGACGGCGGCGGCCGACCGGCACGCCGGGGTGCTGTAGGTTATACCGGCGGCCGCGGCCTTGTTTCCCGGCGACAAGGCTGGTGTCCTGCGCTACATTGCACTGTAGGCCGGCAGCCTGAAAAAGCGCTAGAAATTCCCCCAAACTGACTGTCCGCAATATGAACAAAATAGGTATCATTTAATCCCAAATTGATCGAAGAATACGATTCCGATGCTAGTTTTGCCCTAAGGTCAAAATTGAGGTCGTCAGTTGTCACCAAACACAAGACAATTTAGACTCTCTATAGGCCACCACATTTACCGATTTTAATGATGAACTTTAGTGGTAATTTATTAGTTGACCAATCGTCGTTTTGAACGAAATTTCCTGTCAGACTAGTTCAGGGCACTGTTGTTCACTGTGCCAACATCATTCTGACATATTGCATCGCTTTTCTGCAAGATAAGCTAGCTGTTTGCAAGCAGCTGCAAGACGTAATTTAAAATCATATCCAATTTTTTAATTAGACTTTTATAAAAACGTTATTTCGAGCGGCTAAAAATGAACATTTTATACTAGCCTCTGATTACTCATCTTTTGTTCCATATGGGTGCTTTGCTGCTTTTCCCTGCTACTTTTCGAGATATGCGCCAGTAAACCACATGATGTAGGGGCAATTGTCACCTCGCCGCTCCACTGAAGGCCCGGCGCTCTTTAAAACGCTGGAAGTTGTGAAAAACAAACGCTTATAATCTAAATGAAATATATGTCCCTGAGCTCAGAATTGATCAACGCACACAATGCTGTCAACATTTCTGGACCAAACTCAAAAATTCAGTCATTATTAACCCCTAAACACAAGTCAGTGATAATCAACAACAACTTGCTCTTTTGTTAGACTTTTTGAGAAATGTTATTTCGAGCCGTTAAAAATGGCCATGCCATACAAACCACCAATCATCTTTCTGTCATGCCCTACTCGCAATTTTTGCTAATGCCTGCTACTCTTCGAGGTCACGTGACCTCACCATTAAAAGTGAATGAGGAAATAAGGAAACTGTTGTTTTTGCGCATGGAATGATTTCAAACTATCTCAAGCACACGGAATCGTGATTTCGTGCACTCCTTGCAAGATCCGATGCTTTACTTTTGCATTTTTGACCTTCCGTGACGTCATTTATGACGTCACACCGGTCATAGGAGTTTATCGTCAATAACTCATGATCAAATTGAGCCAGCGACTCGGGAAAGCCACCAATGGACTCGGGAAGACCTCCCGAATCGAATGATATGCGATACGACCTCCTTCGATTAAGTTCGTGGCCTGATGGGCTCTGAACTGACCTTGACTCGAGGTCAATACCTTAAGTTGACCTCACCTGAACAAAAAGTATACCATTCGACGCGCCTGAGCCAGGCGAACACGATGGTGCCAAAATCGCTGCTCTGCGGCCATTTTTTGCGAAATTACTTGCCAAAAACCAAACCCTACCTTGGGCTTTTTGACTTCACCTCAGAGGTTACCGGTTGACCTGGGACCTTAAAATCGGGTAGCAATCGTTCCGCCTTGAAACGGCGCACACGCTTGTTTTTTTCCGCGAGGCTCTAGCTCCATTAGGGGCGAAACGGCAAAAAGGGGTCGTACCAACCCTCCCAGCCAGCAATCCCACTCCGTTCCCGATCGGGATTTTCGGACTCAGCCCGCACCACCCCGATCGGGACCGGAGTGGGACGGGATTGGGAAATGAGACACTTTGTACGGGCTGGAACGGTTCGGATATCCCAACCTACCCCGCACGGCCGGTTGGGAGATCCCGCACGTATCCGGACCACCTTATCACGTTTTAACAAGCGCTGAACTCCGATCCCGATCGGGATTCCCCAAATCTCCCCGCACAACCGGTTCGGAAATCCCGCACGCACCCGGATCGCCTTATGGCATTTTAACAAGCGATGAACTCCGATCCCGATCGGGATGTCCCAACTCGGCCCGCACGGCCGGTTCGGGAATACCGCAGACATCTGACATATTAACCGCAGTCTCATAAACGCAGATTGCTGTTATGCAGATGCGACCACTTTGCTTGCGCCACCGCAACCCCCTCGCCTCTTCATTATTCTCCAATTCAACCTTTATACCTAATGCCTGCACGACAAAATGAATTACATTGGACACTGAAATATATTCACAAATTTACTGGTTGCACACAGGTCAATTTTTTACAAATTCACAGCCTGGCCAGCACATTCGTGGCGTCGGCCATCATCTTAGCGCCGCTGCAACTTGCAAGGCGCTGGCACAGCGGACTCACTTCCGGTGTTCACAGTCATTATAGCAGGCCTGCGCCTTGTTCGTGTCGGCTCCTCTGCGGACAGTGTGTCCGTGTGCCGTCACGGGCTTCAGAGAGCCACCGCGAGACTATGTAGACGGCTGGCATCTGGTCGGGCGGTTCACCACTGTGCGAAGAGAGCATCTGAAAATGACCAAGAGGTAATTAATCAAAGTCTGTGACACACTAAAAATCACTAAGAAATAACCCACATCTGACATTTTACATGGTATGCCTGGTAATTCAGGTTTCAAACCTACAATGCAACCATTAACGACACTTGACAATGAGACCAAACATCTTCTGTCCATGATAACTGATCAAGCATGCGACAGCACGATTGTAATTCACATGTCGTACAACCACAACGAACATAACAATTTTTATTACCTATAGCTTTCCCGCTCCCTACATCACGGATGAAGTGTGCACTACATATACTCACCCTGTTCTCAAAGACGGACTGATTTCCCTGCAACGACAACAGTTGAACCGACCGCTTGCCATGCAGAGCCAGATCAAAAGCAATATCCTGAGGCAGCAGCTCAAAGGAGGGATAGACACTTGACCAACGCGGCAACGAGACTGGCCGCTGCGCTCAGAGGACGCGTCTGCCTGCACGCGGCCCATCTGATTGCTTTTCCAGGCTTTCTGGGCCACCGGATATGGTGCCCGAAGCGCCTTCTCAGATCGGTTGGGATAACAACGTAAATCACAACCCTGTCTAAACATGGGATTCGAAACATGGGATGGGATTCGATTGGGCTATCCGTATCGCGTCCCAACCGATTAAGCATGCGGTCCGGAAATCCCGAGTCACCCCTACCGCCGGCCTCTGAGGTCCGGTATCGATTGGGACAACCCAAGCCTACCCAACCCGGTAGGGACAAGTCGGGACATCCGGAGCCTATCCTGACCGTCCCCAACCGCATCCCGGACGAATTGCTGGCTGGGCTCCCCCCCTCGGCCGGCCGAGGGGGTGGGGGGTCCGACAATAGGTCCGGCGAGGGTTAAGCAGCCCCACTTCGTTTTTAGCATGTTTGCTTGTCACTGAGATCAACAACTCAATCACAAATAATTTCTAGCACTTTTCCGGACCCCCGGCCCAGTGTGATTGGTCCGAAGAGCAGGTGGTAACCCGTGTGACATACAGCCGATCTATGGCCGTGACGTCAGTGGCGCAGCTGTGTGGGGCGTCGCCGTGACGTCATTGGTGTCCGCGGATGACTGTCGGGATTGACGGGGTGGAATTGGATGGGTGGAGCGTCCGAACATTTTAGTGGCAGTTAAGTCGACTGTCGAGGAAAAACTGTCATACTAGGTAGAAAGAAAAATATAGCGAAACTTTCCGTAATCTCGAGAATCATGCAACATAGCGACAAGGAGCAAACGGTGTTGGATAGCCCCAACAGGGAACTACCTTGTGACCCAATTCCATTGACCTCCGACAAACTGATGACGTCACAGGTCAGGTCATATGTAGAATTTTCACCGTTTACCGGCATTTCAAGAAATACGTTGTAAAATCGAGCAAAATGCGTGTCATTAAAAATCATCGATGGGGAATTGCCCATAAAACACATATTTTGCTATTTGAGGTCACTGATACCAGGTCAGGTCACAGAGGTCAGGTCACTGAGGGTCAAAATATGAAAATATCATGTGATGCATGTTTTATGGTCCATTTTACACGACAAATGCGATTATGTGGGTCAGGCAGCCTTTGGGACCAGTTAAGGTTATGTTCTGGCGAAAGTCAGGTCAAGGTCAGGTCAAATAAGGTCAAATTTCAAACTTGATATTTTCGCATAAAATGGGCATTGATTCGATGCAGCTTGTCACGGGGAGTCTAATAGTGGTCTTTGTTTTGCGCTACGTGGTCTAGAATTGCTAAAAATTGAGTTCAAAAATTTGATGTCATCAATTTTGAAGTTTTTTTTCGCTATAACTAGGCTTAAAAAAGAATGCATCGATCTAAAATTTGGTATGTATGTAGAAGAGCGCAGGGACTATCATAGTTATTCCGTTTTTTCGAAAGTCCAAAATTTTTGGGAATTTTTTTAGTTTTTCTAAAAAAAACTTTTTTAATTTTGGGGGTAAAATCCCAAAAAAATTGAAAATCCGAGATAGCAGTTTTGTAGCGCCGTGTTTTCTCTATACGACCACATAAAGAACTTTGAAATTGCTTGTTAACTGTAGATTTTGTGAACGTTTCAAGATGTCATGTTTTTTTTTGCTCATCTTTGCTCGAACATGACCTCAGTTTGACCTCAATAACTCCTGAGCTAAAGTGACTTGTGACTTGAAATTTTGTGTGAAGGTGTCAAATCGATGTCCGGGAAAGTACTGAAAATTTAGCGCGCCGTTTTCTCGCTATTCACGAAAAACCACAGGGGGTGGCAAAATGGCCCTCCCCCCATCAGGGCGCGGGTTAAAAGGACAAAAGGTCATTCACGACACCGGGGCATACGCCGAAGCCGCACATTAACTATAAGACACTTCAGTCAATATCTCGCGCCACTGTTTTTTTTTTTTTTTTAGTTTGGAAACATCTTTTTGGCACATGTGAAAGTTTCAGACGAAGCTCACAGGTCCCAAAAGGTCAAGTCACTAAGTCACGTCAAGTGACCCAATGTTAGGTACATACAAAAAAATTAAACGTTTGCCATAGCACACCAACTGAGCTATTGTTTTAAAAAATTCAGCGATCACTTAGCGATCACTGAGCTAGCAGCGGAGGGCACTCGGAGTACCTGCTGCTGTACAAACTCCAACGACTTCGCGAGTGTGCGGGAGTGTCCACCGTCCATGGCAGTCTGCTAATCTCGCAGAACGACCTATCGACTGGCATAAGTGCATACTCGCCAGATGGTGACATTCCGAAGGACCTATGGTGGACAGTGAAGTGCCCACAGCCAAAAGGACCGCTGACGTCATAGACATTTTATAGCTCTCGGCATCACGGGCTCTGCTTGTAACCAAGAGCCAACAGACCACACTCGCTGCAATATTGCCCAGCAACCGACTGCGAATGAGATCCTTCTCAGAGGTCACAAAAACCTCATCAGAGCTAGGGCCTGAGCGTCACAAACTTCCCCGCAGTCTCCACTGTCATGTGGGACCGACCTTTAATTGGGAGTGACCTTTGCCACGCGCCTTGGCTCATGCTTGTTAGTCGAGTGATGCGCGCTGCCATTTCCGGCGACAGCCGACAGCTAAGACAGCCGACAGCTGCGACAGCCAGCAGCTGCGACAGCCGACAGCTGCGTCAGCCGGCAGCTGCGTCAGCCAGCAGCTGCGACAGCCGACAGCTGCGTGGGCTGAGGATGGACAGGCGAGCGGCGGCCCAGTGTGGAATGTGATCTGACCGACCAGTACAGATGGTAAGTACAGCAAATAGAACCGACCGTCCAACTCCGGGCTGGACTAGTCTGTGAGGGTTTCCCATTGTCACCAGATTCCCCGTGGACTTTATGTAGTTCAGTATTCCGGAGTTTTAGATACATTGGAAGGAATCATCGTAAAAGGCAAGCGATCTATTCAATTATTTTTTAGTAGGTATGTAGACTATATGACCTTCGAAAAACCATAATACATCAGTAGATGTCATCCAAGTTGAAACATTGCCCGTGATTAGATGCGTGAAAATTTATCACCCGTCAGTGGTGTTTTGGTGTTGGCTACGGCTGGCAAAACTCGGCAGCAGGGTCACCTTTTGACCTCTGCCACCAGTGGAGTCGTTATGACGGCGCTCAGTCGCCGGGTGTGGAGGTGGTATTTTGGTCGCGGTCCATTCCTACCCCTCCCCAGGAGGTGCTGAACTATGGCCGTCGGGCAGAGCCCCTCCCCCTCTCTCGCCGGTCGAGAACCCTCCCCCGTCCCTCCCCGACCCCGGCCGGTCGCTGGCCGCCGCACAGCCCCCTCGGCGGCTCTGACGTCACATCATGACGTCACGGCCGCGTTTCTCGGCGATCGATGATGGGGTCGGTGGTGACGTTGGCTCGGCTCGAGAGGCGAGCGTCGACATCGTCGAGAGGGAGGGTCCGACTGAGTAAAGAATCTCGACTCGGACTTTTTGCCTGGAATCGTTTCTACTCTGGCTCTGAGTACTTGACGAGGTCAGTGGCGATTCGAACGCGAAAAGTGAGACTACGTCAATGGGCTCTCACGATAAAAATAGACGGCGAACTTCTTCACTTGCTGCTGTACTTTTGACGATAAGTTTCAGACGAAAGGATAAGTAATACCTACTATCGAATGCATGGGCGAGTCAGAGGGTAGGCTGTTTTAAGAGTTAGTACGAGACGAGTTTATGATTAATTTATAATAAATCATAATATAATAAATAAATCATTGATCATCATTGGCTTTAGAAAGGCAATATGCGAGAGAAAGAGGGAGGGAGAGAGAAGGGAGAGAGATCTCTGCACGTTGTCTTTAGCGCCGGTCAGTTTAGTCTATTGTCAATAGATGGCAATGGTGTACAGCGCCTGTAGGTATGCTGTACCGCAGAACTAACTACTAGCGCATTTCAGCTTACGTCTATTGTCAATAGATCACTTAGATGACACTAGTGTACAGCGCCTGAAGTATGCTGTACCGCAGGAAAACTACAGCTCCGCGCCGGGCAGTTTACGTCTACTGTCAATAGATGGCACTAGCGTACAACGCCTGAAGTATGCTGTACCGCAGGACCGCCTTAGCACCGAGCAGTTTACGTCTTCCGTCAATAGATGACACCAGTGTACGGCGCCTGAAGATATGCTGTGCCGCCGTACGGCGCCAGTCAGTTTACTCTATTGTCAATAGATGGCACTAGTGTAGAGCGCCTGAAGGTATGCTGTGCCGCAGGACAAACCACGACCGCCTGCTCCAGGGAACGTCTGAAACATCAGCGAAAATACCTACCACCAGACTTGTGCCGTGACCAAAAATCAAGATCCAGGATCCTCAAGGTCCCACGGCAAATTCAATTTCTAGAATCCAAGGTTTCCAAGGTCCCACGGCAAATTCAATTTCTAGAATCCAAGGTTTCCAAGGTCCCACGGCAAATTCAATTTCTAGAATCCAAGGTTTCCAAGGTCCCACGGCAAATTCAATTTCTAGAATCAAGGGTTCCAAGGTCCCACGGCAAATTCAATTTCTAGAATCCAAGGTTTCCAAGGTCCCACGGCAAATATACATTGCAGGATCCACAGTCCCCAAGGTCCCACGACAAGAATGCATTGCAGGATCCACAGTCCCTAGGGTCCCACGACAAGCGTGAATTTCAGGATCCACAGTCCCCAAGGTCCCATGATAAGTATACACTTCAGAGTTCAGGGTCCACAGTCCTCAAGGTCCCACGGCAAGAATACATCTCAGGATCCAAAGTATTCAGCGTCCCACAACAAGAACTTAAACTAACATTCTGATGAGCAGGCTTACTTCTAAATATTCTGCCAACAGATGCCCAGCAACATTGAAAGGGGCAGAACCTATGCAAACCTGTGGTGGTTTTATCATTTACCAACATACTACATAGGTAGGGGGAGCTTCAACACAAGTCAAAGTTAAAGATGAATCATGATATCAATCTCTCCTTCTTTAGCCGGACAAATTCATAAAAATATAGGTAGGTAATAGGTACCTTGCATTTTGTATTGTCATGTTCTTTCAAATCAATCTTACCTGATCATTAGAAATGTAGGATAGCACCTTACAGTTATTGAAGACAGAAATCCAAGCATTCTTTCAGGCAAGATAAAAAACCAGAAATAAAACCTACAGGCTTCAAAAAAAATGGAAAATTGAATTGGATAGGTATATGCTTTCGATTTTCTGCACATTCAGTTACATAATACCTAGAGCTCTGTTCGCACCCCGTTTATTTATCAGCAGGCTGCGACCATGCTGGTAACTTCTTGATGTAACGGAAGTTAGCCCACATTCAGCCCACATTCGGCCCAGCCCAGATTGGGGCTGCCAAATCTAGGGAAAAATCTAGAAATCTAGGGAAAAATCTAAAAACCGTTTTACGCCTAAACGGCTGGACGAAACTGAAAAATAAGACCACCATTTGAAAGATCTCTTCACCCCGGACCCAATGATATGGTTAAATACCGGATCAATTTAACCAAAAGCATGATTTAACCAGGATGACAATTTTCGGTCAATGGGGCGGCCCCTACGATTTTCTTCAAAATCGGCATGGTGATACTACAGGCCGAGATGATCAATCTGGCTGAAGAAAATGGGCATTGAAATCTATGGGGTAAAAACGCACTTGGAAAGATTTACCCACGCATTTCTGGCAAGTGTATCGCACGCATCCCCCCAATATGGGTATCATATGAAAGCCCATGAAAACCCAAACAAAATGGTGGGGTAAAATTTACCCATAACCCCATTCAGGGTAAAGTTTACCCAAGATGAAAATTTTCGGTCAATGGGGCGGCCCCTACGATTTTCTTCAAAATCGGCATGGTGATACTACAGGCCCAGATGACCAATCTGGCTGAAGAAACCCCTATGGGCATTAAAATCTATGGGGTAAAAACGCCCTTGGAAAGTTTTACCCACGCATTTCTGGCAAGACTATCGCACGCATCCCCCTAATATGGGTATCATATGAAAGCCCATGAAAACCCAAACAAAATGGTGGGGTAAAATTTACCCATTACCCCATTCAGGGTAAAGTTTACCCAAGATGAAAATTTTCGGTCAATGGGGCGGCCCCTACGATTTTCTTCAAAATCGGCATGGTGATACTACAGGCCCAGATGACCAATCTGGCTGAAGAAACCCCTATGGGCATTGAAATCTATGGGGTAAAAACGCCCTTGGAAAGTTTTACCCACGCATTTCTGGCAAGACTATCGCACGCATCCCCCCAATAAGGGTATCATATGAAAGCCCATGAAAACCCAAACAAAATGGTGGGGTGAAATTTACCCATTACCCCATCCAGGGTAAAGTTTACCCAAGATGAAAATTTTCGGTCAATGGGGCGGCCCCTACGATTTTCTTCAAAATCGGCATGGTGATACTACAGGCCCAGATGACCAATCTGGCTGAAGAAACCCCTATGGGCATTGAAATCTATGGGGTAAAACGCCCTTGGAAAAATTTACCCACGCATTTCTGGCAAGACTATCGCACGCATCCCCCCAATATGGGTATCATATGAAAGCCCATGAAAACCCAAACAAAATGGTGGGGTAAAATTTACCCATTACCCCATCCAGGGTAAAGTTTACCCTAGATGAAAATTTTCGGTCAATGGGGCGGCCCCTACGATTTTCTTCAAAATTGGCATGGTGATACTACAGGCCCAGATGACCAATCTGGCTGAAGAAACCCCTATGGGCATTGAAATCTATGGGGTAAAAACGCCCTTGGAAAGTTTTACCCACGCATTTCTGGCAAGACTATCGCACGCATCCCCCAATATGGATATCATATGAAAGCCCATGAAAACCCAAACAAAATGGTGGGGTAAAATTTACCCATAACCCCATTCAGGGTAAAGTTTACCCAAGATGAAAATTTTCGGTCAATGGGGCGGCCCCTACGATTTTCTTCAAAATCGGCATGGTGATACTACAGGCCCAGATGACCAATCTGGCTGAAGAAACCCCTATGGGCATTGAAATCTATGGGGTAAAAACGCCCTTGGAAAGTTTTACCCACGCATTTCTGGCAAGACTATCGCACGCATCCCCCCAATATGGGTATCATATGAAAGCCGATGAAAACCCAAACAAAATGGTGGGGTAAAATTTACCCATTACCCCATCCAGGGTAAAGTTTACCCAAGATGAAAATTTTCGGTCAATGGGGCGGCCCCTACGATTTTCTTCAAAATCGGCATGATGATACTACAGGCCCAGATGACCAATCTGGCTGAAGAAACCCCTATGGGCATTGAAATCTATGGGGTAAAAACGCCCTTGGAAAGTTTTACCCACGCATTTCTGGCAAGACTATCGCACGCATCCCCCCAATATGGGTATCATATGAAAGCCCATGAAAACCCAAACAAAATGGTGGGGTAAAATTTACCCATTACCCCATCCAGGGTAAAGTTTACCCAAGATGAAAATTTTTCGGTCAATGGGGCGGCCCCTACGATTTTCTTCAAAATCGGCATGGTGATACTACAGGCCCAGATGACCAATCTGGCTGAAGAAACCCCTATGGGCATTGAAATCTATGGGGTAAAACGCCCTTGGAAAAATTTACCCACGCATTTCTGGCAAGACTATCGCACGCATCCCCCCAATATGGGTATCGTATGAAAGCCCATGAAAACCCAAACAAAATGGTGGGGTAAAATTTACCCATTACCCCATCCAGGGTAAAGTTTACCCAAGATGAAAATTTTCGGTCAATGGGGCGGCCCCTACGATTTTCTTCAAAATTGGCATGGTGATACTACAGGCCCAGATGACCAATCTGGCTGAAGAAACCCCTATGGGCATTGAAATCTATGGGGTAAAAACGCCCTTGGAAAGTTTTACCCACGCATTTCTGGCAAGACTATCGCACGCATCCCCCCAATATGGGTATCATATGAAAGCCCATGAAAACCCAAACAAAATGGTGGGGTAAAATTTACCCATTACCCCATCCAGGGTAAAGTTTACCCTAGATGAAAATTTTCGGTCAATGGGGCGGCCCCTACGATTTTCTTCAAAATTGGCATGGTGATACTACAGGCCCAGATGACCAATCTGGCTGAAGAAACCCCTATGGGCATTGAAATCTATGGGGTAAAAAACGCCCTTGGAAAGTTTTACCCACGCATTTCTGGCAAGACTATCGCACGCATCCCCCAATATGGATATCATATGAAAGCCCATGAAAACCCAAACAAAATGGTGGGGTAAAATTTACCCATAACCCCATTCAGGGTAAAGTTTACCCAAGATGAAAATTTTCGGTCAATGGGGCGGCCCCTACGATTTTCTTCAAAATCGGCATGGTGATACTACAGGCCCAGATGACCAATCTGGCTGAAGAAACCCCTATGGGCATTGAAATCTATGGGGTAAAAACGCCCTTGGAAAGTTTTACCCACGCATTTCTGGCAAGACTATCGCACGCATCCCCCCAATATGGGTATCATATGAAAGCCGATGAAAACCCAAACAAAATGGTGGGGTAAAATTTACCCATTACCCCATCCAGGGTAAAGTTTACCCAAGATGAAAATTTTCGGTCAATGGGGCGGCCCCTACGATTTTCTTCAAAATCGGCATGATGATACTACAGGCCCAGATGACCAATCTGGCTGAAGAAACCCCTATGGGCATTGAAATCTATGGGGTAAAAACGCCCTTGGAAAGTTTTACCCACGCATTTCTGGCAAGACTATCGCACGCATCCCCCCAATATGGGTATCATATGAAAGCCCATGAAAACCCAAACAAAATGGTGGGGTAAAATTTACCCATTACCCCATCCAGGGTAAAGTTTACCCAAGATGAAAATTTTCGGTCAATGGGGCGGCCCCTACGATTTTCTTCAAAATCGGCATGGTGATACTACAGGCCCAGATGACCAATCTGGCTGAAGAAACCCCTATGGGCATTGAAATCTATGGGGTAAAACGCCCTTGGAAAAATTTACCCACGCATTTCTGGCAAGACTATCGCACGCATCCCCCCAATATGGGTATCGTATGAAAGCCCATGAAAACCCAAACAAAATGGTGGGGTAAAATTTACCCATTACCCCATCCAGGGTAAAGTTTACCCAAGATGAAAATTTTCGGTCAATGGGGCGGCCCCTACGATTTTCTTCAAAATTGGCATGGTGATACTACAGGCCCAGATGACCAATCTGGCTGAAGAAACCCCTATGGGCATTGAAATCTATGGGGTAAAAACGCCCTTGGAAAGTTTTACCCACGCATTTCTGGCAAGACTATCGCACGCATCCCCCAATATGGGTATCATATGAAAGCCCATGAAAACCCAAACAAAATGGTGGGGTAAAATTTACCCATAACCCCATTCAGGGTAAAGTTTACCCAAGATGAAAATTTTCGGTCAATGGGGCGGCCCCTACGATTTTCTTCAAAATCGGCATGGTGATACTACAGGCCCAGATGACCAATCTGGCTGAAGAAACCCCTATGGGCATTGAAATCTATGGGGTAAAAACGCCCTTGGAAAGTTTTACCCACGCATTTCTGGCAAGACTATCGCACGCATCCCCCCAATATGGGTATCATATGAAAGCCCATGAAAACCCAAACAAAATGGTGGGGTAAAATTTACCCATTACCCCATCCAGGGTAAAGTTTACCCAAGATGAAAATTTTCGGTCAATGGGGCGGCCCCTACGATTTTCTTCAAAATCGGCATGGTGATACTACAGGCCCAGATGACCAATCTGGCTGAAGAAACCCCTATGGGCATTGAAATCTATGGGGTAAAACCGCCCTTGGAAAGTTTTACCCACGCATTTCTGGCAAGACTATCGCACGCATCCCCCCAATATGGGTATCATATGAAAGCCCATGAAAACCCAAACAAAATGGTGGGGTAAAATTTACCCATTACCCCATCCAGGGTAAAGTTTACCCAAGATGAAAATTTTCGGTCAATGGGGCGGCCCCTACGATTTTCTTCAAAATCGGCATGGTGATACTACAGGCCCAGATGACCAATCTGGCTGAAGAAACCCCTATGGGCATTGAAATCTATGGGGTAAAAACGCCCTTGGAAAGTTTTACCCACGCATTTCTGGCAAGACTATCGCACGCATCCCCCCAATATGGGTATCATATGAAAGCCGATGAAAACCCAAACAAAATGGTGGGGTAAAATTTACCCATTACCCCATCCAGGGTAAAGTTTACCCAAGATGAAAATTTTCGGTCAATGGGGCGGCCCCTACGATTTTCTTCAAAATCGGCATGATGATACTACAGGCCCAGATGACCAATCTGGCTGAAGAACCCCTATGGGCATTGAAATCTATGGGGTAAAAACGCCCTTGGAAAGTTTTACCCACGCATTTCTGGCAAGACTATCGCACGCATCCCCCCAATATGGGTATCATATGAAAGCCCATGAAAACCCAAACAAAATGGTGGGGTAAAATTTACCCATTACCCCATCCAGGGTAAAGTTTACCCAAGATGAAAATTTTCGGTCAATGGGGCGGCCCCTACGATTTTCTTCAAAATCGGCATGGTGATACTACAGGCCCAGATGACCAATCTGGCTGAAGAAACCCCTATGGGCATTGAAATCTATGGGGTAAAACGCCCTTGGAAAAATTTACCCACGCATTTCTGGCAAGACTATCGCACGCATCCCCCCAATATGGGTATCATATGAAAGCCCATGAAAACCCAAACAAAATGGTGGGGTAAAATTTACCCATTACCCCATCCAGGGTAAAGTTTACCCAAGATGAAAATTTTCGGTCAATGGGGCGGCCCCTACGATTTTCTTCAAAATTGGCATGGTGATACTACAGGCCCAGATGACCAATCTGGCTGAAGAAACCCCTATGGGCATTGAAATCTATGGGGTAAAAACGCCCTTGGAAAGTTTTACCCACGCATTTCTGGCAAGACTATCGCACGCATCCCCCAATATGGGTATCATATGAAAGCCCATGAAAACCCAAACAAAATGGTGGGGTAAAATTTACCCATAACCCCATTCAGGGTAAAGTTTACCCAAGATGAAAATTTTCGGTCAATGGGGCGGCCCCTACGATTTTCTTCAAAATCGGCATGGTGATACTACAGGCCCAGATGACCAATCTGGCTGAAGAAACCCCTATGGGCATTGAAATCTATGGGGTAAAAACGCCCTTGGAAAGTTTTACCCACGCATTTCTGGCAAGACTATCGCACGCATCCCCCCAATATGGGTATCATATGAAAGCCGATGAAAACCCAAACAAAATGGTGGGGTAAAATTTACCCATTACCCCATCCAGGGTAAAGTTTACCCAAGATGAAAATTTTCGGTCAATGGGGCGGCCCCTACGATTTTCTTCAAAATCGGCATGGTGATACTACAGGCCCAGATGACCAATCTGGCTGAAGAAACCCCTATGGGCATTGAAATCTATGGGGTAAAAACGCCCTTGGAAAGTTTTACCCACGCATTTCTTGCAAGACTATCGCACGCATCCCCCCAATATGGGTATCATATGAAAGCCCATGAAAACCCAAACAAAATGGTGGGATAAAATTTACCCATTACCCCATCCAGGGTAAAGTTTACCCAAGATGAAAATTTTCGGTCAATGGGGCGGCCCCTACGATTTTCTTCAAAATCGGCATGGTGATACTACAGGCCCAGATGACCAATCTGGCTGAAGACTATGGGCATTGAAATCTATGGGGTAAAAACGCCCTTGGAAAGTTTTACCCACGCATTTCTGGCAAGACTATCGCACGCATCCCCCCAATATGGGTATCATATGAAAGCCCATGAAAACCCAAACAAAATGGTGGGGTAAAATTTACCAATTACCCCATCAAGGGTAAAGTTTACCCAAGATGAAAATTTTCGGTCAATGGGGCGGCCCCTACGATTTTCTTCAAAATCGGTATGGTGATACTACAGGCCGAGGTGATACTAAACTTTACCCTGAATGGGGTAATGGGTAAATTTTACCCCACCATTTTGTTTGGGTTTTCATGGGCTTTCATATGATACCCATATTGGGGGGATGCGTGCGATAGTCTTGCCAGAAATGCTTAGGTAAAACTTTCCAAAAGCCTTTTTACCCCATTGATTTCAATGCCCATAGGGGTTTCTTCAGCCAGATTGGTCATCTGGGCCTGTAGTACCACCATGCCGATTTTGAAGAAAATCGTAGGGGCCGCCCCATTGACCGAAAATATTCATCTTGGGTAAACTTTACCCTGGATGGGGTAATGGGTAAATGTTACCCCACCATTTTGTTTGGGTTTTCATGGGCTTTCATATGATACCCATATTGGGGGGATGCGTGCGATAGTCTTGCCAGAAATGCGTGGGTAAAACTTTCCAAGGGCGTTTTTACCCCATAGATTTCAATGCCCATAGGGGTTTCTTCAGCCAGATTGGTCATCTGGGCCTGTAGTATCACCATGCCGATTTTAAACAAAATCGTAGGGGCCGCCCCATTGACCGAAAATTTTCATCTTGGGTAAACTTTACCCTGGATGGGGTAATGGGTAAATTTTACCCCACCATTTTGTTTGGGTTTTCATCGGCTTTCATATGATACCCATATTGGGGGGATGCGTGCGATAGTCTTGCCAGAAATGCGTGGGTAAAACTTTCCAAGGGCGTTTTTACCCCATAGATTTCAATGCCCATAGGGGTTTCTTCAGCCAGATTGGTCATCTGGGCCTGTAGTATCACCATGCCGATTTTGAAGAAAATCGTAGGGCCGCCCCATTGACCGAAAATTTTCATCTTGGGTAAACTTTACCCTGAATGGGGTTATGGGTAAATTTTACCCCACCATTTTGTTTGGGTTTTCATGGGCTTTCATGTGATACCCATATTGGGGGATGCGTGCGATAGTCTTGCCAGAAATGCGTGGGTAAAACTTTCCAAGGGCGTTTTTACCCCATAGATTTCAATGCCCATAGGGGTTTCTTCAGCCAGATTGGTCATCTGGGCCTGTAGTATCACCATGCCGATTTTGAAGAAAATCGTAGGGGCCGCCCCATTGACCGAAAATTTTCATCTTGGGTAAACTTTACCCTGGATGGGGTAATGGGTAAATTTTACCCCACCATTTTGTTTGGGTTTTCATGGGCTTTCATATGATACCCATATTGGGGGGATGCGTGCGATAGTCTTGCCAGAAATGCGTGGGTAAACTTTTCCAAGGGCGTTTTTACCCCATAGATTTCAATGCCCATAGGGGTTTCTTCAGCCAGATTGGTCATCTGGGCCTGTAGTATCACCATGCCGATTTTGAAGAAAATCGTAGGGGCCGCCCCATTGACCGAAAATTTTCATCTTGGGTAAACTTTACCCTGGATGGGGTAATGGGTAAATTTTACCCCACCATTTTGTTTGGGTTTTCATGGGCTTTCATATGATACCCATATTGGGGGGATGCGTGCGATAGTCTTGCCAGAAATGCGTGGGTAAGACTTTCCAAGGGCGTTTTTACCCCATAGATTTCAATGCCCATAGGGGTTTCTTCAGCCAGATTGGTCATCTGGGCCTGTAGTATCACCATGCCGATTTTGAAGAAAATCGTAGGGGCCGCCCCATTGACCGAAAATTTTCATCTTGGGTAAACTTTACCCTGGAATGGGGTAATGGGTAAATTTTACCCCACCATTTTGTTTGGGTTTTCATGGGCTTTCATATGATACCCATATTGGGGGGATGCGTGCGATAGTCTTGCCAGAAATGCGTGGGTAAACTTTCCAAGGGCGTTTTTACCCCATAGATTTCAATGCCCATAGGGGTTTCTTCAGCCAGATTGGTCATCTGGGCCTGTAGTATCACCATGCCGATTTTGAAGAAAATCGTAGGGGCCGCCCCATTGACCGAAAATTTTCATCTTGGGTAAACTTTACCCTGGATGGGGTAATGGGTAAATTTTACCCCACCATTTTGTTTGGGTTTTCATAGGGCTTTCATATGATACCCATATTGGGGGGGATGCGTGCGATAGTCTTGCCAGAAATGCGTGGGTAAACTTTCCAAGGGCGTTTTACCCCATAGATTTCAATGCCCATAGGGGTTTCTTCAGCCAGATTGGTCATCTGGGCCTGTAGTATCACCATGCCGATTTTGAAGAAAATCGTAGGGGCCGCCCCATTGACCGAAAATTTTCATCTTGGGTAAACTTTACCCTGGATGGGGTAATGGGTAAATTTTACCCCACCATTTTGTTTGGGTTTTCATGGGCTTTCATATGATACCCATATTGGGGGGATGCGTGCGATAGTCTTGCCAGAAATGCGTGGGTAAAACTTTTCCAAGGGCGTTTTTACCCCATAGATTTCAATGCCCATAGGGGTTTCTTCAGCCAGATTGGTCATCTGGGCCTGTAGTATCACCATGCCGATTTTGAAGAAAATCGTAGGGGCCGCCCCATTGACCGAAAATTTTCATCTTGGGTAAACTTTACCCTGGATGGGGTAATGGGTAAATTTTACCCCACCATTTTGTTTGGGTTTTCATGGGCTTTCATATGATACCCATATTGGGGGGATGCGTGCGATAGTCTTGCCAGAAATGCGTGGGTAAAACTTTCCAAGGGCGTTTTTACCCCATAGATTTCAATGCCCATAGGGGTTTCTTCAGCCAGATTGGTCATCTGGGCCTGTAGTATCACCATGCCGATTTTGAAGAAAATCGTAGGGGCCGCCCCATTGACCGAAAATTTTCATCTTGGGTAAACTTTACCCTGGATGGGGTAATGGGTAAATTTTACCCCACCATTTTGTTTGGGTTTTCATGGGCTTTCATATGATACCCATATTGGGGGGATGCGTGCGATAGTCTTGCCAGAAATGCGTGGGTAAAACTTTCCAAGGGCGTTTTTACCCCATAGATTTCAATGCCCATAGGGGTTTCTTCAGCCAGATTGGTCATCTGGGCCTGTAGTATCACCATGCCGATTTTGAAGAAAATCGTAGGGGCCGCCCCATTGACCGAAAATTTTCATCTTGGGTAAACTTTACCCTGGATGGGGTAATGGGTAAATTTTACCCCACCATTTTGTTTGGGTTTTCATGGGCTTTCATATGATACCCATATTGGGGGGATGCGTGCGATAGTCTTGCCAGAAATGCGTGGGTAAAACTTTCCAAGGGCGTTTTTACCCCATAGATTTCAATGCCCATAGGGGTTTCTTCAGCCAGATTGGTCATCTGGGCCTGTAGTATCACCATGCCGATTTTGAAGAAAATCGTAGGGGCCGCCCCATTGACCGAAAATTTTCATCTTGGGTAAACTTTACCCTGGATGGGGTAATGGGTAAATTTTACCCCACCATTTTGTTTGGGTTTTCATGGGCTTTCATATGATACCCATATTGGGGGGATGCGTGCGATAGTCTTGCCAGAAATGCGTGGGTAAAACTTTCCAAGGGCGTTTTTACCCCATAGATTTCAATGCCCATAGGGGTTTCTTCAGCCAGATTGGTCATCTGGGCCTGTAGTATCACCATGCCGATTTTGAAGAAAATCGTAGGGGCCGCCCCATTGACCGAAAATTTTCATCTTGGGTAAACTTTACCCTGAATGGGGTAATGGGTAAATTTTACCCCACCATTTTGTTTGGGTTTTCATGGGCTTTCATATGATACCCATATTAGGGGGATGCGTGCGATAGTCTTGCCAGAAATGCGTGGGTAAAACTTTCCAAGGGCGTTTTTACCCCATAGATTTCAATGCCCATAGGGGTTTCTTCAGCCAGATTGGTCATCTGGGCCTGTAGTATCACCATGCCGATTTTGAAGAAAATCGTAGGGGCCGCCCCATTGACCGAAAATTTTCATCTTGGGTAAACTTTACCCTGGATGGGGTAATGGGTAAATTTCACTCCACCTATTTTGTTTGGGTTTTCATGGGCTTTCATATGATACCCATATTGGGGGATGCGTGCGATAGTCTTGCCAGAAATGCGTGGGTAAAACTTTCCAAGGGCGTTTTTACCCCATAGATTTCAATGCCCATAGGGGTTTCTTCAGCCAGATTGGTCATCTGGGCCTGTAGTATCACCATGCCGATTTTGAAGAAAATCGTAGGGGCCGCCCCATTGACCGAAAATTTTCATCTCTGGGTAAACTTTACCCTGAATGGGGTAATGGGTAAATTTTACCCCACCATTTTGTTTGGGTTTTCATGGGCTTTCATATGATACCCATATTGGGGGATGCGTGCGATAGTCTTGCCAGAAATGCGTGGGTAAAACTTTCCAAGGGCGTTTTTACCCCATAGATTTCAATGCCCATAGGGGTTTCTTCAGCCAGATTGGTCATCTGGGCATGTAGTATCACCATGCCGATTTTGAAGAAAATCGTAGGGGCCGCCCCATTGACCGAAAATTTTCATCTTGGGTAAACTTTACCCTGAATGGGGTAATGGGTAAATTTTACCCCACCATTTTGTTTGGGTTTTCATGGGCTTTCATATGATACCCATATTAGGGGGATGCGTGCGATAGTCTTGCCAGAAATGCGTGGGTAAAACTTTCCAAGGGCGTTTTTACCCCATAGATTTCAATGCCCATAGGGGTTTCTTCAGCCAGATTGGTCATCTGGGCCTGTAGTATCACCATGCCGATTTTGAAGAAAATCGTAGGGGCCGCCCCATTGACCGAAAATTTTCATCTTGGGTAAACTTTACCCTGGATGGGGTAATGGGTAAATTTTACCCCACCATTTTGTTTGGGTTTTCATGGGCTTTCATATGATACCCATATTGGGGGATGCGTGCGATAGTCTTGCCAGAAATGCGTGGGTAAAACTTTCCAAGGGCGTTTTTACCCCATAGATTTCAATGCCCATAGGGGTTTCTTCAGCCAGATTGGTCATCTGGGCCTGTAGTATCACCATGCCGATTTTGAAGAAAATCGTAGGGGCCGCCCCATTGACCGAAAATTTTCATCTTGGGTAAACTTTACCCTGGATGGGGTAATGGGTAAATTATACCCCACCATTTTGTTTGGGTTTTCATGGGCTTTCATATGATACCCATATTAGGGGGATGCGTGCGATAGTCTTGCCAGAAATGCGTGGGTAAAACTTTCCAAGGGCGTTTTTACCCCATAGATTTCAATGCCCATAGGGGTTTCTTCAGCCAGATTGGTCATCTGGGCCTGTAGTATCACCATGCCGATTTTGAAGAAAATCGTAGGGGCCGCCCCATTGACCGAAAATTTTCATCTCTGGTAAACTTTACCCTGAATGGGGTAATGGGTAAATTTTACCCCACCATTTTGTTTGGGTTTTCATGGGCTTTCATATGATACCCATATTGGGGGATGCGTGCGATAGTCTTGCCAGAAATGCGTGGGTAAAACTTTCCAAGGGCGTTTTTACCCCATAGATTTCAATGCCCATAGGGGTTTCTTCAGCCAGATTGGTCATCTGGGTCTGTAGTATCACCATGCCGATTTTGAAGAAAATCGTAGGGGCCGCCCCATTGACCGAAAATTTTCATCTTGGGTAAACTTTACCCTGGATGGGGTAATGGGTAAATTTTACCCCACCATTTTGTTTGGGTTTTCATGGGCTTTCATATGATACCCATATTAGGGGGATGCGTGCAATAGTCTTGCCAGAAATGCGTGGGTAAAACTTTCCAAGGGCGTTTTTACCCCATAGATTTCAATGCCCATAGGGGTTTCTTCAGCCAGATTGGTCATCTGGGCCTGTAGTATCACCATGCCGATTTTGAAGAAAATCGTAGGGGCCGCCCCATTGACCGAAAATTTTCATCTTGGGTAAACTTTACCCTGGATGGGGTAATGGGTAAATTTTACCCCACCATTTTGTTTGGGTTTTCATGGGCTTTCATATGATACCCATATTGGGGGGATGCGTGCGATAGTCTTGCCAGAAATGCGTGGGTAAAACTTTCCAAGGGCGTTTTTACCCCATAGATTTCAATGCCCATAGGGGTTTCTTCAGCCAGATTGGTCATCTGGGCCTGTAGTATCACCATGCCGATTTTGAAGAAAATCGTAGGGGCCGCCCCATTGACCGAAAATTTTCATCTTGGGTAAAATTTACCCTGGATGGGGTAATGGGTAAATTTCACCCCACCATTTTGTTTGGGTTTTCATGGGCTTTCATATGATACCCATATTAGGGGGATGCGTGCGATAGTCTTGCCAGAAATGCGTGGGTAAAACTTTCCAAGGGCGTTTTTACCCCATAGATTTCAATGCCCATAGGGGTTTCTTCAGCCAGATTGGTCATCTGGGCCTGTAGTATCACCATGCCGATTTTGAAGAAAATCGTAGGGGCCGCCCCATTGACCGAAAATTTTCATCTCTGGTAAACTTTACCCTGAATGGGGTAATGGGTAAATTTTACCCCACCATTTTGTTTGGGTTTTCATGGGCTTTCATATGATACCCATATTGGGGGATGTGTGCGATAGTCTTGCCAGAAATGCGTGGGTAAAACTTTCCAAGGGCGTTTTTACCCCATAGATTTCAATGCCCATAGGGGTTTCTTCAGCCAGATTGGTCATCTGGGCCTGTAGTATCACCATGCCGATTTTGAAGAAAATCGTAGGGGCCGCCCCATTGACCGAAAATTTTCATCTTGGGTAAACTTTACCCTGGATGGGGTAATGGGTAAATTTTACCCCACCATTTTGTTTGGGTTTTCATGGGCTTTCATATGATACCCATATTGGGGGGATGCGTGCGATAGTCTTGCCAGAAATGCGTGGGTAAAACTTTCCAAGGGCGTTTTTACCCCATAGATTTCAATGCCCATAGGGGTTTCTTCAGCCAGATTGGTCATCTGGGCCTGTAGTATCACCATGCCGATTTTGAAGAAAATCGTAGGGGCCGCCCCATTGACCGAAAATTTTCATCCTGGTTAAATCATGCTTTTGGTTAAATTGATCCGGTATTTAACCATATCATTGGGTCCGGGGTGAAGAGATCTTTCAAATGGTGGTCTTATTTTTCAGTTTCGTCCAGCCGTTTAGGCGTAAAACGGTTTTTTAGATTTTTCCCTAGATTTCTAGATTTTTCCCTAGATTTGGCAGCCCCAATCTGGGCTGGGCCGAATGTGGGCTGAATGTGGGCTAACTTCCGTTACATAACTTCTTGGCTCCTCATTGGTCGAATTCAAGTGGTCTATTCGTTACACCAATAAGAGGCCAAGCCGCGCCAGCAATAACCGACAGCACGCTGATATAAAAACAGCGACCGAGCAGGGCCCTGGATAAAAACTCAAATATGTTCTAAGTCTTGTTTGCGCGAGCGCTCACAGAAAAAACTGATCGATTAAGCCAATAGAATTAGAGTATCAGCGAGCGCAAACCTTACTTACTGTTCATTCACATTAGCTTGAAGGCTCTGAACAAAATTCCATCTGACAATTTTTTCGTCAGACGGTTCTTCGTCGGCAGATTTTCGTCTGACTTTTTCGTCTTGCATTTATTCGTCTGTACGAATTGATTTGGTGCATTTTTCGTCGGAGTGTTTTACTGTCCGGCATTTTTTTCGTCTGGGCGAGGCGGAAAATGTCCTTACGAAAAAAATGCGCGGACTTAAAAATGCACAGGCGAAAGCCGAAAAATGCATAGACGAAAGTCTGCAGACGAAAATCTGCAGACGAAAAATTGTCCGACGAAAACCTGCTAAACGGAAAAGTTGAACTGTCATGGAATCATTGCTTATATTGGATGCTCATTGCGCAATGGTGATTTGATGACTTGCAAATCGAATAAGTTTGACACTTGCTTGGTCAGTGGGTCAGGGTAGCTTCCAAGTAGCTTCAAGCCCGGCATATCACAACCCAGAAAACAAGGCCCAGAAAATATGTGAGGTGAGATTAGAAAAAAAAACTTTCCAAACCACCACTGACCACTGTTTGACAGTTTCATAATCCATAACATTGATAATGTAAAAAGCTACCAGGTCTCTTGTTCCAGTTCTGCCTCACAGCCATGACAATGATTTGGCTCTGTATATGTCTACACAGTCTGGTTCATTTTCTCTTCATGTATCTATCTTAGCCCCTTGCAGCTGGTCGCTCAGTGGCTCAACCATAGATATTTATTGAAGTGTTTACAGACAAAACCTAGTGCAGGGTCCTTAGTGGCCATGTGCAACATAAACCTCATGGTCCAGCTTCCAGGATTCTTGAGGTCCCTCAAGAATATGATGGCATAGATCCAGACCCTTCTCCTAAGATCCCATGACAAATAATAAAACTGGGACTGAAGGTCTGCATTCTGCAGGGTCTTCCAGCATATCAAAATTTTGAGGTCCTGACCCCCTGGGTTTCCATGGTTTCAGGGTTTCCATGGTTTCACGGCATATGAAATGTTGAGGTCCTGGGTTTCTATAAGGTCTCATGTTGATGTCACATGAAATGTTGATGTCCTGGGATTCCAAGGTCTCGCGGCATATGCAAATGTTGAGGTCCTGGGATTCCAAGGTCTTGCGACATATGCAAATGTTGAGGTCCTGGGATTCCAAGGTCTAGCGGCATATACAAATGTTGAGGTCCTGGGATTCCAAGGTCTCGCGACATATGCAAATGTTAAGGTCCTGGGATTCCAAGGTCTTGCGGCACATGGATGTTTTAAGGTCCTGGGTTTCCAAGGTCTCACGACAAAAATGACAATGCAAGGTCCAGGATCCATCAAGGTCCCAGACCTTGGACTCTGCGAACCCTGGATCTCGGACCTTTTTGGGACCTTGGCACAAGTCTGCCTACCACTGATGCTAGCAGTATCAATTTAACCTCTTTTGACATTGGAAGAGGTCGGGCGCATCACGTACCTACCTAATGCAGAGCGGAAACTTCCGCCATCTCGAAAGGAAGATGCAAGGTAAGTTTTAAGGATGCAAGGACAGACGTGGAGGAAAGCGGATAGCGGCCCCTCTGACTGCAGCCTCCGTTTTTTTTTTTTTAACAAACGTGAGCTATGAAGCCTTATGATCGATCTGACTTTTTTCGTTTTTTCCACTTCCATGCTTTTTCGCATGATAATGAACTCTAGATTTAACTCATATAGGTACCTAACATTACAATTAACAGTACACACTACACATCCATTCTTCATTCATTCGTAAAAAGGCGCGTAATCTGCTCATTTAAAACTTCGCCCGAGTTAAAGGTAGTGTGCCAGCTTTCTTGGACCATATGGAGTTAATGACCCGGATAAGGAGAACCGGATTTTTAGAACTTATCCATACCTTCAAAACTCATGGAAACGTCTTAAATTCTTCAAATTTTGAGTACCCCAGTGCGAAATTCGCCCCGACGGGTTGTCGGTCGTACCCCAACCCAGGCGCGGATACAAGGGGGGGGGGCCATGGGGGCCATGGCCCCCTTGGCCGATTTTTTTCAAAAATAAAATAAAAAGTTAAAAAGTTAAAAAGCTGAAAAGGGGGCCTCCTGAAAATAAAGTGGCCGAAATCCGATGAGTTTTTTTTTAACCTACCCACTTAGTTATTTCTTAGAAGACTAGCTGAGAAAACTTCTTTGTTAGAAGATTGGTAAAGCTTTTCATAACTTGGAGGTCTCTTATACTCACAGAGATGACCACTTTTACAGGGCCTCCTAACCTGCACAGAGGGCCTCCAAGCCTGCACAGATGTTGAGATGTTGCCTGAACAGCTAGATAAGCTCAATAGACGCAGTTTTTTTTTTTTGGGGGGGGGGCAACAAGTGGGAAGATGGGGCCTCCAACAGGTGGGATTATGGGGGGGGGGGCCCGACTGGAAAAAAATGCACGCTTTCGTCGAGAACTCGAGCGTAGTTGGGCGTTTGCGCCGAAAATTTTCGGCGTACTTCGGCGTAAATCGACGGCTTGCGCCGAAATTTTCGGCGTACTTCGGCCGTCGGCGTAAATCGCGAAAAAAAAAAACGTCCGGGGGTGGCACCAACCCCCGGCCCTCGGCCGGCGAGGGTTAAATGTCTTCGGGAGTTAAACATCTTAAATATCACTTATCTTGTCTCGTGTTCGTCTCAGGGTATTTAAGTCATGTTCAGTGAACCTGATTGCGACTCTCCCACGGCGGGAAGTTGGAACAGTTCACCGATCCAGAGTGAGGTTATGGATTGTCGGATCCCCTAGTTCAGATAACGTATGCTATCGTGTGCGTATTGACCGTTGTGATTCCTGTATTTCCGGCGTGTGGTTTGTGAGCGGACGCTGGCAATCGGTCCCGCGTGGCCTGGTATCTGCCCGATCCCATCGGCCGTGCTTGCACCACGCCTGTTGAAGGCCCCGTCAGGCGTCAGTCACCGGCTGGGCACTACTGCTGATCAGAGCCGGGCAACAAAATAAAGGTTACGTTATGAAACATGCCAGTGAGTTTGTGAGTCAGGATATTTTGTGATAGCGAACCCTGGTGCTCGGTCCCGCATGGCCTGCTGATGTCTTTTGTCTGCCCGATCCCGTCGACCGTGCCAACAACCGTCTGTAGACAGTAGTCACTGGAAGACAGTCACACACACACACGCCAGCCCCCCCCCTCGACGAAAAGTGCGTGGCTTCAGCCTGCAGCCATCAGTAAGCCTTGAAAATTTTCGGCGCATGAAGCATGGCTTGGTAAAATAATTTCGGCGCATAAACCCTTGCGCCGAAATTTCGGCGCATCACCTCCGCCGAGAACTTCAGCGTAGTGGAGGCATTTTTTCCAGTCGGGGGGGGGGGGCCTCCTGGTTTCTAATGGCCCCTCCCTTGGAGATTTTCTGGATCCGCCCCTGCCCCAACCACATTTCACACCACTATGAACAATAAATGCACACACTAAAATCGCTATTACCGATAGACTCATCCAATCAAGTTTCGATAAACCCGTTCATCATCATCTCCTGCGGTTTCGAACACGCCTGTTAGGTGGCTTCTGATGCTCGACGAGGTCGGAATTTCCAAATACGCGTGGTGCGTCGGGCCGCGCACTCTGACTTCGGCCAGGAAAAATGCGTCAGCTGATCATTGTCATTTCTGCCACTTGCGTGTGGTGAAATGGGGTCATAACTTATGAGACGGCTTTTTCATATCAATTATTTTACATAAAATCATATCTCAAACCATAAATAATGTTCGACAGCCAAATAAAAGAAACAATACCAATACAGGCTTACAGTTTAAGGCTCGACATTGTGTTGTCTACGATTAGACAGCTGATAACTCATTCCCGTACGTCGTATGGTCGTAACACTATAATGACCTTTGCTTATTGTCACATGTGCGCCGCATTCGCGATTGTTGCCGACACTTGGCCGACGCCTGTTTGCAGGTGAGCCCACTTCAGTTGTTATACATATCGAAAAACCGATAAACTTTTTGGCGAAAAAGGCACTATTCCAGGCCCATTTTTGATTTTTTTTTTGCGATATTAGGTAAAAACAGAAGCTTCTTATCCTAGGAAAAATAAAATGGGAAATCTTTCAAAGGTGGCACACTACCTTTAAACGCTAAATAATCAGCGTCAGCGTCAGCGTCTCTCCGCCCTCTCTCTCTCTCTCTCTCTCTCTCTCTCTCTCTCTCTCTCTCTCTCTCTCTCTCTCTCTCTCTCTCTCTCTCTCTCTCTCTCTCTGTCTCTGTCTCTGTCTCTGTCTCTGTCTCTGTCTCTGTCTCTGTCTCTGTCTCTGTCTCTGTCTCTGTCTCTGTCTCTGTCTCTGTCTCTGTCTCTGTCTCTGTCTCTGTCTCTGTCTCTGTCTCTGTCTCTGTCTCTGTCTCTGTCTCTGTCTCTGTCTCTGTCTCTGTCTCTGTCTCTGTCTCTGTCTCTGTCTCTGTCTCTGTCTCTGTCTCTGTCTCTGTCTCTGTCTCTGTCTCTGTCTCTGTCTCTGTCTCTGTCTCTGTCTCTGTCTCTGTCTCTGTCTCTGTCTCTGTCTCTGTCTCTGTCTCTGTCTCTGTCTCTGTCTCTGTCTCTGTCTCTGTCTCTGTCTCTGTCTCTGTCTCTGTCTCTGTCTCTGTCTCTGTCTCTGTCTCTCTCTCTCTGTCTCTCTCTGTCTCTCTCTCTCTCTCTCTCTCTCTCTCTCTCTCTCTCTCTCTCTCTCTCTCTCTCTCTCTCTCTCTCTCTACCCAAAAATAAACCCACTATTTCTACACCCCTTTATTGTCATGTCTTTAAGTACAAGTGACACCCGGCACGCCCTCTATCACAGCTCCAGTTACTGAGCACATCGGACCGACATTATCCACACGCTGAGCGATGCAGCGACCCAACATAGCACGTCCAGGGTCTTGCCCGTAGGGCGAATGCTAAGATCAACGGGTTGACAGTTCGGAGGTGACAGTCACTCTACAAGCGTCAGTACATCAGCATAGGCAGTGAGGCACCCTTGTCACGGGATAAGTCGGATACGACTTAGAACAGTTAGTGGGTAATTGTGGTCCATTTGGCAACACAAACAACTCGCCATTCCAAATACAGAACATTGTGACCAAACGTTAACTACGGTTCAGAAAACCAGTGAAAGATTTTTCATTGAAAACATCAAACCCAAAAAATGTTAAACAATGGACATTTCTTCTGGTAAATAAGATAAGCCCACGCAAACGAAGTCACGCACTTTCCCGTCGATTTGGCTTATGTCACGGTGGGTCACACATTGAAAACAAACAATGATAGATAAGAACACCTTGTCGTTTACACAACACACCTAATCTGAAAAGACTAACTCATACCGATTAGCAATGAGTTCAAATAAGTAAAACCCAAAAAGAACCGGAGAACAGCCTCCGAGTTCATCAAATAAGGTAACTTGCCATCTAGCGCCAGTTACGTAGCGAGAAGCTTTCATAGATGGCGCCAAACCCCAGACGCCACATACCTCCACTAAAGCTATACGCTAGTAGGCTGCAACAGCCCCAGAAGCTGGAGTGTCAGTAAGGCCGGCCCGACATACGATACCAGCTGTACCAGCGGCTGGTCGGAGCAACCACCTCGTTCTTGGACAGCTCGATCGTGAATATCTCCACCCTGGAATGGTGGCGGCCGGCTCCGGTCAGAGCTTACGAGCTACTGCGGCGGTAGAGCGGTGGCTGTTTACTGTTTGGCCTTGAGGAAAGCACAGCTTACAATATCCCTGCAACTGTAAGACTTGCTGGACAAGCCACCAGCACTGCAATCCACAAAACTTTGCCAATGAAGGGCTCAGAAGATGAATGTTAACCGTCAACTCTGACCAATTTGCTACGCAGACTGCCTCAATCCATTGCAAACAATGGATCAGATCGCACTAGCTAACAACCAGGAACTTCGTCAATATCAACAACAAACCCTGCGCATTCCCAGTTGAAGCATCCACATCATCACTGAAAGCCCACACAATGTATACATCAGCCAGAAGCCTTTAGCGCTGGTTAGTATAAAGGAAGCACAAACTCCAGCGGAAGACATTCGGAAGTCTATAATACTTCGGAAGAACTGTATGGCATCCGATTCACTGAGACCATCACTCAGGCAGGACTACCAATCCATTGTGCGGTTAGAAAGAGTTCCGCTACTGCACAGCCTAAACACTAACGGCGCCATCCTCCCTCACATTCCCTGAGCAAACCCGGTTAGTAAGAGTGTTTAGCAAACGTACCGCTGACAAGCGTTTATCCCTCCACAGGAGCGTGAGTTGTGGGGTTAGTGTGTCAAAGCAGGGATGTCGCTCTACATAGAACCATCGTTGGAATGTCGATACCGACGCTGGTCGCAGAAATGAAAAGACGCCCGATGGTTTTAAGAGACGACATATTCAAGGCAAAAGATAGGCTCGATAGACGAACGAGTTAGTAAAGTCCACACTTCGGGTCAGTAAATCCATTGGTTAGTAGCTTTTTGTGTGCGAACCAGGCAGGCCAGCCGGTAAGCCCGTTGGCCAGGCAGTCCGCGCAGAGTAGAGCAGCCGGTTTAGTCAGCAGACGAGCCCGGCAGATCCAGTCCGGGTGTGGGCATGCCTGTGTACAGACAGAGACTCACAGTTCCTCCTTGGCCGGAGTCTTTCCAGGCACTGTCCCCTGCTCCTGTTCTGTACCAGACTCCTGCTTCTCTGTCCGTTCAGGCTTCAGTACAGGGACCGGAGTGGGGATAATGGGAGGGTAAAGAATACCCTCCGCCGGACAAGCAGTGCTGATCGGCTCACTCTTGTTGTGGCAGTCGGTGGGCACAAACGATTTGTCCAGACAGAGTTTGATCTGGGTCAGGTACCACAGCTTGGTCTCCTGTGGGCGACACGGGTAGGCGGGGTCAGACATGGGACGTCAGTGAAATGAATGACGTGGTTATTAGCAGTCGCTTGGGACAGCCAAACAGTTTGTTTTGTCAGATATATGCACCATAATGTGAAACGTTTAACGCTAGCATAAGTTTGCACTACGTTCATAAATTTTACAGTACAATCGCTGTGTGCATGCTGTTGAATATTCGTGTTAGGCTTCATCCGTACAGTAATACGCTATAATTGACAACAGTCTCGACGTCAATTTTGGCTCCTGTTTCCGTTTCTACCAAACACAACATCGAGCCGAATAAAACAAGACCGACGAGCCCGACAAACTCTTCCCTCTCTCACACCTTCACTCCTCCCCCCTCCCAGTATTCCTCCACCTACCCGGTCCAATTCACAGTCGACAATCATCTTCGTGCTGAAGTGAGCCGTCAGGGCGTCGCGGATCTGCGCCCACTGGAACCTGTCCGCTCCGGGCCGGACTCCAGCAGTCTCGAGCACGGACAGGGGCTGGTAGGTGGCCGACCAGTGCAGACCCAGCGCGAAGTAGTCGTGCTCGTCACCGATAGAGGGCAGCTCGGCAGCGCACGTGCCGTGCTTCAGCCACTCGTGCTGTCAGTACGGAAATAGGGTCGTTGTTATACTTCCTAAGCCACGATGACTAAACCGTTTGTGGCCATTTGCCCGGCAAAAGATCTAAATTGTGGCTGAATTCATGTGCCATCAAAGCCAAGATATCGAGACTTGCAAAAAGGTTGGGTGGATGACGATTACTCCCGAATTTACGACGGATTATTGGCTCATGGCCGATGTTACAACAAATACCGTGAGTGAAAACGGTAATGCTCGCTACAAGATGACATAACATAGTCTGCATCCCGAAACTGGCGGCTGCAAAGGGACCGTGCCTTCTTAGCGATCGAACTCAAATGACGGCGATTTTACCCAAATGACGATCGATACGCACCTTCCACAGCGAGTAGACCGACTTTCCGGCGTAGATGTTGGGCCACCTCATCAGCAGGCTGGGCTCGATCTGCCGCAGCTTCTCCAGGTCAAACGGTAGCTTCTGGCAGTTGTGCGGACCCTTTGTCCCGGCCTTGGTGGGCCTGGATGGATAGCAGGGAGGGCATAAATGTAAATCGTTGAGCTTTGCTACACATTGCATTGCCAATAACAACTCAACAGTCAACAACATACTAAATTCACTGGAAGAAAGTATGGATTACTGAACTCGCTTTGTAACAATCAGCTATGATTTTGATTTCTTGAAAAGCAATTATTGGACAAAAATGTTTGCCCCTAACTCGAACTCTTGAATGGACTTTCATTCATGATGCTCTGCCCTGAAATAAAGCTTTCTTGTCAAAAATTGAAGGAATGCAGATTATAGGGATTGTGTAATGTGTGTATCCCATTGTTGTGCCTGCATATCACATCATGACCATTTATCAATGCCCATCCATCCAAACTCACCACACCCCATGCACTGTCCATGAGGTGACATTGCTGAAGATCTCACAGGCACGCTGGCTGTTCTCCCCCTTGTAGGCAATGCAGGCTGACTGCGGCCACTCCTGGGTGAAAATAAGGTAGTCCCAGTTGCTGGGTGGTGGTTCCACCTCAGCTTGAACTCCCCAGCAACAGCTGGGGGAAGAGAGGAAAAATCATGCATGAGCCATAAGCTGACAGTCAAAGAAAACATCCCGATGAGCAAAACGGGACACCACACAAGATTTCCAGATTTATCAGCTTTAAGCATAGAACATCTTCTTCAGAATAACTGAGCTTTGCTCCAACAACTTTGGCAATGCTTACCATATTATGGCATGAAGGAAAATGAATGTGTGCCATGCTGAGACAAGTGAAACCATAACCAGGCTGGGCCTTCTCACAGAGTTGCTAATACCTGGAAAAGAAGGAAAGCAATAATTGCATATGGTTCATGGTTTAGTGATAATGTTTTGACTCACAACTTCACTTGTCTTATTTAAGGCCATGAGTCATTTTCAGTTACCATCATGTCTTTCCGAACTGTTAACAAAATGAACCATACCGGTGACAGGTGCAAGCACGTCTCCGACCATCATATCCCATGGGCATATGGGGCATATCATCCCCAATGGGCATATTTTATTATATCATTTGAAGAAATAAAACTGTAGGCTGGCACCAAAATGTCAAAATTAGCTACAATTGGAACTGGAACAGAATCACCCATGACCCAAGTTGAAGTGCAAATAGCTGACAAAGCACAACAAAACTGATAAAACATAACTTTGATTATAATTTTATTAATGAAAGCAGTAAGTAACAAAAAGGTGTCAGGTACACCAGCTCATGTTATCAAAAACATATCAAATGCTATCCGATCTTTCACTTTCTTCGTTCAGGGAAGTTTGTTGATGTTTTGCTTGTATAAAATTTCCTGTAAGTCTATTGACGTCAGAGAGCTACCATATGAGCATGGTATAAGACCTCATTTTGGATTGGAACACTTTTGATCGAAATCGAAAGGATATTAGTGAATCATTATTCTGACAGTGAAATAATTCAGTACTCTTTGTGTTTATTTTATACAAAAAACATGCGATAGCAAAGCGATTTATAATATTATAAATTTAAATTCAAGGTAGAGCTATATGAAGCGGATGTGATACTTGCACTGCTGCCATATATTACGTCACATAGTTGACCACGTGCGTTCGAGTAGTAGGTATCTTGCGTGCCGCGTGCGTTCCAATTGTGTGTTTCTCTGGCATTGTGTTGTCTCTCTTGATTTATTCGTATTTATTATTTGCCATTACATACACATACCTGCCACGTTGTGTTCTTCCATGAAGATATAGTTGCCACAGAATTTGCGCTGATAGTCTTGATCACAATAGGTAGGTAGGTAACAGGCTGGGTGTGGGTTGTCGCGGAGGCGCGGAAGGAGAGAAGACTGAGCGGGCCGAGACTTGTATTGCGACTGTGGTTCTGATTCTGATTCGCCAGTGCCTGTGCGTTATATGCAGGGTGGTTGCACAATGAAGGACCGGTCCGCCGACCCGCCGGGTCGGTGGACGGTGCCGACACTTGGGGAAAGTGACGGCTATTTCTATGTAACAAAGCTTGCACGTGTACTCTCTTTATCATGATATGGAAGAAGGGAATCGGTCCCACATTATCTTCCCTCCCCCAGGGAAGCGTAGGGAACCGAAGCGATCATAACAAAGAGAGGAAACGTTTAGCTGACGGAGAAAGAAATGTCCATATCAGCGTATCACAAAATGGTATGAACAGATAAGTAAGTTTCGTGACAATTACACCTACTACCGGGCGATCCCTCCGCACTCTTGGCGGGGACCGTCCCTGGGCATCTCCATGGCCCTCGGCATCTCTGGCCGAATATCAATACAATATAATTTCAGTGAATTGACCACGATTAACGTATTTGAATGTTCATACCGTTGAGAGCAGGCTCTTTTTACGTTTACTAGTGTCAAAATGACACGGCAAAGTGCAGGCAAAAATTAAATGCACTTGCAATTTCTCCGTAAATTTTGGGGTGAGCAACCACAATGAAGCACAACAAACGACAGAACACTGACGAAAACGGATAATGAAACAGTACGGTTTTTGAAACACATCGAAGTTAAAACAAATTTCACAGCACAATTTCACTGTCACTTTTTGACGAAAATACAGCAAAAGTTCATAATGGGTGAATTTTCTTGATTTCGGTGCCAATTTGTCTTGAATTTAGCGTTGAAGTTTTTGTTTTATCTTCTCTCCTCCGAGCTTGAGTCCTTCAGCGAGGTGGTGTCCATCACTCGATGATGCTGAGGAGGACGGCGCGGGCTGATGAGCCGTGCGCTGTCAGCGGGCTCCGTAGTAGTCCAGGGCAGCTGATGACGTTGCCGCAGGGCAGATGGTATTGCCGGGCAGAGCTACTCACTGGAGACGGTGCTGCTGGACGATGACGAGTCCAGGATGGTCAGCTCCCTAGTCGATGACGCGACGTAGGGGCGATACACTGTCACGGAGCACGGACTAACCAGTCTGCGATGTCAGTGCAGATGTAGAGGCTGGGGTCCGTGGTGAGGGGCACAAGTCCCCTCGACCGCCGCTGCCACCATTGTCGCGGAGGCGCGGAAGGAGAGACGACTGAGCGGGCCGAGACTTGTATTGCAACTCTGGTTCTGATTCTGATTCGCCAGTGCGTCTGCGTTATATGCAAGGTGGTTGCACAATGAAGGACCGGTCCGCCGACCCGCCGGGTCGGTGGACGGTGCCGACACGTGGGGAAAGTGACGGCTATTTCTATGTAACAAAGCTTGAACGTTTACTCTCTTTATCATGATATGGAAGAAGGGAATCGGTCCCACATTATCTTCCCTCCCCCAGGGAAGCGTAGGGAACCGAAGCGATCATAACAAAGAGAGGAAACGTTTAGCTGACGGAGAAAGAAATTTCCATATGAGCGTATCACAAAATGGTATGAACAGATAAGTAAGTTTCGTGACAATTACACCTACTACCGGGCGATCCCTCCGCACTCTTGGCGGGGACCGTCCCTGGGCATCTCCATGGCCCTCGGCATCTCTGGCCGAATATCAATACAATATAATTTCAGTGAATTGAACACGATTAACGTATTTGAATGTTCATACCAACTTCAGAATATGCTCTTTTTATGCTTATTAGTGTCAAAGTGACACTGCAAAATGCAGGCAAAAAATTAAGCGCATTTGCAATTTCTCCGTAAATTTTGGGGTGAGCAACCACAATGAAATGCAACAAACGACAGAGCACTGACGAAAACGAATAACGAAACAGTTTTGAAACAAATCGAAGTTGACACAAATTTCACAGCACAATTTCACTGTCACTTTTTGACGAAAAAATATAGCAAAAGTTCGTAATCTTCAAATGCTGTTGATTTTGTGCCAGTTTTTCTTGAATTTAGCGGTTTTCGTCTTCTCTCCTCCGAGCTTGAGTCCTTCAGCGAGGTGGTGTCCATCACTCGATGATGCTGAGGAGGACGGCGCGGGCTGTTGAGCCGTGCGCTGTCGGCGGGCTCCGTAGTAGTCCAGGGCAGCTGATGACGTTGCCGCAGGGCAGATGGTATTGCCGGGCAGAGCTACTCACTGGAGACGGTGCTGCTGGACGATGACGAGTCCAGGATGGTCAGCTCCCTAGTCGATGACGTGACGTAGGGGCGATACACCGTCACGGAGCACGGACTAACCAGTCTGCGATGTCAGTGCAGATGTAGAGGCTGGGGTCCGTGGTGAGGGGCACAAGTCCCCTCGACCGCCGCTGCCACCATTGTCGCGGAGGCGCGGAAGGAGAGACGACTGAGCGGGCCGAGACTTGTATTGCAACTGTCGTTCTGATTCTGATTCGCCAGTGCCTGTGCGTTATATGCAGGGTGGTTGCACAATGAAGGACCGGTCCGCCGACCCGCCGGGTCGGTGGACGGTGCCGACACTTGGGGAAAGTGACGGCTATTTCTATGTAACAAAGCTTGCACGTGTACTCTCTTTATCATGATATGGAAGAAGGGAATCGGTCCCACAGGGTGACATCTTTAGATCTTTTCTCTGCACTATATAGGAACTAAACTGGTGTGATTCCTCCATTCTGTCGTTTCCATGATTCCATCCTCAGGATACTGAAATCTTTCTCCATGCCGCAACCCCCACTCTTGGCTGGACAGGCACCTCTCTCATGCGGGCTGCTCCCTTGGAGCGGGCTGCTCCCTTGGTCGGCCTGCCCATTTGGATGGGCTCAGCCCCAGCGACTCTCTAGGGTGTCTGCCCAGACCAATGTCTCCCCCTAATTCCGATCATCCTTCTGGCTCTGAAATGGTCTTGTCAGACAGAAAGGGCCTAACCCAACAAAGCAATAAAAACAAAACTGGTGTAATTGGCTAGTGTTCCAGGTACATACTTTGGTCAGTTTTCTACTTTCATGAGTTTCACTGAAGACAAGACGGGTGACCGGTGATGCCTACTAAGTCTAACACTAAAATTAAATTGCCCATGCAATCAGAATCACCTGAAGCATGAATAATTGATGCCTCACAAGGCACCTGACCTGATGCAGATTATATGATCATTGATCATAATACCTTGCCATTATTTTTCATACCCATTACAAATGACATACCTACTGGTATATGTAACCAGTGTCCTAAGAATGAATAAGTGAAGACTGAAGATGCTTTGTATTTCCTACTGTTTGTCAGTTTATCATCAGTTAGCTCTGTCCCAATGGTTGAGATTGCTTTCAATAGAAGTTACACATTTTTTCCTTTTTTAGCATGCTGTTTCTGCCATAAGGACTAAGGTCCAGTGCCCCAAAATTTGTTAACCTATTTGAGTGGGAAACTACATCCAAAAAAATCAAAATAATTTTGCACTCACCTCAATTTTTTTTTAGATAAATTGTTCACCCCGATTTTACAGGGAAAAGATATTTGTGTGGATGGTCTTTTTACATTACATATTTGGCCACACTGGTATCAAATATAATGCTATTGATCTTTCTACTCTTGATTTATTGATCTTTTTGTACTCTTTTTCAGTCTTTCTGACTGGTGATTTTTCACTCTCATCCCCTTTTTGGAGAGGAGTTTCCCCTCTGACACTGAAGCCAAAATACCATTTTGGGACACTGCTAAGGTTACTTTTTATCTCCTTGTTTACTTGGGTTCCATAGCATTTACGCCACTTTAAAGATAAACTGATGCATTGACAGCTTTGTTTGACCAAGATGATTTGTAAAAGATGAAGAAATAATCATATGCCATCTCAGGTGCAGTGAAAAAATCATGGTCAAATGTCCTATTATTGCCAATGTGTGGGCTATTTCATCCAAGGACTGTCTTTGGATTCCGATATTCTCTTGGTAATCATGCAAACTCGTTTATTTCCAGTTGGCTGAGTAGCAGTTAATCACCATGTCGTCTGAGTCTGACACCATTGAACGGCTGGTGGACCAGCGGTTCGACTCGGGCCCCTCTCTGTCGTTCCCCTGTGGCGACCCGGACCCGGGGGCCGAGGGGGACGCATCTACTGACCAGTCGGCGCCGCTGCCGTGTCTCTGTTGTTCCGCCGAGTTCCCGTCCTCCGACCGGGACGCGCTCTCCGCCCACCTGCTGTCCGAGCACTGTCTGGTCGTGGCCGACCTGGCCCTGGTGGCCGACCTCGACCAGTACTGCCGGTACTGGGCACCTCGACTGTGTGCCGACGGCGGCCTCCGAGAGTACTGCTTCACCGTGCTCACCAACACGGGTCCCAGCGACGCGGCGCCCTCCGAGGAGTACTTCCTGCTGTCGCCCTCCTTGTTTACTCTCCTTGTTTACTTGGGTTCCATAGCATTTACGCCACTTTAAAGATAAACTGATGCATTGACAGCTTTGTTTGACCAAGATGATTTGTAAAAGATGAAGAAATAATCATATGCCATCTCAGGTGCAGTGAAAAAATCATGGTCAAATGTCCTATTATTGCCAATGTGTGGGCTATTTCATCCAAGGACTGTCTTTGGATTCCGATATTCTCTTGGTAATCATGCAAACTCGTTTATTTCCAGTTGGCTGAGTAGCAGTTAATCACCATGTCGTCTGAGTCTGACACCATTGAACGGCTGGTGGACCAGCGGTTCGACTCGGGCCCCTCTCTGTCGTTCCCCTGTGGCGACCCGGACCCGGGGGCCGAGGGGGACGCATCTACTGACCAGTCGGCGCCGCTGCCGTGTCTCTGTTGTTCCGCCGAGTTCCCGTCCTCCGACCGGGACGCGCTCTCCGCCCACCTGCTGTCCGAGCACTGTCTGGTCGTGGCCGACCTGGCCCTGGTGGCCGACCTCGACCAGTACTGCCGGTACTGGGCACCTCGACTGTGTGCCGACGGCGGCCTCCGAGAGTACTGCTTCACCGTGCTCACCAACACGGGTCCCAGCGACGCGGCGCCCTCCGAGGAGTACTTCCTGCTGTCGCCCAAGCTTGACGAGGACCGGCTGCTGCGCGAGCGGCTGCAGCGCGCCCGCCTGGAGCGCGTCCTTGCCCGGCAGCAGCGCGAACGTACGATGACGTTCAGTCGCGGCTGTCTGTTCTGTCGGCTGCAGTACTCCGGCAGGCTGGCCGGCTTCTTCGACCACCTGGCCGAGGCGCACAACTTTAGCGTCGGCCGGCCAGACAACATCGTCTTTGGGCCCGAGTTCATCGACGCCATCGAGGCCAAACTGGAGGCGCTGCGGTGCCTCTTCTGTGACGGCGTCTTTCCCGACCGCGCCACGCTCAAAGAACACATGCGCAAGAAGCAGCACAAGTGTTGCGGGAGCTGAACACACTCAGACTCGATGCTTTACTGTATTATCGGCAGAGGCCCAAACAAGAACCACAGAGCCAACCGCTCGTAACCACGGTCTCCCTGCCTCTCTCGGGCCGCCGACCGCCCAGCCAGCGCCAGCCCTCGACCCCGCCCGAGGGCCACGCGGCAGGGGCGGCGCCGGGCGCGGCCAGCCGGGGAGGCGCCACGGGCGGCGCCAGGCATGCCACAACGGGCGGTCACAGCCGCCCGTAACACCCCTCCCCCACATGAGCACGAGTCATCCCACGAGCACGAGTGACCCCCCGCATGACAACCACACCAAAAACAGCCTCAACAAAACACAACAACAACAAAAACGACAACTTCGAATCATACATTCATACACACCGTCCCGAGCGCCCTCACACATGTCGCCTAGCGTCGGCCGCGCCTGAGCCACCCCGGCAGGTAGTCCATCAGTCGCCGGTAGCCGGCGGCGCTGAGGTGGACCCCGTCAGCCGAGAAGAACCTGCCGTCCATCTTAAAGCGCCGTTTCCTCCCCTCCCGCCGGCAGAGGCGTCGGCCGAGCGCGACGAAAGTGGAGTCGGTCTCGCGGCACAGTTCGCACAGCGCCCGTTCGAGCCAGAAGGCCGGGGTGGACTCCCACACTCTGCCACCGTCGCGGGCCGGCCGCGGCGTCACGCCGAGGATGGTCACGGCGCAACCAAGGCTACGGGTGTCGATGATGGTCTCCTTCAGCCGCCCCAGCGTCGCCACCACCGTGACCGGGTCGAAGGCGGCCCCCCTTGGGTAAACGTCATTACCGCCCAGCCATAAGATGACTTGGAGGTCCGTCAGCTCCCCTTTCCCACAGACCCACGCCCTTACTTCGGTCGCGCTTGACCGCAGCCAGCGGCTCAGAGTCAGCCCGGGGACCGCGCACACGGACAGGCGCCGAGGGGGGTCACACCGGAAGTCCGCCCTGCTCAGCATAGAATCTCCTATTAAGAGCACGGCGGACCCCGGCGGACCAGCCTCCGGCGAACCGCCGGACCCCTCAGCGATGTCCCCCAAGCCAAAGTCCGTGTCGATCGGGTCGCCCAGAATCTCGCCCAATATGTCGGCACCGTCGACCCCGACTGAAGCCCCCGCCAGGATGGCGGCGGCCGGAGATACCGGCTCGCCCAGAATTTCGCCCAATATGTCGGCACCGTCGACCGCGACTGAAACCTCCGCCAGGATGGCGGCGGTCGGAGATACGGGTGGTCGTCCGCCGCCCTCCTCGCCGTCTCCCGGACGTCTCCTGTCAGGAGACGGGAACGATTCTCCATCTGGCTGCGTCCCCCACATGGCTTCACCCGCGGCACCACCATCCGCGGGTGGGACCTCCACCACCACCTCCACCAGGTCCGAGTCCGACGGCGCCGGCGACGACCACAGTGCGGAGGACGGCATCTCCGTCACCACCTCAGTCAGCTCCGCGTCCTGCTGCACGATCAGCGGCAGCCCGGCGTCCGCGGAAGGCATACCACCTCCCGAGAGCCCTCTGAGGAGACCCTGAAGCTGTTCCTCCAGTCGCTCGCGCTCGGCCCTTTCCTCGGCAACAGCCGTCCAGAGGCTGTCTAGCTCCAGCCGCGTAGGGTCCATCTGAAACTTAAAAATACAATCACCTTTTGGTTCCCGAGCACTTCTTAGCAGCACAAGTCAATATCTGCCCACCCACCCTACTTGATGTAACAGGGTCTTCCACTACTTTCGGTTTCGATCAGGAGGGACCAAATTTGATTTCCCGCCTGAAACCTTTGACACACATCCTGACCTAGTCACATAATAGACCGGTCACGCTCCTGTTCTGCCGCAAAACCGGATCGAGAAGACACATCGGTCGAGGTGGGTCAGCGCTGGAAGCGACTAACGGGCACCCACCTCGACTGCGGCCTCCCCTCCTCACGAGGGACACCTCAACTTTGTGACCCCGGTGTCCCGGACCTCAGCTGACCAAGACGCCCCACTGGGCAGTCCCGCCGAAAATGGTCAGGAGCACCACACCCGTAACACCCGCTAGTTTTGGACGTATCAGGGCTGAAACGAGCAACAGTGAGTGCCTCCAAGGACGACTGCAGCTGCCCAACCCCCTGTTGAAGCTGACTTACTGTGTCCTGGAGCATCGCGCGCTCAGTTTCGGCGTCACGCTAGGCTAATGCTACCGACCCACTCGATGTTCGTTCCGTATCAGTGTTTCCTCCTTTATGTTTCAATAACTTTTACCTGTCTCATACAGGGGCCGCGCATAGTCGAGTGCGACACCATCCAACAGAGGCAATAGCCGTTTACCCTATCAAAAAAGCACGACGCTGTCTCACAGGCTAACCGCCTGCGATACTACTCAGTCTCTAAATAATAATAATAAATAATCAAGGCTAACCGCCCCGAAAAATGCCTGCGGTAACCCTACCGTCCCCTCATCCACCACTGATCCGAGCAGACCGCTCGGCTCCGGCCATTAGTTAATCGGCTACAGTCTAAACACAATCATGCCAAACGATAATAACACAACAGACTCACCGTTGCCGTCGCCGGTCCTACCGACCGCGCCAAATGTTGCGGGAGCTGAACACACTCAGACTCGATGCTTTACTGTATTATCGGCAGAGGCCCAAACAAGAACCACAGAGCCAACCGCTCGTAACCACGGTCTCCCTGCCTCTCTCGGGCCGCCGACCGCCCAGCCAGCGCCAGCCCTCGACCCCGCCCGAGGGCCACGCGGCAGGGGCGGCGCCGGGCGCGGCCAGCCGGGGAGGCGCCACGGGCGGCGCCAGGCATGCCACAACGGGCGGTCACAGCCGCCCGTAACACAAGAAGATCAACCCGGCGCACACGGCGTTCGACAAGTTCTACGTCATCAACTACCTCGAGTTCGGCAAGGGCTGGCAGGAGATTCAGCAGGAGCGTGACGAGGGCCCTCCGACCGGTTTCGACGAGCCGGGCTCTGACGACGACTGGTCCGATTGGACGGAGGCCCCCTCATCCGGCGCCGTCTGCCTCTTCTGCGAGTTCTCCACAATCGACGTGGACGCACTCTCCGCACACATGCGTGCAGAGCACCAGTTTGACTTCCCCGAGCTCAAGTCGCGCCTCCGGCTCTCGTTCTACCAGCAGGTGAAGCTCGTCAACTACATTCGTCGGCAGATGGTGGAGCGCGCGTGTCTCTTCTGTCAGGAGACACTCCCGACTCGCGCGACTCTCCTAGAGCATCTCCGCGCGGCCGACCACCTGCGGGTACCCGAACCTTCAATCTGGGACCAGCCGCAGTACTTTTTCCCCACGTATGAGAACGACTCACTGCTGTACGCCCTGGAGGAAGCGGAAGGCGTAGACGATGATGTGCCCGTGTTCCCTGAGGACGCAGTCGATGTTCGGCAGTCGGTACTGGCAGACAGCGCTGTCAGACAGGAGCTCGGAGGTCACGCGTGACGCGGTGTGACGCTTAGTGCTAAATCGTGACGGCTTGTGGCGCCTCTGTGACGATGGCGTGGAGGGTATACACGGTGCAATCAACGGAGTGACTTGATATAGGCGAGCTGTGAAACTTGATGAAATGTGTCTGCAGCAGAGAACCGAAGTTTGCGTTGCGATCAGCAGTCGACACGCACTAAAACCTCAGACGGATAAACGTGGTGAGTACATATTGTGATGAGCCTGGGTGCTTTGGGCGGGAAGGACGCGTTTCAAGTATTTCCACCTCCAAATAAGTCTGCCGTTCTTGTGCTATTGGGAGCTGATGCAACCTAGCACAGCCTCTCTTGCCATCCCTGTGTGAAAATGTTAAACAGCAGCGTAGCGTTTCAACAAGACCAATGCTTATTACATATTGCTCAGGTGTATGCGTTGACGTCCAGTAATAGGGAGGTGGCACTCCAAATTTAAAGTATTGTAATACTGAAAAGGGTTATTATTCGGAGGCATAATTATCGATGCCCCGCTTAGTGCTTGCTTTCGAAGGACTCATGTTATGTGTGTGGTTTTATGCCGTTAATGATTAGCGATGTTCTGTTTTGACTGTATCTGCAGTGGTTTTGTTGACTTACCTTCCGTGTTCCACTTCCACGCGTTACGATGTGCAGCCAAATGATAGACCGCAACACTGCTTCAACATTTACGCACTCCGGTTTTATAACAAATTTGTGCAGCTCGACCGGGTTGGGCCGGTGCGCAGTCTGTGCGCATGTTTTTGTGAATTTGCTAAAGTGCTTTGCAAACGGGTTTTGAGTTAAGATTGTCCCAAACCTGCGGCTGACCGCACAATCGAACGATAAAGGCTATATCGCATGCCCCAATATTGTGTGGTATCTTGCGGTAAATGCCATTCTCTATTCTGTCTGGGCTCGCATTTGGTTTTCACTAGCAAAAGCTTCCAACTGTTTGTGTATATTTATACCCTGGCTGAATGTCAAGGAAAATATATGTGCTGACGGAATTCTTTGTTTAAAAAATATGATATGAAAGACCGAGGGATTACATTCGCGACATTGTATCGCAATGGCAATGATAAGACCGTACAGTCAGTCTTAAAAGTACCGCGCAACAGTGCGGGGGATCCGTCAAGCCCGACCGTGGAAGGACTATTAAATTTGAGTCACCGAAGCAATTGATATCCTCGTCCATTCCCCAGGTCAATTGATTCGGTGACTTTCAAATTATACCAGGCCCTTCCTCGGTCAGGCTTGGTGGATCCGCCGGTACTTACCTTCTTTGTGCGGTTTTTATAAGACTGGCTTTACTAGGCACCCACTTTAAAGATCACAAACGATATCCATCATCCATCCGGCATATACCTCTAGTCGGAAACCCACCCAAGTCATCATTTAAACGCGCTTCGGTGTCCTTTTGCTGATCGCGTGCTACGCTTCACATTCCCTCTCCTCTAACTCGTAACCTCGCCAAACATCTGTGTAACGGGTAATAAGCATTGTTTATTCGATCCAGATTATGTACAAAATAGAAAATTATAAATACTACATCGGCACGTTCGCACTGCACAAATATCGCCAAGCCTCTCGGTCGCCCTACCGACCGACCCATCAGAATACACCAGCCTCGAACTCAGCAACTAAACGGAACGAATGGAACTGCGCGCGCGACTGGAGGGGGCACGGGGTCCGCCGCTGCGGCGGGCACCCTGGGGGTGTCTGTGACACCCTCGGTGACTACTGTATAACGAGATCACTGCCAGAGTTCAACGCTGTACACATGGGCGCGGCCACCGCGCGGCAATGGTACAGCTATCACGTCCGCTTCACAGAGTCGCCGGCCGGCGCGCGACGACAGAGACTCGTTCTGGGCTGAGCCAGTGAATCACTTAGTCACTAAATGAGTGTGAGTCATTCAGTCAATGAGCCGGTAAAACTCACAGCGGCTTAGTCATTGAGACTGAACCAGCCGCTGAGTCAGTGCGCTGCTCAGTCACTAAGTTGTGTCAGTCACCTGATTCACTGACTCACAGCAAGTCGTACGGCTGCTCAGTCATTGAGTCGTGAGTCACTGAGTCTACGAGTCGTACATAAGTCACTGAGTCGCTCCTCGTCCCTCACGGCCCTCCGACACCCTCGCGGCCATCTGTCGCGGTCGGGCGGCCCACAGTGGGATTACTGAGACTCTGCGAGCATCACACTGGAGGGCCCCGAGGCGGCAGTTTGCTCGATTTGCGGTGCCAGAGTCGCGAGAACACTGGAATACCACCGGAGGCCCACGTCTTCTTGGCAGCCGCCTGATGGTGGAAGAGAGGAGTCAGGTTAGGACATCGTAAACGCACTGGCAGTAGTAGACGTACGACGCAGACGAATTGTGTAAACATGATATCTAGAGTTTACCTTTTTACCATAATTCGGTCTTATGTATTCATAAGACATTGCAGCATTGAGCTGTCTCGTTATATACGTTTAATTCGAGTAGCTCGTCAGCCGGTTTAGCTAGAACAGATAGACATCCTCTGAATTAACTAACATGTTACCTAACAATATTGAATGCGCAAATTCATATCATCTGATATTGCGTATTGCGTACAACGAATTGTGCCCCTCCTATCCCACTGCAGATGTGACACTATCCCTACCTTTGCGGTGATTTCTGCCCGGAGGCTATCACTGGGGTCACCGACCCTGGCCAGACGGCCCTGCGGGTGACGGCTCTCGGAATCCCGACGGGAACTGGCCTTGTGCGCCGGCGAGCCTGCAAACAAACATAATTGACAGGTCAGAACAGCAGTAAGACGAGTTAGCATGGAGTCAATATAGACCGCTACAAAGGTTATCTATGATTGTGATCTATGAACTTGTTGGCTGTAATTGAACAAACATATTCTGTGAAATTATATAGTAAATCGTTCGAGCAAAACACATCAGTCCATACAGAGCAAAACCTTTGTGAATCGGGTTGTGATCTTGTGAAATGTGTCACTAACATTACACAATCGTATTTTATGAACAGTCCCAAAATCCAGCAGCCACACTGACCTGCCTGCACCTGGCCGTTTTTCCTGTTGAGCCGCGGCTCCTCCTCCGACTCCTGACTGGACTCGAGACTCGAACACTCGCTGGGTGGCAGCGCGCTCTCGTAGCCGGCGCTCTCCGCCGCCTTCCGCTTCTTCTGCGACTTCCTCAGGCCGATGCCGGAGTCGTTGCCGCTGTCGTAGCCACTGGAGACGTTCGGCAGGAAGGCCGGCAGCGTGGTGTCACAGCTGAAGTTGTACGCACCGCGCTGCTGCCAGTCGGCGGCTTTCTCGTCCGTTCGCCGCGCTGTACGGTCCGGTTTACCGGAGATCAGCGAGGGCACGCGGTCGGACCGGCCTCGCGCCGCCTCGGTCCCTGATGAAACCGACTCACTGTGCGGCTTCCGATCACGCTCTTTGGTCTTCTTGCGGTCTTCGGCGGCCTTCTTGTCGGTCTTCTTGTCCTTCTTGAGACCGCGCTCTGGGTAGCGTGGCGAGCAGATGGAGCCACACACCTCAGCGCTCACATATCGACCTTTGGCCAGTTTGGAGGGACTGCGCGAGGCGCTGCGGCCGCGGCCAAACAGACGCCCCAGTCGACTGCCCTTGGGTTTGACCATCGCCGGCTGCTCGGCCGCCGCGCTGGCCCGCCGCTCCTCAGCTCCTCCCGTCTGAGGAGCGAGGGGCGGCTCCGCCGAGCCCCTCTCACTGCTCCGCTCCGGGAGGGGGTCCGGCACGGTCCTCGGCGGCGCCCTACCGCCACCACCCGCCTCCTCATCCGACCCAGAGGCTCCGTTCCCCGGCAGTCGCTCGTCGAGCCGGTCGGGCGCCGGCGGCGGCGGCTGCAGCGGAGAGGTGCCGGTCGCGGGGGCCGGCGCCGGTGGAGGGGGCTCGTCATCCAGCACCAGGCTGTCGTGTTTGGAGAGGTTCGGGTTGGACGCTCCGTCCGGGTGACGCAGCGAAGATAGGTTGGAGAAGGTCGGCAGGTAGGGCGTAATGTCGCTCTGGATCTCGAAGTCGTCACCGATCTGGTCGAGCTCCTCGTTCTGCTTCTGTCGACAGCTATCACAGATGTACTCTTCACCTGGAGGTGAAAGAGAGAATATACAGTCAGTGAAGGACGAAAGGGTACAAGAAAATGCTAAATCTGACGGCTTCATCCTCTCATTCCAAAGCGAATAAAGTGTGATAGGCCAAGTTACTGACAGAGATTAATGCTCAATAGATCAGATACGATAGAAACATGATTTTAGCTCATCTCCGCTGTCTGTCGTCTGGAACGTATCTTCATCTCCATTTAAATCTTACACATCGGATTTGACATCATATCTGATACCTATCTCCATCACATGCTCAGGTATGACCCGTGCGGCACTTGTGTCCAGCCCAGCGCCCACCCATCGGCAGTCATCATCATGATCATCATCCTCACCTTCGCTCTCCAGGTCAGGCAGCAGCGCCAGCCAGTCCTTGATGCTCTTCACATAGTTGCCGTGCCTCAGGGAGTCGGTCTTTTTGAGCGTCTTGCAGTGGAGGCAGGCCACGGGCCGGACAGGCTCACTACACACGCTGTTTGTCTCACTGCGGTCTCCGCCAAACAGCTCGGTGATGAGCGGGGTGCTCTGAGGCGGCGGCAGCGGCGGCTGTGACGCCAGGCCTCGGTAGAAGTCGTGCAGCCTGAAAAAAAGAGAGGTGTCAGACAAGGACGACACAACAGTGAGTAGTCAGACCGTACTGGCTAGACGAGTTAGTGAATGGGTGAATGAATGAATGAATGAATGAATGAATGAATGAATGAATGAATGAATGAATGAATGAACAAACGAATGAATGAATGAATGAATGAATGAATGAATGAATGAATGAATGAACGAATGAATGAATGTATGAATGAATCAATGAATGCATGAATGCATGAATGAATGAATGTGGCTTCAATGAATTGTGGTAAATACAAAAAAAAATATTTCCCAACATGCACAAAGTCTATAGTTTATACAATTTAAACATTTCAGACAAGGTTTTCTGTTTCCCTAATCCTAATCTCTGAAATACCTTACCCTGCCGCTCCTACCTGCTGATTTTCTCCAAGCGATGGTTGGTCAGGCTGAGGTCGTCACAGAGCCGGTCGTAGTCGGGAATCTCCAGCATGTTGAGCGGGTTGGTGCCGCACGAGCCGGGCACGTCGTACAGAGGGTCGCAGTCGGAGCCGCCGCGCAGGGTGTATGTTTCTGGAGGGGGAGAGAAAGGTTAATGGAGAGGGGCGTAGTACACCGACAACTTTATAGTAAACCGATCCTTACGATTGACATCACGGTAGATGCCATTAGCGAGAGAGAAATGGGAAGTGAGAAGACGAATACGATGAGAAAATATCAACGTAACTTAGATGGCAATACCCCTCAGAGCACGCCGAGTCAAATCGGTCCGGGTTAGGCTCAGGTGGCCACCTACCGGAGAAGCTCGATGCAGAGGTGAGGTTCTCCTCGCTGAGGGCGCGCAGTGGGTGACCGCTCTCGTCCAGCTCCGGGGGTGTCAGCAGCGGCGGCCGCGGCGGCAGACCCAAACAGCGCGCAATGTCCTCCTCAGTTACCTGGGGGAGAAACAGCAAGGCAAGGGTGAGACGCCGTACACTGAGCAAGCCTTAACCGGACACGAAGGTAATATGAGACGATAGACGGTAACACGAGGCACTGATGAGCGAAACATAGCCAGGCAAATGTAAACGACAAAATTCAGTAACGCTTCCTTCGCTCCTCTGAACCATGAGAACAAAGAAGAGAACAAAATCTCAAAGTCGAGAGACCCACATACCATAAAAAGAGCCGGAGGCTCGCCACTCAAATGAGCGACAGGTATCGTCTGAATGAGCCCCAATAGTAAGTCAGAACATGAGAAAATAAAGCACTCCTCGCCCTGAGAAACAAAACACGCGCCTCACCTGCACACACGAGTCGGCCATGGGCACCGGCTCGTCGCGCTCCTCCACCTCAATGATTTCGCCGCGGGCGACATCCGAGCTGGAGGAGCTGGAGGGCTGTTTGTCCGGCTCGGAGCACTCCTCCGACATACTGTCCGCCTCGTCTGGAGGTGGAGGAAGCTGGTGTCAGGCTGGGGGGCCGGCGGGGGAGTGAGAGGGCTTGGAAAGGTCAATCAGGGCCCGGACATGCCGATAACCGAGGTCTAAAAGCCGAACAAATGTATACAATCTTAAAAAAACGGCATTGAAATGACGGGCTAGTTCTCACCAAGAGTAAGTCTCGTCTTTACGCTATCGACAACTCACCCGTGTTCTGAGCGGCATCGGCCACCACCCTAGTATCATGTGCCACCGTGAGTGCGGAGGTCCTGCCGCCGACCGGTGCGACGCTCCTGTCATCTGACGGGCCGGCGTTGCTGCCGTCAGGCGGCGAGTCGTCCCTAGCGGAGGCGGCCGGCCGGGCGGCCTGGCCCTCCTGACAGAGCACGTCTACCAGGTGCTCGCACTGGGCGCAGATCTCATCCAGGGTCGGGGTGCTTTCCTCTGCTGGCTCAGCGGGCCGCCGAGGGACCTCGGCCGCCGGCCGTGGGGTCGCGATGGGAGCAGGGGCCGCCTTCTCCGCTACTGCCACCGGTACTGCGGCAGCGACAGGAGGGGAAGACTCCTTCTCCGCAGACGAGCGGGACTTCTGGAATTCAAGAGAAGATGGGCGTGATTTGGAGAATACGGACGGCCACAGTAAGCATCACTGACTTTCAGGGAAATAGCCACGACGCTAGGATGGGCAAAAATATATTTTAAAGTCAGCATTTTCATTTGCCAGTCTGGTCCGACTTTCATATGTTGCCGTGTCGTATTAAAAACTGACAAACAAGCTTAATTCTAAGCCCGTTTCTCCATCCGACTCCGTCCTTCGTCGCCCCTCTTTCCTCACCTGTCTGGGCAGAGTGCTGGAGGCGCCCATCTCTGGCGATACCCGTCTCGCGGCCGCCGCGCGCGGGTGCCGCTCCGGCAGGGGACTGCTTTCCTCTCCCGAGTCCTGGGTCTTGAACTGCGTCATAATCTTGGCCTCCACCGGCTCGTCATCCTGTGTTTTAAACTGAGTCATCTCCCTATACTGGCCGGCGGCTCGGTGAGCCGCCTCCTCCGACTTTGTGCGTTTCTTGGTGGTGACCGCTTCTATCTGGTGCTCCACCCAGCGGGTAATCATCGACTTCTTGTGGTCGTCCATGAAGCCGTACCCCTGCGCGGCGGGCGCCGGCCGACCGCCCTGTCGCGCCGTCTTGGGGATGGCTCCCACCGCCGCCCCGGCTGCCGCTCCGGCGCTGGGCATGACAGCGGGAGGCGGGCGGGACTCCCCAGAGGGTCCGTCAATCCACGTCTCCTGACGAGTTTTGATCTTGTGCGCCTCGGCGATCCGGGAGCGGGAGAAGCGCGGCCCGTCCACCCACTGCTCCTGTCCGCCGGAGGAGGGCGTCGTCTTCTCCCCGGCCGCACCGCCCGCGTGGCGTGGGTCGTGGCCCTTCCGCTTGATCTGGCAAGGAGATAAAACATGGGTAAAATCATCGCATAAAAGACTTAGTTTATGAGAATAGTAACTACATATATGTCAGTAAGAACGGCTAGACAATATATTGCAACAGCAAATAGGAACGAGATAGTTGCCTGACTCCTGATATGTAGTACGTCTCATGAAAACAGTCATGAACATATCCTCTCTCGATGTCATGAAGGCGTGACCCGTGCCATGCCCGCAGCGCATGTATTATTCAGTGAGGCTGGCAGAGCCAATTGGATTCCGCCTAAGAACCGACTTCATTCCCGGTCGTCTGAGAGGTCCCGTGGCCCCATCGGACCCGCGCCCTGACCCGGTGACCCGGCCGTCAGCAGCGGACACCATCGGTCTCAATAATGTCAGCGGCTGTCCGCTCGACCGTCACAGGGGACCTCAGTACCGGATACTCACTAACGCAGACAATGAGACGCAATGTCCCCGGGCACACGGCCTAATAGCTGACGCGCAATTGAAACCGGACCGGGATAGACGCTAAATTAAGTGATCCCTATTGCTATGCCTCGATATCATCAAAGAGTGAACCTTTGAATTATAATGTGAAACCATGAGAACATTAGTATAGTATTACATAAAACTTTTTTTTCATGGGATCATGGTCATCGAATTTCGTTTTACAAGTTGTGATTTACTCATGTACCTATTACAAAACAAAGATTTGCTGGTATTCACAATACGAATGGCCCTGTTGACGGAATGCACCACCGCTCTTGCAATGCCATATCCCAGTTCTCCCACCTGCGGACTCTTGGAGACGGCGCCGGTGAGTTTCTCGGCTGCCCTGTGCTGAGGTGAGAAGGGCGCCGCCGCTGCAGCTACCGGAGGTCGGTGTGTGGGGGTCGAGGAGGCACTGTGCGTGGTCCTGGCCGGACTTCGACACTTGGTGCCCTCCGCACTGGAGCCCTTCAACGCCTGGGGGAGAGGCACGGGTAATAGGAAGGTCAGATGGGTCTTGAGTACGAGTAGGTACCGAAATATGCATGATACTGAGGAGATATAAACTTTCCAAGAAGGGTAAAACTTAATCTGCATAAAACACAGGGACGATTTTAATTTTTATTTTATTTTATTTATCCATGGTTCTTTATTATGTAGATCATCCTATTCAACAAGCACGCCTACCTTCCCCATGGCAGCGCGGTTGTCGCTGGTCAGACTGGGAATGTATACGGGAGGGTGCTCGCCGTCGGTACACTCGTCGGCGCCGGGTCCCATGTAGATGACGGTGTCGGCAGACTGCTCCGAGCTGGACGGGTCCACATCGGACGAGGAGCGGCCCGAGGATTCCTCTCCGGAGCTGCGCAGACGGCCCGGACGGTTCTCCTCAGCGGAACCTCCGGATCCGGAGGAGCCGTGCGGCTGTGGAGTTAGAGGGGCGGGTTAGAGGTTGAGTAGTGAGTACTGGTTAGGGAATAGGGTAAACAGATACCAGAATAATCAGACCAGACTGGGCAGACTTATCAATAAACTAATAGATAAATAGAGCGGATACACGGTCATAGGGAAGGGCAGAAATCGGGCCAGAGGTCTAGTTATATGAATGAGTCGGAACTTAGATGGATGCTTGTCCAATGTCTATATGTCCATTTGGGAAACGATCTTATCTAATATCGGCTCAACAACTGGCACCCATACGTCACAGAACTGTCGAAGGTAAAGACCACATTGAATTCTAAGCGTAAAATGATTGTCGAATTTTCAATCCAGTGAATAGCTCTCCTGACCGCATAATGATTTCTAGAAATATGCAATAGACGGCAATGAAAAGAGCGGGGCATTAAGCATGCCAGGGACGCGCCTGGCAAGGTTAATTCAATGTCAATGAAGTCGAACTTCGCTGGAGAGCTCAATAGATCGTAAATCAATCAAACTATTTGGGTTACTTGTGACAGTTTCATGAAGGTCACCGTCGGAAACGGGCGTATCAGCCGGTCTGTCAAGGGGACTGGGCCTGAAGTTAGGTGATTTGCTGCTCAAATATTTACGGGGTGACTGTTGGAGACAGATCAATTGTCTCGAGTGACCGGCGACGAAATGCGTCCATTCCTTGTTTACGAGGGTCACGTCAGATGCAGTTTAATATATTGGCTACAAAACCGAGCTATATACTAGCAACGCTATTCATTTCACATCATTTCAAATTTACGATCACCTACACGCCAAAATCATGTTAAAATACGATCGAGGCACCTGCATATAACCCGCGCTACTGCGAAACATATCAAAAGGCCCGGACCTCTCGTTCATTAGACTACGATTGAACGATGAACGTGCAACTGACATTTCCGCTCGCTGCATTTACTTCAGTAGAACGGTCAGAGATGTCAGGGATGGTTCGCGACATGTCAGGCCCGAGAGGAAGTCTAATAGAGTCCGCTAATTTCACCGTTACCGTCCCGCAGTCTTGGAGAGAGCAGTGGACATTACATTTCATGGGACGGCGACTTCCATAATAGCCCCTGGTTGACACTGAGAATTTGCATACTCGCGTCCCAGAGCAATACGAAGCCCGCACTCCACGCCGGTTTAATTAGACCTTGCAGAATATGTTAAAATAAAAGAAACCGGGACTTAAATAGATGCCATGCATGCTTGCCGAAAACATATTCTCATAAAGACTGAGGATTGTTTAGATCTAAATATACCTAGATGGTGTGTGAGTCGTGACAGTCAGAATGTCGTAGAGCTTTGACGAGAATCGAAATATTTTCAACATTTTCGCCCATGATAAACTGACACTAATATGCAACACCCACGGGCTGGAAAGTGCCGGATGTAACACGAGAAAAAACGATCAGCCTAACGCATCGTGACAACAGGCGAATTCGATATCGGCCGGCCCAGGCGGCTGCCGTCGCGCTTTATGAGTGTGGACGTTCGAGCATCGACCGAAGCGATTCCATTTGGCGCCGGCCGCCGGCACACCGGCCTTAGCATATGGAAGGCTCCACGAAATCGTTCCCGAAAGCCATTTCGATCCATTCGCCGTCAAACCAAAGAGATAAAACCAAAAATATATGGAAATCTAGCGGTAACGACCCGGTGGGGAGCCCCACACAAAGGCTCCGATTGACAACGGCGCACTCACAATCGCTAGGGTAATGTATCAACATCGAACCCGGACACACGGCGCCCGATTCGGGGGAGCAAAGCCCCACATTTACCCCAAAATCCCACAAATCCCCTTCAATCCCTCCTTAACCACACTATTCCCGTGGGTGCGGCCCGGAGCACAGAAAAACTACACTGGAAGCGATCCCTGTCCGGTAGGCGGCATTCCTTCCACAGAAAAACACATCCATCTTAATGTTAAGGCGCTGTTTCGAGGAACGGTCAGGTTAGTTGTCATCCACGACAGGTATTGATGTTCAGACTAATGCCCTGAAACTCGACTCCTGCAACGTTTAAACACCGTAAAGTCGTTAATCCCCCCGCATTCCTACCAGCAATCTCCCCTCAGAACAAATATAAAAAGACTGTAAACTGACGATAAGCCACTACTCCCTCACCTATCCGTGCTTCTATCCTCAGGATACTGAAATCCTTCTCCTCCCAACCGCAACCCCCCTCCGGGCTGGACAGGCAACTTTATCCCATGCGGGCTGCTCCCTTGGAGCGGCACCGCTGCTCCTGAGGGAGCGCACCCCGTAGCCGGGTGCAGTGAGTGCCTTGGGGCTGGGTGGCCTGTCCTCTAGACGGGCTCAGCCCCGGCGACTCACTAGGGTGCCTGCCCAGACCAATGTCTCCCCCTAATTCCTATCATCCTTCCGGCTCTGCAATGGTCTTGTCGACCGAAAGGGCCTAACCCAACAAAACAAACACTACTCCCTTTCATTCCCTAGACCAGCTATCCTTTCGTTAAACCTGGCTCCACCCTATGCCGTGCCCTGGAATAGCCCCTGATGCTGACTCTTCCCCACCCTCTGCAATGACCTGGCGCCGCCTCTGCGCTGACCCACCACTGACCTTGATCCGGCGCCGTCTCATCCTGTGAATCCGACTGGCCAGCTGGACGGTGGTGAGCGTCTCCGCGTACAGCGCCGCGTCTGTGCTAACGTGCGCCACAATTGTCGTCTGACAGGTCAGCGAGCCCATGGCCTCCCTGAACAGGTGGACCAGCTTGCTGTCCCTGAGGAGAAATGGGAGGAGCGTCAGATGGAAGAAGAACATCGAAGGGGGAGCGTCATCAAGCTAGGCGGCGTGCGACAGAGCTGCTGAATAATAAATGGCATTCGTGAATCATGACGTCACATGATAATGAGGTATCTAATGTTTGACATCAACATTATAAACGTGCATCAAGACATGTATATCGGCTAATGTTATAGAACTCAGGTCAACCCTCGATACGAACACTGCACGATATGAAATACATGGGCTGTTCATGTCCAGAACACGGTCACGTCTCGCGGGAGGCGCTACTGACAATTCCCAGTCGATCGGACCGAACAGCAGACGTCATGCGCAGCAATAAATACAGCGGCGTCTCGGTCGGGATGTTTACCAGTTAGGTCTGCTCTGCATCACCGACACACAATCGAGCCGAGCCGGTTAGTTATCTCTCCAAACGCAGTTGGGGTTAGCGGGGTCAGTGCACCGTCTCTATCCACCACGCATACCGAACACTTCCTCAGGGAGTTTCGCTGACTCGGACTTCCGTAACGCAGTTCAACGATAACCGTCCGGCCCGTCGGACCTCCACTGTCCGGTCATCATTCTGCCCGATTTGGCTCTGAATTCAGAGTCCCACCAGACCCCAACCAGACCTCTACCTCCCCCCCCCCCCCCCCAGCAGACCCCCAGACCCGGTTGACTGACCAGCCGGACTCTGCCGGACCAGCTCAGGTCCACGCTGACCGCACACAAATCATTTCTGTCCCCGTTCGGGCGTCATTTACGCGTCTCAGCGGTATAACGGCCCAGTCGACATTCCGTTGGTCATCCATCCATCCTCGGCCCTCTCAGACTCTTGGTTAGTCTCCACTTCTCCTATCTCCGCTAGATCGCTTACCATCATCAGGCCTCTGGTTCAACCTCTCCACTCTTGGTGACCATCCTACGTTATAGGCTCACAGTTTTCCAGCTATGTGGACTAACGGCACTCCATTTTTGGACCGTCGTATCCGGTCGCCGGACCGCCGTTTCCTACCGTCGACGGACGTCATTATCGACACGGGCGGTCCCCGGGGGGCTGATGACGTCACAAGACCAAGAGCGGACCCGGTGAGAGATCGACCCCATACGCGACGCATTAGCGCCGGAATAGAGTTTGAGACGAGCGCGCAGAGTCATGAGAACGGCGGCCGAATGGGCCATCAGGCGGCGGAAGGCGGCCCGGCGGCCAGAGGCCAGTAATTCGGTCAGGAAGGGCCGACTCCCGTGTAGATTATCGTCGCTGATTAGATGTCCCCAGTCGGTGTAACTCAGCGTCTGTAGGTGCAAATTGCGCAGAGCTGGGCTCGGAAGGAGTGAATTCGGTCCGTGGTGTGCGATAGGTGTGCTGAGGAGGTGTTATATAAACATAACGTCAGAGCGAGGCAAGGCAAGTCAATCGGCAAAGCGACACCGAAATAACCACTGGATCCACTCATCCATGTGCATGCTGCTCTCCGTAGGGGTTTCTAATAGTAGATGAGTAGATGAGGTACTAAAGGCATGTAGATGCCTTTGGAGCATTTCTATAGTAGATGAGGTACTAAAGGCATGTTCAGTGTTCACTGTTCACCACAAGCATGGAATGAGGAAGTTGTGAGGCTCAATTCTCACTTCCACAAGTGTTTGTCTGAAGTTCTCTCACCTGCACGGAAGGTGTTTGTGCGCGTTGAAGATGGAGACGATGACATTTCCGACGGCGGAGAGCGTCAGACCTGACACCTTGGTCTTCTCGAAGCTGCCCAGGTCAAACAGGTGCAGTCGGCTGCGTCCTCCCGTCACTGCGGCACACCGATGTGTCAGAAGTGATCATTCACGAAAGCAGCAGGTGTCTAACGTCAGTTCAGAGATGCTAGTGAGCTCTGACGTGCCCGGTGGCACAGCGCCTCACTGGACGGGATGGCGCGATCAGTTCTGACCACACGTCAGGCAGGTGGTGATCCACGCATCCTCAACATAGCATCTCATCATGGACGTGTCAGGATCTACCGTTCATGAGGAAGGAAGGGGGTGTCAGTGGTCAGCAGAGCGATCGCGGGTGAACGCGGTCTACCAGCTGAACAAACACATACTGACGGGAGGAGACGGGCAACCGGAGGGATACGCCGACACTTCACTTACCGCCGTACGAACTGAGTCCAACTGACAGTGAAAATAAACACTGAATAACCAGATTGATAGTGACAGATTTACCGGCCAGTCGAGTTCGACTAACACAAAGTCAACATTCGCTCCTGCTTGCCCCAACCGCATACATTCCGTGGTGACCGCTAAAATGCTTTCCATATTATTGAACTATTCATTGGAAGTTTGTTCCAGATTCAGCCCCTCAATCAGTCATTTCAACGAATACTTTCCTACTGCCCTCACCTCCACTGCTTTTATCCGACTTGACGCTGTACTGGAACACATGCAGTGTGTACAGCAGGTGCGAGCTGCGGCCCCCGTCCTCTCCGGCGGCTCGGGCGGCCGCGGCGGTATCCAGGAACAGAGCGGCCTTCTCAGCGGTCTCTGCTCGGATCTCAGACTGGTTCTGTAGCTGACTGCCCAGGACCGGGTCCTCGCGCAGGTACACACCCGGCGACTGGTCAGCGTCTGTAACGAGAGTAAAACGTGCAGGTTGTGAGTGACCGCGACCAATAAACCTCACTATATGTAACAACACACAAGAACACAAACAATTTTAATGTTGCATATTGTTGGATCAGCCTGGTGTTTTTACATTACACCTTCCACGAAATATAGCTATGGATAAATCACAATTCAAGACCACGACATAAAAATCATTCACCGAAATCAGCATAGAACATCACATCTCTCATCCGCAAATCTGCAAGCCATAAACGACTCTTCACATGAAATATTCTGACCATCCCAAATGGGCCACATAAATCGTCCCTTCCACAAGACCTGTTTATCAAGCTAGCATGGCCAACGTAAGTCACCGTATGTGAGGAAGATGCTAATAAGATTACTTCACCATAAAACAATGCAGGGTGGCCTACAATAGGGAATGCCTACATTAGCGCAATCTATCATTGCTTACCAAATACCAAACAATACACGGAATAAGCTGTTCGTTTTCAGTCAGGTGTCAACGTGACCTAACACGTTCCTTCCACACACCTACCATTCCTCTATTAGTAAAGTAATCTTGACATTCCTCCAGCTTCAGCCTTCTCTCTTTTTCTCCCCTCTATCCTCACCTTTGGCGTGGTCTTTGAGCAGGTCTCGCAGGTTCTCGGCGGCTCCTGCGATCTGCACGGCTGAGACGCGCACGGAGAACCGTGCGCCGCTCTTCTGCTTCTGTTCGCCGATGCCGCGGTACAGCCAGGAGATGGCGGTGGGAATCACTCCCAGCTGGTCGCCCGAGCCGCTGCCGCCCAGCATTGTGGTCGTCTTGCCTGAAAACACGTTAATTGATTCGTGAGGTTGACGTCAGGTTAGGTGTATTGAGTGTATTGAGGTTAGTGACAGTATATTGACCACTTTCAAAAGCAAAACAACTAGTTGATGTAGATAAAAGGGTTTAGGAAATGTTTCAAAATCGCCCGATGTTGGTCAAATGAAACGATCGAATAGCTAGTTTGATGACAGCATTGCAGAAAACCAGTAATTGCTATGGCTCACGGAAATTATTCCGTCCCGTTCATTTATCAAACCCAAACATGGCACGCAATAACTCGAAACGGCGGAGTACGCCACTCGGCGCACCTTCCGTCTCTGCCAATCCGTTTTGTCACGCAATGTTTCCTTGATGTAACAACATCGGAATTCTCCGTTTAGCCTGAGTCCTCAGACAGCTTTAAGCGTGTAAGCACGACACTTATCGCTGCTGCCGAACCACCTTGGGACCAGAACGCGCCGAAAATGCCGCATAGGGAGCCGTGTGCGTCGCTATCGCCTGGCACCTGGCGCGCCGAGATGACTTACTGGTGCGCCGAGTCACGCCACGCGACAAACGAGCTCATTATTCGGCGCGGAAGTGGCGTGGAGTGGCGCAGCGCGGCCATCCCGGAGCGGTCGATCGTTCAGTCCATCTCAGACCAGCGCGCTAATGTCGGGATGTGACGTCTCGTCAAAACACCTCACCAGCATCAGGTGGCTACAGACTGACGTCTCAAACCTAACCGCAGGTGTCAGATCGAGGGTGTCTGCCGGTCTGCTCTGACCGGCTGTGACCTGGCCCGTCAGATCTCGGCATGGCTACGCGCTCGCGTGAAACACGCACCTCCCGTAGCCCAACTGAGCAAAGATCAGACAGACAACACGCACCGCTCAGGCCGGCGGGAACGTGGCACGCAGGTCAGGGGTCACCTAGGCCGAGGACCTCGATCATCGCCGAGTGAACGCAGAGGTCACAGTCCCTTTGGGCGTCAGGCGCCGCGTACTTGCAGACCAATAGAAGCCGATTTAATCGTCACACTCACGCTGCGCAATATAAAAGCCCTCAGGGATCAAGGCAATGGCTCATGCATTAGCTGGTGGCGACTGAAGTGTCCGTCACAAGAGACGGTCCCGCAGTTAGCGAGACGATCAAACGCCGATGGTACCGGTGGGAGCACCCTGTCACAGGCCGCGAAAGGCCCTTCAAACGCAGTTTTGCAGTAAAACACTGAAAACTTTTTTACCATTTCCTGAAGGGTAAACCCGCCATAGCATGGTAGCTTGACACACAGACGTTTTTTACCACCTTCCAGATGGTAAATTTTACTCTTTCATGAAGAGTAAACTCGCCAGGGAGGGGTAACATGACACACAGACGTTTTTTACCATCTTCTGAATGGTAAACTCTTTTGATTTACTCTTGTCTAGAGTGTAACATTTTTTGGGTTACACTCTTTGAAAGGGTAAATCTTAAACGGGACCCTTTTCTAGGGAGTAACGCATCATCTACTCTGTGCTTTACCCTCCTACAGAGAGTATTATCTTCTGGCCTACCCCTTGTCACATGGTAATGTTTACTCTTTCCTTAAGTGTAAACCCCCCAGAGGATGGTAACAGACTCACAGACGCTTGCTTCAGAAGCTTCACGAAGCTTCTGTTAACCGGAGCTCACCAACTAAAAAAACATGCTTCAAGAGCAACAATGTATATTTGGCTTCCGTACAAACAATACGAGGGGCACACCAGCCATGAACATTGTGAGACTCTTCACTTATGCATACGAATTTATACGAAGCGTTCAGCAATGCACAAGCGGTAAATAAACACCACGATACAACTTGAATGCACTTTGAATGTGAATACAAGACATTCAGCGCCCTCATATTGGATAAGGCACAGCGCACAATATTTGAAGAGAGCGACGGCGTTCCTGGGTGGTCGCCCGTCTGCGTGAGATAATGAGACTGGATCACTACAGTGCAAGGCTTTTTCGAAGTCACCAACAAAATGCATAAGCTTGTAGCATCACAACAAAATTAATGTACGTACTCACAACCTAGGCCACGTGGCCGTGCACGGGGTCCTGTTAACCAGGTCAAACTAGCACCACTCAACGGCATGCAATGCTCTAGCACATCGGTACTTACAATAAAATGTCCGCAGAGGCTCTATAGGCGATGAACAACACGCAAGCACAATCACCAACGGCCACGCCGCGCGGCACCGACACTGCTCACATCCGCTCTCGGAGACCAACGGCCGAAAACTGACAGATGCGCGCGGCCTTCAAACCGCAAACGGCCGATCTCGTTTCTGATTGGCTGAGTGATTCCATTTCAAATATCATCTTCACGAGGGTAAACAAGATCCACGCATGAAACGACTATCTGTACACGAGTCACGATACCCAGATGAAAAGAGTTTTCGTGATGTTCTGGATCGCGAGAGTAATATTGATATTTACATGGTAATAATACTCTTCGCTGGCGAATAAGCTCATATAAACCACGTACCGTTACTATGCACATAATGGTAGCAAAGAGTTACCCTTTCAATATACTCTTATCTTGCTGGTTTGATGAAAATGAACCCTCCAGGAGGTAGTAAAAAAGTTTTGAGTGAATAGAAACGCGGAGTGCCAGCACACGCCAGTCAAAAACCGAGCAAATGTCATTTTCAGCGATCGGTTACGAGATCAACCGCTGAAAGATAACACACACCTCTTTGATCACTCCCTAATTACTCAATCATCGCTCTGCAAATCAAACTCATTACCTGGGATTCCCATTCACACCAAATCCCCACCCGCATCCCACCACCGTCGGTCGTTCTCGGGCCATCTGCGGTTCCTCCGCTCCACCCGAGAGTGTGTTCGAGCTCTCTCACCAGGCGCCGCACCACTCTGTTCCCGCATAAACACCGCTACCGTGGCAGAGCGAGCAGGCGCGCTCTGCCGACTATAAACGTCTCAATGCAGCGTATTTACGACCTGCCGCCGGCCGCCGGCTATGTCGCATGGTCGCCAGCGGCGGGCCGTGTTTAGTGGCCCCCGCACACAGATAGTGGGACGAGTTATGGGCGCCACCGGCGCGCCGGGCCGCGACGAAACCACACCGCGCCGCTACCCGCGGAGCTGCGTCGAGATCGACGCTGGGTAGGGGCGAGGGAGGGGAGGGGCTGGTTGACAGGACCCTCCGCTCTGGTCTCAATTAAGGTGAGCGAGGTGCGCTAAATAGTTCACCAGCGCCGTCCGCACAGATAGCCGGCGACACTGAGAGTTACGGCTGAGACAGCACTCCCCGGCGCCGCGGCGGCCCGCCTCAGTTAGACCGCCGCAAACCAGCCGCCGCGAGAGCTATCATCTGCTATCGCACCGGGAGCGACTGGAATGGCCGGCCCTGGCGGCCCCAGGCGGCTCGCCGGCCGGCCGGAAGGCGCCGTTTTCCTTCGAGCCTGCCAGCCGACATGCCAGAGATAGTCTAAGCACCGCGCCGGCGACCGGCTATGGCGCCATAAGCATCATATTCGGGTGCTGATATGCCGCAGAGGGCGGCGGTGGGGGCCGTTTGAACGGCAATGGCGGCGCTCCGGACGTGTTCGTTTCGGAACGCTCTGACGGGTTTCCGGCAGTGTTCTGGCAGTGTTCTGCCATAGTTGGTAGTTTCCCAGTTCAGGCCAGGTGAGTGAAGAGCCAACACATCCTACAGTGGCGAGGCGGTGGTTCTGAGAGTGGCCAGCTGCTGTCTGTATATGCCGTCGGGCGCACGGGTGGTAGTTATGGGCAGCTACTGGAGTCGGCTACAGGTCATGACCCCTGGCTATGTGGACCCTACGTCATGGCGCAGGCGACAGTGGGTCAGCGTTATCGAGCGGATTATCAGGCTTCTTGTATTCGCATTCCCATCCATAGATGGCGCTAGTTGTAAACGCCTGAAGGTAGGCTGTACCGCACGACACAATATAAATGACGAATAATTCCGTGCTCCTGGACCACATCCTTCGATTGTAACTTCCACAGGAGGCAAGAAGATGAGCTCTGACTGCCTTTTCACAAGACACAACAAACGGTTCCGCTAAATTTCACCGGTAACAACCAGTTATCCAATAAGCTCCAAAGACGTAATTAGCTACTAGAGAAATACGGTCAGAGAAGGTCGGGACGGCGATTCTGGAAACCCACCCCCATCACCATCATACCGCACAGCCTTTCTGGGAACAGACCGACACCGTGCTGTGGGCAGCAAGCAGTGCGGCCTCTGAATGTTTTATCGCTAACGGAGATGGCTGAGCTGTAGCTCGGCAGCTGAGCGAGATTCTCCAGCTGCCGAGCCGACACTGTCACTACCGGGAGTGGAAGTGGGTGGAGGAGATAAAATGCGACCGACGGGAGGCGCCGGTCATGATTTGATGAGATGGTAGCGAGTAACAGGTAAGACATTAGATGGAATGCATGATGCAGCCAAATGCAGATAAAATGTCAAAGGTAAATTATGGCCTAAAATGAAAAAAGGACTTGATGATGGTCAAACTTTCTGACACTGACCATCTCTACCCTCCTTCTTTCCACTCGCTCTCTTCCTAATCTCTCTCTCTCTCTCTCTCTCTCTCTCTCTCTCTCTCTCTCTCTCTCTCCCTCTCTCTCTCTCTCTCTCTCCTCTCTCCCTCTCTCCCTCTCTCTCTCTCTCTCTCTCTCTCTCTCTCTCTCTCTCTCTCTCTCTCTCTCTCTCTCCGCTGCTCTCAGCTGCTGCAGTCCACTGGAGCCATCTCGGACGGCCCGGTACCAATAATCCGCCCTGCGGCCGTGGCGCCGTTCCGACTTCACGGCGACAGGCCGCGGCAGCCGCGAATCGACCCCGGCTGTCACCTTCGGGGCCAAGTTTATGAGCGATTAGCGGCTCGGTCGGGTCAAGAAACGCGTCCTTCTTACACCGCCTGGGCCAGTCGCTCGGCCGACACCTGCGCCGCCCCAGCGAGATTGATCAGACCAAATTTAATGGAAGGAGAACACGGCTGCCTTGGTCGGCTCGGCTAGAGCGCGGTACACCAGACGCCAGTGCGCGGTGGTCAGTCTTGCGCTTCCACCAGGTTTGCACAGCCCTTCATAGCGACACGGTGTGTAGAACTCTCTAACCGTAACACGCGGAGCCAGATGTGGTCGCAAGGTGAATAATTTGTGCGTGGAACATCTGGGGGTAAGCGTGCGTGCAGTACTGATGGTGAGCGTCTGGTGGCAAAGCAGGGGACAATCTGTAAGTCCATGTAGCCACGTGTTGCAAATTGACGTGACAATATAAGAAGAGACGTTCAGTGATGTTTGTAGGTATGTGGTGACGCTAGTGACACTTAGCGATACACGAACAGCTGCTCGATTCATACCGATCAGTATAACTATCAGGCGAGACCCTCCCGTCATGTTCGGAAAGCATTTTATACGAAAGATCTGAGGACGGCCTGAAGGTGCAGCTCGCTTTCCTAGAGCTGGTGGCTGTAGTTCGCTAAACGAAAGTTGCGGCTCCTCTGACAAGAGTCCCTGTCACAACTGCCGCAGACAGGCTCTCGCGGGCAGAAGAGACAGCGAAACTGCTCGCAAAATGACAATGAGTTCTGCTGCTGACAGGCGACATTCTTGACGCAGTTCATGTCTCAACATTTTACAACTTCCCTGCGCTTAAATTATGAGCTTTCGGGTAACGCTGGGAATCTACATAGGAACTTTATCAGTGGCTTCTTTTCCCTTACGGAGTAGTTTTGGACGTCTTTGTGCGTGGATTCGGCCGCTGCGATGTTCAAAGTCTGACAGTACCTACAGGGAATCGTGCTTCAGTCGGACTGGCGGAGGAAGAGGAGCGGGGTTCGGGTGATCGACCTCAGCTTACGGTGCTCGCAGAACCGTGAATTATTTATCCGCCTGACCCGCGCACACAAGGAGAGACGGTATACCGGAAGAGATATCGCCAGAGGAAAGTCCGAACTGAGACGAGGGCAATAAAATCGAAAGGCAGAATACGGAATATTGAGGAAATTGTGTGTGTGTGTTTTTGGGTTAGGCCCTTTCGGTCCAATGAGACCATTTCAGAGCCGGGAGGATGATAGGACATAGGCGGAGACATTGGTCTGGGCAGGCACCCTAGTGAGTCGCCGGGGCTGAGCCCGTCCAGAGGACAGGCCACCCAGCCCCAAGGCACTCACTGCACCCGGCTACGGGGTGCGCTCCCTCGGGAGCAGCGCTGCCGCTCCAAGGGAGCAGCCCGCATGAGATAAAGTTGCCTGTCCAGTCCGGAGGGGGGTTGCGGCGTGGAGGAGAAGGATTTCAGTATCCTGAGGATAGAAGCACGGAACGGTGTTTTGAGGAAAAACATTTTGCCCAGAATATACTAACACTAATGACAACGAAGTCTGTATAAAGTTTTGAGCTAGCAGTCTCATCTGACGGACGTCAGCGCCAGGTTGTGATATGCTGTAACACCGCACCAGATACACCGCCAAACAGCGGGAGATCGCGAAGTAAAACTGACCTGTTTTGGACTGTCCCAGACACAGCACGCAGCCGTCATTGCCGTTGATCACCGCATGGACCACGTCTACCAAGGCACTTGTGCAGACCTCGCTCTGAAACACAACAAAACCACAGGTCAGGGTCAGTATGAGGCGGGTGGTGTTAACAAGTTTAATGTTACAACCGCAGCGATGCCTCACGGCGAGTCTACCCACAACTCACACACCTTGGTGATGGGTCAACAGTAAGGAAATAGCCGACGCGAGAAATGGCTTACCTCAAAGTGTAACAATAAAAATATGCCAAGAGTCGTGGGTCAAGTGGGGCGGGCGAGAGAGAGAGAGAGAGAGAGAGAGAGAGAGAGAGAGAGAGAGAGAGAGAGAGAGAGAGAGAGGGAGCAGCAGTTGAACTGTAGGCGGTGTTCGTGTGGGCGGCGAAGGCAGCACTAAACCGGGTAATGTCTGGAGTTGTGCTCGTGAGCAGACCAGGAACTGGACAGAACAGCCTCAAGCAGACCGCATATTGCATTCATGATTTAGCCGAGCGCTGGTGGCGAGATCGTGACCTTCCTGACCTTCGGCCAAACGCACATTGAGCGCCGCAGCGGCGTCGGAAATGTTCACCAGGTGCGGCACCAGAAATCACCCTACACACGCCTTTGAATAGTTCTTCGGAATTTAATTCGAGAAGTTGAGATTTACGATTTTTAATTCGCCGAGATTTGATCATAACTCAAACAGCTTCACCGCTTGGGGTAAACTTGCTGAATATTTTCTCATCTTAACCGGCTACGTGGCGCGGGGAGAGCTGAACTTGAGGCCCTGTCCTCTGCATATAAGCGGTCGGCTGCGCGTCCCCACCACGTTTCGACCCGACCCCGATGCCAGTTCCGTCTGCCTACATCGTCTGAGTCTGTCGCCGCCGGTCCGCGTCGGAGGACGTCGAGCCGCGTTCGTTCGTCTCAGAGGATCCACCACGACGAACGGCGGATTATCGGCAACCGTGACTCGACTAGCAACCGGCCCAGTGGCCAACTCGATCAGACAAACTCGACTCGGCTGCCGGCAGCCAACGAGCCACACGCTTTTTTGGCGACCGCGTCTTTCAGGGCGGAGGCGGAGGCAGAGGGGAGGGGTGGATGTGACGGTGGTGCTGAATGAAAGGTAGCTTCGCTTGACTCGGAGTACTCCGTTACATTTTGTAGCCCATGTTGACAGCATCGGTGACCGCGGGGTGTATCATTAGGTCTGGCCCATGACCACGGCGACAGGCTTATTCCTCGAGAATCCTCTCCAGAGACCGACCCGGTAGGGTAAATAGACAATCGGGACCGGCTCAGCGCAATAACCCGGTAGGCACACGGGAGTAAGGATATTGATATGCAGCGAAGGGTCGTATTACCTACGGACAATTGTGACTGATCGGCCCAGTGACAAAAACAGACTAATATGTTATGAACGAATTACCGAGGATTACAGAGCATCAGCATAAACGATCGTTGATGATCAACACAAACGCAGGGCACAGCATGCCGCTAAAGGGCAACATTTTCCAGTCTATCCTGCGGCTTTGTTTCTTCAGCTGAGCCCGTGCTGGCGGTTATCGCGACTTACCAACCGCTTACCATTTTATGGCCGGCTTTGTGGACAAATGGTCGCCGGCGCTCCGATCTGATTGGAGGGATATCGCGACCTGATCGTGGCAATATGTCTGGCTGAGCGCGCCGACACAGCCACAGACGGGCCGAATGCTGTCGAGGGGACGCCGCTTCCGTATCCGCCCCCGCCTTCCCCTCCGCTGGTTCTCATCGCCTTGTGGTTGCACCTCTCTCTGAATCTCCCTCCGTTCCTCAGCTGGTTCCCATCGCCTTGCATTCTCACCTCTCCCCTGTATCTCCCACCGTCTCATCAGCTGGTTTCCGTGCCCTCCAGTCACACCTCTCTCAGCCCGCCCCGCCCGTGTTTGTGTACCCTGTCCGACGGGCCTCGTGGGCGAGCGGGCCACTGGGCAATAATTTAGCCGGCCTCTTCTGCGGCTGTTTCTGCGGGGCCGGCGGTGCAATTTGTCAGCGTTGCGCGTTTTTAATTAAGCCGCTCGCTATCCATCATTCACAGCCCGGCCGGGACGGCGGAAAAATAGTTCCTTGAAGACGTCCAGAGTCTGGTGTAAGTCCATCGGAATTTCTCATGGGGCTTTCACGTTGACGGCGGCTCAAATTCGAGCTGGATCGGGAGGCCCACGGGAGGTACGCGGGGAATTCTTGCCACCGACAAACACGGCCAGCCTCTTCGCCGGCGGCCGCTGCTGCTAAAAAGACCGGCTCCCAGCTGAGTCGCCGGCCCAGAGGTGCGGGGCAAAAACAGACGGGACGTTGGCTCGGCGAAGAGTCAGTAACGTCGAGGAGGTGCGACAGCGAGCGTCGCTAAAATCAATCCGCGGTGGTGAGACCGAAATCGATGATACAACGGATGCTGAGTGATGGAATGCATAAATTGGCCTTATAAATAGCTCAAAACGGTTATTCAATGCTATAATCCTTCAGTAAATTTGAAATAAACAATGTTACGTTAACATCTGTTTATACCTTGACATAAATGGATGAGTCTCCCTACTCATTCCAAAGAGACCTACCTGTGGGTCGTCAAAGTCGTACACGCCGTCGAACGCGAACATCTTGGGCGCGGCCACGCCGAGTCGACGTCCTTCGGGCGCAGAGTTCGCGGCGGCCGCTGCCGCTGGGTCGAACAGAGTCACCTGCTTCTTCCGCGGGTCCACGCTGAAGTGAGACGACGGCTGCGACTTCCGCACCCGCAGCAGCACGCGCACCTGAGGGACGGAGGAAGGGGTCAGTCCAAGGCAGTCATGGTGCCATGATCAAACCAGTAGGCATGATGTGGAAAAACAAAATTGTTGCTTGCACTCCCGCAAGTGCCAACCGTGCCTTTGTTGGAACATTCCCCAACTAATATCAGTAAAATAATTTAGACTTTTGTTGCACAGCCATTGTTACCGATGATGTTTTGCAATTTCCGTCAACTGTGATTTGTCAGGATTACTTGTTTTGTTCTCCGGTAAATTGTGATAAATGCCATTTCTCCGTCCAACGAAACGTTTTTAGCTGACTCTCGCTGGGGTCCTAATCACACTTCTCGCTATTCTTGAACGTTCCCCTTTTCTTCCCACTCTTTTATACAAAGAATAGGAAACAACGCTTTCACAAATCCGTTGACGTAAACAATGCGTTGACACTTTAAAATTCGACGGGCGGGCCAGGCCGACCCCATAGAGACGCTATTAGTCGCCGATGCGACAATGAACGCCTCGTGAGGCGTTTCCATTCCATCGATTAAATCGGTTCAACGAGCCGATTTAAATGCATTCTTGTGATAGAGATAGCTGGGACGGGCGGTGGGGGCGGGCGTTTTGTCAGACCCAGCTGGGGTCGGGCCGCTCCGGCGCGTAAACTCCCCGCGCCGCGTGCCACGCAGCCTTATCTGGCGCCAGATTTGGGCCCGGGACACGCACACTGCATGGATAATCAGGACGGCGGCGGCGGCGACTAACTGGGGTTATCGGCGGCGGAGGGCTGAGCTGCCTCAGTCGCCGAGCTGTGGCAGCTTGTGGCGTGGTTGAGGTCAACAGGGCGCATCATGCGCACCGGACCGGGCTGATGATGGGTCGGGATGTTGAGGTAGAATGTATAGGTTCTTGCCCCAAAAGTTATGTACTGACATTTTGAAATAAACAGATAGACAGAGTGCATCTCGAGATCCCAGGCTGTAGGTTTGACAAAAGCTATGTTAAAAAAGAGGAATTATGTGACTTAAACATGCAAACGCGTGCGAAATGATATTTGAGTGAAAGCTTCTTTTATATAAACCTCATCATCTCTGTTTTATTTATCAAAATCCCGCACAAATTCAACTCAGGTCAAACGCACCGGAAACCTCGCAGCATAAAATTCCCGGCTCCCATTGGTCCACCCTCCAGTTGTGGTGACTGCAAGTGTTACTCGCGTGAATATATGACAGGCGCCGCCCTCAGAGTGACAGTTCCAGCTGTCGCGGGCCAGCCGGGTCACAGCGACAGTCGGACGACAACTTCTGCCGAACTTGGCGCCGGCCAGGACACTGGAATCGCCGCCAACGCTGCAGGGCCGAGCCTGAATCGGATGCCGTTTGACTGCCGCTCCAGATGTTCGGTTCCGCTGAATGTCAAGTGCATCTCTCATGGATATAGAAGATATCGGACCAGTAAAACGCCTTTTGGGCGACCAACGGAGCGAGCGAGAGGATGGGCCTTGCACGTGCGAAATTGCGAGGGGGTACCTCCAACTTCACTGCACCCTACTAACCGGTCTTTAGCGATGTGCCAAATTTCAGCGCAATCGGCCTAGCCGTTCTCGAGATCTGGAAGCGGCACACTGCACGTGCGCACGTGCAAGCGGGGTCCAAACTGACTTTTGCACGGCACCCTACTAACTGGTCCCCAACCGTGTACCAAATTTGAACGCAATCGGCCCAGCCGTTCTCGAGATCTGGGAGCGCCCCCTGCAGTCTGCACGTGCGCACGTGCTGTAGCACCCCAACCTTAACACATGCAGATGAATTATCTGATGGAGACCTAACTGTGTACCTAGTTTCAATTCAATCGGCCCAACCGTTGTGCCGTTATTGAGGTTGCAATTTTGGGGGTTCTTAAAAAATGTCCAACTTTACCACGCGCCACGTGCGGTGGTTGGCAAGAACGCATGGTGGCCATCACACCACAGAACTTTTACGTCCAAGTGACATTCAGTAAAGAAGACCGCTTGTCAATCGGATGTCCCGTTCCTAAGATATTAGCTTTTGAAGAGCGTCCCCACGGCCGGCCGGCCGGCCGGCCGCTCATACTCAGGATTTTCCCTTAATTCAGTATGAGACTCCGCTCGCTTCGCTCGCTCCGTAATAAAATGTTATACCAAAGTAAAAGAAATTGATTAATAGAAACAGCGGTGGAATTCTATGAATGGATTTGGCATATGCGTTTTGAGAGATGGTCAGACAAAATGGTCAACTAAAAATTCTTACAAAAGCTCGTCTGCAAGGCTCCTCCAGAAAGTTCTCTTCAGATGAGTTCGTGCCTAAGGGTCTCTATACTCAGCTCAGCCCTTTCTACAAGTCCCTCATACACAGAACCGCACATCGCCTGAATTCTTCTCAGACCTCGGTCTGACGACAACAATAGCCATGACTTAAGATTGGGTCGTGTCCGACGCGACGTCTTGTCCGATTTCAGAGGCGCGACTTCAGCATAACTGCTTCTCGCTGAGCGTCAAAAACAGCCTCGTTACAGACACGAGCAATACCGGGCCCGATCAGCGACAGCTGCCTCTCCAATTTAACACATCTCGATATTTTACGAGTGCCTTTTATTGTTTTCATTTTCGGCACGGCCGTTTCGGCGCCGATCCGCTAAATCATTCACAGTTAGACCGGCACTGCCGGCTCCCCGGGAGCCGTTGCCGATAAATCCCAATGGCCTCTGTGATCCTCTCGCCAGAGAATGCTGGATGGTTTCGGCACGTTTGACGTTTGCCCTAACGACTGCCGTCATTCCGTCCTGCAGTTTTGTCACATAACCGACGCGGTTATGTTCCAAGGAAAGGATTCTTTGTCGTCGGACTTCTTGGTCGAAAGGATTCTTTGTTGCAAACGAAGCCCGGTATGGAGAAGGTGACGGCCCAATAGGCGACCCGCGAGATCGGCAGAGCTTCCAATTATTACCCGGGACGGGCACGCCAGCCTCAATTAGTGGCAATCAATCGGCCGGGATTACACTGTCTCCTAGTTAGATCGAGATGCAAAAATAGGGGCTCGATTCAAACAGGAGCTGGAGAGGAACTTCTCACTCCATCCGCAAAGTAAAGAGTCGTGGTGGCTTGTTATGAGAAGATACGACGCAGAAACCACCCACGGCGCGCAAATAGACACAACCAGAAACAAAGGGAGTCGCGACGTCGTGATTATCTCCCAGTGCAGCCATATGTGACAAAAACCCGTCTTCGCACGGCTCAGCCGAGCCGGCTAATGCTTTTCTTTCTCCTTCGCTCCCCGGGCGGCAGCCGCCGGAGCTACTTGGGGCTGCCAAAGCTCGCCGACAATTACCCCTCGGGCCCATCGGCGGTCGGGCGGCGGCGAAAAACGGCCAGGCTGCGCCGTTTTTGTCTGCCACTCGGGCGCTCCGGCGTGTGCCGTAATCAAATTAGGTCGCGTATTACGGCAGCGTTCCATTGCAAGTCTGCCCGGGACCGCCAGCTGACTGGGCTGGCACCTTCCCGTTTACCCGATCGGGTTCTCGATGAAAGGAGGTGAGAGGAAAAGTGTAACACACAAGTGGCTTCCTCGATACGTAGGTATAGGTTACCAGGGGCGGATCCAGAAAATCTCCAAGGGAGGGGCCATTAGAAACCAGGAGGCCCCCATAATCCCACCTGTTGGAGGCCCCATCTTCCCACTTGTTGGCCCCCCCCCCAAAAAAAAAAACCTGCGTCTATTGAGCTTATCTAGCTGTTCAGGCAACATCTCAACATGAATAGCCACTTTATTTTCAGGAGGCCCCCTTTTCAGCTTTTTAACTTTTTATTTTATTTTTGAAAAAAAATCGGCCAAGGGGGGGGGGGGGCTGGCCCCCATGGCCCCCCCCCCCTTGTATCCGCGCCTGTAGGTTACAATGAAGCAGTGCACGAAACAGAGGATGCATGCCACTTTATGCCCGTAAGATCTGAAGCACAAGATGCTACAACAAGTAAAAGGCTTGCAGACCGTTATAGATTCGATGCAATGCAATGCAATCTGAGCAAAATCGGTCACAACATTCTTGTATTTATGAGTTCTAAGAATAAAGGTCATACGAAAATAAATTTCATGACGGTTTCAAAGCGCTAGTTTGATTCGTATTATAATGTTCAGCGGGTTATTGTCGTTATAACGTTAGCGGTATATTCCAAATATTCCGAACAAGCTTTGGTTCCAAGAAGTGGTCTGCAATTAAGCTACCATTCGCAGAATGTAAGCCAGATACCAAGCGGATAAAGTTACATTTCATTTAATGAGCAGAATATGCAGAGTATAGTTTTTATCATATAGCATTGCTTTCTAATGCTGCCCTAGCATCAATCACTACACCAAGCGATCTGCCCTCTATCCACATCGTTGTGGAACCCTTTCCAGCCAGACTCCTACTCCTAATCCTACTCCTACTCCTAATCCTACTTCCACTTTGACTCTCTGCCGCTCCCCACTGCAAACCGTCTAGCAGCCACGAACCCTTCCCAGACAGATTCCTACTCCGACTCTGACTGACTCTGACTCTGACTCCCGGCCGCCTCCCCTACTGCAGACCGTCGGGCAGCCAATCCGTCAGGGCCGGCTTCATAAGGCGGCACGTCCGCCAGCTGCTGCCGCCAATCGGTCGTAGCCCGAGACCTGGATATGTAGTTTTATCATCGGCAATCATACACATCTGCCGCCGCGCACGTAATTCATTTCGAAACTTGTCGATGCCGACGACGGCAGTCCCCAGGCTACGTCGGCAACGACGCAGGGACGGAGCTGCGGAAAAATCCGACACGCCGCTCGGTTTGGGTGGCTGCGACAGCGGCTAGTTTGAAGAAAGAGGAGGGAGAGAGCGGAAGGAAGAGGAAGAGGAGGAAGAGAGTCAGAGCCCGCGAGGAGGTCGGGGCACGCCCGATGCTCCCTGAGATCGATGCTGGGACCATGATTACATTATGGGATTAGGGGATGAAGGTGGAGCTGGTACTCCGGTGTATACGTCGGCATTACCCAGCCGTATGTGCCCGCGCGCCGTCCGCCGCCACCGCGCCGGTCAGCGCCGCACAGGCCGTGTGTTATTGTTACCGGTCGGTAATGCAGTTACCGGCTATATCAGTGCCGCTGAGGCGTCGCCAGACGGTGATATAGCCGCCTGAGAGGATTCCGGTCACATACCAGATGGTGTGAAAACACCTACAGCGGCCGGCAAGGTGTCGATGCGGGTGATACAGAGATGTCGTGAATGATTCGAGGTGTGAGACGTCGTGTCTGAGTGCTTGCAACATCTGAGAAGCATTATGACACGGGGAGAGTCAGAAAACCGTGCAAAGATAGCACACAGTTGGAGTGGACATGCATACTGCGCATTAGTGTGGAATGTTGCACTCCGGAGCTCTGATATGCATTATGTATGCCGCATGGTGCGTGCAGCAGGTGACGCCCTATGATCAGCATGTGCGTTTATGCGCCTGGATTAGTGCACAGAGCACACTGCTGACTCATATTACGACGCGTGAGTGCACATGTGTGCACGGGTCGTGACCTGCAGTGACCTGAAGGTGCGGGGTTATCCGGTCCGAGCTGACCCCGTGACAAGCGCGTCCGACCGACGCCGCCTGGATCTGATTAGGTGCGGGTCCCAGCTGGGTTTGGGCTTCAATCCTCTCCTGATTACAGCAGCCGGCCGCAGCGGCAGTGAGCGCGGCGGTCGGGCGGGCTGGAGCGGCCAGTCGGACAGACCTGCCGGGGCGCCGGCCCGCGTCCGATTCCCCGGAGACGAAGGCTCATTAGTCGCCGCTCCGAAGACCGTACTCCCCTGCTGCTCCTGAGAGGGCCGCCGCTGTCCACGCGCCGCCGAGACACCGCTGACAGAGCCGGGCTCGACCTCTTCAGACGGAGACAAGCTCGAGACGCAGATAGAGAGCAGGAATCCAGAAATAGTTGTGAGGAGAACTTCGTCGTCTGGATACCAGGTTCAAGCACCGCATTCTCTAGTTTGGCAAGAGAATGACAAAACCCTCCTCAAGAAGAGCGTAGTTATTTCTGAAGAGATCCATCCACTCAACGCTTCCCTGAAACAACCATTAGAGTTTCCGTTCGAAAAATAACCCGTGTCTCGCCCCTCCCGGTCGCACTCGAGACAAACTCGGCAGAGAAATCGTGCAGAACGCGACTACAAGCGTCGTCATCGCTGCGACCATACATCTTGGTGCAGTTGCGCTCCAATTTATCTTCGCTCGGCGGCACCCGTTGCGCTGCAGGCCCTCTTATGAATCGCTCTGCGCCGACTTTTTGCGACAGCGTGGCGACAAAAAGGTCCACGCGGAGACCGGCCGAGCTGCCGTCGCACAAGGCCGATAAAAAGCCAGCTAATGAGGCTATCGGAATGCGCGCCGGTGTCGGCTAATCATAGCCGGGTGGAAGCTGCGCCGGCGGCGGCGGCCTCTAGTGGGTCAGCAGTCGGCCCGTCGGCGGCCCTCAGAGGACCTTTTATCGCCGACAGAACCCGTACGGAGGCTCTCAGAGACAGAGTGGCGCTGGGTGATAAGGGCTCTGACTGACTGCCGCCGACCTCCCGAGACCTCTGAGCTGGCAGCCCATCACCAAACGCCATGTCAAGAGAACAGCGACGCCATGCATTAGGGTAATCAGCATGTCACATAAAACGGGCATGCATAACGCCATGCTTATTCAAGTTTTATTATAGTAATTTGATGGCTATACTACGTTATGACTCTCATCGTACCATGCAGCAATCACATGTCAGAAGAAACGACATTTCCATAATGTGTCAAGTCGTGCCAGAAGCGGCTGACATTTGCCAAATCGAGCGCACGCTGCGCGTAATACTGGGAAACAGAGCCAAGAACCACTCTAGCGTAAAAATTCTGTAGGAAATCAGCACTTCGCAATTGTCACCACCAGACCGGATGAGATATTCGACCGACACTAGACTGACGGGCAGTTGACCGAATACTCAGCCCACTGATCTGCGCCCTCCGCATTGGCATGGCCAAATGGCTGAACCAGACTTTCAGTGTGCGTCCCATGCGCTACATGGACTCTATTACAGCTCATTAGCAAGACTCATTCATGCCACAAAACTATCGAACACGCCGTTGAGGTAAAACTAAAAGAGTGAAGAGAGAGAGAGAGAGAGAGAGAGAGAGAGAGAGAGAGAGAGAGAGAGAGAGAGAGAGAGAGAGAGAGAGAGAGAGAGAGAGAGAGAGAGAGAGAGAGAGAGAGAGAGAGAGAGAGAGAGAGAGAGAGAGAGAGAGAGAGAGAGAGAGAGAGAGAGAGAGAGAGAGAGAGAGAGAGAGAGAGAGAGAGAGAGAGAGAGAGAGAGAGAGAGAGAGAGAGAGAGAGAGAGAGAGAGAGAGAGAGAGAGAGAGAGAGAGAGAGAGAGAGAGAGAGAGAGAGAGAGAGAGAGAGAGAGAGAGAGAGAGAGAGAGAGAGAGAGAGAGAGAGAGAGAGAGAGAGAGAGAGAGAGAGAGAGAGAGAGAGAGAGAGAGAGAGAGAGAGAGAGAGAGAGAGAGAGAGAGAGAGAGAGAGAGAGAGAGAGAGACGGAACATTGTCAGCCGACTTTGCAAGGGAGTAGTTTAAATCGCTGTTTTGACTTCTTTTGGATCAATGAGCTTCATTTCGCACACTCTCAGAGAGAAGAGAGCCTGATCAGGCCCATTTAGCTGAATTTGAATAATTCATCAAGCTCGCTTATAAAATATGAAACAGCAGATAAATTTCAACACTGCAGTGCGTGCCGAGCCAGATTTTACTATGGATTTTTGTCGATTGAGCCAGTGGCGGATGACGAAGCAGTCCCCCTGAGAATGTTTACTTCTGAAAGGCAGATGTAAACATAATTTTCCCCATCATCGAACGGGCACAATGGCTGCAGATTGTGGCCTATTGAACAGACTGCAGCGTGCTAATAGTGTGGAATGAGAGGAAAAATTAGATATTTATCATGGTGGAGGATTTTATCTCGAAACCATCGAGAGGAAGAATATGGGTGGTACGGCAGAAGTCAAACAAACGATTATCTTTCCGGGAAGAGGTTGGCTGATTCAACTGGTGTACCTATTTCCAAGGTCTACTTTGACGTTTCAATGTTAGTTTGTGTGTAGTCATAAGTGACATAACAAGACCTACAAGCTGTCTGCTGAATAACAATGCAATATGGTTGAGCAAACCTCACATCTATTCAATACTCACCACCAGTTTCGCCCTGGTGTTATGCGGTGCAGCCTATATACAGGCGTTTGACGCCACTGCCATCTAGCGACAACAATGGAAAACGTCCGGGTATGTATGCACCCACTGAACTATTTCAGTCAAACCGTGAGTAAACATTGATCGTCTGTCTTTATCAATCAATACGAATCAAATACAAAGAAAGAAGCTTTTCTCGAGTCACTGCAGGGATAAAACAAGCACGGATCATTGTAGAAAACAAATGACGCCAAAACAACGGGCAATGACTATGGCTGATCGTCGTCCTACAGACCGACAGACAATCTCGGCAGAAACGATTCGGCAATAACCTCTTGTAGTGGACCATTACCTGGATATTGAAAAGCATCCCAGCAAGAGGGACGAAGGAATGTACTACACAGATCTGATACACATCAGATGTGGATCATTTGAAACATAGATAACATGGTGGGACATTTTAGTGATGGAAAGACGCTATGACCGGCCCTGATGAGTAGGGGGGCGGGGGTGAATCACAAGGGAGGGGCATTGACGAGCCGGTAGGGCTGAGTGCCCGCGATGAGTGCCGGCCAGGGGGACCGAGCGATGGGGAAGGCGCGCGAGGGTGGCCACCAGATCGCCGATGTCAGCAGGTCGCCCTAAGTGGCCGCACCGCCGCTCGTCTCTCCGAAGAAAGACGCCGGAAGCGGCACTCGCCGGACCCGTCACCGATCTAATAACGCTTTCCGCGCCATTACTGCCGGGGCGGGGGCGGCGGTGACGGGGGAGACGGCGGGGGCGGCGGCGGGGGCAGCGCTATTGTCTCAGTGACGCGCCATGCCGGTAGCTCTGGTTCAACCAGTCGCCAGGCGACAACACTTTGAGAGGAAATCCGTGTTACCGATACCGGACGGCTCGGACGGTGTAACGGCCTCAGGGGCGGCGGCAGCGGTGGCGGAGGCAGTGACATCGGCTAAAATAGACGCTTGGGTACTGGTCCTATTTGACGAATATAGCCGTACCATAATAACTTGCGTTTCCTGAATAAAAGCTGGTATTATTTGGTATTATTTCTACACCAGTGGCGGATCCAGGGGGGGGGGGCAAAATGGGCATTTGCCTCCCCCAACCGCATAATTTTAACATTAGGGGAAGTTGGGGCAATGCCGGAGTTGGGGCAAAGCCGAAATTCGAGATATTTCTAAAACCGTACGACATGGATGCCACGTCTCAGTGATGCTCTGAAGCTTAAGTGACTACAATTATCGCATGTTTGTTACGAGTCGTCATTTGGAATACTTCGGCTGTGAGGGCGCCAAAAGCGTTTTCAAGGTACGTTTCCCTTGTACTACATGCGCCTTTGAAGCTGCATTTCTTACTCATTATGCTACCGTTTGTCTGGCCAATTTGGTCAAGTAATCTTCAGCATGTCTTTGCATAAGTGTGCTGCCTATTTGAAATTTATACAGCACGTTTAAAAGTTATGGGCCTGCAAATGAAAGTATGGCTGGCTGGGGTAATGCCGAAAACGTGCAATTACGCACGTTAAAGCACGCTACGTGGACTTTACTGCTGTAGAATAGCAACGCGTATTTTTAGTCAAACAAATTACACTTTCAGCCGGCACAATGGCCTGTTACCTATAAGGCATGATTTACTTGGCATTTTCTTATTATATCACACAATTATAACTTCCAGTGTGCACCAAGCGTCCTCAAGCTCTTAAAACGCGTGTCAGCTTTGATGAATTTTGGATAAAGTTTGAGATAAATTGGCAAAACATCAATGTCGGCATTCCTCGTAGATCATTTATCCCATTTTCGGCTTTCCCCGCAGTCCGGGGCAACGCCGAAAAAGTCAGTTCTTTGATATTTTTAGTTTTTGCGCTTCACGGTATGCGAATTCATCAAATGCGCCTGGTATGTTTGAAAGACAAAAGACTGGCCTCTCGAATGACGCCAACAAGAATAGCTTATGTTGTCTACCTTGCGTGCTACGGGCGTCAGAAAAAAAGTATTCGGCGTTCCCCCAACTTCCCCTAAGCCTATGGAAGAGGCATGGAAAGAATTGATAAATTGTTATGGTTTGCCCCCCCCCCAAAAAAAAAACTCTGAGCTGGATCCGCCTCTGTTCTACACAACCCCCTGTGTCATTGTTGAGCTGGCGTTAGATTGACAAAAAACTGCTTTGACCCAAAGTATAAGCTATGATGATATAGATTATAGGTACTTACGAGAAAAATAGCAATGGATAGCAAAAGTTTGCATTCATCAAAGATGATCTCATGTAACAAAATCCTGCAGCCCCACAACACCGATCTAAAACAAACTCCTGGTGACCGGCTACCATCAAAAGCCTGTCAGCTTCCATCAACGAAACCGAATGCATGCATTTCAAGTTTCAGAAAGCTTTTATCGGCCCTTCTAGTGGCGTCACACATGCTCACCCCGATAACCTTCCGTTAGAAGATAACCAAGCCGACATTTGACCTCCCAGACAGAATAATACCAGAGCCCACACATCCCTCTTGCATCGATTGACCGACAGACCGACCGGCCGACCGGCCGGCCGGCGCCTGTCACGAGGGGTCTGGTCCCAGGACAGGGCCAGGCACAAGGCCACGCGGACCACAACAACAGCACAGGCCACGGCCGGCGGCGCTGTTCCGGGTCCGGTCAGCCGCGGCCCATTACCGATATTGTATCGGGACCATGTTGGCATCATTGCGGTACGCCGGGCGGGGCGCGGGAGGGTCGGAGGTGGGTGGGGAGGTCGTCTCTGCCCTGGTTCAGCTCCAGGCTACCCCACGGCGTCCTCAGTGCTAGCGTGACCTGTCACAGAGTCTGCCTCCGTTCGGACGGGGCTGAGGAGCCTGCTCCCTCCGCCGCCGCCCGAGGAACACGCACGCCCCAGTCGGCTGCGTCGGCGAAGGACGCCCGTGTTTGGGCCGGCCGCGGCCCGCTGACCGACTCAAACCAAGTGGGCTTCTGTCACGCGATGAAACCCAACCTCCGCTACAGACACCGCAACACCCGTAATCCCCAGCCTACTCACCACACATGGAAATCATCCCAATCCAGCAGGGAATCAGCCGGTCTATAAACGTAATGACCTCGCATCGGTAAACAACACGCCACGAGCGGCGAGCGTGCTCAGCCAGCAGACCGCATTTCCGGGTGGAATACCCATCCCTATCACGTCACGCGCACCGCGGCTTATTGGGCGCACATAACGCGCCACTATTGACTCAGGCGCGCCACGGCACCAGCATTAGTATCATGAGCGCTATGAGCGCAGTGCTGAGCCAACCAATACAGGTATCTGGCGCTGATAGGGACCCAGCAAACACCCGGCAAAGCACACAGGGGGAGGGGGTGAGGGCGTGTCACCTGGTGTCACCAGGTGTGCTGTCAGAGTGTCCTCAGGCAAATCAGACAGGTGTGGCACAGTCACCGAGTCGAGATAAATGCGCTAACGCATAGGAGCATGACATTCATGGGAGAAGAGAGAGAGAGAGAGAGAGAGAGAGAGAGAGAGAGAGAGAGAGAGAGAGAGAGAGAGAGAGAGAGAGAGAGAGAGAGAGAGAGAGAGAGAGAGACCCGAGTGTGATAAACTGTCGAGTGCGTGGTATCTGGCCACAGTGCCGACGTTCGAGGCACAGCTGCAGCGGCGACCAACACGAGGGCGATATTGACCATTCATCGGCGGCTATGACTCGTAAAACGGACCATCACCGAACAACTGATAACCGCCACCGAAATTAGACGACATTGGCGGCCGGATTTTAGCGTTCATTTCTGTTTGATGACGTCGTTATTGCAGTTGTGATGAAAGAAAGCAGCGATTACTGACCGGGAGGCCTTTTGTGACCCAGCGGCTCGATGTCACAAACTTTATCGGTGCTTATTGAGCGATTCGGCCCAGTGGACCAGTACGCAAAACCTCACTTTTCTCTTTATTCTGTTTACAACTTTGGTCCTACTGTTTGAAGTAAACAGTACAGATGCTAAGTGCACAAATACCGACAAACACAGCTCTTCGCTTTGCAGCTGAGCCACCAGCGACTCGCCAGTACGAAGTACCAGAAAAAGAGAAGAATTCGAAGAACTTCAATAGGAATTTAAGCAGAAAGTGAAACAAAACTAATAATAGTTTTGAATCGTACGAGAGAGACGTGGTGTTTACCCATGTACGCTCGTACTTCACGTCAAAGCCACCCGCCTGGCCCGTCACTCTATCAATGCCAACTAGTCATCTCATTGTTCAAGTAAGCACAGCTGGTATGACAATAATCCTTCCTTTGGCGGATATTTTGTTCGGCGACAATAATAAACTGAATATGCTTTGAATGAAATAAACTACCCGGGTCATGGGACATCTTTCTTAGGATGTGAAGGGCAAGGCGTGAGTGTTTTATCTTCCATGAAAGCGTTCCGACAAGTGCAATGCAAGTGTCTCAAATACGCAATCGACCGAACTGAATTTCTGCGTCCCTGAAGCTCTGGCCCACCTTCACATCCAAACCTCCCCTCCGCTCTCCTTACCTTGCCGAGTCCGGTGCTCTCCTGCGGCGTACCCAGGCGGCGCTGTAGGGCGGCCGGCAGCGGCGGCGGCTCCCGGCGCAGCACGGCGCTGAAACCCGTGGTCGGTTCCTCCTCAGTGTCCCGGTGACGCCGCTTCTTGTGCGGGGAGGAGAGCCGCATCTGCGCCGCCCTGCAACCGAGAGAGAGGTGGGTTAAATTGCTGATTTCACGGTTGGGCTCGAGGAAAGGCAGAATAAAAAAAAAAAACTGATGTGAAGGGAATACAATCTTGGACATGTTGTATAATGGATAAATGAAATAGATTTGGTGAGATTGAAGGGACAAATGAAGTTTTCTAGCAGAGGTAGTCAAAAACAATGAGGAAAGGCAGGACACTTTTAGCTCTTTCTCATCCTTCAGTGTGACCTATATGCGACTTCCAGTGCCTCAGAGACGCACACCTGCGTGACGAGTTGGCCGCCTCGGCGTGTGCCCACATCTGGGACGCTTCTCTGTCTGTACTGCTACTCAGTCCAACGCACTAGAGACAGCCACCTCTGCGAGAACCCCCTCCCCGCCGAGACGGACAGACACCCCTCTGGCGACAGGTCAGTGAATAACCTCCGCCGGGAGGCCGCTCCAACTAACGAATGGCCCGCTTTATGGTCCGTGTAACGGACCGGTCCATAAGCGCGACAGACGCAAAGCAGCAGTGATTCAGAGTTGATGCCAAGTTGCGTCATTGTGGCTGGTTGTCGTGGATTGAATCGAGTTCTCCGGATGGTCCCCGCCTGTGGCGATAGTCTCGGATGTGGGTGGGGCGGGAGGAGTGGGGACTGTGGAGTGGACGGGAGCGGAGTGTTTGGCGTGTTCGGTAATGGAGAGGTCTCCCTGCTACCAGTAACCCAGCGTCCTGCTCGAGATGGCACGCCAGATATCCTGCTGCCAAATAGACGTGCACCCGATCGGTGCTCTCCAAGGGCTCAGCACCCTGGGACATTTGATTAGACGCGCCTTGGCGACTCCGAGACGAAGAAGCGTTCTAACTAAAGACGGCCCAAAAAATAGATATTCTACTAAATTCAGATGTAACTGCACCGAAATGAGGTTCCAATCGAAATACACTTCGATTCCTACATCCTTTTCATTAACTGACATTGTGAAAACTCATCAGTGATCTGCTTTCTTCTTGCACATCAATGCATCGCAATTTGCAGGGAAACCGTCGAATGACCCATTATGAAAGGTCAACGGCCCATTAATCCGCCAAGAGCTATTATGCGGGCGGAATATATTCGTCATTATGCATACAAACAAACAGCGCGCTGCTCTGCAATCGGAAACGGGGCCATCCGCTCCCAAATGTCCGTCATTGGAGTGCATATTTAATGCTGACGTCCGCCCAAGTGACAAACAATAGTCTGAGAACGATCCGGAGCAGCTCACTGCCGCTCGGGCAGTCTCATTAATCGCCGCGGGGCACCAACACTGGCCCGCGCTGTCAAGAATTTCAATTATTGTGAAATAAACAACGCGCCGAATGGCTGGTGGACACGGCAACCAAAGGTGGCCAGCACGCCACGCCTGGGATCGGGGCCATCAAATTATCTGATAGTGCGCCGTATAGCTGAAACCACAAACACAAACAGTCTACACCTTGCGGTGACGGCGACTTAAGGCTGGGCTATAGGCCGCAGGTGTGCCATAAAATGTATTGATTTTTTATGGTGGAGTGGCATTAATTAGTAGAAAATAACACTTGGCGCACAATAGTGTTGTTTCATTTGGCGAGTAAACAATACTCGGCGTTTCTGATGGCTTTTAAAGTTTTATTGGCAAAAGTCCAATCCCTCCTATTTTTAATTTTTACGAAGTTACAAAGAGGGCGTCCCTAGCCTTCCCTAGGCGGCGACAAAACCACCAAGACGGCGATAAATCAGCAGATCAGGTGCACATTTTGGCCGCAAATTTCTAGGGATAACCAGGCCGATAAATTTGGGTAATACATCTAGTTCAGGCTGATTTGCATACCCGAGAAGGCCGCGCCGACGGCAAGAACAGTGTAGAGCCGACGAAAACGCCCTCATCTTCCGCTCCGCCGCCGTCGCCGGCGTCGTGTCGGTGCCAACGGTCTCCCGAGGGTGTCTCCGTCGAGCGAGGCGCGCGTCGAGGGCAGCTGCGGGAGCCGATGTATCATACCCAAAATAACCCCGTCACGGTGTGGCGCCCGTCACATCCGTTACTGATAGCCCCGGGCCGTGTGACGGGGTGGCGGCGGAGGGACGGGTGGTGGGAGGGAAGGGAAGGAGGTGGAAATTGGAAGGGGCACTGCCCAGGTGAGAATATCGGAAGGACCGAGGGAGGAAGACAGCACATGATAAAATAATCAAACCCAAAGTAATGAATGAAGAAAACATGTCTGTTTTCAGCAATAATGCCAAGCAATTAAGACCAAGAGTAAACCAAGTATTCGTCAGAGGTCGTTTATATTCGGAGGTTGGTTCGGTGCCGACAGCAACTGTCACCAGCGGGAACTACCCATGGCGACCACAATCATTGTCGAACTTTCAATGGCACTCTGAAGCAATCAACTGGCCGGCTTTGAAGCTGGCCGGTGCCGGTCCGATGCAATCAAGGGAGCTAACCTGATCGGAACGGCAGACCGCCGGACTACTGCCGCTCCTCTGCCCAATCTCTCCTCACTCTGTCTTTCTTCCCCAGCTATCGGTTCTATACCCCGACCAGACCGGCCGACCGGCCCGACCATCCGATCATCATGCGCGACAGACGCCTCTCGGTCCCACTTGGCGGAATAATGAGGTGACTATGTTTTCACTGCAAGCATATCATGAGTCCGTCACAGTGCCCCGATGTTATTGCTATCTCCCCGCGGGGCGAAAATGGCCAACAACCGGCGACGATGGGACAGAAAGGCGCCAGTACCGCCAGACAGGGGGCCAAGGTCACTGAGCCGCAGGGCACAGCTTCGGCAAGATTTTCTAACGTCCAACCCCGCGAACGCGACGAAACGACGAACGCGTCTGGGAAGTTACGAGGTAGCCGCGAGAGCCAACCTTTGAGTCTCGGCGGCGACCTTATAAAGCGTCATATTACGTTGACTTTTGGCTGGGTCGCCACTAAATCCTGCCATCTCATTTCCTGGTGCATGCATAGTGCCGCAGGGGCCATCGCGCGTAGCCAGTTTGCATAATTCGCCGGCACTTGTAGGCGCGATGCAATCTGGCGAGGGCGGCCGGACGGCGGCTGAGCCGACGCTGCGCCTCCACTGGGATCCATGACGATTTGTCTTTATTTGGCCAGCTCGGTCGCCGAGCCCCGCCACGAATAAAACGTCGGCATCTGCATCCGCGACGGGTCGGCTGATAGGCCAAATCCGACACGGCACCGCGCATTCGGATGAAGGGTCTCTGCGGGACCGACGGGGGCGGGGCGGGCCGCGGGGCGAGCCTCGGGGCGGGCCTCGGGGCGGGGCGGACGACTGTTCCGGCCTAAGACGGAACGTTTGAAGACAGAGGCTCGGAGGTAACGTCCGCCGAACAGCGCACCCTGCATGGGTCTGTCTTCAAACGGTCACTCCCCGAGCTGTGAAGGCGGCATCGCGCCTCCTGGAATCTTGACACGCATCCGGTGAACAATTCGCCCGGCGACCCTGGCACTGAGTGATTGATCTGGCGCTGGGTCATTTCCCGGCCGCGCCATCAATCGTCTATCAGCGCCACGGCTGTCGACATGCATAAATCCACACCGAACGGTTGATCCACTTCGACCGCCGCTGCTGTGTGGCAGCTCGGCTACCCCAGGCCCCTCCCTCTCCCCACGCAGACAACCATCGGCACAACAGCCACCCACAGAGGCGTTCGACACCGTGTCCCCTGTATTTCCCTTGGGTCGCCAGCCCCGAGCGTCGTCCACAGCACCACGCGAGAAATAGATTAAACGTAACGTCTGATTATGCCAACGCTATTGCGGCCGACGGTAAATACGGGTGTTGCTAGCGACGATGTGCTCGGTAAACGCCGTAAACGGCCTCGCTAATTAGTGACATGAGCGACGGGCGGGCGTTCCTGGTGACGGCGCATTGGAGACAGTACAGCATGGTCATGCCAGACCGCCTGTCTAATAGCCAAAATGAGGTGGTTCCTGCAAGATAGACCGCACGCCAACAAACAACTTGCATTCCTTTAACTAGCAAACAACCAAAAATAAGTCAAATTATTGTCTGATCTGTGTCCGCGTTTGTTATGACCTTGTGATATTTTAAAGTCCGAAAAGTACTTTCTACGTGTTTTTCTTCCATATTTTCATATGTTTGTTTACACAGCTCATCCGCCGGATATAATTTCGCCATCGCCCCGACCCACGCCGGCGCCACGGCTGGGCAAAAACAGCGTCGCTGAGGCCGCCGTCAGCGTCGTTTTACATTAGACTGTCGTCAGGGCGACACAGTATTACCGTCCGGTCGCTGGCCGGCACACCTTGAGCGGTATTAAATTCGCCGCCGGCACCGCCAGGAGCTCTTATATCCCTCGGAGGACAGCCTGCTGTAAGCCGAGGGTGGGTAGGCCACGCTACTGTGCGAGCAGGTGCTGCTGATGGTTGGATCAGACGAAAGATGTTCGAGCAAGCGACCATGTCTCTGAGATTGGCAGATCCTCTTGTGCGGCTGGTCCTCGGCAGGACGTCTCGGCCGGGCGGCATCGGATGGTGGAGAGCTTTGACAACGGGTCATGTCAAGTTCATTGCTGATACGCCTCCCCCCCCCCCCCCGCCACACACACACATACGAGACGGTCGGATCATAGCCTCTGCCGCTGACATGTGAGGTCAGCCAGCGTCCCTCCCATAATATAAACAATCCGTCAGGGCGATCGTCATCGGAAGCGGCTGATGACAGGTCTGCGACCGAACATAACGGTGCTACAGACAACCGAGACGCACCCGCCAACCGCTCGGCATGCGTGCATTCATAAACTAGCAGCTCAGATACATTGGGAGAACACTGAACTAACTCAAATGAGCTCAACACTGGCACCACTGATCCCACAACAGAGTCTGCAACAGGGCCCGCGATTACAAAACATTTGGCAAATTACGACGCCTTCTTTAGTGGTTGAACTCAATTTGGTTAGCCCAACTTTCACCCTCGGACTTCGCGGACATTTCTCAGGAGTCTGTTTACAGTCCTGAGATACTGTAGCGAAGGTCACAGAGCAGTACAGCGCTCTCCAGTGATGGTGAGGGTGGTAGAGGACTTCGGCCTCCTGTATCGATAAAAGGATATCTGCCAGACGTTAGGTGCAGTGAGACAGAGCAACCGCAGGCGCCCCAACCACACCCTTGGCAAGATAACGCCCAACTGGGACACGTACCGTTACACCTAAATGCAGACGTGGTTTACCGATAGCAAGTAACGGACGCCACGACGCCAGCCACCGTGTGTAGATACGACTCAGTCTCAGCCTCTCCCACGAGTCAAGTTTGACGTCATCCACAGTGATCTGGCGTCCTGGGATCCCGGTGAGACTTCTGTGCTATTCAGGTAGCAACTTCAGCAACGTTGTACCAGACTAACCACACAGATAGGACTTGACGCTCGACATGAGTCCAGTCATCACACGACCACTCGTCTTGTGAGGGAGTGGCAGGCGCGTGGTTCGTGGAACGACGGCTCTATGTTCGGTGATGCAGCGCGGCGGTCGCCGGTGCCGAACTCGCCGCTGACGGAGCGCCAGTCCCGCCCCTGTCATTACCAGCGCTCCGACCGGGCCCGCGTGTCAGGTGTGGGGAGCGACCGTCGCGCCCGCCGCGTCGCACGCATTTCTCCGCACGTTCCGGGCTAATAAGACGCTAACGGTCCCTCGCCGCGTGACGCAGCCAATGACGTCATCAGTGAGTGATGTTGATGGCATTTTGTTTGTTATCACGGGAAAATAAGAATATCTCTATCACAGTTGTCCTTCCAATAACGGCATAAAGTAAAAAAAAATGATAAGCACAATTGGCATGGACAATACTATTGACATTAGCCCTTCTTTCCAGACTAATGTGCCAATTTCGGAGAGGAATGTAGAGGCTCCAAACCGGAACCAATCGCGCTGCTCTCCCAGTAGCGCGGAGCGCCGCCTCTCTCCCGTGAGACAATTAGGCCCCAGGTGGCTGAGCGCACGTGCGTTGGAATTCGCCGGCCGCCAGTCGGTGGCACGTCGGCCCGGTAACAAACGACTGGGGCGCGTGCGACGCCGGCGAGCGCGCTCCGAACCCGACACTCGGCCACGCGAGTACAGGAGAGGCGCAGGGAAGGGTGGATAGGAAGGAGAAAAGAGAATACAGGTCAGAGAGGAAATTAGAAGAAAAGAAGGGAGAGAGAAGCTTGATCATCTTCCCTGGGCACCGAAAACAGTGGCATTGAAATAAAGGTCACGCGAATGGCAACAAACCAGTGTGTCCACAAAAACGTTCGTTACACCTGACCGCTGACAAGGTCTCTCTTAGTCCCTGTCTGTTCTGAACATCCCCTAACTCTGCGTCTGTCCTGGGCACGTTCCCAGCTCCTGTCTGTCCGGAACCAGACGGCGTGACGGGACCGCCAGATGTGGAGATGAGACACCGACGGCCGCGGAACAGGGCCACAGATGAGACGAGGGACACAAGGATCCGACCCAGAGGGGCGCAGCGAATCATCGCCGCGATGGTGGCGACGATGAGACATTTTTCTTGAGATACCCTCACTCCTAAGCTAGGGTAGAAAACACAATTCGTAGCGCTCACTGCTCAGTGCCTGGGCTAGGTATAACTTCATTTGCTCATTGAAGACACTTGCGTTGAAATCCTCAGCTTAGAGCGTATATTCCAGGTGCCTGACAGAACTGTGAGCCTCATCTAGTTACTTAGGCACACAAATGAGCACCTTAGAAACACAGCGCCAGATGTTTTTGTCTTTTATATTTTTCCTGAGTTTGTTCAGCGCAGATTCTGCGAACTGGCGTGCCAAATCACAAATGAGAGGATCAAGTCGTTCTAGCGCTCAGAAAACAGTCGGCTGACGCGGAGCCGCTTTTCTCCAAGTAACATCACCTTCACTTCGCCAGCCAACAGTTCCGGATTGGATTCCAGCTGCTGGACGACCTATATTTGTGCTCGGAGACAGGGCTATCCACCAAGGTAAGGTGTGCGGGCCAAGGAGAATATAATGATGTCCAACGTCAGTCGCCGACATCACCCCATCTCCGGACGTCACTCTGACGTCACATCACGTCACATCACGTCAGTCTGACCGGCGCGAGTTCAGAGCTGGGTAATGAGTTTGGAATTCCATCTCTCCCGCTAATTCCATGGCTCGAATCGGCTCCATCATTAATAAGGCACGGCGATTGTGCGCGTCGACCACGTGCCTGCCTAACTTTGGAAGTCAGCTCGATCGCTAACCGGGGCGGTTAACCCCGCCTGCCTGGTGGCGCTGCAGACGTGGGGAGCGAAACTAGCGGAACATTGCAGTGTGAACATGTAGGGAACGTGATAATTGATAATCCGCGCTCTATGAATGCACTTAGTATTTCTTGTTTGTTGCACATTTTTTACATATTTTCACCACACCGGTATAGCAGCATCTGCTCTCTAATTTGTCAGGATTCAAAACGTTAGAGATGCCAAGCGAAAGCCATTTTCAATGTAGCCAAAAGTTCGCAAAATACAAACACATCGCCGTCACGGACCACAAGTCGACCACCGCGCGGGCCCTACATCTCAGTCGATCGGTCCGTCCCCTGTCTGCCGTCGTCACAAAGCCGTCCGTGGACCATCCCGGACGATCAGTGGTCCATGACGAGTGTCCCGGTCCGCGGACAAATGGTGGCCACCCGAGGGAGGGGGCCGTACGGCGGGCCACGACAAACAAATGGTACCCACTGACGGGCCGTGGACAGACCGACGGACGGACGGACAGAGCGACTGACGGACCGACGGACCGGGAGATGGCGAGACAGGGAGCACAAAGAAGGCGTCGTGCCAGCAATGTGCGCACAATGCACATGCACTTCCATGGCTGCCTTTTTTCAATCGTTCCGATGTTTCCTCAAGCTTCGTCGATTTATTCGAACAAATAATGTCGACTGTTGGAAATTGGTGGAGGCTGGAATAAGAAAGCTAAAACGACAGTCCGAATACTACTACACACGAAATGAAAAAAAAACGCAAGTACTTCGTCGACTCATCTCAGGGTCTGCCGCTGTTATCAGAGTACCACAGCTCACCATCTCAGACGCTCTGTGCAGCTTCAGCGGCATCCCGCCGCGCCGCGCCGCCCACCGGAACAAATCGCACCTCCCGCTGTCGGCTCCGACAGCGACCATCGCTCAGTCCTCCTCCTGCGCCGCCGCGCCTCGGTCTCTCCTATACCACCGCGCCTCAGTCCTCCTCCCGTGCCGCCGCGCCTCAGTCTCCTCCCGTGCCCTCGCGCCTCAGTCCCTCCTGTACCATCGCCGCACGGGCCAGGCGCGGGTCGAAACAGCGGCGACAAGAGGAGGGAAGCGCTGAGCTTGGGTCATGGCCCACTTCCCAAACGAGCCACTGGACGTCTTTCGAGACTTTGAATAGCATACGCTTCTTCTTTGGGTTGATGTTGACGAATGACTTTTATTCCGTAGCTGTGTTGCGTACAATGCAAGTTTTTATATCCTCAAGAACTTCAACCAGACAAAGGTAACGAGGAAGCCTTCGGCCCACCACTCAAGCCCACTTCACTCCTTTGAGAGCATCCTTCCCCAAACTCTGGTCTTTGGCGAGACGATGGCGGAACGACTGGTGACAGGAACCCCCGTGGCACCCCTTTGGCTCCCTCAGAGCGGCCGGCAGTCCCCTCCAGCTGGGCACTCGTCCGGCTCCACAGCCGAGCGGCTTGGAGTTGCCGATCCATCACCAGTCTACAGTGCGACGGTGCGTTTCAAACGGCCATTCCGACGCCGGGCATGACTATACATACATTTGGCGTGATTTAAATAGCAGGGGATATTACAATCTCTTTTCAATAGACCGACTTTGAAATACTGCTCCCGGGACACTACAGAATATTTCCGGAAAAACACGGCGAATAAATTTCGCCGCTCAATGAGGCGAGAGTGCTCGTTCAATCTCTCCAGCTACGTCGAGGTATGAAAGCAATGTGGGGCCGCGCCCAATGAGAGAAAAATTCACGCGTCTGAATTGGTCATTCAGTTAAATCGGCCGTAGAATTGGAGACGAGATCTTGAAAGTTAGTGGCATTACTAAGAAGTTACGTGTGCCAGTGTGGAGATGGGAAATTCGATTTGCGTTCGATGGGGTATCCCGTGTCTAAACGGTTCACTTCCCCAGCGATAGCAGTGGCAATATTCAGGTTAATTGTAGTACGAGTGTCCGGTCGGTCGCCAATTTCGCTAATCTGCTCATTACGTTTCCATACTGCGCTATCAGTCCTTCCGGTCGACACCGTGCAAAAACTTTCACCCAGAGGAGCGCCACTCAATTAGTTGTCGCCTCATTAGTACGTGTTTTGCAAGGTTATCTCCGGTAAACATTCCTGGAAGTCGAGCAGAGGCAGGTATTCGACATCCGAGAGACGGAAGGCATCCTCACCGCCCTGCTCAGACAAGGGGAGGGGTAGCAAGCAGCCGACCAGAAGACGTCCCGGTAATTTGTCCAACTGTCCAACTGCTCACTGTTCTGCAGTGATCAGCTGTCCAAGAGTTTAGTTGAACACGTGTCCTGCCGTTACCCCGGACAGTCCTCGGAGCACCCATGTGAGGTGGTGCAGGCAGAGAGGGAGAGGGAAGGGAGAGAGGGGAGAGGGCCACAGCTGAGCGGCGAGCGGTCCGTGAGATTGGCCGGCGATGGGCCGGCAGACGCGGCGCGCCACTAACGCCACTGGTGCGCCATTGATTGGCCCAGCCGCCACCGACCGGCGCACTAACACAGTCTGTTCTATTAGATTTGCATGGATCGAGAGAGCAACCGAGTCTGCTCGATGGAAGCCACCGGCGTCCTATGTGTGCCAACAGATACGTGAATAGAAATCGAAAGCAGGATTGGAAATGTTAGTGATCTTTAGACAAACATAGCGGCTGATAACATCTGAGGAAGAGATATTGGTGACGAAGATGTTAGCGATTGACGCGGTGCCAAGAGGGAATTAGTGAGTGGTTAGCCAGATTCTCCTGGCAGGAGGAGCTGTGCCGGGTGACGCAGAGAGGGCGGGGCCGATGGGAGGCGGAGGAGGGGTAGCAAGTGCCGGTCCAGCGGAGGGGCTGTCTGTCAGCGCCGGGAACATGATCGGCCGCCCCGCCCCCGGCGCCCCGTCAGGCAGCGCCGGTGCCAGCGGTGGGTCCACCTCCCCCTCCCCTCCCCTGCTCCTCCCGACCAGTCAGCGGAAGGACCGCCGAACCACCACCGGTGATCCACACTCCCCTCCACGGCGTACCATCCCCGCTCCCGACTCCCGTCGCTCCCGTCGGTCGGCCGTAACGCAGCCGTAAACCGCCCACAGATACCGTCGAGTCGTTGTGTTTATAAGCGGTTGCGGCTCGGCGAGGGGCCGCTCCTGACGAGTGGGCGGTCTCCGAGGGCGCCGTCGCACGAGATACTGCCGGGTCCTCAGCGCCGTCGACTCGACGTTTTCTGCGCTTCCCGCGAATAAATCGGCCGCTCGTTAAGCCATGCCCGGGTGGCGCTCAGGGGGGGGGGGGAGGGGACGGCTACTGACGGGATTGTGTCGCCCGGGAGCCACAGGGTAAATCACGCCGCCGGCGCCGGCACCACAGCTCGCCTCCACTTTAGCACAAAGATACGGTCCAGATAGGCCGACGACGCGCCAACAGAGAAATGCCGCCGGATCGCGGGGATCTCACACCGGGCCCGGATTTGCATGCCTGCCTCGTTTCGCAAATCCATCGCAAAAGGCTTTAACTTAAGGGTCCATCGAGACGCTACCTAAACGGCCGTCTAATCCGGCCATTGTGAGACGTCTGTGAGGAGCTGAGACGGCAAAGTCTGCACTCCAGTCCTCTCTCCTCTCACTCTCGTTCTCTCTCCATGACCGTGACAGAGGAATAAGGAAGGCACACACAGAGTCCAGTCACCAGCGCGCACCCAGCAGTCTCATAACGCCGGCTAATGGAGTTTTAAGCCGGCTGGTAAGCTGGTATAATGCAGCGGCTTGCGTTAATAAGTTGGTCGGCCACGGCTCGACGAAACGAACTGCGTGGTGAGGTAGTGACCAGGATCTTGTCGCGTGAACATGCAAATACGCGCTGATCTCCCCCTTTGTTCTTTGCTCTTCTTGAAGCCGCCCACAGTCCCAAGGGAACAATGCACGGTGCACACTCGGTCCATGTATTACCTCGCTCGAGACCAGCGCAGCAACAGCAGCTGTTCGGCGGGGATACATCAGCCGACAGTACAGAGCTCTGTAAACACTCCGGTTTGGTACAATTTACGACGATAAACACCCGTACCCCATCTGACAGTGACTAGTGAGGTGACATGGGCCGCAAAGGCACCAAACAGGCACCATGCACGCTGAGCAAGTCGATATTTATCACGAAAGGCAGTGGCGTGTCGTTTGTTACGGTTCTTGCCGTCTGCTATCGGTGTTTTACTTCCGAGGTAAAAACATCATGTGCAGACCAAACATTCTGAGAAATATTAGAGAAGACCCCAACCGAGCATGCTCTGAATCTAAACAAACAACAAAGATGCACCAAACAGACAGCAGTTATATAACTGTTGATGCCACTGGCTATGTTCCTGGCAGGGCCTACGCTGGAGAATGGTGGATATTCAAATCGGCCGAACGGAGGCTGGCCTGGCAGGTATGCTGTACCGCAGGACGCGTCTGCGTGCCGGCACAGCCTACCTGGCCAGGCAGACGGCGCGGAGGCGGAACGCCACAGAAAGATCTACATATAGCAAACGTCATAGATGTGAGTCTGACTTCCATGAAAACACAGTGAGCTTCACCAGAAACAAAAGACCACTTAAAACTTGTGCGATCGTTCACTGCAGCGGAAGTGATTTCAAACGTCCGTCCGTGGTCAGCCCGGCAACCGCCAGCAATCGCAGTGATGAAAAGCTCTGAAATATTTGCTGTAACTCCAGCGCGGACGGCTCAATGTCCATTACGACTCGGCGGGAGGCCGTCTGTCTGGGGCGTCCCCCTTCAGCACCCCGGGGCGGCGGCAGAGACCACCGGAATACAGAGCTGGAGAAATGGACACTGCGGCGTCCACCCCCAGCCGCGAGCGGAGCCAATTCAGGCCGACTCCGAGAGCCGGCCGGCCGCCGGCGGTCCGGCCAGAACAGAGACGCGGCGTAATCATGTTGGCCTAGGTCAGCCTCGGGCCAATCGGATGACCCGTCGTCTTTCTCTGAGGTTTCCGGTCGGTCGGCAGGCCGACATTTCTCGGACGAAGACGTTTTTCCAGACGCCGCCGAGATCTTCTCCCTGACTGGGCGCGACGCTACCAACGAAATTACGACACAACCTGCCCGCCGTTAGTTATCTTGAAGCGTCTTGATTTGAACACTGAGGGTCGCCGGCCGAATTTACAATGCGCTCTATCGGATCCAATTTTCTACATTTCATCGGCGACGCCCCTCCACTCGCGGAGACAGCGTTTCTTTTTACAGGTCCATTTGTGTCGCCGCCTGCGGCAGTATTTCAGGTCGGCATTGCCGCGCCGGGGGGGGGGGGACGCAGCTCGTGCCAAAACGGCACGTTATGCCGAACCACGCCGCGAAACACAACAGACTCGTAACGCGCCGCAAACTGAGATTTCCAGCATCAGTGCCACGCCACAAATGCAGCGCAATGACATAAAGGAGCCGGATCTGCGCAAACAAACGCGTTTCACGCTGTGGTGAAACTGCAAGACTCACCAGGAAATTTATACGGGAAACTTTGAGCAATTAAATGCTGATAAATATCCAAAAAACCTAGCATTTGTTCAACTGTACAAAAGAAACAGACATTTCACCAGCATCATAAGTGTTGCCGACAAACTAGGCAAATGTCGCGCCGCCGATGCCGAGCCGAGCCGCCGCCGCGCCGCCCCTCACCCCGCCCCGCCGGTCCCGCCACCGGGCCGGGCCGCCGCCCGCCCAGCGGCCACCTGTCGCCGCGCATGGTTTTTTTTTCTGAGACAGAAGCAATGGGCCATATCGACGCCGCGAACGGTGGACTGGCGTCCCCCTGTGAGCCTGCGACCCGGCTGACCTGTGACCTGTTCCGAATGGGGCCGGCGGGGCCCTGGGCCTGGGAACTGGAAGGGTGTGTGAGGGGACGCGGCGTGCCGGCCGCCTTTTTTGTGCTCTGTGTCACGACCCCTGTATCGTGTGACATTTTGGCCATGTATTTGAACCGATACCGGGCTCTGCTCGGTCTCACTTCACTGTTAGTCGCCGACGAGTTCACTTCGCTCTCAAACGCGGACGGCGGCGCTCTGCTGCCGCTCACGTCTAACTTTTCTAACTACTGTGTCTGTGCTGTACTGCTGCCATCTCGCCGTCTTCGGTCAATAGCGAACTCTTCTATTTAGAAGACTGTGTTTAAGTGGTGGTGGTGTGAGTGAAACCGAAGTGGCGAGTGGAGGAAAGGAGAGCGGCGCGCAGCTCACAGTTCTCACGGTGGCCGGGTCTACTCACTATTCCTATCAATCCTCTGTCATCCTACATTATATGCATGCCGCGAGGTGTGCTCCTTATGCGCTCTGAGACGGGCGCTGTTGAACGACCCAACATGCATGCCGCGAGGTGTGCACCTTATGCGCTCTGAGACGTGCGCTGTTGAACGACCCAACATGCATGCCGCGGGGTGTGCTCCTTATGCGCTCTGAGACGGGCGCTGTTGAACGACCCAACATGCATGCCGCGAGGTGTGCTCCTTATGCGCTCTGAGACGGGCGCTGTTGAACCTTTGATCCGTAAATTATTCATCCGTGTTTATTTATTTACCGATTAGATACTTCCCTTCTTCATTATTCGTTCACTGCCTCTATTAATCCTACATCCTCTCACAATTTCCCCCGGCCGCCAACCCGAATGCTGCGAGACGTAACAAACACTATACAGTCCACACAAGAAAGCCAGAGACGTCCGCAACATTCGCTGGTCCTCCGGGCCGGATAGTATCAGTTAAGAATGTAAGAAGTCAAGAAGAGAATGTACAATAAGTCGATACTGTGCGTGAACGACCGTCCGTGACGTCGATAAGTTCTGCTCCCACCGTGTCAGTCGAATTGAGAAGCATCGTGGACCGATGGAAGACGCGATGGAGACGGAGCACCAGGAGACGACGCCTGAGAATTGCGAGCCTACAGGGCAAGAGGAGACGGAGACGGAGAACCGGGAGACGATGCCAGAGAACTGCGACCCTGCAGGAGGAGAGGATGGAGATATCACCGCTGAACGGAAGGCATTAAAGCTTCATCGCGGTCGCAAGGCGGCCATGTTCACACGCTCGTGTAACAGGGCTGACGCGCAAATAGCGCGGCGAGCCAGTGAAGAGGAATTGAAGAAGCGGCTCGAGACGCTGCACACAACGCTGGACGCCTTCATGGAGGCAAATGAGGAGTTCGTAGAGAAGTTGCAAGATGTGAGCGAGTTGGAAGAAGCGGAGGAGTACGCCACAAGAATAACAGCACGGCACGCCGAAACGGTCGCAAGAATTGAAGAGGCGATAACTCGCCCATCAGCGAGCCGCTCAGCGTCACGCACAGGAATGCTCCCCCTACCATCGGTGCAACTTGAGGAAGGAAGCAAAGTGTGCGGGTCTCACATATCACGAGGCTCAAAGGCTTCAGCCACTTTCAAGGAGGCTGAAATCACCGCGGAATTGAAAGCTCTCGAACTAAAGCATCTCAAAGCAAGGAAAGAAAGAGAACGAGAGATGAGAAAACAGGAAGATATGCTGGAAGAAGCAAGGAAAGAAAGAGAACGAGAGATGAGAAAGCAGGAAGATTTGCTGGAAGAAAGGGCTCTAGAAGAGGAGGTGGAACGTGCAGCTTTGAAGGCGCGTCTCTGGAAGGCAGCTGGCAACGAGTTGGAGTGGGAACGAAGACACGACTTTGAAGATGAGGTCGCTGTGGAAGTGGCGCCTAGTCGTCAAAACAACACCGGATGCGGCCGCGAGAAGGGAAACGAGCAAGAGCAAGAACGCGTGGTCAGTGGTTTGGGAGAGCTCCGGCGCGAGCCGCCGCCACCGAAAGCTACTAGTACCTCTCCGATGGCCGACGAGACGCCGAGAACTGCCAACCAGGACCCAACCAGCTGGGTGACAGCGTTGGGTTCCGAGCGGCGATGTGACGTCCCGGGCCCATCAGCATTCGTGAAAAGTATACCACGTCTGACGCTGCCTACCTTCCGAGGCAGCCCTGAAGAGTGGCCTCGCTGGATCGGCCTATTTAAGGCTCTCGTCCACGACCAGCCGTCTCTATCGGACTCAGAGCGAATGGCTCACTTGCAGAACGCAGTAGAAGGGCCGGCAGCCCAAGCTATTGAAGGCATGCTGTTCAATGGCAGCCTCTACCTGGAAGCTCTGAGAACCCTACAAGAAAGATTTGGGAGAGAAGAAGACATCATCCAAAGTCACTTGAGGAAAATCTTCACTTCCAACCCACCAGATCTCACGGATCTTCCAGCCATGGAAAAGTTCTACGCCATCGTTCATAACACAGCGACCGTCCTACAGAATCTTGGCTATTCAAGCGATCTGTCCAGTAGTGAGAACCTCAGGAGGGTGGTGGAGAAGCTGCCGAATGAGCTGGCCCGAGAATGGGGTCGTGAAGTGTTTCGGCTACGGCCAAAACGACCCACTCTGAAGACCTTCAGCGAATGGCTTCAGGTGCAAGTCAGCATCCTCAGCTTCTCGGCCGTCCAGTCTGGAACGTCGGAACGGAAACGTGCAACAGGCACGCAGCGTGAAGGAGCTGTACGGAGGACAGCGCTCACGACTGGAGCGACCCACGAAGCTGGAGAAGTGGAGCCACGTTCACCGCCGCCCTGTCTGGTGTGCAGTGAAAAACACAGGGTAACTGACTGCCCGTCGTTCAAGGGCAAAACATTGGAAGCGAGAATGGAGATGGTGTACGAGAACGGTCTTTGCTTCTCATGTCTGAGGAAAGGCCATTGGACCAGGAGATGCAGATCCTCACGGAAGTGCGGCGTGGAGGGCTGCAAGCTCACTCATCATCCAATGCTACACAGAACCTCAAGAAACGCGAGACACGATGAGGGAAGCTCAGGGGAAGAAGACTCTACGAGTGGATCATCAACGGCTGCGGCGCCACATCGGCAAGCTAAAGGCAGGGGAAACTCGCCGTTTGTAGCAGCCTCCCTCAGCAATGAGACCGACACACTGCTGCAGGTCGTTCAGGTTCGCGTCCACGGAGCGGCCAAGTCAAAGGACGTCCTGGCGCTGCTAGATACCGGAGCTCAGACATCACTGTGCAGCGCTGATGTTCTGCAGGAGTTGGGCATCACCGGGGACCTTCGCCAGCTCTGCATCCAAAATGTGGAGGGAAGCGGAGCTCAGAAACCATCTGAATGCGTTACCCTGACGGTTAGCGCACTCGGCGATGGTGTGAAGAGAGGGTACATCGAAATCCCTGAAGCCTGGGCTGTACCATCACTGAATGTGACTGCCCCAACGGTATCTCACCGCCAACTCAGGCAATGCAAACATCTCCGTGGACTAGCATTTCCGCAGTATGATGGCGGTGAAGTGAAACTGCTGCTCGGAGGGAACGTGCTGGAAGCTGTTCTCCAACAGGAAGTACGAAAGGGTCATTCCAACCAGCCAGCAGCTATAAGAACCGGGTTTGGATGGGCACTAGCTGGTTCCATATCAGCAGTGAAGCCAAGCAGCCTGCGCCAGGTTATGTTCCTGCAACGCAACGCCCAGAGCAGCGACGACGAGCTAGCAACCACCGTGAAGGACTGGTGCACGGAGGCTTTTGGGACCAAGTACGACAAGCCTGTGGAACAGTCCCGGGAGGATGAGCGTGCGCTGTCAATCCTGAAAGGCAAAACAAAAGAGCCTCCGGACAGGTATGAAACAGGCATGCTGCGGAAGGAAGACCGGGTGGAGCTCCCCGACAACGGACGGATCGCAATGATACGGCTCGAAGCCACGGAACGAAAACTCAAACGCAACTACGACCTGACCAGAAAGGAGCAGTGCCGTCACGTGTCAGGAACGCTGAATCCTGTAGACGACTGCTCAAGAGAGCTGGCCGCGTCAGAGCTAGCGCCAGACTGCAGATGGCTCCGCGGACCCGGGCTTCTGTGGCAAGATGAGGGAGACTGGCCATCAAAGCAAGACGCAAGCCCGCTCAGACCAGGACAAGAGGAAGTGAAGGAAGAGAGCTTCATGGGACTCACAACCCAACGACAGCCCGTGCTACCAGACGCCATGAAGAGCTCAGGCTGGCTCAAGTACCGTCGAGCGGCGGCCTGTGTGAGACGTTTCACTCACAACACAGCCATATGCGCCTCAGACGATGAAACGCGTCTCAGCGGACCTCTCAGTGCCCAAGAACTCAGGGATGCCGAAGTCTGGATACTCAAACGAGTGCAGAGGACAAGCTATCCGGAGGAAACCCACAGTCGGGCGCTGGGGAACGAGCTACCTGGAAAGAGTGATTTGCTTCCGCTCTCACCACACCACGACGCAAGGCGAGGGAGACCAACAGTTATCCTCTCCGATAACGGCGCCAACATCGTGGGAAGCTGTCTTGAGCTAAAGGCGGAGCTGCAAGCCATGGAAAGAGAGATCGCAGGAAAGCTCATTGTCTTCGAACTTGACCGGCTCTTCAACCTCCCGGCTGCTAGCCACATGGGGGGAGTGTGGAGGAGAATTGGGCGATCGGTGAAGAAATTTCTGAAGAAGGTGATGGGTCCACAGGCGCTCACAGACGAAGAACTTGTGACGGTGCCCACTGAAGTTGAGCACATAGTCGACAATCGACCCCTGATCCACGTCAGCTTGGAGCCGCCAGACCCAGAAGTTCTGACGCAAAATCATTTTCTGCTCGGTGGCGCTTCGAGGCATCTCGCGCCAGGGCTCGTGGAAAGACAGAGACATGTGCAGCCGACACCGATGGAAGCATGTCCAAGCTGTGGCGGAACATGTGTGGAAGAGGTGGACAAGAGAGTACGTGCCGACTCTCATCCAGAGGAGCAAGTGGCGCAAGGAGCAGAGAAACCTGCAAGTCGGGGACTTAGTGCTGATGGCAGACCCAAACATGTTTCGGGGCTCATGTCCGTTGGCCCGCATCTGCCGCGTGTTGCCGGCAGCGGGTGGCAGAGTCCGGTCGGCCGGGCTTCAAACGGCTATCGCGAAACTGTACACGCGACCAGCCACCAAGATCTGCTTCTGAGAAGAGGAATGCAAGTGAATCTGCGCGGACGGAGAGTAGGAGGATGTCGAAAACATGAAGGAAAACGAGGAAGGAAGAAGACGATGAAGAAGAAAGGGGTACAACTACATTGAAGCGGAGAACGGGACGAACCGAGAGGAGAAAAGTCAACACATGGCGAGCGAGCGCCGTGTTGGTCGGCCTGGTCTGGCTCGGCTTATTCGCTCAGCAAATGTCTGATGTCCATGTGTGCCGCTTACTAGTGAGTAGTCATAGGAATAGCGTGTGAAAAGTTTGTCGGTCATTTGTGTGTGTTCGGAACGTACGACCGAACACAGGGGGGAGTGATGTTGCCGACAAACTAGGCAAATGTCGCGCCGCCGATGCCGAGCCGAGCCGCCGCCGCGCCGCCCCTCACCCCGCCCCGCCGGTCCCGCCACCGGGCCGGGCCGCCGCCCGCCCAGCGGCCACCTGTCGCCGCGCATGGTTTTTTTTTCTGAGACAGAAGCAATGGGCCATATCGACGCCGCGAACGGTGGACTGGCGTCCCCCTGTGAGCCTGCGACCCGGCTGACCTGTGACCTGTTCCGAATGGGGCCGGCGGGGCCCTGGGCCTGGGAACTGGAAGGGTGTGTGAGGGGACGCGGCGTGCCGGCCGCCTTTTTTGTGCTCTGTGTCACGACCCCTGTATCGTGTGACATTTTGGCCATGTATTTGAACCGATACCGGGCTCTGCTCGGTCTCACTTCACTGTTAGTCGCCGACGAGTTCACTTCGCTCTCAAACGCGGACGGCGGCGCTCTGCTGCCGCTCACGTCTAACTTTTCTAACTACTGTGTCTGTGCTGTACTGCTGCCATCTCGCCGTCTTCGGTCAATAGCGAACTCTTCTATTTAGAAGACTGTGTTTAAGTGGTGGTGGTGTGAGTGAAACCGAAGTGGCGAGTGGAGGAAAGGAGAGCGGCGCGCAGCTCACAGTTCTCACGGTGGCCGGGTCTACTCACTATTCCTATCAATCCTCTGTCATCCTACATTATATGCATGCCGCGAGGTGTGCTCCTTATGCGCTCTGAGACGGGCGCTGTTGAACGACCCAACATGCATGCCGCGAGGTGTGCACCTTATGCGCTCTGAGACGTGCGCTGTTGAACGACCCAACATGCATGCCGCGGGGTGTGCTCCTTATGCGCTCTGAGACGGGCGCTGTTGAACGACCCAACATGCATGCCGCGAGGTGTGCTCCTTATGCGCTCTGAGACGGGCGCTGTTGAACCTTTGATCCGTAAATTATTCATCCGTGTTTATTTATTTACCGATTAGATACTTCCCTTCTTCATTATTCGTTCACTGCCTCTATTAATCCTACATCCTCTCACAATTTCCCCCGGCCGCCAACCCGAATGCTGCGAGACGTAACAAACACTATACAGTCCACACAAGAAAGCCAGAGACGTCCGCAACAATAAGATTGAATTTTCCATGTCATACCAATTACATATATCTACAGGGTGTCCCATAAGTTCCTTCTCACCTAATTTTTTCTTTTAGAGGCTCTCTTATTTAAAGCCACGCTTAATTTATTTTGTAACTGAGCTTTTGGGGTTGCCATGGCAACTGTGAATGTGCTCCACGGTAACTAATTCGTCTAGACAAAATATTTTTTGCCAGAGAGTTCACTTCCTGTGGAGACGGCTTACGCCGCAACATAGAGGTCACCGATACGGGAACGTCTCGGTATTTAGTCCGCACTGGGCCATTCACGACGGTTGAGGGTGATTGAGGCCATCCAGTATGTAGCCAATGTCTGTCGCTAACTGGACGCACAGTCAACAAGTGACGCCGATGATTTGTCGGGAGTCAATCGCTGCAAGTTTATGCTCTTTTTTTGTCAGCTTTCACGAGTGAGCCATGTGGCCAAAACTGTGTGGCGCCAAAATGGCCGTCAAAAAGGTCTTAGCGTTAGAAAGTTGGTAAACATGCTTTTCAGGATGCATTACCAGCTGTCGAAGAGTATCATTTCAGGGTACCTAACTCAAGGTGACTTAAGTTCTACTTACCGGAGTGCTCAAAACAGTCAAAAACGTCTTAAAATGGCCAAACATGTGTTTCGTTATGCCTCAGGCTAAAAAAAACTGGAGGGCCGATGACATCAATGTGGTCATCTGGACTACCTAGTCCGTGCTCGAGATAAAACACCCGTCCAAACCCCAAAACGGTCCCATATGGGCGACGGAAAAGGCCTTTGTGTCATCCCGCTTTATTCCTATGCAAAAGGCCAGGGTCACGGTAATGTGGGGTAATATGCGTCCAGACACTGATCACGTTGCGATTGATACTCCAGAAACAGTCTTGGGACGCAGAATGCTTCTCCAAGAAGATCAAGGAGGAGTTTCAGCTTTCTAGCTTAACTCGAACCGCAAGTATGACCACATTTTTTAGGAGAAAATGGCATCCGGGAGGTCGTAGGCCCATCTTCAAGCAAGACAGTGCATCAGTGCACAGGTCAAGCAAAGCTTGGAAGCAGTGCCAGGAGACTGTGATAGGCGTCTGTGGCAAGATCACATCCCAGGCAACTCATCGGATCCAAATTTCATAAAAATGTGTTGGGAATATTGAAATCGAGGCTCGTCGAAGCGAAGCGGTGTTCCAGCATTGAGGAGCTCACGGCCCATGCCAAGTCAGTCTGGGCTAACTTCAAGCCTGCTACGCTGCCAAACATGCCGGTTGGCATGTCGCAGCATGTATTCATGTGTTTGCCTATGAAATGGGGAGCACATTGAGGGATTATAAAAATATCAAAACGCAATGTACTCTGTTTTACATGCAATTATAAGGTGAGAACGAACTTATGGGACACCCTGTATATAATGCCAACAGCCCCCATATTTATAGATAATAGATCAATTACAACGTTAGGCATACCAGTGCCTAACGTTATGGACTGATCATTCACGTGGTTTTATTTATCAATGCACACATCAATCCCATTGAAAATACTCACATCGAGGTGCACCATTATTAACAGCTCGGGCACACGTCTCAAACACAGTGACGAAAAACGCGTCAACAGTAAGCGCTCGACGCAAAACAGTGCCAGTTGTTTGCCCCACAAAAGCAGTAGATTGGAAAATTAATGACGTTGGTACGTGAAAACACCAGCAGAAATGTTACCGGAAGCAAATATTGCACGGCAAAGGTCTCACCAAATACAAGCCAATCTAGAAAAAAATGAAATGGAACTAAATGCGGTGCATACCTACACAGTGAGATCCTAACGTAACACAAAAATTATGTAGGTATGTGATTGTGGGACCCCAACACATCCTTCAAAGTTCAAACACATTTCGCATTATTTCCATCTAAAACCTTTATTTTCATCGCCACCAGCGGCTATCACGCCCTATCCGTCACTAGCTGCCTGCGTTATAAAAAGATGAGCCGTATACCGTTTCGCCGGCCGGTAAGAGCCCCGTGATGGCGCGGCGGCTCCCACAGCGTCCGTTCAGAACGGGCCTTGGTTTGTTCCTAGCAAGGTTCCTAGAACCAGTCCGGCCCTGTGTGTCCGTCCATCGGCGTTTTTCAGCCCGCAGCACGTGCCGCCGCATCTATACGACCTCCCGAGCAGTGTTCACAATCAATTCGCCTCGCCAAAATCAGCCAGAATGCCCCGCCGAAATTGGTCAAAATACGGCCCACGGCGGCCGACGGGCCGTCGCCGGCGACAGAGACGTCGCCCGGCGAACGACGTTAACCCGGGACGTGCCGACTGTGCAGATGACTCCATTAGATATCGACGAGAGAAATAACGTCACCAGCGCCCGAGGTTTCATCCGCTGTCCCCGGCTGTTTTATGCCCAAATCGTGTCGTGCAGTGCCGCCGGCATTTTCTGCCGTGACAAGCCGAGATTGCGGCAAGAAAATGCCGTCCCAGCACATGTATTGATTGTGCTGTGTTCCTCTGGCGAGTAAAAACCGGCAGCCGCCTGGTACGTGCCGCCACCGTGCCACCCAGCGGAGCGGCCGTGTTTTTACCATTTCGGTCTCCAAAGCCCATCGTATGTATGCTGATTTGGGGCGGCGATGGAATTTTAACCGAGCTATCGGCCATCCGGCTATAAAGTATGCATCATAGAAGCTCGCCGTTCAGTAATGGCACCGACTAATGGCGTCGCGTGTGATTTTCATAAATCCCCGGAAAATGCGTCACAAAAGTGCCGGGCACGCGATATTTCTGCGCTATTTCGGTGACGGAAATGGCCACGGTCGTCATCTCCACCTGACCAACTGTCATCTCATAAAGGCAGTGATCGATTTATGGAATATCGAGTGAGAGGGATGTTTCGAAATTACAAATCTAGTGCAGTGGATTGAGGCAAAATGCTAATACTTCTGGAGATCTGAACAACTTCCAATGTACAGCATTACAGAAACATGAAAAATCGAATTTGACCAGTGACATTGACAATATTTAGCTAAAAGCGATTACCTATAACATATCATTTAGAAGACCACCACACCAAGACTCGAATAAAAACAAGACCATAGGCCCAAATCGAATGGTTCGCTATACAATTCCACAGAAAACAGCACGTATCCTGTCGAGTTTCGAGCCAAACCTCACCAGACCATCGTCTCTAGCCGTGGCGAGGTCCCGAGATCGCATCCCGACGGACATTTGCATACCCTCATCCGGCGGGCCTCCCGACACCACAGTCCAATAAAAACGGCTGAATTGTCTCAGCCAGACCGTTCGAAAATTCATAGATCCGATTAATTATGCATGATCAACGTCCTACGACCGGGCTGTGGTCGCGACGGCGGCGGAGGGGGCGGCTGGGGTGTCACCGATCCACTCAATGTGCGCCCGTTGTGCGGTTCGGGACCGCGGTTCTGCAACTGAGATTAGAGCGGTCCGAGCGTACCGCTGACAGGGCGCATTGTTCTCGGTGACAGTTCATTGCTGAGGGGTGTTGGGTACGGTGTAGCGGTTCCCTACGATTTACCAATGTACCTGAATAGCGCGGCACGAGACTACACACACATCAGTATCAGATAAGGCACAGTATAAAGTCAGAAACCGTCTTAGGTTACCGTTTGCGATTATACCGTCGTTCGCCGTATGGCAGAGATTGCGTCTCATAATCCAACAAATAGCCAGCCGCCTGGCGCCGACCCTTGTTTAATGTATTTTTGTGGGCCTCTTTGAAGTTTACGACTCATTTGGCATCAGTAACGATCGTCCGTATACCCATGCTGAAATCGTTACGGCCAAACATGAAATGCAGCGAGTGATTAGAGCCAGCTCCAGTAGAATTGTGCGTTTTATTTTAACTATCGTGTTTGCGATTACTCGCGTCGGATAGCAGGCCATTGTTACAAAGTCAATAAGCTGATTTTATTCCACCATCAAAGTGCAGTAATCAGGATAGATCGTGAAAGGCTGTAAACTAGTTTTAAATCGTTGCGGTTGCTTGTTTAGCGCCTGAAACAAACATGACAATTCCCGATTTATGATGTGGCGGTACATTCCTACAGGGACTGGGAATGCAATGACATCAATGGGCCGTTTTAGCTGTTGAGGAAAGTAAATAATACGTGTGCACGATACACTTTAGGCACCCAGACAGAGGCAATTCAATTCGACAACATAACATATTTATCATATTTAAATATTTATCATATAAAATAATAATATAAAATATTTACAACTAACACTCATCAATTTTGAGTAGGTACCATTTAATAATAACTAAATAATCAGAATTTGGATGAGACAGAAGACAGCAAAAAAAAAAAAACGTTTCAATAGCAGGAAGGATTTGGACCATCGAGTATTGACCGGCTGCCATTTGGCCCATCGTCCGTTGAGCGTTTGAACATTTTGCCGACGTTTCTGGAATTATCCCCAGTTTAAACGGCGCCCAAAGCCAAGGACGGGAACCATCACCGGTCACAATGGCAGTTGTCTCTGGCGAAACGGTCTCCGCCCTCGGACGATGACCGAGCCAAACGGGCTAACTTCTAAAGGCTGAAACAGACTCTTTCCGCGTTCAGGAAATCGCATGCGAGAGCCTATTCAAATACATTATAATTCTTCTCGCATCAATCGCTTGCGGGAGGTGCGTGCGATTGAGGCGAGCGTGCTTCCATGCATTTGAATGGGCTCTCGCATGCGATTTCCTGACTGCGGAAAGAGTCTGTTTCAGTTTTAACCATGAACGGAACGGCGACCGGCGACGGGCGACCGGGCTACGGGCGACGGGCGGATAGCGACGGAGCGACGGGCGGAAGAGACAGGACGACGAAACGAAACTGGCTTTTGTAACAAAGCGGAGTCGGCTCACAGTCGCTCATTCTTCTTTGGGAAAATAGCGCTCCTCTAGAGGACATCAGCGGTGACCGTGGCGGTCACGTTTTAGGTCACCATGGGTCAAAGGTCAACAAAGGTCGGGGGCGGTGCAAGGGGTGCAGGTCACCAGACGGCACGTGCTAAGGTCTCAGACCACCCACGCTGCCAGGTGGTTTTACACACCCTCACAGCAATCGGCGTCAAACACCCGCGCTATAAGGTGTCCGCCGTGATTTGTGGTCGACTGGATGAATGAACAACTCGGCGGAGAGTCAATAAACGACACAGGGGAGGTCAGGTAACGGCGTGAGACCATTGAAAGAGGGTCGGGTCACCGCACCAATACCGGATCGAATTGCAACTGATGCTGCAGTGACTTGCTCAGACATTTACAACACCGACAAAGCTATCGTCACTCGGTCACAACTTCTAATGACCCTCCGTACCAAGCCTAAAAAGGTTCGCCGCGTGGGCGCAGTCAAAATGTGCCGGCGCTAATGTCATCGACCACTACCCAAACGGTGGCATGTAGAGTGTCCTGTCTAAAAATGTCGAGTTTATGTCATAACCTGTCACCACCGATGGGTCTCAAAGCTTCCGATGGGCATTGTTATCGGAGGTGCGCCCGGTTTTCCGCACACCGCCCGCTCCTGGCGCCCCGAGTATCAATGCCATCATTCATTGAAATCGGACAGAGTCCGCGCCTAGGTTGGGGACGGGTTTGGACAGGGGCCGTAGCCGGGACAAGACAGGATTGTCGCGCGACACCATCGCGTGTGTGTCGCGTCCGGAGCGCACAGTTTTCAGTCGTGCCGCCGCCTTTGGGGCCGCTCACAATCCGCCCTGCTCGACACACCGGCGACTAAAAATGCCGGGGCCGGTTCTGCGCTCGACGGCGGCGGCCTGGGAAATGACAAGAGTCCGGACATGACACCTTGGCCATGCACTGCACGTGTGCATGAGCACCGGTCGGGGCAGCACTCAGCTCGGGTTGCGAGTTAACTAAGAGCAGGGTGGGTATGGGCGAGCTGAGGATAAGTAGGTGGTGAGTGAGCCACTCTGTGTTTACGGTCGCCGCCGTGTGTATTTGTGTGCCGCGGTTGGGACGACGGGCAAAGTGGTCCACTGGCACCGACTAAACACGAACCCATCGCAAGACGTTGAGGTCACATGGGATGATGTCGCGTCGTGAAATTGCGCCAGTAGTGTTGGGAAGAGAAGAGGCGAGGATTTCTGCCACAGTAGACTACGATCATGATTTACACTTGAGCTAGCGCGTTACGACTAAATGGATGAACTCAAGAAGGCTCGACGCTTTATTTGCCATTGTGCGCGCTTCATATAGCGCTTCAGTGATATGGAACGGGTTCAAGACAGCTGTTATGGAGCCCGCTCTTCGCCTGCCCAGCCCGCCGGGTCGAGCCTCGTATAATTGTTATAGATGGCAGATAACCGAATCATATACATGATACAGCGCCATATACGTCTGCAATAGTAATGAATGTAAATGATCCCTAAATCAAGTAACAAAGATGACCACACCGATGCAAGTCAATAAAATAATAAAACTGCCGTGTAAATTAGTTTTTGACACCGAAGATCCGATATCAGCGCATCTAAATCCATTTAAGCGCTCACTAATTGCATTACCCTTGCAATCGTTAGCGACATCGTGCCATTACGTTTGATTCACGCCCGGAGTCTTACCGTGTGTCATGCTGCACTATCTGCATCACGTGGTCCAGACGGTTACTGGCAGCCATGGCACCCACTCACCACCGCGCACTGCTGTCTACTCACAGCCCGTTCACTTTGACACTGAGTCCACCGCGCTGGTTCACTCTTTGACCTCTCACTCTTTGGCCTCTGACTACTCTAACCACAATAGCGTCCGTCCGTCCGTCCGTCCGTCCGACCGACCGTGCGCCGGGCCGTGCTCTGGCGTGCCGGGCCGTGCTCGGTCGGGGCGGCCGTGCGGGCGGGCAGAGCGCGCGCCACGAACTGCCGGCCGTCCGCCGCCGTCGCCGCCCGCCCGCCGGGCCCCGCTAACCGACTTCGGAGCAGGCGTGGCGCCGTGCACTGCGGCACAGTGTCGACCGCAGGGACAGGGGCAGCGCCCGGGGTGGGTGCTAACGGGTGGGAGTGGGAGCGGGTCACGGGCAGACTGCGGTGGGATCAGGTGGGATCAGGGTCAGTCGCTCATCATGGGATCCGCCCCGGGATATGAGGTGATATTCACAGAAATAGCGACCCGACCGCAAGGTCGTGGCTCGTCTTGGCGTGGCAGCACGAGGTCATGAATGTCATGATGTCAGGTCAGCCAATATTTACCGATGAATGTTCGTAAATGAAGGTCTAAGGAGATAATCATGCCAGAATGGGATATATGACCATGATCATAATACGATATTATCAAACATAAATATATAAGCAAAGAAAAATAAGTGTCAGCCGTCATTACAAAAATATTGATTTTGAAAGAAACTTACTTATGCAACATACCGTTTTCATGATTCGTAAAGATGCAAAAACAAATTATACCTAATTTTGGCAGCGAATCATAAGTGCGATGTAAAAACCTGTCCACCAATGTTGATAATTTCCACCACGTGTCGGTGATAATCGAACGGTCATATTTACCTACAGGTCATATGTACTATCATGACCATATCAAATGTACATATGACGACACAAACTAGTGAATGCAACACAACAAATAATCATTCACAAATATTTTCGGTAACTTATTCTGGTTCTTATACTCCTTTTCAAGTTACTTTTTTGGTACAATAATACACATGAATAGTTTCTGTAATAAAACAGTTTGACGTCGGTCTACACGCAAGCCATACAAGCATGAAAAAACACTTCGCAAACACGCTATAACAGATGAGGCCTACAACCACAATAGCTTGTTCAACAAAAACCATCAACGCTACCGATATACAAAACACGAAGCGCACACTTCCAGCAATGATTGCTCCCTTTTACAGACGCCAGCAACAAAAGAATGTTGCTGAATACCCATTAAAACACGCTCATTGTAGTCAACAAGCGGGTTTAGTTTACCATAAACATGACATACGACGCGGGAATAACGGAAGACCTGCTGTCGTGATTGTCGCTGATAAAACTTACAAACACGCTCGGTGTCACTGGGTGAAACGATAACATCGTGTTCCATGCCGCCTTTGGATACGACGGTGGACAATGCATTGATGTGCCCGCAGTTAGGAGTTGTCCCACGGTGTCTTCTCACGTCTAACCACGTCTTCTAAGGTGTCTCGTGTCTTCAAACGTCTCCTCCTCGGCGACGGAGACATGTTTCGCTTCTGGTGAGTCCGGCAAGGCTAACTGTGATGCAACCACATCCGTTCGGTCCGGTCTAGCACAATCGATAAACAACTCGGCGTCTTAGACAGAATCTCCTCAGGACTTTGGCTCCGCAACTGCCCCGCCTTCTCTCCTCTTCTCACCACTATACCTATACGACACTGCAATGCTTTGTCTTTTTCTTCGTCTGTTTCGCTCCTCCACTGTCTCTATGCCTACCGTTTGGAGTCCACCTTAGGTCGCCTGCAGTGCGCCTTCCCTGCAGGCGCAGCTCATGGCAGCAGCACAGACCGCCCGAGCCCCAGCGGCACACAGACGTATACACAATGTACGTCACGTCACCATTCGCGGCGGCAGACGGCGGTATAAACCAGAAGGTTATTGATGAGCCTCAGACAGACCAGCCCAGACGGTCCTTCCGACCAAGGCGGGGGACAAAACACAGAGTTCCTGTCTGAGGAACCGACAGCAGTGTAGGTCGGTATTCCGCCAACGTATACCGTCTTCAAACCTGCGTGGTGCTCTTAGCCGGTTGACGATCGTTGACTTTCAGCAAAACATCACATCGGTCAAAAGTAGGTCATGAGGTAAAAACAGCGAAAGTTCATGACTGGTGTTATCTAAATTGGAGGCGATTTGTGTTGTTGCAGTTGTGAATACGAGACAAGGGTTAGTTTATTTGAACTGGGTGCATCTGTACACTGATCTCTTGCGGTGGAACAAGTAAACGAACACGGCGGCTCCTCTTATCTTCACGAGGCCACATCTTGGCTGTCCATCTTTCTTCTTCCTGCTAGTGAAAGATAATCCGTCTTCAACCGTCGCCACCGCCGATCGCCCAAAAACTGTCACACGGCAGTTTTCAAACTTGGCGCTTGTGAAAAACATAAGTGCTTATTGCATCATCCAGTCAAAATGCAGTTGAGACATGAACTCATCGTCCCAAACTAAAGATAGCAATCTTCTTTCTCCGGATCCAGCCGCGACCGTGCCATGTCTGGGTGCGAAGAGCGGGCATTTCATCGCCATCCCAGTCCACCCTGCAGTCGATCACATCCGGCCGAAATCCCACCGGAGGCCAATACCGCGGCTCAGCCGAGCCGCGCGGCGTCAATCCTCTCCAATATCGGTCGGCGACCCCTCACTCTGGGCGGGGACGGTCATTGCAGACGAGTCCGTCTGGGTCCGCTCACCGCTCTCGCTCATCTCACTCCGTTCTCTGTCTCTCCTTTTCTGTCTCTGCCCTCTCTCATCTTCCACACTTTCCGTCCAAGTCACAGCCACAAGTGCATCCCATCCCCACATCCCCCCCCCCCCCTGCAGTGCACCCTCCCTTTCGACACACATATACTCTCTGAGATTGACCAGAAGCGAGAGAGACAGAAGAGGACGGGAGGCACGGAGATGAGAGGAGAGGAAGAGAAGCGAGTGACCCGGGCGCCGGTCAGCCATGTCCGCAGGTGGTCCAGGGCCCCGGGGATCTGTGCAATAATGTCACCCTAATCCTGTTTGCCGAGGTCGTCGGCCTCCGCGAGCCAGCGGCTCCGTCAGGCCTGGTGGGCTGCGGCTGGGCGCGGGGACTACTGGAGGTTGCGTAGGTGGAGTCTCCGCGCAAGGTGCAGTAGCTAAGTTGGGTGTGTTGATGGCTTTGGATGGTGCACTGTGCGTTGGTGATGAAGGATAAGAGAGATGTGGGGATTGATAGGATCCAGTCCCAGTGTGACTCATATTCCACGAGTGAAGATGCTCAGGTTTGTTTCTTTTGTTCGAGACGATGTTGTCTAAGAGAGGTGTCGAACCCTTTGTTTAGTAATCACGTGTTGCACGCGAACAGGGTTTCCTGATTTGTTATACTCCGGAGTTGCCTCAGGAAGACATGCCGGAACAAACTCAGCATCGTGATAAGAGCATCACGGCGAGTTGGGGAAAGTACAACATTGCGAAAGGTGAATGAACTTCCAATACACAACGGCAATACGCTGGGATCAGTGCAAGGGTCCAGGTGGGAGCGACCGGTTCACGAGCGAACTACTCAGGATACATACATCCTGACATCACCCAACATGCGCAGCAAACTGACTACTCGCCACATGTTTCGCTTTTACCAACGTAGCATTACCAATGCATGCAGGGCCACTGGCGCCACATCCGAAGTTGACACGCTTTCCGATGAGTAAGACGGATGAAGGAAGATGTTCAATAACACCGTACACAGGTGAAGCAGCACGTCTGGACGGATCTTCGCATGTAAGACGAAATGTCGGAAATCTAGCGGAATGCGCTATAAGAGTCCAGAAACACTTCTCTTGGCTGGTGACTTCACCTAATAGACATCCGATGACCCGCTCAATCTGAAAAGTTACGTTTGAGTTTCGGAGCAAGTGTTTGCTAAGACAACATGATAGTGGTTGGCGTTCAAGAAACGACTTCATCGACGAAACTACACATCGATCCGGCTTAAACAAACATGCCGACCACACCATCTCGCCACGAGAGACGTCTCTTCTTGTGTCACATGGTTTCGGTAATTAAGTGTTATCAAGCGCACAGCCTCCGACACATTTAGACTGCACGGCCGCCATGTAGTCATGAATGTTCCGGGCCCATCCATCATTTTCCGGACAGCGCATTTACCCAGAGTAGCCGGTCGGGTCGCTGACCCCGCTCCGGGCTATGTTTCTGTCGCGGTGTGAAAGCCACGCTGCTGGCCAGCACCTATGGACGCTCCGTTTCAGCAGAGCGACAAAAACGCCCACCAGCGAGCGGCACTGAGCGCTAAGTGCGGTGCGCAGAGCGGGCGTCAAACGCCCCCGCCCTCCCCTCTGTTTCGTTCCACTGCGCGGGGCACGTGCAATATGGAATATTTATAAACCGACTTCGGCACCCCATCTCTCATCCGTGAATGAAAAATGAGGAAATAGAGCATTGAGCCGGGTTCGAAGATGCCGAAAGTTCGTTTGGAATGTGCAGAGTGAATTCTCGATGCAATTTCGATTGGCAGCTGGGGGTATTTTGTGCGATAGCATATGCATTTTGGGGTTTTATTCATACCAAATACAGGACGTGCCCGATGTAAATATTAGGCAAGCGTCATATAAGCACATCTGATGGTGCGAAAAACGAGTAGTTCAGCTAAAAGAGTCATGTTATTTAATTTCAGCACATATAAAGTTATATTTGGGAATGCAGCTTCATTACAAGAGTCCTGAACCGACGGCATTGGTGGCGGCATCGAGTTCCTTACGGCGCCAGTATATTTTCCGACAGTGAGACATACTGAATTCTTTTAAGATGTCTATTGAAATAACGAGGCCATTAGATAACACTAGTCTAGATCGCCTCTGCCGATTAGAAACAAATTGTCTTAATTTCATTGCTCTGAATCCAAAAATATTGAAAACTCGGGAGCGTCGGCATTCATCAGCCACGATTTATCTGAAATAATGAAAAAGGAACAAATAAGCATTGATCGATAAAGGCGGAAAATCAGTTGTAACAACCAAAATCGGTCGGGAAAAATCGACAGTTCAATTACAGTTAGCCTACTTCAAACAAGTGACTTCAGTAGCAACGTAATCCCAGCACCTACATTGGTGAGCGTCCCCACTGTTCCCCGTAACTTGGACCCACGAACCAAGCCTCCCGAGGCCGACATTCCTGGAATTGCTCGACCGTCGGAAGGTCCTATAGGGGGAGCCGAACTGTAAACGTACAGAGAACGTGTTGCAATAAACGCACGACTCCACTACACGAGCGAGAAACACAATAATTCCTTCAGTGGCATCGAGACAAATGACTTCGGCTGTCTTGAAAAATTGGACGCTAGAGATGAGCTGGAAATTAATAAACTGCGCCTCGGTTCGAAGCCGCTCTCCAGTGAACCTGCACCAGAAGATTAGAACAGATTAATTTTCTAATTTGTGAAATGTTTGATCACTACTGTGCTCATGAAAAGCCGTTAGTCAAAGTCATCGACCCATTCATGCTCCGTTTACAATTAAATTGCGCATTCCGGATGAACGGTTTTACGTCTGGTTGTTCATACCTTATCGTCATATGGCCATCACAAGCCCCCATACGCATTGTTCAGCTTTCCCTCTTCAACAACAGCCATTGTGGGGCCTAGCTCTGACGACAGCCAATTCCCGTTGGCCGCTTGGCTCCCTACGCCAAATCTGGCATCATTCCTCATGATAATCAGGGTATTTCGCCAATTTTTCACTATTATGCGAAGCCGCTCGTCGCAGCCTGCAGTCACCGCCCAAAATAATAAGGCGGCTGGGGGAGGCGCGCGGGCGACGTCGCGCGCGTCACTGCCCCCGGTGGCCAGTGAGATGGATGCAGGACCGCCGCCGGGGAGAGAGGCGCGGCTGAGAAGACAAGGGGACGAGACGCGAGGGGAAAGCCTGAGGACGTGGAGACGTGGAGACATGGGAAGTCAGAATCTGAGGAGGAATCGAAATCTCGGAAAGTGTCTATTATCAAGATAAGGAGTGGGATTTTGTTAGGAAAGCTTACGACTCATGCAACGACCGTACACCGTCGATGTTTCTATCAGAAATTCTCATTTTGGCTAAATTTGCATACGCCAATAAGTGTCTGTCGTAAAGTCATGGGACATGGAAGCACTAAGTAGCACCGTGACCTGCTCACTACCCAAGGGAGACCCACTGACCGGGTCTGATCGGAGCCAGCCGTCGATCGGCTGTCAATCTGAGGGGCTGAATCACACCCGACCGGGCCGGCAGACGGCGCCGGTCGGGGGCGACCAACGCGAGGGTTTCCAGGAAGAGCTGACTGGCAGCTCACCACAGAAGGCGTCGGAAAAGGGGGTGGGTCTCACACTCCCAGAAAACGTGAGGGACGTGAGAGAGACATGGAGACGTGTCACGTGAGAGCGATGTAAGGGCTAAGTAAATCAATGTTTGAAGGTGCATAGGATACGTGAGTGAGTCGCTTTGAAGGGACGTGCCAGGGCACCACCTCGACGAGCTCACGATTCGCTCGCTCCGATCATGTTCCCGTATGTGTCAGCGGCGCCTGGGTCGGTCTACTCCGATGTGTCACGCCCCACACCCATGTCCGTCCGTGAGATTCTCGTGGTGCTGTTTCCGCAGTCGTGACCGTCGCTGCAGCTCTAGGCCATCCTCAGAACCATTCCCGCTGAGTCCGTCCCCGTCGCCGTCGCCGTCGACGCAGCGGCAGTGTTTGTTCGTCGTTTTCGACGGTCCGTGACGGCGACACAGGCGAGGGCGGGCGGGGAGGGCCGGGGAGTCGGTCCGGCTCACTGGACCGCGCAGCAGACAGAATGGCAGGGAGGAGACGACACGACGTCGGGGAGGAAAATGGGGAGATGACCGAACGTTTGGCAGTTCTGCTCGCATATGGACGGACCGGTCCGGACGATTGAAGACTTCCCGTCCGGGAATGTCGTCCTGCCATCAATCAAGCGTTCTTATGAGCGGCAAAATGCACCCAAATATTGGTGGAGTAAAACTATTACTGGGACGTATTTGGGTTATAGCGACAGTTTTTTCAAGAGTGCACGACGATTTATTGGTCAGCATTTGCCTGATCAGAAAACGCGATCTTCCTTCGCAGACACGTGCCGGTAGCGCGGCAAAAACCCGGCGACTGAATGCATCAGCAGAGCAACTGCCGGGGACCGAGTCACCGCCGCGCTGCGCCGTTTTTGTCTCACTGTAGAGAGAGCTGACACTGGCGACATGCGGCCGATAACCGATCGCGGCAAAACCGACGCAGCCCAGTCGACACCGGCGAGATGCGATCGACAGGCGACACGCGGCGAGCGCCACGCGAACGGACACGGACAGGACACGGACAGGACGCGTACACAATGGACACATCGGCCGATCGACGGGTAGGAGACAAGTGCAACGGTAAAAACGGACCGCGACTTGTCTTTGAAATGATACAGCCGACGGCGACCGAAAATATCGCTTAGAACACGCAAAATCAGATAACAAGTGCAATAAAATGACAAATTATTATACTTACCTATACCTCATTACACTTCATTAGACAAAAAATTATAAAACAAATAGAAAAAAGACTGCAATTACACATGTTCACGTAAAAATATTAATGTTGCTTAAATTTGCATTTCATAGCACTTCAAAAGATGCATAAAAAGTCAAGTGTCTAGCCAAAATTACAATTTCAGAGATCTTACATTGAAAATGGGGGTTACGTTCCACAGCATCCGGCTGGTTGGCTCCCATTCCACAGCCGGACAATGAGACGTCTAACTTTTGATAACTTCTGACTCTGTTTCGGGGCAGCCGGCCACCAAAATAACAACAATGGCAGCACTCCGATCTGGACCTCCTCTCCACGGACGTCCCCGGCGCGGCCCACCAGCCAACTTCGCCATTTGGATTCCGTCTCGGCGTCCACACCGGTAAACTTATTTCCTGCATCTGGAGATGGAAATAATTATATTGCGCAGGCTCTTTCAGTAGCTCGGATGAACCCACGCAAAAACCGTCTTCGCCAATGTAAGAACCTGCTCGACTGAACTTCTTTTGCTATTATTTAGTTGATTTTCCTGGGAGGAAGCGGACAGGCTGAATGGATTTGCGGCAAACAAAGTTGCTGGCGGACGGGCGGGCAGGATGCGGCCAGGAAATGGGCGCCCGCCGCGGCACGAGACGCCCCCTTTGTTGGTCGACGAACGTCGGAGCCGACTCGCAGTCGATGAGCCGAAACACGGACGTTTTTGCTGGAGGAATGAGGTCACCCGTCATCGGGACTGATTCACAGTATGGTAAGAGATAAATCTATTATACTCTCCCACTTGGATTCGTATTGGCAAGCTATTCATAAAGTTGATGTGGGGAAAGAAAACAGGAGCCAATCTGGAATGATTTAGCTTGTGCACCATCACAAATAACACGGACAATGCGTTGGAACAAAAAGTAAGTCGGGTATGTTTGTGCTTGCTATCTTCGCACTTTTACGTACTCATGTATTGACTACATGTGTACGAGTATCCATATACAGAACGGAGTTTGTCATGTGTGAAATTGCATAACATACGAGTATACAAATAAAAGAATTACAATAATCAATCATAACATCAATTAATAATGCACACTGGCTTTGTTTAGAGTCACATAACGGGTCGCGGCAATAAATCGTCCCTGACAGGCCTACAGCGACATTATTGATGGCCGTCCATTCTCAGACGCCATCCCCCTTCACCTTCTCACAACTTTAGAACGTCATCCCGTATATTGAGGGCCCGCTCTGGATGAAGCACGCGCCGTCCACATCTATTTCGGCCCTCTCAATGGTTCTGTGTTCGATCCAGCAACGACACGTCTCTCGGGAGGCGTTAATTGCGGCGCGTGCATTCCCATACCGCTCCCTTCATCAACTGCAGACTAATAGAGCGACGTCATTGCGACGCCCCCGCCTACGTCGACGCCTACGACGATGTCGATTTCAACGGTGGCGGTGATGACGAACAGGCTCCTTCGGTGACGTGAGCCTCCCCGCTCGTGTGTCGGGTCGACGTCGACGGTGTCGACGTCGACTCGACGCCACTTGGAGGACTTCCTGCGCCGTCTGTTGACATTGAATCGCCGCCAAACTCTAACGAGAATACAATGGAGCGGCAACAGGCGCTGGCGGCCCGCTGTGTTGTCTGACACAATGTTGTCACGACGGCCGACAAGGCGCCGGTACTTAGCGCCACCAGCTAGCGAGTCAAGCGCTCGAGCGAACGTGAATAAGATGGTCGACATTGATGAAATGAGAATTTTCAGTCGAGTGATGGTGGAGAGAAACCACAAGCGTTATATCGTTGGTAAGTTGTTTCATTGTGTACTAGGACATACACGTTCGGTGAGCGGGCGACGTAGGACGACGGGGAGGGAAGTGGCGACCGCTGTAAGGAAAAACAAACTACCTGTCGCGGGGGCGGAGCGTAAACGTGTGGACCTGTCAGTGGCAACCCAGACTGGGACGTGCGTACGAGTTAGGCAGGCAAGCGCATGACTACTACAAGAAAATGACGGGTATGATTTACATATTGAAACTGTAAGCACCATGAAAATCACAGGCAAAATGATCCACCTCAAGCATATTATCTGCATTGACCTGTACTTTCGAACAATCTAGCGGATCTATCGACAATAGAAGATCCAGCGGAGTAGAGGGACGTTCTCTGCGTACACATAAACAACTCATATCAACTGCAGGCGACTGTCACCATTCATTTCGTCGTCCCGCCGGGCGGAGATGAGCTACGGCCGTCGTGAGATCACTAACGCTCGCCCCATGACAGGTGATATGGCGACGGGACGCCAGCGACGACCATTCCACCTGAACGGGTGAGATATGATAATGACCGGATCAGCGAGAACCGGGTGCCGAGCGGCGGACCATTTTGACGTCGCGCCGCCGCCGCGCCGGTCGCCTTTTTCGACATAAATTCGCTGGGAGCCTTTTTGATTGGATGGATTCTCCGCGCTCGTATCTCCCTCGACGATCTATCGGAAAGCTGTATTTCTGTCGCGGTGGACGCCATGTATCTGTGGTTATCGGGTTCGCTCGCAGTCAAATGGGACAGACATGGAGTCTCGCCGAGCGGGTGATAGGGCACTGACACAGGCACGGACGGCACAACTTTCAGCGTACCGACTTAACCCGCGCCGGGACTGGACGGGACGGGAGCGGCGGCGGCGCTTTCGATACAGTCTAAAATCGCCGATACGTCAGCCCCGTCGGCTGCGGAAGTCAGACGCAATTTGACGGCTCCAGTATCGAACGATCTCTTTTATTCACCTCGCGCGCCGCCCATTTCGCTTTCCATAGCGATTTCGTATGCAGGAGGAAATTCATGACAGTCGGACTGAGAAACCCCCAGCCCTCACAGGTCAGAATCTCCGGAGCTGCTCAGCCCGGTCGCCGATGAGACGTTCCCTCAAACTGAATCCGCTGGGGTTCGTATACGACCCGAGAACGACCATCTGGCGGTCTCCAGGGGTCTGAAACTCGGCAGCGGCCGGGCCGACCACTTGACCTCCCACATTTCGTCTCCGATCGTTACCCAATCCCAGAGGTCTGCGGAACTTCGCCGCGACGATCTCCGCGGCCCTAACTCGACGAATTCCGGGGAGGCGGTCGTCGTTTCACGACCTTCCTCGGTCATGGCCCTCCAAATGAGCAGGGCCGGAGCAGTGACGTTCGGTGGACATTGATTCGGAGCTAAGTGTGACGCCGCTCGCTGGGATGACGTCATAACAAGGCGGGACGGACACACCTCGCCGGTCAGCCGAAAGGGACAGATGGAGTGACGAACGGTCTGTGAAATTTCGCAGACGATTCGCTCCTCGGGGACTGGGCCCATCCGTGAAATTATACGTCTTAAATCGTTACGTAATGGCGGCACGAGGTTTAAATAATACAGGTGAAGTGATGAATATGTGCCGCGCATTAGGGCAGCTCCCAGTTGGACACGAACTATTTATAAATAACTGGTCGTAACTTAGTCATAGTACCCGTGAGCTACCATAGCTCAAGTCAGGTAGTTTGTAACATCCCTTGGGTCGTCCCTCCCGACCTTAGCTACTAAATGGTGGTGACTACGAGCAGCCTAGGCATAGGCATAAATGACCACTAGTAATTTGAGCGCAATTCGGCTCGACTAGGTAATCAGCTCTCAATGAGACCCGTGCTGGTATTTGCAAGACACCTACTGCGATGTCCGTGTGAAACATTCCCTTCCACCCAATACCAACAACGGTGCCACTTGTTAGAAGTTAGACTCCAGACCTTGTCAGCCTGACTAGCAGACTCACAGAGCAGTGATCGGACGCAGACTGACATTTTGGTCCGTATATTGATGGCCCATGTTCAGCGGCGTAATTCGATACAGCCGAACGGCTGATTCTGATAGCTGGGAACATTTGTCAGAGTCTGGCTATAGCCCATGTAAATAACCATTGTGGTTATATCACAGACCAACCAGACGGTATCGAACATATGGAAATGACAGATCGAGAAACAGAACGATTAATTAAATGCACTAATGAGCGAATAATATAAGTTCAACATTCATTTATGGGGCAAAATGCTGTTAACCCCATGAGTAGTGTTTACAATGGTGGGGCGTAACACCCCCAATACGACACATCGGTCAGCAGTGTCGTCCAGCTCGACCCCCGTCCGTCGTCGTCGTCGAACGCGTCGAGTCGTGCGTCTAGCAAGTCTCCAGTGCGCCATACTCGTCCCCGTGCGCCGAGCACGTCCCCAGGTCGCTGTTTGCCCGGGGGCAGATACCGGTCAGGTAATCGCCCGTGTCGGACCGGCCGTCCGGCACGGCCCGGCAGGCCGAGCGTCCCCCGTACAGAGCTCAGACAAACACACACACGCACAGTGCGCTGGCACGTGCCCAGCCCGGGCAGCCGACACGACCGCGCCCTGCAGGGACGGGGCTGGGCTGAGCGGAGGCAGACGGCCGAGGACGGAAACGGAGCAGAGCGGCGACAGGACCAGAGACTGGTAAGGTGAGTCATGAAAAATATCGTTAATGCTCAGTTAGAAAACGAGAAAAATTAATAAATCAAGAAATTGTCTAAAATGAAACAAATTTTGAACAATCTTCATAGCTAAACAAAATTTGAATTTGAATTTTCTACATACCATGAATAATGATTGCCTTTTGTGCCCAACCCAACAAAGCTGCAGAGTACCAACAGGTTTCCAGCTCAGTGGATAAGTCATCAGCTGAACGGCAGTCTGTCCCGTCCGTTGGAGGCGGAATGACCCTGGGACAGGGTCATTTCTCGGCAACAGCGAGCAGAAGCGCGCACGAAAACCTCGTTCCACCGTATTTCAGCGCGTTTAAATGCATGCCGCCGTTGAGTTCTATGCTCTGCCTGTGCAGAGCGAGCAACATCGGCGCTCGCCATGCTCTCATTACAAACTTTTCAGATTGGCGAAACAACGAGAAGAACTCCCGGGTCGCCCCAGAGCCTGTGGCGCCGCCGCTACTGCCGTCTAGCGGCCCGAGACCGAACTAGCCCGGGCTAGTTCTGATAAAAAAAGCCCTTTCAACCAGCCTCACCGCCTCCTCGGGGCTCGCTCTCATCTTACCGCCGCTTGCCACACACACAGGGGGTGCGGGCGCGTCCATGCACCCTGCCTCAGGGACCACCGACCAATGTTTCAGCCAGCTGCTCTCGGCGCGAAAAATTCCTGCCAATATTTCGTCTGGGCTGTGAAAATATGGCAGCAATCCAGATCTGGCTACTAATTAGATTAGCAACGACCGGGTCGGCGGGTAATTAGGCAGCAATGCTGACGACAATGGCCAACTTCGCCAGAGGCCCGCGGCCGAAAACACGCCACCGCGCCGGCAAATTGTCAGACCGAGAGCAGGCGGCCCGCGGGTCGCGCTCTGATGAGTTCGGTGGATGAGTGCAGGAAGCCAGCAGGGCGCAGGATTCCACAGAGGAGGCATGAGGCGGAAATCGAGGGGTTGTCCAAAGCGGGTCTTTGAAGGTTGCGGCTATCGGTTGTTCGAACGATTCATAGCCAAAAGTTTACGGCAGCCGGAGCTGAGTTAAGAGATCAAGGCATCAGTCCACTGAGATACAGGAAGCGTCTAGAGAGGCTGTAGGGTGAGCAAAAAACATTCACAAAACATGCAAAGCATGAGCTGCCGGCGTCATATCAAGTGCCGGTATCATATCTCGCCGAACGCATACAAACGAGACTGAAGCAAGCCCCCAAAAATAGGCACACACTCGCACCGGAATGTCCAGCTGCCTCCAAATAGCGCAGTCGCTGATTTAATTACGGGCGATCACAATCACCTCATGCATGGTCTGCAATTCATTAGAGCGGCCATCAGCCGACAGAAATCAGTAATAGGGCCCACCTATTGTCGATTAGGGGCTCGAAGGTCAGTGAGCGGCAGGCAGCAGGCACGAGGAAGGAGGGGAGGGGCAGGGGGGGGGGGGCGCGAAGACGGTAGAGACGTGTGTCTGTGGAAGAGGAGAGGGGAAACACGACCCGAGGCAGAGGGGAGGAGGCTGACCCGAGATAAGGCACGCGCAGTAAACAGAGGGAGGGAGGGGTGGTGGGACGGGCCCGGGGAAGAAGCAAACACCACGTGGTCGAACAGTCCGAGACGCGCGCTCAAAGGCGACGGATGGTGTGACGAGTGGGGATTGAGTGACAGGCTGCAAAAAATGAGCGAGCAGGATAAGTGAGAAACGAGAGACGACAGTGAGTGTGGCGCGACGGAGTACCTGGTCCGCAGCGCAGAGGCACATACATAAGGGGACTGTCATGGCCGGTAAGTCAAGTTAAGGTGCTAGCAACAGTAGATATCAGGACGCCCGCCCGACAGTTTAAATTGTTACAATGCATGACACATGTAGACATGACGATGTGCGCGACTCGGATCATGAGACAAGTAGCATCTTTTTTTGTTTGAGCGTGCAATCGTACATGCTCGAATACACGACACGTAACAGTCGCTCCAGTCTGATTACAATCTGTAATTCGGACTCGACTGGCATGAGAAAGTATAAAGCCGCTCCAGTCTGTCTGGGCTTGAACGCCTCACCGACTCGGCTAATCGCATACCGAATACACGACAACGTAACAGTCGCTCCAGTCTGATTACAATCTGTAATTCGGACTCGACTGGCATGAGAAAGTATAAAGCCGCTCCAGTCTGTCTGGGCTTGAACGCTCACCGACTCGGCTAATCGCATACCGAATACACGACAACGTAACAGTCGCTCCAGTCTGATTACAATCTGTAATTCGGACTCGACTGGCATGAGAACAGAGAAAGTATAAAGCCGCTCCAGTCTGTCTGGGCTTGAACGCTCACCGACTCGGCTAATCGCATACCGAATACACGACAACGTAACAGTCGCTCCAGTCTGATTACAATCTGCAATTCGGACTCGACTGGCATGAGAAAGTATAAAGCCGCTCCAGTCTGTCTGGGCTTGAACGCCTCACCGACTCGGCTAATCGCATACCAGCCGCTCCAGTCGGAGTAAGAACCACATTCCGACTCGGCAATTGCATACATAACAGCCGCTCCAGTCCAGGTGTGAATATCTCACCGACTCGGCTTATGTGATATTAATACCGTACCAGCCGCTCCCGTCGAATTACGTAACTAATACCGACTCGGCTCATGAGACCAGTAGGAGTCGTGCATACATAGCAGCCGCTCCAGTCCAGGTGTGAATATCTCACCGACTCGGCTTATGTGATATTTATACCGTACCAGCCGCTCCCGTCGGATTATGTAACTAATACCGACTCGGCTCATGAGACCAGTAACACTTTTTTTTGTTTTTGCGCGTACATTTGTACCTACATGCTCGAATACCACGACAACGTAACAGTCGCTCCAGTCTGATTACAATCTGTAATTCGGACTCGACTGGCATGAGAAAGAAAAAAGCCGCTCCAGTTTGGGCTTGAATGCCTTATCGACTCGGCTAATCGCAGTACCAGCCGCTCCAGTCGGAGTGAGAACTACAGCCCGACTCGGCAATTGCATACATAGCAGCCGCTCCAGTCCAGGTGTGAATATCTCACTGACTCGGCTTAAGTGACATTAATACCGTAACAGCCGCTCCCGTCGGATTATGTAAATAATACCGACTCGGCTCATGAGAACAGTAGCATCTTTGTTGTTGTTTTTTTGCGCGTGCATTTGTACCTACATGCTCGAATAACACGACAACGTAACAGTCGCTCCAGTCTGATTACAATCTGTAATTCGGACTCGACTGGCACGAGAAAGTATAAAGCCGCTCCAGTCTGGGCTTGAATGCCTTATCGACTCGGCTAATCGCAGTACCAGCCGCTCCAGTCGGAGTGAGAACCACATCCCGACTCGGCTATTGCATACCTACATAGCAGCCGCTCCAGTCCAGGTGTGAATATCTCACCGACTCGGCTTATGTGATATTAATACCGTAACGGCCGCTCCCGTCGGATTATGTAACTAATACCGACTCGGCTCATGAGAACAGTAGCATCTTTTTTGTTTTTTGCGCGTGCACTCGCACATGCTCGAATACCACGACAACGTAACAGTCGCTCCAGTCTGATTACAATCTGTAATTCGGACTCGACTGGCATGAGAAAGTATAAAGCCGCTCCAGTCTGGGCTTGAACGCCTTATCGACTCGGCTAATCGCAGTACCAGCCGCTCCAGTCGGAGTGAGAACCACATCCCGACTCGGCAATTGCATACATAACAGCCGCTCCAGTCCAGGTGTGAATATCTCACCGACTCGGCTTATGTGATATTTATACCGTACCAGCCGCTCCGGTCGGATTACGTAACTGATACCGACTCGGCTCATGAGACCAGTAGCATCTTTTTTTTTGTTTGTGCGCGTGCACTCGTACATGCTCGAATACCACGACAACGTAACAGTCGCTCCAGTCTGATTACAAACTGTAATCTAGACTCGGCTGGCATGAGAAAGTAAGCCGCTCCAGTCTGGGCTTGAACACCTTATCGACTCGGCTAATCGCAGTACCAGACGCTCCAGTCGGAGTAAGAACCACATCCCGACTCGGCAATTGCATACATAGCAGCCGCTCCAGTCCAGGTGTGAACATCTCACCGACTCGGCTTATGTGATACAGTGCATTTGCGTGCGAACATCATACGTACGAGAATGGTATAACAACGTACAGCAGATGTAATCTGATCATGTAAGTCATACAGACTCGGTATGAGGCGCCTTCTGCCAGCGGGCCGGGACCGTCCGGCGCCCCCCCCCCCCCCTCCTCAGTCAACCGAACGGGCCGCTCGACGGATTCCGTCATAATCAAAACCAATGAGCCTCTCTGCCCAATGGCCCTCGTTCTGAGAAGGCTATGAAATTTATTTCCTCTGACCGTATAGCCCTCGCCCGCCACTGTTTCTCCGTCAGCGGAGAGGCTGCGGCGCGGGGACAATGGTCGTGATTCAGGCCCGGCCCGGGGGTATAAATTCATACCGGGGAGGGGGAGACGGGGGTGGGATCAGGAGAGCCCAGGGTGTCATAAAATCCGCGCTGCCACCTTATAAAAAGGCTCATTATGCAAACGGTTGGCGACGACGGCGCTAAGGACCAGAGGCCCCATCTTCGCTGACGGCAGTCGAGACATAAGACCGCGCCGCTCTGGCGACTTGGTTGATTCCCTAAACAGAGAGGATGCACCGAGATTTACATGATGCCCTGAAAGTATCCGGTAAAGGAGCAACAACGTGGAGGTCTATTTAGAAAGTCAAGAAGAAAGTCAAACTGAAGATCCACCACTAAAACTACGAACAAGGGTAAGTGAGGAAGCGGATTACTAATATCACCGGCATGACGGGACGGTTCTGGTGGATGAGGCAGGTGAAAAGGCTAAAGTAAGGTTGTTCGACAGGGCGCTGGGTCTTTGCAGCGGCGCCGAGCGTCGGCTCCTGATAGGGGAGCCCTCGGCGGCAACTGCCCAGTGCCGAGCGTGCGCTTCTGTAACCGAGCGCAGCTCCAAGTGAGCGGGGGAGCTGCCACCACGGAACCGTCCCCTATTCGACAGCTCTTTATTATTCCTCCCCCGTCTCCATTTGTCTTCAAAACAATATTTTCGGCAATGAAGTCAATTACGAGTCGACCGAGCATCTATAATCAACTGCAAATGGAGGGAGAGGTTACAGCTACGGACATTAAATCCTCGTCACAAACCGAAAAGGGTGGTCCGCACGGCTGCATCACAATGGGGACATTGACGGCCAGACATTTACTGGGAGCTGGCGTTTCGATATTCAGCTAGGGACTGGTGATGCCATATCCATTGCAGTCACACCCGGACCTAATGCAGTGTGGAGAGTATATGGGATGGATTGCATATTATAGCAGACATTGGACTCATTTTATCCATAATGCAGCTGATCCGCTTAGGGGGCTTGCTAGCATAGCGCCTAGCATAACATCCAACAAGTACCTTCTACAACTGAAGAAGCAAGGGTCATCCCGCTAACTGACTCCAAAGTCCAGCTGTTATGAAGTTCTGTCGCCCAAACTTATAGAGGGACAGTGATGAAGATAAGAGCATGGTAAGCATTTACCTATACCTGCACTGTTTTCAACGACGCTGGATATATTCAGGACGGAGTTGCGTTCTTGCTGCTATCAGCATAAGCATGAACTACCATGGCTATGCAATATAAAATATTCCAAACGTAACTTAGCGATTGCATGTCCTGAAACATACGATGAGCTAACCACCACGTTGGACCGAATGATACGACGGATTTGATGTTTATGTCAGTATAAATCAGCTGGTAGGTAATGCCGTGATAATTCGCTTATCACTGTCGTCGCTGTAATTAGCACCAATTAATTACACAAGCATTAAAGTACAATTGTCCAGGCCAGCCAGTAAAGTACTGTGCAATTATGAAGCACGCTATGCCTCGGAGGCCCGGGATAGTCTGGCGGTGAAATTCACGAGCTTTGGTTCACGACTCAGCCTGCAGATGTCGCGCAAGTTCTGGGTACCCACACGGCCCGCCAGGCCACATAGATAGACGCTGAAATACGCAGTGTCGTGAAATGATGAAAAATTGACATCAAGGTTTCAATGTTTTTTAGCGTCCCCTGCATGACCTCAGTTACAACCGGGCAACTATCTTTTTACATGTGTAGGCATGGGTTTATTTTCTGATAGGTAACTAATTTGCTCGTGTTTCATGTTACTTGTGAGTTGTGAGACAACTTTTAATTCACTTTACCTTCTCTGCAACGATGACACACATGTGCGTTCCTGGCAACTCCCAATCCATCCAATGCCTGCATATTTATATAACGAAATTCGGCCGTCATACACTAAACGATCGCTATTCATCCGGTAACTGCCAGACATCACTTACACAATGACTTCTTATCTTCGACAGTCCAACTGCACTGTAACAAACGATCCAATGGCTAGCCAGTAAACGATACGGTACTTTACAGCCATAGACGGGGAAATAAAACCGGCCGCCGACAGCCCACCGGCCTCACGTGCAGGTGCTCTGCTGAATGCATATTCAGAGGAGCCGGCGTCGTTCCGATCGGTGGTCAGGAAGAGTGATGAGGGTTATGTGGGATTATCATGAGCGGCACGTGGCGGATGGGTAAGGAAAGATGAGTCCATATAGTGCGGTAATGCTGCCGGGTGGTTGAGGGCGGTGTGGAGTATTCACAGACGTAGTGGTGCGATGAAGCGCCGTGAAGTTTTAGGCTACCAATGACCTGTTGACACAAACAAGGTCATCGAACATCGGCTCTCCAACGTAACCGTCCATACCGCTCGAGTGTCATGAGCTCCTGCCCTGCAGTGAGCGTCAGGATCACTCAGCTCCTATTCAACCACGTAAGACGACACACACCGTACTGAGACGGGTCCTCTACACATCTGGCAGATCCGAAACCGCCACCTGAGACGCTGTATCCAAACAGGACCGACTCTTGACGTCGTCACCAAAGGCAGGCAGCCACAAGGCGCAGCCACCCGGCTCCAGCGGCTCACTGTGACATCGGAGAGGAACGCGCATGCCCTTTTAGTGACTGGAGGACACTGGACTGAGATGTCGGGCCGAGGTCGACACCGGGTCACCACAGGCGCTGCACGATATGGGTGGAGCTGAGAGGCGAGACGACGAGGTCATGTCCACGGCGCAATTCAAACCCGTGTCATATTGTAGCGCTGAGTGCATTAGATGTCCCAGCCGCGTTGCAGCGGAGATCGCTGGTGATGTTCATATCTCGCTGGAACTCATACGCAAAATATTGTTGTAGCTTCAGTGTTGTGCCGCATTGAAGACCGGAAAGCACACACAAAAATGTCAGGAATGCAGCAATGACAGGTCGCCCGGGAGGCACGTGACATGTGTCGAGCCGTAGCGCCGCTTGAGGTGCCGCTTTTGTCTAACTTAAGGTGTATCAGCGGTGTTGCAACTAGTTGTTAGACCGTGTTGACTTGCATCGTGGGCACCTGCCTCCTTTTTAGCATTTTAACGACATTTTGTCGGTAAGTCGTTGGGTCAAATGTAAAATTAATATTCATCCAATGTTTGAACAACAAAATGAATTCAATTTTAAACGGTAAATAAACATAAGCCAGCTTCACGGTCTTCAGCTCGATCTTGTGCTTGTGTTGTTTTGATTAGTCGGTTACAGTGAATAAGGGTCTGAATCGCTTCAGTGGAAATACATTTAAATGTTTCGTAAGACATGTGACATTTTACGAGTATATCAGGGTTTTGTGAAACATATCGAAGGGCTCTGGAATTATAATGATGGTAGAGGAGCTAAAAGGTCACTTAATTCGTCAAACCATCGATTTATCTACCACTCCCACTCGCCTACAACAGACAAGAACCTCTCGGAGCCTCTGCAGCACCCGACTGATTGACCGGCGAAAAATCGCCCCTCTCCCACGCCTGAGCGCCATCCATCGCCGGGTATTGGCCAGTTTTGACAGGGCGCGCCCCCGTCGACCGACGCGCCACAAATTGGCGAGCCATGTCGCCGTGCCGTCGGTGCCGACGGGGGCCGCATTAAAATGCCGTCGGCCGCGCCGCGCCTATGACTGCTCCGGCCGCCACACCCGCCGGCCGGCGACAGACACGCAAGATTTACGACCCGAAATAATGAAAAGAAATATTATGATAGTCTGCCGGTTTCAATTAAGCGCCAGTGTGCGCGGTCGCGCCCGGGGGAGCGGCGCATTGTCGGGCGTCGATTGCGACGCAGGGCGGCCATTGTGGTGAATTAGGACTTAGGAGCGTCCGTTTACTGCGGTAGGGATAGGGAGCGGACAAAGAGTTGGTACAGATTAGCCTGCAATGAGCTGCGCTATCCCTGAGTGAGTCCCCTGACGGGAAGAGACCCTGGACTGCACCAAGTCTGGTAGTTGATGTGGAATTGAATCCAGGCAGTAACCACCGGTCGGGGTAACTGCTAGCTCGGGCTGAGCTGCTGAGCCAGAGTACACGGACGGACGCTCGGGGCGGGTGGACGATGGATGGGACGAACGAACGGGGGACACTGGCTACCGTTCTCCCTCGCCGCGCGCCACTTACGGCCCTGTCATCACTATTGGTTTGTCGCTGATGGCCAGAGGCGGAGCAAGGGGAAAGGGGACGGACGTCTGTATTGTCACCAACAACACTAACAGAATCATTACATGGGGCGTGGAGAAAGTATACGGCGATATAATCAACGTACAATGCAAGGCACTGACTGACCAACCAAAATTACTGCAGAGAGGCACTTCGCCGAACCGTTATCGCAGCCATGACCCGAGTCTGCTCCTGGGTACGCGCCTGGCGCTCCGGAGTGGCCCGTCATCAAATCAACTAATTAAATCAGCCGAATCTCTCCCTGGGGAGAGATCCATTAGTGGACAGGGGTTGCACGGGCCATCGGTGGCCATACGGCTGATGAAGCGTCCAACGACCAGCCCTGAGAGCCGTCCGCGACCCGACCCAACATCCTCTCCGCCCGGCCGGACCGAGCCGGGGCCGACTCGGCGCGCCCATTAACCCACTGAGATAAATCGGACACTGCTGATTTTTACACAGCGAATGCCGGTCGGTCGGCCGCGAGCGATGCGAGTGGCACGACAGACTGGCAGAGCGGCTAAAAACAGCACGGAGAGACCGCTTCGCCGAATCTGGCCCAGTCCAGACGCCGCGTCCAATGAGGCAGACCCAGGCAAGGGCAATCACTTGAGCAACGCGAGACGACATGGCCACGCGGCTGTGAACTCCGTGGGCTATCTGCGCTCTCAGTGACTGAGAGAGGATGCTCTCCTCTGGAGCTGTCGGCCTGTTGAATTATACCGTGACTCCCCGAGCCCGGTTGTTTGTGTTTGCTGTTCGTCAGGTTTTGTTTCCGCTGAAGTTTGTCAGCGGCAGGGACTGATGAGAACGGGATGTAATTACATGTTGTACGGAATCAGTGGAGATGGAGGAATTGGACCAGAGGGCTGGGACAAAAGTGGAAACGGAGATAGGGACGAACGACTAACGAGACAGGCCGAATAACCCCCTAGAACATAAAACACCAGGAAGATTGATTCCAGAGCCGGCGAACTCTAAATAACTATCGTTCAGCGCATGTGAAATCCACTCTACAGACTTCATACTGATCATAGCCACTTTTTTACTTAGCCGCCGCTTTGAGACCATGGCATTTCACGCCCAGCCATTCCAATAAAGTGTGCGATGACAAACAAAACAAATATAGCCTGACCGCGATAAAACGCTTGGTAAAGAAGCGACCATGATAAAAGGTCGATGGTTATGTGTCATCACTCAGATTGTCGCCAAGCTGATTTTCTCGGAAATTTTCAGAACACGTATCGGTAAAACGGCTGTAGTCGGGCAGCATGCACATTATTACACAAAGTCCCACCACACCTAACCCCGGCAGAAGCCCGGGGACTCACCTGGCAAAGAGCAGCGCTGCCGGAGACGCCTGCTGGAGGGCGGGCAGTGACGGCGGCGGGCCCCCGCGGAGGGCCATCTCCTGCGCCCAAGAAGCCGCGATGGTGCGCGGAGGCTCCGGAACATCACTAAGGCCTCCTCTCTGCGGCACCGAGGGCAGCACCGGCACTCCTACCGGCACTCCCACGGGCACTCCGGTCGGCACTCCGGTCGGTATCCCCATGGGCACTCCGGCGGGGTAGACCCGGTGCGGGTCAGGTCGCGCCGGTAGTCGGAGGTGTCTCGGTCTCTCCGGGAGGGGCGGTTTGGGCGGTGCACCGCGGCGGCCGGCCGGCTCACCGGTCCAGGCCTGGGGATCGGCGGCCCCTTGCTCGGCCCACGGCTGGGAGCGGCGCCGCGCGAGCTTGGCGGCCACGTTCTCGTACACACCAGAGCTGGGTCGGGCCGGTGAGTTGTTGTTGACGACACCGTGTGCCGAGTATGCTGCCTGTGCCGGGTGCAGCATCTGTGAACGGAAGGACAGGCGGTGAGCAGTGAGCGGTGAACGGTGGGCGGCGGGCGGCGGGCGGTGACGCCAACTGAGTGACGGTGACGGTGACGGAGGCGACGCGCACGTGTGTTGTGACACGCCGTGGCGCGCTGAATTAATCACCGCCCGAACGGAGGCAGACGTAGCCGCGTGTCGCACAGTGCGTCGGACGAGTCTCGCGGACCGACCGACCCGGACCGACACACCGGTCGGCACGGCGGGCCGCCTGAGCTCGTTTAGCACCTAATCAATCAGCTCCCAGTGCTGATCACAGCCACCGGCAGAGGACCAGGGAGACCAGGGAGAGCGGGGAGGGAGGGAGGGTGGGGAGGGTTAAAGCGGCAGCTAGGGAGAGACATTTGCCACGGAAACACCGTGAGCTGTGACATTGGTTTATTTGTTAGGGCTCATCAAGCGAGCTGATTTACTGAACATAGCGAATCCTGTCATGATTACATAAGAATAATCAATGATGCCCAAAGGCATATCAATGTTTTTCAATCCATAACTTCCAATATACATCGACATTCGACAAGCTTCTGATAAAGTTCAAGAAAATAAACGACAAAACCGGCTGAGCGTCAGTGACCGTTCCATTCTGAGAACATACGCCGCTAATGACGGCAGTTTTCACAGATGATCTGTTCGCAACTGCCACAGGACAGACGGATCGCCCTCTTACACGAGTCCTTACACGCCACTGTACTTACACCAAGGTGACAGGCCCATCCATCAACAGACAGGAGACGCCTAAGCCCATGACCGTTTTCGGTCAAACTTTGTGTTAGTATCGGAAAATCGGCAACGGGTTCACCCGTAATGCGACGACGGTGTCGCGAATCATCCATGAGGCGACTAAAAGATATATTATGATACGATTTCTTAGGTCACAGAAAATAAAACAGGAAAAAAGGACTTTCTGTCTATAAAAGGTAAGAAGATAATTTGATTCGTGATTTTGAGGTGCAATGAACAACAATCAGTGAGTAATGGCTATTCTTGCAGCAACTTCGCGACTAAGCGCAATGTGGCGTATGATAACAGCGTCTACTTTTGCCAAATTGTCAGGGAACTCAGATTTGTTTTTCAACAGAAAAACACAATTCTAAAGAATAGTGTTAACTATTGACAACAAACCTTCGGTTATACCTAATCCTTATGATCGCCTCAATGATCAAAATCTTATATCGCCGTCCAGTTTGTGGCCTATAGTACAGTCATTTATCTCGTCTCGGTCTCCCACACCCTTCCCTCTTCACGTCACTACGCACAAACAAAATGCATCGTGAGAACACAAAAACCGCACCGCAGTCCCGACAAATCTAGCGTGAAACGACATCTGCCTCCTTCTCGCTCCAAGGCGCATGCACTGTGCGCGCCGACAGCGGAAGGACCACTTCCGACACGCGTCTGAAACGCACCCATCCTCTCACAGAAACCACGGGTGCAGCTGGCACCAGCCCCTCACACACCCAGTCTCCCACAGAAATCATGACACGCAGTACAAATCTCCCCGAGAGCAAAACAACAGTCCTGTTTGCGCGCATGGATAGCCGGAGACACGCACAGATTGTCGCGCAGTTTGTTCAGCTATCGGGTCTTGAGACGGAGCGGGGTAAACACCGTTCAATAACGCGCCCGATGAGCCAACAACCCGACACGGTTGGAAGCGCCTCTCACGGTGTGTTCGGTCATCACGCGAGAGGAGGCCGCGCGCTGAAGCCGCACGGGTGAAACACATTACTCTAACGAGCTTCGTACCGGTTCTCAGTAGGCCACGCACAGGCACAGCGCCGCGCCGGCTGCAATCCCGGCGCAGCGCCGCCAGCCGAGACAGAAGCGGCGCGCCAGTCATCGGAAGGTGCCGTAATCAGCGCGGCGGCGGCGGTTCAATCTCGGCGCGCGGCGGCGTGGCGCGGCGCGGCTGCAAGAACAACGGCCTAATCATCGCGGCGGACGGCGCTGAAAGGAGTAAGCGCCGCCGGCCGCCGAGCCGGCCGCCACGGGAAATTACGGTATATGTACGCAGGTGCGCCCCCGCCCCCCTCCCCCGCCGCCGGGCTGTCGGGACCGACGGGTCAACACAATATTGGCTGCGTCTCGCCACCTCCGGAAAAGCCGCAGTAGCCACGCTGGCCACCACCGCAGCGTCAGATTTTTGAGGGATTGACCAACCCGACATTAGATGATTGAACAGGGAGAGATGGAGAGATTTTTGGTTCAGAACCGTCAGCGGGCGGCAACTTTGGGCAGCGAGGTGCGTGGGTGGAGAGCAAAAAAAGACGGGGGCTGGATCTATCACAGGCTGGATGATCCCATCGAAATCACCTGGGGGCGGCGGGTCCGGAGTCGCCACCGGAACGGACGGATCGTTGGACGAGCGGCGACAGACGCCTCCCCACTGTAAATCATCTCGAGCTCGACGGCGACCCAGACGGCAAAAAGTTCATCGGAGGCTCCGTCCAAGAGTGCGGTGGCGAGGGGGAGAAAAGCGGTGACTGGGGAGGCAAGGGCAATGCCGGCAGGGGTGGGATAGGGGGTGGGCAGAGTCAGAGAAGCCGGCGGAAGCAGCAGCGCGCACCAGAAGAAAGCAGCTTTGACAGCCGACGATCGGTGGGGCGTGTCCGTTTCCTGCTCCGCCGGGGAGGAACGGCACAGAGCGGCGGTCGGTGGGCGCTGAAAACAGCGCCGCAAAGACCAGAGAGGGAGGCAGAATAACTTCAGCCATAGATAACATGAATCTCTATGTTATCTATTTTCATGTTATCTATGCTTCAGCATTGAGCAGAGAAGCCATCGCTTAGAATGATAACATTTGAAGGGTTAATAAAGTTACCGGTGGCTAAATGGGGGCACATCAAACGGTTTTGGCCGGCAAAAGCAATGATGAATGACCACTACGGCTGAACGTTGGCAGTCTCAGTGCCTAACCACTGACCTTTAAAAGTTCCGCAAGATTTAAATGGTCACTGAAAGGCTCCGTCAAACTACGACTGAGCTGAATCGGAGGATGACAGCCCCATAGCTCTGCATTGAGCACAGCGTCTGCGAAGTTGCAGAACTCAGGATGTCATAAACGGTTATTCTGAGGTCGGACGAAACGCTTAAGGGCTGCTCTTTCCAGAAAACCCATCCAACCATCAACAATCCGGCTGTAATACTCTCTGGGGAGCCGTCTCAGACGTCCAAACATCCCAAACCAGTCCTCCTAACCGGCCGTCGGCCTGAAATGTGACAGTCGCAGACGGTTACGGTCCAGCAATGAGCACTGAGCACACTCGACCCGGGAGCCCCAAGCCGTTCAAGTTCCAGCGGCCGCGCCGTCTCGATCCCCCTGCAGGGTCTGAGCTACGGGTGCCCTTTTCAGCCAAGGTCGCTGAGTGACCCACGAACCACGACCGGTCTTCTAATGTCGAGAGCTGCCGTGACCGCTGTATTCAAATCGGCCGGTCATGGGCCATTTCATGCTGGACGGACGGGCTATAGTCGTGCTGCTACTGGCCGATCGCCACAGTCGCCACGGTCGCCACAGTTGGTCGTCACGGTCGCCACAGTCGCCACAGTTGGTCGCCACGGTCGGTCGTCACTTCACCGGCGACCAATCGTCCGATCGAGGACATCAGTCCCGCCGCTCCGCCGCCGGTATCCAGCTGAGAGCTCATGGCGTGAGAGGACATACGCCGAGACACTGCGCGATATCAGACTCATTACGCCGTGGTATGGACACTAAGTGGATTTATCGAACAGGGTCGCCTGGAGACGAGGCGATTTCGCTCGGCTGGAGACACGCTATCGCCTTTGATCAGGTGTGGGAAATATTCCGGCATGGCCTGATACCGGTGACGACTATTGCTGACGGCGTAATTGTCTATGCAGGTGAACGGATGGTATGGGTTTGACCGAGCCGAATTCACGATAAGGGCTTGGTGAAACGGCCCTGCTCCTGAGGTCTCCTGTCGTGACGGGATAGTAGCGCGATGGAGCAGTTACACCACCACTGGAAGAGACGAGGTAGTTACCACCGGATAATTCCACACTGACAGCACACCGTATGTCATACGTCATACGACACAATGTCAGGTCACGGAGATGTCATGTGAAAGGCCGCCGCCTCGCCGGCCTCGAGCGGGCGCATATATCGTGCGCAGCTCGATGATTCGTGAGGTCGCTCTCGCGTTGTCGGCTGATCGAGCTCGTAGATCAACTGCGCCGAGGTGCACACTGTCATTATGAGCTCGAAGAAAGTCCTTGTCACCGGTCCCGGGTCAGATACAGGTCGGATACCAGGTCAGACGACCTGACGTACGAGCAGAGGTCGTTAGGTCACGCGGTCACCGAGCTGTGATGTCTTTGTATGAGGCGGATAAGAAGAGACCAAAGAAATCGTGGCCTTACGAAGAGTAACACGAGGTCAAGACTAAGAGGCGTTACTGCCCGAGTCCGCACCCTCAAACAGGGGGCAGTTTGATCAGGTCGGGGACGACCGGCTCAGGTCGGGGACACTCAACTGGGTTCCTGGCCACACCCAACCCCTTTGGGTTATCATACCGGCTGCAATCCCTGCCAATCCCCGCCGCACTCAGCCAACTCGGTCGTCCATTCAGCGGCGCCTTTCCATAAACCGGGCACACAAAGCCGGCGCCGGCCTAGAGCCGTTCGGAGCGGCGTAATGCGCCAATCAAACGGCCGTGCCGCCGCGGCGGGGCCGGCTCCGAGCAGTCGCAGCGGCCGGCCGCGCCCCGCGCCACCCCCTGGGCGCTCCAACGCTCCAGACCGGCCAGCAAATTCGGTTTATGAAGGTTCTGAGGGCCGGACGGGACAATTGGCATTCAGGAGGGCACGAGCGGCCCGGCCCTGGCCCCTGGGGTGGCCCCGGATCTGACCGGGGTCCGGAGGCCTTCACTCACCCCGCACTGGGTCACAGAGCTGGGCAGGGTGTGTTCGCTACCGTTCCCTTTTTTGTCCAGCGTTTAGTCTCGCATCGTTCGAGATGAATATCACCTTTCATTCGACACTCTATCTTCCCACTGTCAGTTTTTCTTTGGTGCATGATCTCTCTTTATCCGACGATCGATCATCGTTTCTCCTGGCCGTCCGCTACCTCTGTATCGTTCCGATTCCCAGCTCCAACACCTACCACTTACCGGGCCCCATAATAATGCCTCTTTCAATACGCACAGCAGCTGGAGGGCCATAACTCGGCATAAGTCTTGGGCGCCGCTCTCGATGGCCGGTTTATCGGTTCGGTGATCAGCCGTGTATCATTGTCCCCGCCCACTGCCGGCCGGCCGGGATAGACCGGGGCGTTTTTATCGGGGAGACGGCGTGGCGGCGACTTCATCTCACCGGTAGCCGTGCGGTATTTACCCTGCAGCGCACTGGAGATCCGAGGGGCGGCGGCCCACGCACGGCTTATGGAAGGCGAGCGTCCAGCGATCACGACGGGAGACCGGGGCGGGGCCGGACGGGTCACATATACCGCGGCTGGGACCCGCCCATCGCCAGGTCCACCTGAACGCACATCTGGCGGAGACCACACCCGCACGACTGTCAACTAGCCCACACCTGAGCTGTGGGTGCCCAGCCCTGGACGCGCACAGCCCAGTGAGAGAGGACCTTCCCTCCAATCTCACCCGACACATTGCGCCGAGCGGCACTCAGTCACTAACCCAGTTCTCACTGCCGTGGCAAGCCCGTATGCATACTAAGAGCACGCAGCTCGGCGGCGCTCCCCGGCCGATTACACACACCGCTGGCCGTTCGCCGGCTATGCAAGTCGCCGCTGAAGCGGCAAACGGCCCCATTGACGCCGCTAATTAGCCAGCGCCGGTCGTTTTTACCACTCGACAGTGTCGCCGCCGGCCGTTTGAGGTCGACCGGTCACCGCCAAAGTCGCCGCCGGACCGTCGAGTTTTTCTCTCGGCGACGTGCGATCGATTGAGACGACGACGGTCGACTATGGGGTGATCTACCGCCGGCGCGGCGTGTCCAAGGTGGCCCATTAGCGTCACTTTCATCGCCCGCTCGCGCCGGCCCGTGTGTCGAGGTCGCGCTGACGGGCCGCCGCCGACCCGGGCCGCGACCCCGGCGCCCGCCGGGTCACCGGCGTACCGCCCGACTCGGCCCGCTCACCTATTACCCGATATCTGATTAAAAGCCCCGCAGACAGCCGGCCTATTACCTTTTGAGACTCCAATCAAAGGCGAGATTGGAAATTACCGGTTATTCAAGCGCACCTCCAAAGCGCCGATAAAAGGGAGCACAATGCGATGCGCGACCACAAAAACAGCGCCACGTCTATGGATCGGCGGGTGGCGGCTCCTCAAGCCGCCAACTTTCATATCACCTCTGTCATGAGGCTGTGAAGCAATGGGCTATCAGCGCGCCCACAGCGAGCATTGCAGTCCTGACAGAAGAAAAGGCCTGGTCCCGCCACACGGCACCACTTCGAGACGCGACGCGTTCCTCTCTCACCTTTAGGTCAATTTCAAGGCGTCAGACTCAGTTTCTAAAATAATTGTAGGTTCTCATTGTTACCAACGCCGAGATCCAACATAATGACGTCACTCGCACCTGCTCTCGTTCAGATAAACTCCAAATACGGATGGTGACGCCTTTCCAGGCGTTATCTCGACTTTACAGAAACGGACGGTACGGCAGACCGAGGAGTGCAGACAATTCTACGAGGCGTGAGCCAACACGAGAGACGACAGAAGGCAGAAAGACGGACACGTCGGCATTGTGGAGAAGTTTTGAGCTGCCAGGCGCTGGAAATAGGATTAGAAACGTGTCAGAAAAGCAACAAGTGACGGAGTTTCGGACTGTGCCAAAGGAGACAAGAACATTGCGCGTTCTATGCCTTTAATATTCGTTTTGCATTTCATACTCGTTGCGTCGAAATTGGAGTAAACTAAAATGATATTTTTTGACAACTTTGAACGATGATGCAAAAGCACGTCTGCTTTATAAAACGTGTTTTAATCAAATGGTTAGTTCCAACTGGTTTGTCAATCCTTCCTCACATTTCAATCCTGTCTGCCCCTGACGCTCTCCTCTATCCGCATCCCCCTTCCTCCGACAGACGTCTTTAGTACCTGCCGACGTCCTGTTTAATGCGGGCGCGCGTGTCTGAGTGTTCTCAGGCCGTACACCGGGCGGAGGGCAGACAGCAGCAATCACTGCTCCCTGCCCTCCCCCTCCGAGAACAGACGACAGACCGAGTCAAGAGGGCGGCAGAAGCGCTGAGTAGCGCCGCCGGGAGGGCCCTGCTGCACTCACACAGGGGTGCAGTGCGCCTCACCCGTGGCCCTAATTAGGGGCAGACCCGCCGCCGACCGGGGCATCCATCACCAGCCAACAGGGTGCAATCACCCGGCGCAGGCCGCTCGCAAAGGGTGCGAAGACCGATCACGATACGCCGCCAGCTCAGTAATATCACTTACACCGGCGTCACTCTCGAAGAACGCTCGCTGATTGGACAGATGATCCACGATGGCACGTAAGTTTGCACAATGAACAGACGCACATTTGCAGAGAGTACACGCACATGAAAGATGAGCCGCCCGATGAGAGGGTTCGGGGCAGCTCACTTGTCGACGGGTCCAGTAATTGGTCGATATCAATAATTCATGGTCATCAGTGAGGTGAATGTATGCGGGCATACGTCACAACCCCGTGTCCTGACGGCGCTATAATGACCGCACATTAGAGGGACGCAGTTTGGATCGGGGTCGGATGGGGTGAGGAGAGGTTTGGATAGGTAGAGAGGATGGGAGAGAGAGAGAGAGAGAGAGAGAGAGAGAGAGAGAGAGAGAGAGAGAGAGAGAGAGAGAGAGAGAGAGAGAGAGAGAGAGAGAGAGAGAGATAATATGAGAGAGGGAAAGAGGGAGAGAGAGGGAGGAGAGGAGAGAGTATTCCACACTAAAAAAGTACGCTTAGCTTTTCCCAGGACCTGTCTGCAAGTAATCTGGCAATCCCTGATGATGCACTGCTTTTTGCACACGTTTAGCAGTAGCTCACGGCTCCACATGCACCTTGCATCTTCAATAGCCCTGTCAATCCCACATCCACGTCCCCTTCGCCGGCTTATCCGGTGATCCACGCCCCGCTACCTTTCAGCAGCGCTGTCCTCAGCAGCGCTCAGCTAATCCAACTGTTAATCGCCCCCTCTCGCAGGTATGAGATACGTCGCTGGACACTGCAGCAGCCCAACAGCTGACAGAAGGAGATACGGAATGGCAGATGGTCAGGGAGGATGAGTGAAGGAGAAATCAGCGCTGCAGAAGTGAGTGAAGGCGGCGGTATAGGACTGGCTTTTGAAATCTCACAGTCGTTGTTCATACCGGTATGAGTATAGCGGTTTGCACAGCGGCAACCGAAATAAATAATAATTGTTACTTTGCGAGAATGAGGTATTCTTATAACCGCAGCGAAATTTAGCGGACAGTAGAACAGGGTCTGAATCTTAGCGGACAAGGTAGCACTTATCTGAGAGGAGCACACTTAGCGCACGGCGCCGGTCGCCTCGCCAGCAGATGGTATCATATTTTATAGAGTCGAGTGGCTATCACTCAGCGTGCGAACAGGAGCCACTCAGAGCCAGCTGCTGGTGGTCAGTCGCTAACGGTGCTGGAAGACGAACAACCGCAGTGGTTGGAGGACGACAGCGTGATGCAGGTGATCGGGATGGCTGATCGTAAAGGATGGTGGTGGCATGTACCAAGGGGTCACCTTCCCAGATAGCCAACTTAGCCAATAAAAGGAAAGACACCGACCACACTTCTTCCATCTACAGCCCCCCCCCCCCCTCTTATCTGTGCTCATTCAAGGCTATAGAACTCCGAGTCACTAAGGTGCTCCTCAGTCCCCACACCAAGCCAGGGGGTGGCAGGGATTGGTCGCGTGCTCCGTCGCTCGTCAGGCATGCCGCCCAACTGGCTGGGGTGCCCCGAGATCAGACAATCGCAGCCACTGGTGGGTGCTGAGGCGTGCCGCGGACGCCTCGCACCTCCTTTGATTCTGACCACGGCCGATGGACGGCGGATAACCAACATGCAACGCCGATGTAGCCAGTTTACATGGGTAATCGCCAGCCAATATCGTCTGGTGAAGTGAGGAGCTAGCCCATGTAACACGCTTGGTTGGACTTGGTAAACAACACATGGCTGATGGCACACTAAAATAGCACACCGAAGCATGCATAGTGCATATTTTAGATAGCATAATTGTGGTTACGGCGCGCCCAAAAAGCTCGTGCAGCAATAATTCGCGAGTTAACAAGATCATTTGGCTCGTGCCAAAACAGGTTTCGCCTGCCAACACAACCTACACAGTACACAGCGATGAAAAACACACCCAGGCACACTTCACTGAAATACTATCCATGTTAACTCACCGACAGGTTCAGGACAGTCCCTCCGTCACCTCCGTCACCACCACTGGCGTCACACTACTGGGTCTGAGCTCACCACACACGTCCACTTTCTGATATGGAGCCCGTCCGCACCCCGGCCCGGCGTCCGCACAGCCCCGATGGTGTGTGCTCTCTACGTCCAGTAATCTGATGATTTATGACGTATAGGGCGGCAGCTGTACTGACGAACTGTTCGGAGCAGCGCACCCGGCCCGTGCCGCACCCCTCCGAGCGCTGTCTACACCCCACAGATTCCCCCTTCCCCCTCAACAATGAGATCAGGGAAGCAGCGCCAATATCTGATGGGATTAGGGGAAATCGGCTGCTATATCATAAGTTTGCCGTGATTCGTCCATTCGCTATATGATGGATATGCCGTCCTGAACATAGCAAGGCAGGATGACAGCGTAACTTTTTTTGTAAAATTATCCGCATTCAGGAACGAAAGCCATTGTGAACGCGGCGAAAAAGCAGCGGTGCACAAAACCAAACCAGGAAGCTCCATTCATCACATTTTGACAGAAGATGGAAGGACTGTGAATGATAGCGAACGACCGCTCAGGCGCCACGTCATAGTGCTGCCGCAGTCACCGAACAAGTAACGAGTCACGTGACAGGCTGACCTGAGTAGGTCAGACAGACTCCACCTGACCACGTGACCGTATCTCCGTAACGGAGGTGCGGAGGACGTGACGCGGCAAGTGACCCAAATTGGCCGCGCTGGCAGAAGACGGACTCCCAGCGGGCGGTGGCAGCATTGTGAAACGGCACAACTCCAGTCCCATCGACCCTCCGTACCTGAACACCTCGGTGGCTCTCCGTACCCCCGTCGAATCAGATAAACTACCGACAAAGTGCCAGCGCTGACGGCGGACGATGTGAGCTGATGAGTTTGGACTGCTGAGGCGATCAGCGCCGCACGCACGACGCGTGGCGCAGTAAAACACGGGAGGCGACCTCGGCGCAGCGCGCCAGTCTCGTCTCCGAGCCACCTTAGCCCGGGAGCGTTTAACGCCCCGTTTACGAAAGCCATTCACTCTGAACGGCGTGCGTCTCAGCGGGCGAATGCCGGCCCGAATCGACGCGGTGTGAAGCGCATTTTAATCCGTGTTTACGAGTTTTCACATTAGGTATTCACGGGTGGCAGGTCGGCCAGCGGGATGCCAGTAGCTGTCTTTATCCAGAGCGTGGGTTCGACGCTAAGCGGCCAGAAAAAGACGGACGGGAGCGGTCGGATTTAGACATGGTCCAATGGTGACGACAGGCACCCGCATCCTCAGAGGCCGGCGACGGCGGATTGATATTGTGGGAATGCCCGTCACGAATGCCCTGAAGCCGGGACAGATTGAGTCCCATTCAGCACGGCTCATTTACGCTGAATACTAAACAGAAACCGGGTGTCACATTTAGCACCCCTCCACTTCTGTTCACTACTAGAACGCGGATTGCTTCTCCATTCCAAACTATTAGCCCGATGAACACCGGTGAATGACGTGATATGCCTATTCAAGCTCCCAATTCATTGGCCCTATATCACCATTCCACTCCTCCGACACTTCATACAAACCACCATCTCATTCATTCTCTCTCGGTGTTTCTCACGATTCGGGCTGCCATCAGCGGCGGCCGCCCCACGCGGCGCGGTAGAGTCGAGTCACCCGGCGCCGAGAAATCACCGCTCCTCTCTCGCTCTCTGTCCTCTGCTCTCTGTTCTCTGCCTTTGCTCCTTGCACAATGACAGATGAGCGGGAGCGGCGCCTGGCCCGGCCGCCATCGGCCCGGTCACATTGGTATGCATACGGGACCGTTCGGAGATCGCCGGTCGGCTTTCAGCGGCGCGCAATGAGAGGAGCCGCCGCCGCCGCCGCCGCTGACGCTGACGCCGGTGAGAACAGCCTTGCTCTGTGCGCCGCACCGTGCGCGTATTGCGTCGCTCTCTGTGCACTCCGTTTTATCCCGAAAGAAGCGTTCAACTGAGTCCTGAACGATTACCAGCGGTTCTACCTTTCCACTATGCTGCAAAGTAAGCAGCACGCTCGTATGAGTCTCTGAGCCGCCCCACCGGCCTCGCCTCTTCATAATGTTCGTACTTTTGTGCCGCCTATACGCATCCTCCTCATGGTTGTGTGTATTTCGCCTTATGCCTCCCATTGCTCCGCGCTCAATGATATGGGCCTTGCATAAAGCAACGTTCTGCAGTCCTTCGCGGGCCTGTAGCCCACGCCTCCGCTCACCCACGCCGCTCTGTGCGTTGCCCTCTGCACAAGTGAGTGGTGCTCCATCTTACGGTGATTATATCGCTGTCTCGTCATGGTCGACCTTGAACTAGCACCAGCACTCAAAAGACGGCATCCCTTTTAGCTCAATAAAAAACCGGACACGGTCAACACTAATGAACCGAACCAAACACCCTCGCGCCGACCGGTGGAAGCATTGACACCCCGGCAGCGCACACCAGCTGATGGATTTCGCGCCGACAAAAACCGAAGGAGAAAGAATAGACTCTGGCAGCTTGTGACTGCGCCAAATAACGCCAATTAAGTCAGAATCTTCCGAATCATCGCGTTTTCATCTGAGAGATGGATCGCCTGTGATGAGCGGAGCCCTTTTTCATATGTTTGTTCTCAGTGTGATAAATAATTCATCGTCCGTTCGCTGCCAACTCAGAGAGCTGCGAGGGCGCGTGTGCGTACCTGACATCTACGCTGCGCGGCGCAGCGGGGATATCCGAAGAAAGAGAGCAAGTGGGCTCGAGCTGATCAGCGATCGGAGCTGAACATGCGTTCCGACGCAGCGGCGGCGCCCGGCCGAAATGTCAAACACGCGTACCGAGTCGGAAAGCTGTCACACGCAGTGATGAAATGTGACTCTCTGAAGTGGTGAGTGGGGAAGTTCAATAACCTGAGCTAATATGCAGATTGCAACAGAAAGACTCAGCCAGGACGGTTAACGTACTACCGACTGGGCATCCGTAGCTGGATATACACAGTTCAGAATGACAGTTACGGAGTGTCGCTGAACGTCGGTCGTCGGTTCCGACGGTTGCCGCTAGCGCCGCCTGGCGGCGTCGACGGGCACTACTAGTCCTCGTCGATTCCGTCTCGGTACAGATGACGACACTGAGCCCAAAACACACAGAATAGGATGCGATCACACGGTGTCCTGCGGTATCCCTGCACCGACTAGTTATTATTTGATTAAAACATTTGCCTTTTTGATATAAAATTGCCACCTGAAATGTTATAAGACTGAATTAATTTCTCGTCCTTCCCATCGGTGTCAGAATAATCAGCAAATGCAATATATTTTTAAAGTTCACCTACTTTCCTATCTAAACAATCATCAAAACGCTACCATGACCTCCTTCGCAAATACCGTGTTGCTATTCAATAGCCAAACACTTACCTCCACTTTGATTGAAGACACCGGTAAGCAATCACCATAAACAACATAAACTGGCCATTTAGAACACTGATCGAATCGTAAACGTGACCTGTGTTTGTTTCTAGCGCCGCCAAATAGCCGTCACTCGCGGATCGATAAAATCACTCTCACTGTTCAGCAGAGTCATGTAATGTGATTCCATTCCTAGGTGGGCCCGGGTGCAATGGATCCATCGTGATCAATGCACCGCCTGCCGTGCTAGTCAGGCACGAGCGAAAACGGGCACCGATATCTGTAAGAAAATTTCGCCGCCAATGTAACTAAGGGCCTCAGCTGACCTCGCTTCCGTATTCTAGCGATGTGGTCTACGCAGTCGATGTGGTCTAAGCTATATGCACATATCCTATCCAAACCCACAAATGTATACGATAATCAATGGATAGATCCACTGAATCCACAGAAGTACTTACATGATTGTCGGTCGCAGTCCATCCTCTGCCCGGTCCCTCCGAATACTGGGGGTCGTGCCGAGAGGATCCGTCCATCTGACCGTTCATTCTGCAACACAGAGATGAACAACACGTCATACCTCTGGAAGGATATCGCACGGACTCACTACAGCTAATAGCACTGTCTGAGACACCACTTCACGAATAACATCACATACACTCAGTCACTGCTCCTATACTGACAGGTCAGCACAGACACTCAGTTACTACCTCTCGCAGAGCAGCACTCAGACTGATCCAGCCGGTTGAACCGCGGGCAGCCAGCTGGTATCGGGTCTCAAAGACGCCGCCTCCGCCGCCGTCTGTGCTGGCCCAGCTGACGGCGCCTTTCTTTTCAGAGGCGGACAGACAGTTGCTCAATGGAGCATATAAAGTCGGGGTGGAAAAGGGAGATGTCGTTGCATTTCCCACTTACATTAGTGGTAGCCTTCGATCCCGTTGCCTAGTGAACATCCAGGAACAATGGAAGAAGTGTTACATCGTTAGGTCATCGAGAACGATGATGTCGATGTCAATCCGGCTGGTAAAAATGTCCGCTGTGGCGCTGTACCATCCTTGCTTCAGAAAAAAAAAACATCGGGCCGCCGCACTCTCAGCTTGAGCTGTAATATCTAGCATGTAGCGGCTCATATGTAGTATGCATTTACATATTGCGGACGAACGCCGACCTCACGTATATGTCGTATGAGGAAGTCAGTCAGTTCGCATCGGAGCTCACCCCACGTGCTGGAAGACGGCACGTCCACCACAGCACGAACACACGTGCAACACGATCACGTCTCGGAGAAACGCACGTGTCTGGCAGACCTCGCCTCTTCCTTCTTAGGTATGCGTGAGAAATAAAGGCGCGGCATGTTCGTTTTATGTCGATACCAATCTACCACTTCCTCGTGCACGCAGAACCACACGCAGCTATGCAGTCACTCAGTCCAATGCACTGTTCCATTTGAACCCGATTCAGTTTCTCATTAGGGCCTTAGCCGGCATGACTGGAGCGGCGTGCTTTCATCGTTCGACACGGGCTCTGTCTCGGTCGAGCCGCATTGCGAGCGGCCTGGCAATGACTGGCCGCGCCGCGCCGGCACCACTTACTGGCTGGGATGAGGTGGCACGCCGCATGAGCCGGCCATTTTTCCGCACGCGGCTGCTGACGATCGCTCAGGTCTCTTAGAGGGCCTTCAGGGCAGGGTACTGACTTCAAGTCACCGCTGATGCCACTGCCGCCGTCGCTATCACCGGAGCAGTACCTGAATACACGCCACTGGGTAACAGCGCCAACGTCCCACGGCAGCCTCTGGGTCCGACTTCGTTACTCCGGTCTCCAGGACCATCTCTGTTCCTCTGGACTCCGGGGCCGCCTCCATTCCTCCCGGTACGACGGCCAGGTGGCGGATATGGCGGCGCCCGCGGACCACCGATGACGGATGCACGTCACGTATTGAGTGGCCGTCATCAGAGCGCACTTCCCCGCGGGCGGCGGTGTCGGCAGCGGCCAGCGGCCCCAGTCGCCGAGCTGCTTCACAGAACCTCTACAGGCACCTCCCGACTGACCGGGCAGCAGGCCACTGCCGCCTAATCTAGGCTAATGAGTCGGAGCTCCACTGACCTTGCAACAATAGATGCGAGCTGTGAGCTGACCGAGCAGACTGCGCGCGGAGCATGGGGTAGAGCGCGGTCGTCTGTCAGACGTGAGAGGAGAGGAGAGGAGAGGAGAGGAGAGGAGAAAAGAGCTGATGGGTGCAGATCAGGGCAGATGAAGGAGAAGAGAGCTACACAGATAAAAAAAAACTCCAGAATACCTGGGCGGCAGTCGGGCACTCAGCGCTGGGAGTGATCACTGATTGAGAAGAGTGATGGCCTCGACGGCCTCGCTGCCTCTCTATAGCCCGATATCATGAGGAAACAGCCAGACAATGATATCAGAAGTCAGCCGCACAAAAAGGCCGCATTAGGGCGGCAGGCTGACAACAGACTGTCAAAACATCGGGCCACATGCAAACAAAAACATACTGCTGACAACAGAGACGCATTCAGCTAGCAGCTCCAGATACGGATAGGTTACCAGCCAAGCAAGCATTCATGTCGTCAAGACTGGCCAGTGTAACCGGACCAAGGCTGCCGTTTTTAGATAGCACACCGCTTTTACCCGCCCCGCCCCCGTCCATGCCCTGCTGAGCGGTCGCCGTCGGGGCCAGCCCTCTGACCCGACCCCCACCCGGCTTTGCTCAATGCACCTGCACGAGAAAAGCAAACAGGCACTGTCGAGGAGCGGCCTTGCCCCGTCGTCGTGCCGGGTCGCGGTGACGGTGGTGGGCGGTGGGTGCCGGAAGGTCACGACCCGACTTCGTGACTTCGTCTACCGGCGTCCCGCCCCCGCCTCTGGGCCAGCTCAGTGGGACAGCAGTCTCACGCTGGCACTATATCAAACCACGATCGAGGGAGACCACCAGCAGTGCAGACAGAAAGAGCCGACCACTTGCCGGCTCTGACGTGACACGTGCAATACGTGACGCCACGGCTCCCAGCGTGACGAAACACGAAACGTGACACTCGGTGCGACTTTAACGTGACGCGTGGCTTGCGTAAAACAACAGCGATCAAGGAAGACGGGCTCCAACACGTGTCGTTGTGAGGCCTGACTGGGTGGACGTGGCTGTCTGAAAGACAGCTCTTCGTGGAGTTCCGCGCTCGTGGAGGGTCAGCGTTCTGGGCAATTCGTCGTTACTCAGACCGCGAGAAAGGGGCGGCTCAGATAGTGCCGCGCGGCGGAAACGGCCGCTCGCACAGACCGATAATGGGACGGCTGTGTATGTGGCATGTCTGCGGCTAGGTTCGTAGAGTACGCCCGTGAGTGTTGGGATGGAGAAATGCTATGTTTGAAACGGCATGCAGGCCGACCGAGCGAATGACTGAGGATGGAGGAATAGACAATGGAAACAACGAAAGGGAACGAAGGGACGGAAAAGATAGAAGTCGGAATACAGAGAAAGGTGGAGGATGAATAGCTGGAAGACAAATTGCGCGTGATATCCACAGCTTAACTTGCCTTGAAGGTTTCTTCAGGCCTGGACGTTGCTATACTTGCGACAATTCTCGCTGCACAGTGCACATCCACTCTATACCGTGTGCACTATGGCGTGCACAAAGTACCGACCATTGACCTTAATTGGACCACCCATGGGAGGTCCGTCTGTCAGTGGACCAGCTCCCTCTCGGAGCTATCGCCTCTCTGAAGACTGACTCGTGAGCGGAGGCATCACGCCGCAGCCGAGACGAGTCGAAGTGGCACAAACCAAAGCTAGAGTTCGGAGTGGACTGCGGCGCCTGGCAGACAGACAGCTCACTGAGCTCACCATGACCATGCCAGTACCAGCAGCCAGGTCTCCGTGACAGAGCTGGGTTTATCATCCTCCAGACTACATCAATCTCCAGTGACCGTCTCACCACACCGGGCAGGGCAACGCCTGAGGAGCGGTTTGACTTCAGAGGTCGTCTTCCGTGGCAGGTCATCGAACGGGCATTCATGTCATCTGAAAGTCTGCTGTCGTGGTGTCATGGAAGGTCTTAGGCGATATGTTGTCCGAACGACAGCCTGTCTTAGTGTCAGCGCGGTATGGTAGTGATAACATATAGCATGTCAATATATGCCAGAGCCCAGAGCAACTCTAGGTCAGTTGGAACTTGGAAGAACTTCCGAACGGTTGGATATCAATCTCCAGGTTTTACAACGTACCGATGCGTTCCGACAAACACATGCTTCTCCAGTGGCAAAATACGGTCTCGTGTTACGTTACCGAAGTCTTCTCTAGCTCTGGTCGATTTCGAAGAGTTGATCACCACGAAAGAATTTTTAAAAGCGAGTCATGGTGCGAAGATTAGCAACGTGCATTGTTCTTCACGTAATAAAAGCAGGCCTGGAAACTGGTAAGGGGATTTTTATACCTATTACAAACACTGACGTGACAGGTAAAATGGCCACACTGTACACACACAGAAATATTGAGCGATGTCAAGTTCAATATACTCGTAAATAGTTCAATTAGCTTCAAAGTTCTGCTTCACTTAGTAAAATATCTTTAGTTTAAGTATTTTCGTGATAAAGAAGCAAGGTATCCGTCGCACAACGCCATAATAAGTAAAGGCATCAAGAATAAGTTTGTTTTTATACGACGTTTATTGGTTAACTAACAAACATCGGCAGTTTTATTACACCACACAAGCATCTTTATGCAAAACAGGATAATGTAACAGCATAACAGATGTTCAAATACCTAACTGATATGTTTCCATGCAAAGCAAGTGTATCCATACGCGAATGAGTGTTGTGTCGCACTGGTAATTGCGGTACACATCCAGAGCACCGCTCGTTTACGTCAAGCAGTGTAAATTTAGCGAAATTTTGAGCTATATGCTGACGGCGGCGGCGCCATTTTCGCAATCTGTCAGTTGTGCGCCGCAGGGTTGTGCTTGACTCATGAGTCGAGTCAGAGATTTGACTCAACTCTGACTCAGATGAGTCAGGTTTGAGTCGAGTCGGATAAAATGTTGAGCTGTTGAGTTGAGTCAGAGTTGAGTCAGACAAAAATATTAAGGTGTTGAGTTGAGTCAGAGTTGAGTCAGTAAAATAACTTTTGACATTAAGTTGAGTCAAAAACATTTAGGAACATTGATCAGCTGACTCATCTTTCTAGAAACAGTATATAAGCTTTTCATTCTCCCCCGCTTAACAACTTAGGCCTGGCCCTGCTGCCGGATTTTTTTTGCACCCCCCCCCCCCCGCTCAACAACTTTTTTATCTGAGTCAATTTTGAGTCAACACACTTGACTCAACCAAAAAATTTGAGTCAAGTTTGAGTCAACTCATATTTTCATTGAGCCGCTTGAGTCATGAGTCGAGTCAAGGGAAAAAATCAGCTCCTTGTTTGAGTCAGAGTTGAGTCAGGGCTTTCTGAAGTTGAATGCTGAGTCGAGTCGGCAAATTTTTTTGAGTCGAGCACAACCCTGGTGCGCCGGGGACCGCGGGGGCCGGCGGGGGAGTGTTATGGCTGCAGTGCGCAGAGTGGGTTTGCCCATTCTTGTGCGATCAGTGAGATAAAACAGTGCTGTGGTGTTTATCTAGTTCGATAATAAGCTGAGTAATGAGTGACTAAGTGAATAATAAGTGAAATACTGCATTGTGGTCATCGTCCGATAACTGCAATCAAGACCGAGTCTGAAATCTGAAGCGGAGCGACATTGGAGGAGCTGCTGGAAATTATCCAGCTTTGTCGGAGTGCTAAGGTGGGCTTGTAATTTTTCAACTGAGGTGCTGTCGTGTTATGAAAATAATGAATGCACTTTCATGCTTTTCTAGGGTTAATTATGGTATAGGTATGCTAATGTTTTGCCAGATAGGCAACAGAGAGCCGATGGCTTATTAAATGAACGATGATTTTGGCACAGTGAAGTAGTGCGCACAGATGATATATTTTTTATTTATTAATTAATTACGGGCAGTTGACGGGAGACGGGCGGTGGCTGCGACCTGTAGCGGCGCCCATGCGTTGTGAAATATCAGCTTATATACATGATAAGGTATATACGCTAATCTAACTTTTATTTCCGTCAGATGTGATGTCGATTCTTAACAATAAACGACAAACAAACAAACGTGTTTGCAGCACGGGGTAGGCATTGAGCATCACAATGTCTCGTTGCATTTAGCTACAACGTCCGACAACGTCCCGCCGCGTGTCGCTTGCGTTACAAATTTTGCGGGCCCAGCATTAGCTTTACCAGAAAAAATCGTTATAATAACCGTCATATTTGTGTAAATTTACCGTCATGAATTTGTGTACGATTACCACGCGAGTGTTCCTTTTGGTACTTTTTACCAAAAACACATATTTGTGCGTAAATGTAACGCGAGATCCGCGGTAAAGTTACACTGAAAGCGGTTCTCCTACACAATAGTGAAGCACTCCGAAGCTAGCAAAACACACATATAAGTGTTCTTTTACCCAGAAAACAGTAATTTTACACCAAAAAAATGTTCCTTTTGGTACTTTCAATTACACCGTTTTTCCGCTCAATATTTCTGTGTGTGTAACACTGCATTTGGACGCAAGGCGATAGAGTCAATGCACTGTGAGGACGGGCATCAGGCCAACAACCTCCTGAGAGATCGTTTGCTTACAATTAGCGTCCATTTATTTACCACTCGAGACAGGGATGCATGGTCTGCAGCCCGTACCATCAGACACCCTGTACGGCTCAGGCGGAGCAAGTGGGTGATTGTTCCGTGCACTACCTGCAATTAGCAGTTGGCAGGGAAGACCGTGGTAAGCAGATGCCGGACAAGCTGCCGCACCAGTGGGCGGGAGCAGCACGAGCGGACGACCAGCACCTGACGCGGTTGGCTAGCACGAGCGTTGGAGAGGTTCTATCAAGCTCCGAAAGAGGAGTTCACAAGGCACGTCGTTACCACCATCTCGCCAGTATAACACTAATTTAGGGAGGCTCCCGCCGAGTTACGATTACGGTGAAACGTTGAGCAGCCGGCGGCGGTCTCGCGGTCTATTACCGAACCATTAGTCGTCATCCAGCGTCAGTTGGAGCCTCATTCGCGCTCACTCGCGCGCGCGCCGCATCGACCTTCACCCAGATCACACATCACCCGCGCGGGGAGGGGGGTGCGGGGGGGCCAAGGCTTCCTTCGACTTCACACCCAGCGGCGGGTGTGGCAAGGTGTTGCCGAAAACACGGATCGAGAAGGGCGGGCAAGGTTCCCTGTGAATATTAGATTAGTTTAGGAAATACTAGGAAGGCAAATGACAGCGTTCAGCCCGCGCAAATCAAGCGACAGCCACTGCCATGAAATAGACAACCAACGCTCATTCCCATGACCGAAAAGGCGCTGGCGACGCAGGACCAGCGTGCTGCTGCCGCCTCCCGTACAACACTGTACAGACCACTCAGGCTGCCGAGCAGGCAGCATTATTCAGCACCACTTTGTTAATATCATTCGGGAGCCGTGTACGGAATACCATTACACGGCTCGGAGCGGCGCGGCCGCTCGTCGGGCCGCCGCTGAGGTAAGCGGTGCCGACCGTGACCAGTGTCGGACGTCATGTGCGCCGCCTGCACCGCGCCGCACCGAGCGACGTCTTGATGCTAACTGCCGACCGGCCGATCCCAGATGGGAACAAACGAGATAGCCTTTCGTCGTGGTCGACTATTGCGTGTCATCGGGAGGAGTTATACACCGATTGTCGGCGCCGACACGGTCCATGACTAACCGATATGCACATGTCATTAGCGGGAGAACGTACACGAGCTATACCTGGCACGATCTTCTGACCGGCGCGGGGACCATAACGCACCCGACGTCGTTACGCGTCCACATATATCCCGGAACGTCGACGGGACGTCCATGGGTAGAATCGAAATTGGCCGCGGTCGACGCAGGGCCGGGCGGTGGGAGCTGTTCCCGGCCGCACGTGCGGGAGAGTTGTGCGGCTAACGGCGGCCTGGAGGCCATATTTTGACGGCGAGTGTCGCACTGACCGCCGGGACTGTCCGCCGGGTCACTGCACCACTGGTCAATGTAGGAGTAATTCAGCGGCTGCCCGCGGCACCAGAAGCTGCTCCTGTTCCTACCAGCTGGCGCTACGTCGATGGTAAGGCATGCGTATAGCGGGAATTTACCAAGACTGGGGGTGGGGACGACTCATTAATTCGAGCTCAACGAGACGGGCGGTGTCGATCATCAAACAATCAAGCTGCTGATTCAATGTCTCTAATCTCCTCACCAAATAATCCCAAACAGCAGACTTACAACCAAAGCCCATTTCAATGGCATGCATCAAACGACCGGTACAAAGCATTTGACCATGAGTCTGCACGGCGTAGTGATTCGTGCTGAATGAATGTGATTCATCCATTAGGAGCCTGCAGGGCTGCGCTATCTCGGAGGTATGCCGATGGTTTGCAGCAGAGGAGCCGGCGCGGTGGTGCGGGCCGCGTCAGCTCGTCCCAATCATACAGCTGCAACCCTGGCTACCGAGCTGCAATGCTACCGAGGTGCAGCTCATGATACCAAGCTGCAGCTCAGGCTTCTGAGGTTGAAGTCGTCTTGGGTTACTTGGTAGCCTAAGCACTTTGACACAAGATTATCACAAACATAAACACCAAGGGCCGGCACTTTCACGTTTTCTCAACAGCGCTATCACGACGCCAATTCTTTCAGCGGTGCCTTGGGTCACCACGGTAATTCACGGTTGTTACAGCTCCGTCGCAGCTCTCTGGCAGCTCGGCCGAAGCCGTGATAGTCCGACGATTTAGCACGTCCGAGTTTCCCATTTTACGACCCCTGGCCGGTGGTGCCGGGAGCGGCAATTACCTGTCTCTCCCCGCTCGGAGGCGGCGCGGCCCGCCTCTTGGCCACACTGATGGTATCGTGTAAATTGATAGACGCTTTAACGCCCCACGCAGGAGGGTATTAGAACAAACGAGCCCGCCGGCCGCTGGATGGTCTCGGTCTGCCTCCTGCCGCAGGACAGACAGCGATTTGGAGCAGACTGCCGGAGACGCCGCGTGTCGGCCTCTGGCACCGATGGAGGCTGTGCTGTCCGCCTGACAGCTGGGATTGCTCCCTGCGGAGCGGCCGGCGGCAGCACTGAGGATGAGATGATGCTCCTCCGCCTCCTGACGCCCGTCCCACAGCGGCACACGGTGCTGTAATTCGGTAATTAAGACGAAGCGAATCGGCGTGTTAAACTGTTCTGGCGCGAGGTCGGGGGAAAGTGAAACCGCGCGCCGCTTCTGTCGGGCCGAGGTTAAAGAATGTGGCGAAGATCGATTAAGCCGGCGGACGATGTCGTCGCCGGTTGGGTGATTACGCGGCCGCGGAGGCGCGAGGTCGACTCCCGCTGACCTCAGGGTGACCCGAGCGGTGACCTGAGCGGTGAGTCGCCGGTCTCACGCTGCTGTGGGGCGCCAGTTTCGCTCTCTGCGGCCCAGGGGTGAGCCGCCGTCGGCGCCAGAGCGCTGACCTGCTTTAATGGGTCGTGCCGCTGCCGACACACCATTTATCGACACTGTGCCGGCTCGTAACACGGGGCGGCGGGCGGTGAACAGTGAGCGGTGGGCGAGGCTCGTCGACCCCGACGCGTCGATGGCGCCAGGCACCACAAACCTGCAGGGAGGGATCATCGTTGGCCCAGTGAGTTACGGCCGTCGACGAATCATGTCACGGTGGGCTATCTATTACATCAGTTAGTGGAGCCCCGTGGATAACCAGTGAGCCTTTTTGGACCGTCGCCGGCTGCGCCAAATTTCTGCACTAGCCAGCCTAACCAGGCGCAGCCGCCTTCTGCCGGCCGGCTAATCGAACTCGGCACGCGATCGCGATTGGCGTCAGTGTTAGAGCGCCGTTATGTCAGCGCCCGGGGCCGAGGAATGCACAGAGAACGGCCGCCGGCTGCCGACCGGGCGGGTCCGACTGGACCCCTCAGCCGGCGGCGACAGTCCAACTCGACCCTGGAATACCCGGGCGTGCATCGGCGCCGCTTAGTTCGACGTTACTCACCATCAAACAAGGTATAAATCATCCCCTACGAGCGGCCAGTGAATATATACATTCGGTATTCAACGCCGCGCTGGAGAGCGGATCGCAGCGTTTCCACCTTCCATCATGGTTCCTTTGTGAAGGGATTTATTTTTCGGTCCAACGCAGAGGTGGCATTTTTCATCTGCGCGCGGGGAATATCTTTACGAGCGAGGCGCATCTCTCATCGTGGCGGGCGGCGTGGTGCGCCGTGGCAGAGAGTCCCGTGGGAGCAGAGCTGTCACAGCTCCAGCCTGCCGAGCTGCACAGCCCGGCGCTCCGCACATAGAGCCCATGTTCGTCGACGATCAGCTAGAGTAGTTACTGGTTACACACAGCCGCAGAGAAACTGAGAAACGTCACTTCTCGCCCCTTATATCATGTTGTACACATTGACAGGAAATCATCAATTCAAGTGTCATATGACTTTCTTCTTAATGTCACAGGGAGAACATTGTCAGAGAAACTGCCACCGGATTGACTGGGTCAGAGTATATGCCCTCGGGGCATACAACAGGGCGTCGGCAACTGACAGAGCACCCAGTAATAACTGGGTGGCAAAGGAAGCGCCAGACGCGCCCAGCAGAGCGTCCGGGAAACGTTCACTGAGTTCATTTCCTGTCTCCGAGAGTGAGTTGCTAAACTTAGTGCCGCCGGGACATCAAGGTGACTTGACAGACGTCCAGGAAACTGTCTGAGTTGCTGCAGTTTGCACCTGACATGTCGTCACTGGCTCACTCTCTCCCAAAGGTGAGCGGCCAGGCATGACTCTCGGAGCCCAGTGCTGAGTTAGGAAATACTATCGTGTGAGTGGCAGGCATCTCAGCTTACGGAATATCGGCGGAAAGGGTGTGCTATGGCACCACTAAGCCTGGATGAATCCTCATATCGGCTGAAGGGTTGTTGTCACCAGCAATGTATAGAAAACAGGAGTTTGGCGACAAATTTAGATAAATATTGGAGTGGAAAGGTCACCTTATCGATGCTTTAGGTGCACGTGAATGCAATTTGCGTTTTATTGCATAATCAATCACGACATGACTAGATTGCAATATGCAAAGTGGGCGAGACCAACGCCCTTCCATATGTCGCTATATGCGCCTGCGTAGCGCTTCTCTACCTACCCAGTACCCACCCTACCAAGATAGCACCACCGCCCTACACCGCAAAGGTCAAGAACGACGCGCGAAGCCGGGGAGCTTAATATCGGCCCCGGCGGAAGTATACAGCCGGGGCTTTCGCCAGCGCCGGGCGCCCCGCCCGCCGCGCGGCCTCATATTAATCATACCCGAAGCCTGATGTTCCATACGGCGAGGCGTGCGGTGTCGCCATCAGCTGCATATTGCATGGATGTTTTCATCACGAAATGTCGACTGAGACCGGAGAGCCGACACATGCAACACATTCCTTACCAACAGGCGTGGAGCAACGACGGTTCGGCCAGGTCCGCTGGGGGTCGTCAGTCTGCATGTTGATATAACGAAGGGATATGAGCGCCCGATAGGTCATCGAGGGCTTACCGCGGCGGAATTTCAAATTCATATGCGCTATCCCTAAATGTCAAGTAGCTACTCAGTGGATGTTAACCCATATCCGCGGCACACAGGTGTTGCAATCTGCGACTGATGTTCGACCCAGACATCCCTCACAGAGCTCACAAATCCCGGGTGAACGTCCGGGATACCACCACGGTAGGTGCCACTACCTCCCTCCCTTCCTCTTTCCCTCTCCTCCCGTCACTCTCCCATGTGCGACAGGTGCGTACGCCTCGAGTGTGCGTGGGAGACGATCCATTGTCTGTACAGAGTCAGCGCGTGTGTGACTGTGTTCCTCTGTGTACCGAGCGACCCCAGCTCTGTATGCGCTAGGCACAAACAATGAATGATAACATCTCCAGACGTTCACAGATCATAACAAACTGCTGGCTTCCAGTCGCCGCTTTCAGCTGTTGTGAGGGACCTTCGTAGGTGCAGTGGAGTGAGGTACAACAGTCCTCCACCTTCCCACGATATGGTGACACGGCGGCGGAGGTGCGGAGGAGGCCATGGGAGCGCTCGGATGCGACCCTCGGCCACCCGCTGTGGCACGTGTACCGCACAAGGTGATACGCAGTGCGCATGTCCTAGAGGTTAGTCAATGACACTGGCCGGTCAGAAAACGCTTACGTTGAGGTCATCGTTAGAGAGATTGAAATACATTACGGGAGGGAAAACGCAACCACAAAGCCCTGTTGGACTTGCGATAGGACATCGCCTCGATGAATCACTTCACATGCAGTAACAAAATGTTTACTAATTTCCTAGTTTTCCGGCCACTTTTCACTAGCAAAATGTGAGTGGACTTGAAGTCTACTCGCACCTTGCTAGTGAAAAGTGAAGTCATTTTGTTAGTGAAAAGTGGCCGGATATCGCGAATAAGTAAACATTTTTTACAGTGTGGTGGTAAACACTGCAGGTTCACGTGCTATCAAACACCGCCTGTCACATGCCATTAGCACCGACACAACGGATCGTCACGGCTGCCCACGTCACGCGTCACGTCACGTGTCACCTTTTATCGATTTCCCGCCGTCTGGCGCGATGACATTCGTTATCAGAAGAACACACCCTTATTGAGAAACAACATGTGTCTGTACTATATGGAGCCCCGTGGATAGCATGAATGACGAACATAGCTTATATTCATGACATAAAGGCCGGCAGCACAGCGTATTTACGGCGAGATCGTATTCTTGAAACAGTCAGCAGGTTTCCATCATTGAGTCATTGAAGGAATGAACTAATCGCTAGGCAGGTACCTTGTTGTACCCCAATTTGGAAGCAAGTCTATATGTATCTGTATAGTATGCGCTTGCAACGAATTCGGTAGGCTAATTGTAATGCAGCGCTTGTTTTCGAATTCGTCATATTTTGACGACTTTGATTGACATGACATATACTGATGGAATAAAAATGGCAATGACACAAGAAGAAAAGGCAAAACAATGTGGCCACTGGAGGACCCGCACCGTGGGATTCAAAGCAGAATGAGATGAGCATTTCACTTATAAATGCCTTTCTCCTTGTGGACAAAGTCGAAGCGACTCTTTAAGTCATCACGCATGCCATCACACATCCTGCATGCAGTCTTTGGAGGACCATATTGATGTCTCGTGGCATCGCGGGGCGCTACATGTCAGCGGCACGTGCTGACTGACAGCAACCCCACCATGATTCACGTGTCATATCCAGTTACACGGCGCACACGCTCTGACTCCTCTGACTCATGATACCGCTTGTGGGGGGGGGGGGGGGCATTCTGCTCTGGTGCACTGACGGCTATGGTTTTGAGCCGGATGAAGGGTGTTGTGGCCAGCATCGCTCCGTGGAGCCACATAGGTTTACAAATCCGCGTTTCATTGCTTCATAGCATCAACAATGCATGGCGCAATGTAAATTGAGGTGTTTGTATCTCAACCCTGTTTCGTAGTCATCAAACAAACTGCAGAAAGAGGAGGTTTTCGCGTCACCCCGTACCACGTTATTCAAGTTTCCGCAACAAACTCACCGCCTCTCGACCCTTACACAAATAAACAACGTTTTGGAAGCCCCGCAAGTTTGGCCAGACCTCAACTGCGGTGTTTTCTATCCAGGGCACACTGATCCGAGTAATCCCGTCCCCGTTCATTGCCCGTCGAAAAACCGTGCCCCGATTTCCCGCGGGACAAGGGGCGGAATTTCAATCGGCTCTTCGACCCTGGGTCGGGCGGACGTGGTCCGTTTCCGGCTTACAGGTCGACCGAAAGAGTTGGCAGAGGATGCCGACTGAGGTTTGGGGCTGGACAACAGCCAGCAGGGGGACCCTTTCCCCGTGGTATATCCTCCACCACCTCTACCTCATCCTAGGAGATTGCTGGATACATTCGGCCAGGTGTTCTCGTACTTGCCCTACCCTAATGAGCTTTACGCAGTTAAGCACAGGTAAAGCACTGCTAAGGAGGACTAAGCCACGGTGTAACAGCCGGTAACGGAGCTGAGCTGCCGCGCCCTCTGAGCTGCAGCTCTGACCTCCCGCCGCCGCTGCACCTGGTCTGAATGGACTGCCGATCGACCGCCATAGGATCCATCAGGCAACAATGTTCTGGCCGCCACACTGATGCATCGGCATCATTACACAGACCGGACGCTAATCTGACCATTAGGTCTGGCTGCAGATTAAGGGCGCCATGCCGCCGGACAGGCCTGCGGCGGAGACCGAACTGCGGCATACACCGAGAGGCAGAACCATGCACGAGACTCGGCATACACCGAGAGGCAGAGGCATGCACGAAACCAGAGGCAGCCAGACGGATGATGGGGCGGCCATGCCAGAACCACACTGTGACGCAAAGCGGTGCGTTCTCAGAAATTGGCGACAGGATGTCAGGGTCTAGCAAACGGAGCCAGATCTCAGTGGTACGGTGGGACTTCAGACGCAAGAGGTCGTAGCCACGTGCTCAGGAGACTCATGTGCGAAATCGTTGGCGGCTTACAACATAACCATCGATGTAAATGCTCTTAGTGAATGTTAACATGAGCGCAACATGCCACAGGTGCATACATTGTCGCATGATGTAACGATTCCTTCAGGATGGTATTTAAAACACAAGACCTAACGGCACTTGCATCGTTCTACAGATCAAGAAAGTCAAGGCGGATGGTGTTCCCCACCACAACACCAAGGATGACTCGAACAATGGCGCTGGCGGTCTCGGCTGTCGCCTCCCGTCAGCTCAGCCCGGACGATGAACCGAGCACATCTGTCGCTATCCGCCCACCTGTCAACCAGGCGAACCAGCCGACAACAAACCGCCAAACCATCGCGTCCGCCACTTCCGTCCGACACCGAACGCCGTCATCCGGCCGACGCGCTAGCGGCAGATGACGTACCGACAGGGCGTCATCGGCTGCGATCAGCTGTCTGGTAGCCGTCATCGTCCGTCAGCGGTGGTGACGTGGTCGGCGGTCAGCGGGTGGCCTGTCAGCGGTGACAGGAGGCGATAGAGGTGACGGGTCTGTCACCGAACAGCGACCAAGCTGACAGGCCTGTCCCCGTTGAGTAAGGTGTCAAAGATGGGCCATTGTTGACCACAGCGGGGGTGGGCACGGTGAGCGATGAGAAGGGGAATGCAAAGGTTAAGCTGACCGGGCATCCAACACCAACAGCAGAAACGTCACATCAACACGTTGTGATGGCAGATCCTGACGTCAGAGATTACCAGCTGTGTCGCCGTCTATCGCCTACTGAAAGAGAAATGAGCAATGATAATGAAAACTGTGAAAGAGCGACTCGGGATTTCAGGCAGATCCAGTAGATATTTCCTCCAGGCTGCACTGAGCAGCTTGTACAGCAAACATAAGCAAGGAAGGGACCGTTGACCGGGGGTTATTAGTGTGGGACAGTTCTACCTCAGGGGCGGACTAACCCTCACTTTATGACGGTCAGGGCGGACAAACTACAGCAATGACACGGTCCTGTGCCTGCTGAACTCGCCGCTCACGCCCGATGGCCGCCGTGGGAAGTTCGAGGGCCGGCGACGTACCGTTCGGCGGTTCCATGCGGTTGTGTCTACATGTCGCCTTCCGTCCATCGCTGTCCAACACTTCTTCCTCCCCCACCGGCCTGGGAAGTCACGCTGGACTGACGAAGCGGCATGTTTGCCGCGGCTCCGATCGAATCTGTCGCGCGTGCGTGCCACCCCGCTGCGGTCAAAGCGCTCGCGATGTCGACGCCACCGAGCTCCCACACTTCGTTCCGCCAGCCGGGTGCACTCGATCCGGTCCGATATCCGGTCCGATCCTGTCGCGATCCAGCCATGATCCAACCGTGATCCGGCCGCCATCCACTCGGCCGTGAAGATCCCATGACGATCGGGCGCTATGAGGCAATGGGCGTGACGGACGCCGGGCTGCCATCAGTGGTCGGTGGTTTCTGGGCCTCAGGGTTCCCTGCCCCTCGGCGGTTCTCACAGCACCGATAGGGGCGTGTGAGAGTGCTTGAAGCTGTGGTGGCGCTGGCGATAGCGCAGTCCGGTACTTAAATCGTCAAAGACAGAAAGGCGAGGTCATGTTAGGGTTCATCCAGTGAATGTGTTACCTGGTTCCCTCTAGCATCACCACAACAATAGAAACCGTCTCCCAGAGGAGCGCCACATAGGCATAGGTCCCACGGGGCTACAACTGACCCTGACCTGTGTCTGGGGAGACCAATTTCGCCGGACGACCGACCAGGTACCCACGCTGGCGACAACTGGGTGACAAATTGGCTGAGTGGTGCTCCCAGGCCTCGGGGCGACCGATCAGACGGTCTGGGAACTAGCCGCCGTGCCGGTCACTAACAGGGCGGCACTGACACCTCAGTGGCCGCCCGGTGACCCGCGCCGCAGGTCACGACCGACCGCCTTCACACTTCACACAAGGGCTAATTTAATGCGCCCCGGGTTACGACCAAACCGCGCCGCAGCACGACACTCCAGTTACAGCGACGGAACCTCGTCAGGAAACTGATTCTTGACACTGGGACTGTTTCACAATAATTGTTCTTGTTACCGCTGTCTCCGGCAATTACACGCCCGACAATAGCCACCATGTTTTATCGTAATTACTATGTTTGCCTCATCAGTTGTGGCAAATGACCTGTGCCTCATTTCGCCCAACTTCCCGCTCCTGAAACCGCATTCCACAAACCGGAGGCCCAAACCCCGATCATCACTCTTTGGCCCAGCAGTTTGTCACGTGGCCTCACGGCGGACGTCCTGGATCATCACGTGACCTCGCTTTGAGCTTTGTGAAAAGCCACGTGACCCCGCTCCAGGCACACCACTGCATCATGTGACCCGGTCGCGATGCAGCCGACTGTCAGTAAGCGGCCGCGGCAGGCGCTCGGCCCCCGGCCGCTTTTTGCGTGGGGTTGGCCCGTAGCACACCTCTGCCATCTCGCTCCGGTGAGCGCGGCAGCTGATCGGCCAAATGAGTGTCACCGCGGGGTTTGTCGCTCTGTCGGGCAGCAGAGACAACCCGGAAGGTGCCGACAGCCAGCGTCGGGTCAGGTCAAGTCGGCGAAAGGAGCGGGAGCCCTTTATGGCGTCTGCAATGAATGGGTTACTGCCGATAGAGCGGCTGCAGACGGTCGATTGAATAGCCACTGCATGGGGACCATAATCTGGCCCATAAAAACCTGGCCGGCTCCATTCAGAGTCCGACTCCTATTTGCACGTAGCTAATGGGACCCGTTGGGATAGGTTGATGATGTCGATCTATATCTGAATGGACCGAGCGACCTCTGGTCCGAGCTGGCTCATGAAGCTCTTAAGAGAAATGTCACACTGATCCGAATCACAGGAACGGGTCAGACCGGCTGTCTCCGGAGTGTGTGACGCTGGACAGTCTACAGCGGACATTCCAAGCGGCCACTTCAACTCGTGACGATTTGGGAGCGCCCTAGTTCGTGACGGCTGGACTGAATTTGCTTGGTGGGTAGATGTGTTACATACCTACTCACGACTGTAAGATATTAATCGATGGTGATATCCGATCTTATCAAGGGTATCAGAACCAGAACTTTAAGTTTTAAGGATTCCAATGTCATAATTACGAAAACACATGACTTTGCGTAATCACCTTTTCATGGCAGTGCTACATACATTCTCACCGACACGCAAACAGCATCACTCGCAACCCGTCCATGAGACATACCTAACATCTCGACCTTTATAGGTGGGTTACTGACGATTCAGGCAAGTAACTACAGAAGATCACACCAGGTCGTGGAACTTCATCACCTCCACCACCTTCAACGTCTTCTTCATCACATTCATCACCTTCACCAGCATCCACAGGAACCTATTGAAGCAGCGGTAAGCCTCGTTGCGGGCTGTAGACGGTTGCCAACTGGCAAGTGCAGCCCGTTTGAAAGCCTCGTTTACACTGCGAATGTGGATACAGGGCGTGGTCGGCTCTGACCGGAGGTCGAGGTGGTCCCAGACGGGTGACTGTGGGTGTGAGGGGTCACGAAGAAGGCGTGGTGGTTGCTCTGGGAGCGGTGGGCGAACAATCGAGGCGTCGAGAACAGTGTGGGATGGCACGCTTCCGCGTCTGCGATGACTACTGGTAGGTTAGGTAGGTACCGCAGTCGTCGTTCGCAAAGGTATGTGATGTGATGCATGCAGCAGCCAGCAATGTCAAACATGTTTTTGGAGCGTTTCTTCCGCATACGCAAAACCACCAGGCATGAGCTGTTGTAAGGTTTGGCATCATAGTGACAGTTCCCGGTTGACAAAATGAAATGTATCAAATCCTGAACATAAAATAAGTAAGCTGATACCATCCTGCCAGTCCCGCTAAACCTCTGAACCCTACCTAAAGAGCATGTCCTATTTTGGGCGCACACCTGCACACACAACGATGCTATAACATTCTTCAACTTCCAGCGACGATGGTGCAGAAATTCACGGATCAGTGAAGCGGCGACACCAGAGCCAACTAACTGCACTGAAAATTCAGACGATCTAATAACATGCTTGGGAAATCAAAGAATGAATGTTTCGAAAGCGTGACATTGCCATATGCACAACATTTAGTAGAAACTTGTCGAGACCAGCAAAAATTCGTCTGAGCACGATACTCTTTGGGTGAAATCATTGCCCGTCAGTCATGGGGCATTCATTAATCACGAGCCATGCAATGATCGGAGCATATTCTGCAGGATTATGCAATCCAGGCTCAATCGCTTTCACCATTCCATTTAATTTCCCTGATTTAGGTTCCCAGAGCCTCCTGCGTTGTCATGGGGTCGCGTCAGGTGATGTCAGTGCTGGCCAGGTCAGGTCTGGTCGGGCGAGGTCATGTAACCATTCCGCGCGGCCCATAGCTGAACCCCAGCGCGGGTTACCGCCGTGCAGTCCACGGGACGGGCATGGGCTGCCGGCCGGCCGACCGGCTGCAGCCGCCCCCATAAACCCAACATTGATGCCAACGCTGATCCGCTGTAAAGCTGAGTTATACACATGTGCGCCCGAGTTAAAAGCGAATTCAGGCACTACGCCGGTATACTTATACGGTCCGCTAATCACCTCGGCTCGTTTTCCGAGATTATAGTCTGTGTCGTCGGCTGCAGCGGGCTCTTCGCATGAATGAATGCATGAAAGGGATCGCCGAAACTGGAGCAGACATGAGCCAATTCCAAATTCATGCCGTGAATTAATAAAAGATGACCATGACTTGGTCATCAGACATCAGGCATTGGACATCTAGTCATCAGACTTTAATTAAATTTGGACTTAACTGGTGACAAGATGCGATGGGCATGATTGGTGAGGGAGCCTTTAACATCGTGATTCGTCGTAGTCCCTGACCCCCGGCAGGCATCAGCCACAAATACAACGCAGGGAGAAACTTGGCAGTGATTGTGACATTGCTGCACAGGTTTTCCAGTCATAAAGAGTTAACGTCACGGCCACACACGTCGGCGTCAAAGAGCGCACATCACCCACCAGCGAGCGGCGTTTTGTAGCATACCTAGCGGGCGCCATCAATGTCGGGTGGTCGGGCACGGTGTTCCCTTCACCGAGAGGCGGCCGGCGATCGATCCCCCGTCACAGGTGTCTGCGGGCAGTGACGGCCGCATCCATCGACCCACCGACAGATCGGCCCACCGCGGCCCTAGTGCTGCCTCATCTCGGCGCGATCACGACTCAATGGAGACCTGCGGGCCTGTCAGTTGTGAGCGCTACACATGATACGGACCTCTGCCGTCCGCCCTCTGTCAGCCTCCACTCGCTGTCCGCCTCCGACAGTCCGCTGCGCCGCTACCTGTGACCTCCGTAAAACTCACCCAGCTGCTCTGCTGGGTCGACACCGGGTCATGTGGTCCAGAGACAGTCGTAAACGCGATACGCGTGCATTACGTCAGGGGCAGACAGCTCGATTTTACGCTGCATTAATCGAGACGGGTGCTCACGGAAGGAGTTCCTGCGTCTTCGTCTGAACGTGTGGTACCGTGGCCAGGCATTTAATTCCACTGCACCGACGATTCATTTACGTTTTAGAATGCAATGGTCGTTCTTGAGTGCGCATAGCACGGTCATAGCGTGGACATTTCTCTAATTGGCTTGTCATAACCAGCTTTGCGGTGCTTTGTGGTTCTTCAGCAATCTTTTGCGCGCAATTTCACCCCAGGATGGCACGACGTCGCAGTCTGTAGGTCTTCATCACGGATCACTCAATTTCCAGCCCACAAACCTGATTTGGTCTGTTCGTTTTAAATCAAACAAAGCGTGAAATTCTGAAAATACTTGTCTAGTTGATCCACCCTAAAATGTCCTACAATATCTTACAAGCAGCACTGCCTGGTACACGGGAACCAATGATGTGACAAATCCACGTACAATAACCGGAAATAATCGAGCGACGATATTTTACAATCGTCCGGAATAGAAAGTGGATGTCATACAAAACCAGCCACCAAGTATTCAATAGCAACTCTGGCAGTAGGTTACGCTATCCAAATGCTCTCGCACGTAATCAGTTGTAACAGCTATAGATAACCCTTCAAACAGCAAGCCTTGCAATTTCCGGCGCCTCACTCTGCAAAGCACTGGTAAGCGCTTCGGAAAAGGAGATCAGCAGGGTAACAATATCGAATCCCCAACGGCGCTATCATGTAAGGGCCGTTTCAGACGGCACAAAAAGAACAGCACGTCTCCAGATGTGACCTGGTTTCCACCAGACACTCGGAGGGCCAGCCAGGGTCACCAAAGTCCTTGACAGCCAGCAGAACCCTGTCGCGAAGTGCCCATTGAAAGAAGCATCCCTTCCTGCTCCAATAAACGTAGGCTTGTCTTTAGACTGGCGCTAGACGGTGACCAGGTTTGCAAGATGCCCACAGCCATGATACGGGCCGTCTGAAGAGGAAGGTTTTTGTCGTGGAAGGGTCGCTCGGGTTGGGGAGCGTGCGTGAACCGTGGGATGCGTGTCCGTATGTGTGCAAGAGAGTGTGTTGAGAGCGGAACCCGCCCGTCCCACGCTCGGTTGAGATCGCGAGTGAACGTGTCTGGGCGAGGCGAAGTCGGTAGGAAAAACTGCCGAGTTTTGACCTGTGAGTGACAGAATGGGAGTGACGCGCCGCATGCGGTCAGATCTGAGGGGCGGCGGAGGAGGGAGGAGGGTCAGAGAAAGGAAAAAGAGGGGAGAAAAGAGAGGATGAAGAGAAGGTGTATGTTCATCTGCTCTCTCCCAGTCAGCCGTCATATGTTGATCATCAGAGCTGGGTCAGCGGGCCTCACGAACTGACAGCTTCACAGTCTCGCACGCGACGGTGAGCGACCTGCGTGGGCTGACTATCTGCGACCGGAACTGTGGGGTCCGATCAGGGGGAGGGGCAGTGACGCGCGTCCATTACTGGCATCAGAACACACGGTGCCGGTGTATCGGCGCCTTTCATCTGATCCGGGTGCTAATCTGGGGATGAAGAGGCCCACTATCGGGGTGGGTTTTAAAGTCGCGGCGGATTCACAGGCCGTGCGCAAGTGGCGGGGGGAGGGGGGGGAGGTCTGGTCCGGGACACGTCATACGCGCAGTTTGCACTGTGCAGCGAGACAATAGGCAAACACGCCACCAGCCCCCGCACATGAGACGGAGGGAGATCTAACGGAGGCGCCGGGTCGCGGTCAGCACGAGTCAACATTAGTCAATGCGAACCAGCACGAGTCAACATGAATTTTGACTCGCTAATCGGCGTCTTTCTTGGAGAATGACCGAAGGGCTGCTTCTTAGAGCAGCTCGCTGATGAGGATAACTGGCGGCTTCTGTGTGCAGAGCGCGACGCCCGTGAGCCGATCGTGACAAACCGTGACGTGTCGTCATCTCCCAGACACTGGGGACACGTCACGGAGACGGGTTCTCACGAAGTGCAGAGGAGAGCGGACGTTTGTTCAGAGAGCGGTTGCGTGTGTCGTCGGCCGAAGAAGACGGCCATCAAAACCCGTCACGCAACGACGCCAACGACATGCAAATTCAGCGCCCGGTATGCAATTTTCCCGTCATCGCGCATTACCTAATTAACCAATCGCAATATGTCTCCTGTCAACATAATGGAATACTTTCCCGATGTTCCGGCGTGTCTTGCATGCAACTTGGCGCAGGCTTTGCGCCATATGAACGTAGATGGCATGACGGCAGACCTCCCAACCGATGTTTTCTCGCTCACATCTCGCTAGCCCATAAATCTTCTCACTAACAACAGCACTTAGCGGCGCCGGCGCTGCCCAATCACCGGGCCCAATAAGAGCCACGATTAAATCACCTCTGGGCCGCGTACGGCACACTCCAGCACGGCGTTTCTCAGACGGTGTAAATCTAAGCAGATGTCCCGATCGCCACGGGATAGAGGGACTGCAATTAGTCGACACCGCTACTGTCTTCTTTCGGTGGCATGTTTGGCGTTGAGGTTTCCTGATTGTTCGGTAGAGGCTTTCACATGCTGACAACAGCGCAGGTGAACATAACATAACATGCTGATAAGGAAATACAACCATTAATCGTCGTGAGATACGAGACGGGTCTAAAACGCCCCAATTGTCAGGAGCGATTTGTTGTACCGGTAGTTGTATAGGTTTCAGTCCGACAAAATCTTCAAAAATGGACAAAACCTGTCGATAAAACGACAAGAGGCTTTTGCGAGGACTTTGCAATGCAATGTTATCCGTCATTATTTTCACAATACGCAATGGAATGAAGAACACGGACCTGTCGGTCTAGACGGATAGTAGATTGGTGTTTTACCAATGATAGACAAAGTCGCGTTGGTTGCATTTCTGCTGATGAAAGTGCTGGTTTTCGGCGGATATTGTGAAACCAGCAAACATTGCTGCAATCTCAATTGCAGGTAAGACATCCATGAGGCCCATTTATGCTACACCTTTCTCCCACCTATCATCACTTCCTAGCCCAGCGCGAGCCGTTAGCCCCACCCCTCCCATGCCCTCCTCCCCTCACCCCAATCAGACTCCCGTCACCCCGAATCAGCGCACCGGGACGCTTATTAGCGGTGACAGATGATCGGGTAATTAGCGGATAGGATCGGAGATATAGGGCGGCAGTGCGTAGCCAGCGGTCGCCACTGTTTGTCTGCGGAAGGGCTGGATCGGATGAGACGTGGTGGCGGGTTTGGTGCGTAGAGTGGCAAAGGGTTTTAGGGTTACAGGCGAAGGAATTGGTGACGAGTGGGGCAGGGCGATCCGCTGGCCAGACTCGATGACAGAGGGATTGTGAAATCGTCAATCATATTTTTCACAGCACGTAGACAGCTAAATTGTAGACATCTGAAGCATGCAAAACATACATGAAGACAACAGGATAGCCCGATGCACCAGCCATGGAATAAGCCAAGTCAGGATAAGCCAGGCCTACAGGTGCCCACCGAGCGGCTACTGAGGCGGCCAATTAACCCGGGACCGGAAAGGGTGCCGCAGGCGACGCTGCTGAGGCGATCGGCGGCCAGCAGGCGGTGGACGACGCGATGGTGGCAGAGGGGAGGACCGTGGATCCCTAATGACCCCACCACAGACAGGTGAAATAGTGGCCTGCGCACCGGGTCATCCGGCCATCCTGCCCCGGGGACCGCTCTCAGGAGTGCCCGGAGAGGTGGAATGTCTGGCGGCCGTGGGAAAGAGGAAGACGACGTTTAGAAGACACAGGAAGCAGCACTATATTGAGCACCGTAAAAGCCATTACGGTCCGTTGGAAGACATACAGGCACTACCAAATGGCCAGGCCTGAGGCGCAATTACTCAAAGAGAACAACGGAGGCTTCCCATGGCGCCTTCTGTATGGCTTTCGGGAGAATGCCGTGGTGAAGTGAATTATATTTCGTGACGGAAGCACGGATGCAATTACACGCCAAACGACAAAACTGTGGTAAGTTTCTATTAGACTGAATTTCTTGCAACTGGAGCGGCAGTAACCGTCACCGCCTTCTCACAATGAAGCCAAGTATCTGCAGCCCTCCTAGACCGCAGCCGTTCGGAGTTCAGCGCGGCCATTTCACCAGCCGATGGACTGGTGTCGTATCACCCAACTTCCGGCCCATTGGCACCGTTTCTCGTCAGGGCTGGCCGGACGATCTGCCGCACGGCTGGGCCTCTCCCACGGCGGGGAATGGGTTCGATACAGAGAACGGCCGAAAAGATGGGTCCGTATCGCCTCCACCTCTCGGTCGATTTGGGACAGTGGCCGCTAACTCGGTCGGCGCCATCAACAGCCACTGACCGTGGCATCTCGATGCGGTCAGTTTGCGAGAGGCACGGGACGCAGCGTCACGGCAGAGTAGCGTCACGTCACGTTGCGATGCCGCCGCCTCACGGGGAGGTGAGAACGGTCTCACGGCCCACCGACCACGAGGCGCGGTCACGGGCCAGCCGGTCGGTTGGCCGGTCGGTCGGTCGACCAGCCACCATATGCAGCTGTGGTTACCGGTCATCGGTCAGTGGCTACTGGTTACTGATCAGTGGTCAGTGGCACGAGGGTGACATAATTCATTGGTCTTTGGTCCCGAGTTCCCCTCCAGCCCCCTCCCAAGCCGTTGAAGCGATGACAAAGCCGGTGGGGTTTGCAATAGGGGAGAGCGCAACGGGGAGCGCTAGCCGCAGACAACCACCAACCGCAACAATTACGAGAGGTGGCGACGGAGCGACCCGGCCGACAGGGCATTGAGGTGTTCTTAGAGAGACCGCGACAGGGGTAGTTATCAGCCACCGGAAGTGGCAAGACTCCCCGACAGCAAAGCGGGTTCGACCATGCGGCGGCGGTAGAGGGTGCACCGCAGGGCCGGTTATAAGGCTGCACTTTGCAGTGTGGGGAGGGCGCAGTGGGGAGTCCAAACTCCGAAGCATGTCGGCTGAGAGACCGAATGCCCCGCAGTGAGGCCCCTCATTATGTGGGGCTTGGGAACCGGGCGGACGGACACGTTTTCTGACCGCTGTGCCGAGGGGTTCTGGGGTGAGCCACCCTGCGTCCTCACAGCTCCTCGCTGACCACACTGAAAACTTTTTTACCACCTCCTGGAGGATTCATTTTTACCGAACCCGCAAGACAAGAGTATATTTAAAGGGTACCTCGCTGCTACCATTATGTGCATGGTAACGGTACGTGGGTAAATTGAAGTTATTCGCCAGCAAAGAGTATTATTACCATGTAAATATCAATATTACTCTCGCAATCCTGAACAGGACGAAAACTCTTTCCTCCTAGGTATTGTGACTCGTGTGCAGGTGGTCGTTCCATGCGTGGATCTTGTTTACCCTCGTGAATATAATATTTGAAAGAGTATCAATCAGCCAATCAAAAACGAGATCGGCCGTTTGAAGGTTGAAGGCTGCGCGCATCTGTCAGTTTTCCGCCGTTAGTCTCCGAGAGAGGGTGTGCGCAGTGTCGGTGTGGCGCGAGGTGGCCGTTGGTGATTGTGCTTGTGTGCTGTTCATCGCCTATAGAGCCTCTGCGGACATTTTATTGTAAGTACCGATGTGATGGAGCATTACGTGCTGTTGAGTGGTGCTAGTTTGATCTGGCTTACAGATCCCGCGCACGGCCACGTGGCAGAGTGTTGTAAGTATAGGTGCATAAACTTTGTTGTGATGCATTTTGTTGGTGACTTAGAAAAAGATATATACTGTAGTGATGCAGTTTTATTATCCCACGTAGACGGGCGACCACCCAGGAACGCTGCCGTTCACTTCAAATGTTGTGGGCTGTGCCTTATCCAATTTGAGGGAGCTGAATTCTTATTCATATCCAAGCATTCATTTTGAGTATTCGTATTCAAGTTGCATTCAAGTTGTATCGTGATGTTTGTTTACCGCGTGTGCATCGCTGAACGCGTATGAATAAGTGGAGTCTCACAATGTTCATGGCTGCAGTGAACCCCTCGTATTGTTTGTACGGAATGCCAAATATGTATTGTTGCTCTTGAAGCATGTTTTTTAGTTGATGAGCTCCGGTTAACAGAAGCTTCGCGAAGCTTCTGAAGAGCGTCTGTGGGTCCGTTACCATCCTCTGGGGGGGTTTACACTAAAGGAAAGCGTAAACATTACCATGTCACTAAGGGTAAGCCAGAAGAATATGCTCTCTGTAAGGTGGTAAATCACAGAGTAGATGGCATGCTACTCTTTAGAGGAGGGTCCCGTTAAAAAGTTACCCTTCCACAGCGTGTAACTTCGAAAATGTTGCCCTCTAGACGAGAGTAAATCAAAAGAGTTTACCATACAGAAGATGGTAAAAAACGTCTGTGTGTCACGTTACCCCTCCCTGACGAGTTTACTCCCATGAAAGAGTAAAATTTACCATCTGGAGGGTGGTAAAAAACGTCTGTGTGTCAAGCTATCCGTCGAGACCGTTGTGACGCATACCGTACTTTTGACGTTTAAAGTTTTATAGTGTTTCGAGCTAGCCTGAGCTAGGCTGAGTTGTCTCACCTTTCAAGTGATCGGCTGTGATGTATCACATTTAGTGTTGCAGTGTACTTGCGTTGTTGTTTCGACAATACAGAGCATACTTATGAAGACAGTGAATGTTGGTTGGTTGTATTATAGGACTGCGTAGAGAAGAGGTGTTAGTGTCTGGTATCCGTGTCATTGATGTGTAATGTTGTGCTCACCTTATATTTTTCATTGATAATTTAAAAAATTAGTGGGGATACAAATCCACTTTTCCGCCTAATTTTTAAATTTTCATGTCAAATAAGGTGCCTCCACGGAGAACACGATACGAGTTTACTCTGTATGGTAGGGTAAACCATTACCCTTGCAATGACTCCTTGCAAGAGTGTAAAATTTACTCCGATGTGAAGGGTCAGTTGGGGTTTTTACTATTCTCGTCGGGGTAAACACCCAAGGAGTACAATTATTTTACCCTACTGACGATATTTTAGGGGACGTGTTATTCTCGGGAAGAGAGTAAATTGAAGAAGTTACCACCTGGGAAGGAGTAAATACAAAGTTTTTACCCTCTCGAGAGTGGTAAAAAACGTCTGTGGACGTCTTACTCTTTCCTGGAGGGTAAACTCCCCAGGAATGAGTATATTTACTCCATGGTGGTGGGTAAAATCAAAGTGTTACCCTTCAGCCAAGAGTAAAACAACGGATTTACCACCTGGGAAGGAGTAAATACAAAGTTTTTACCCTCTGGAGAGTGGTAAAAAACGTCTGTGGACACCTTACTCTTTCCTGGGGGGTAAACTCCCCGGGAAGGAATATATTTACTCCGTGGTGGTGGGTAATACCAAAGTGTTACCCTTAAGTCAAGAGTAAAATAACGGATTTATCCTCTGGAAGAGAATAAATTAGAAGAGGTTACCCCGCGGTACGTGGTAAAAAACGTCTGCGTGCCTCGTACTCCCTCCCAGCGGATTTACTCTCCAGGGGAGAGTAAAAAAGTTTTCAGTGCAGCCGGTGCGGCCACCGACCGACTCCCACGCCCCTCCGTCCCGCCCACTTCCCCTCTCTGCTGCCCCAATCCGCCGGAGTAGCGCCTGCTCGGCTTTGGCACCCGCTCGGAGCGGTGCCCAAAGTCGAGCCGCCGACTTTCCCGGTGGATTGACGCTATTCCCACGCCTGGACGGGAGACGGACGAACGGGGGTCGTGCCGACTCCAGTCCTGGGAACAGGTGCCAGACGGGCTAATAGGAGGGCACAGACCCAGCCCCGAGCCAGCCACCGCCGAGGAAAATCACCCCACTTACCGGCCACGCGTCTGGATGAGCGTTCGAATCCCAGCTACCCACGACCCTGAGATGACCGGAAGAGGGTCGTTTTTCCACCAAAACACACACATTCAGCGCATTGTACCGGTCCTCCACCGTCCACAATCGTTCGCCCACGTCCTACCATTCCAAACACGGCAGTCGCAGTGTGTCGGGTACGCCGGTCGAGGTCGGGAGTCGGCGGATGTCTGGACGGGGACAATAAATCACGAGTCACGACACACCGAGACGGCCGACGGCGGGCTGCCGCACGTCTGGGCAGTTGACTGGGTCTGTCCAGGCGAGGGCGGGTCACCGCGCGGGGCAGGGGCGGGCGCTGACAGACTCCTACGCTTGAACTGTCACCTAGGTGACAGGTGATGTGGCGTCAATGTGATGTGCGTTCTGACAGGACGTCACTGATAATTACATCGAGCTGTGATGGGTGAGACGTGACTGAAGAGACCATTGTGTGCTGGTTCGATGTAATTGATCGTCAGTTACGGGTGGAAGATAAGAGAACAGGTGACAGAAACACCCCAGGAGAATCGTCTGGATGAAGATGTCGGTGAAAAGATATTACTCGACTTCATGCTGATTCATTGGTCGATACATAACTATCGGCAGGTATTTGATATATCGTTCGGCCTATAATGTCACTGGGATGTCAGTGCAAAAGACAATTTAACCCTCGCATGTGTAGGGGGGGGGGGGGGTCGGATGGACCCCCCCCCCATGGTTTTTCGCGAATAACTCGCGTAAAAAGCGGCCGATCGCGACGAAATTTTCAGTACCCTCGCATTGATCAATTTTACACCTACCCTGAAAATTTCATGACCCTGACCCAAATGACCTTTGACCTGTGACCTCTTTTCCGAGACCATGTTTGGCCGGAATCGCGATTTCACGTATGTCGGCTCGCACTAGCCGCGTGTTTGCAAGCTTTTCGTGGTTTCAAACGTTCAAACATGTGATTTGATGTTACTCCCGTGTGTGTCAAGGTCACCTGAAGGTCAGGTCAGGTCACTGACCTTTGGTGACCTCGGGTGACCTCGGGTCACTTTTTCGAGTTTTACATGTTTCTAGGCTAGTTTTTGGAGCTGAATTCGAATTTAGCAACCATTTGAACATTTACGAAGTAGTTTTGGTGACTTCGTAACATGTTACGAAGCTGTCAGAGGCGGTTGACACGTACTACGAATACCCGTCACGACGCCTACTGGTTGACCTGACCTGACCTGACCCGACCTGGTCTAAATGCTTCAAGACATCATCTGTGATCAAAACTAACACGATATTCGTGATCAGCACCCCGAAAAACCCCTTAGCAGCCACACTTTACGACTTTCTAACAGGTCCCGATTTTCCCGACTTTGGGTCATTGACCTGACCTGGAAGGTCAACCAATGACCTAGGACCTTAAAATTGGGTATCATCGGCTTCCTCTCGTCACGGGCAGCACGCTCGTTTTTTCCGCGAAGCTCTAGCACGATCAGGGGCCAAACGGCAAGGGGGGGGGTCCAACCGACCCCCCCTACACATTAGAAGCTGGCAAACGCCGCACACATGCGAGGGTTAATGCCCTTTCGTTGGGAGCATTGCGATAACGCGATAACCAATTTATTCGCTGCCATTGTGATGATCATATTCGCAGGCACCCATCTGAAGATCGAACTGATGGTTGGAAGCATTTGAGTTATTGCATCAATGCATCAAAATGACACTTGGCAATTGAAAATTCAAGTTAAGAGCCCACACTATCGCAAGTTCTCACAGGTGGCAATCATGCTTTAGGCACCCTAGCATGAAGTTGATTTGCCACATCCACAGCCGCCAAGCAACAGACACAACCAAATCCTTTCAGTGCCAGGAACTGAAAACACTACCGGTCCCAAGCGACACTGCAGCCACAGGCTAGCGTGCCGAGCAGCAATATCTCAATGGCCGGGTCTGACAGAAAGCTGACGGGCTCCTTTTCGGCTGTGTGCCGGGATTTACACGCGACACCGCCGATCAATCAGCGAGGACAGGGCGGAGGCGATCTGTTCGACGATCAGCCCTGTCGCGTCACGCCAGTGGCTGACAGCTGCAATCGGAAGCAAGACGCCGAACACCCCGGCCGCCGCACAACCGGCAGCCCAGTAATCCGGCCTTATAGAGCGGCACGTTTTTCCGTGTCTGTTATTTTACGACGGTCACGGTAGTGATAGGAAGTCCTGCTCGGCATGGGATTTAGCATGACCTGATTACACGTCGCAAAATTCGTACATCGATCAGCGTATGTCACGCCAAGTAACGCTGGATTCCTCAGCTACAAGTCGGGAATATCTGAAAAGGCAGGTGGAGTTGCAATAGGACATTACTCAGCGCGACACGAGGTGCGGGGCGGGCCGAGGTTGTCTCACCGATATCTATTCTCCCGTGAGCCATAACTCACACGGCTTATAGAAACGCGGTCTCCAGAGGTCGTATGCATACATATTGCGTCTGATTATGGAGACAATTTAGTCACCTGTACCTGAACTGCGCCGAAGGATAAGCCGCCTAACACTAATCTTTAAACGATTATAGTCCCAGATACACGCACATTATCTCAGACACCGCACATTCTCAGGCTAAAAATACCTTCGGTGATGCACCGCGGGGTGAAACCTCCTTAGACTCCGAACCGGCCTAATCACGGCAGTGGGGTCTACCGAATCAATCACAGCCGCGTGTGGGAGTGCCAGTCGGTCTCTAAGGTCGAGCGGTGACGGCCCGACGTTCGACGGGCTCCCAGGGCGGCGGCGGTGGCGGCGTCGGCGGCGGCGGTAGCGGATGGGATGCCGGGGTGAAAAGGCCGCGGGTCGGCGGCCTAACGCCGCCCGGCCGACCGAACCCACAGGTGCCGACATACCGCATAATGACACCTGACTGAAAATGGGTGGCGGTTACAGCGCCCGGCAGTTCCATTATTCTATTACGGGACGCGTAAATTGGACGCCGCTTTCCTGAGGATGGCCTCACGTGGTGAGACATCGGCTTTGATTCTGTGGATTACATTTCGGATCGTTCACCGACACATTTTACTGCTGCCGTTCATCATAAAATGATAAATTATATTTCATACAAACTATGTGAAAGTGTGATGTATGTATAACGATGTTCGCAGTGCCAGCTGCACGGCATCCTGCCATTGCCCTCCAAACCCCGGATACATTTACTTACGAATGTGAATGTGGTAGGAGACATTCAGTTACTTTATTAATTTTAATTCCTTTTTTCTGTTTGTATCTACAAGTGACGCATTCGCTGAATAAAACCAATCATCAACTTTGAAATTATACCGAAAAGTTACGCAACAGTGTGTCATTCCAATTAACCCATCGTAACTCAAATGACAAACTGTCTATGGCAGGGGTCACAATAACAAATAATGACGAGATGATCCATGACCAATGGGTTCATCCAATGACACGCCAATCGGCTGATAAATGAACCTGTGTCGTCATCAGAATCAGGCGGACGATTTCGCCAAGGACGGCGAGTTAGTCGGCAGGCAGGTCCTTCAGTCGGTCAGCCGGCCGGTCACTCAGTCGGTCACTCAGTCGGTCACTCAGTCGGTCACTCAGTCGGTCACTCAAGTCGGTCACTCAGTCACTCTCAGTGACAAAAAGATACACCGTCAGTAATGACCTCCACCGTTAAAAGGGTCAATTGGTCAATTTACTCTTAGTGCCATTATAGCTCGGCGTGTTACTCAATCTGCCAATCACAGGAGATTGCTGCTGCGTACGTGTTGGCTAGCCCTGGAACCCTCTTTTGTCTCTGCCGCCACACATAATGACTGAAGTGGTACTGTATCCACTCCATCCCCCGCCAAGGCCAAGGGTAAAATCGGCATTCGCCCTTCTAAGGAGACCCAGAGCTGGACTGAGATCAGCTTGACTTTGTGACTAATTCAATCGACATTGTTTTAATTACCAAGCAACCCTCTCATCTAGCATTCACTATAACACCAAGCAATAATATTCCGTTAAAAATTTCCAGTGACACGTCCCTTCACCCATACTGATAGCAAAAAAAAACTCGTATTTTGACCAGAACAGGAGGCTGGTAAACCGGTGACCGTTATCACCGTGTCACCGCACACCGAATGGCAAGTCCTGCACACAATGTGTGCACTGGTGCACTGCACAGTGCACTGTGTGTGCACTGGGGGTGAAAGTGACCGCTCATGGCTTGCAGGCTCGTGTTTGGACTTCTGGTGTTACTCTTTTTAGCTGCAAGGGAAAACGACAGCCCAAAAAACTACCTGAGAGTCAAAAGACTATTATGTCAAGCTAAATCCGAAATATGAGCAATATATGACAAATTTTAGTAGCAAGCGCGGTGACACGCAAACCTGGATCATGATGTCAGCATAAGTTTATTTGGCTTGAGCCTGAGATATGGTCAATGTAAAGTAAAAGCATGACGGGGGCAGGAGCTATAGAATATGACTATATCTTGCACAGAAGCGCACGGAGGCGCGCAGTCCACCCTCAGAAGAGCTGTTCCATCAACTCTGTGAGAAACCTCCCAGATCTCAGTCATCACCCATCGTTCCGCAGATATGCTCACCCCGCTCTCGGAGCGTCTCCACGCCAGTGGCTCGCGGAGGAGGTGGTCGTCCCACTCTGTGCGACTGAGATGTCCCCGATGCCGCGGCACGGTGGCAGACAAGTAAAAGTCGCCGTAAACTGTCGCCACTAAACGCTCACCAATTTGCATCCCGCCATAAATCGAGCCGGCGGTCGTGCCGAGCTCGAAGCCGAAGTGTTTCTGAGACAGTGTGCTGGGCTGGCGAGGCTAGTTACACAGAAGGCGGGGCGCGGATCGGTTACAAACGCTGCTCGGATGTTTGAGCCACTTGGTCAAGGTCACTTTACGAGCCGATCTCGACTGATGCCCGGCTAATGGGTAATGGCCCACAGGGCGGATTGATAATGGTCGCCGGCCACTATCCGACGTCAGTCGACCATGACATCACTGATGTTATCCATGACATCAGTGATGTTATCCGCGCCGTGCGCCTAACTAGCCTGCCAGACAGACGCAGCGCGCAGTGGCGCGGCTCGATCAGCGCTAACTGGCTTCAACAGTAATCATCGGCAATGAGAGATCCGAATCGTTAGCCATGCTCAAACAGCCCCGGGGACTGACTGATGGTTAGCGGTCTGTGGTGGGTCAGACTTACGGACATACAGTAATGACATTGCTAGAAACCATCACAGACTATCAGAGACTATCAGACACTAACGCAGACTGTTACAACTCCTGACACTTCGAGTCTGTTACGCCCTGCAACAGACTCAAACTGATATCAAGACACCTCGGGCCGTTAAATATTTATGAGACAGCCCCGGACCACCGCGCTGGTCGTCATGTGGTTCTGTATTTCGATTGAAATGAGCTGTACGGACTCCCGGTGATGTGTAAACTATCGTTCAATCCGACGTCGGCAGCGCGCAGCGCGGCTGACGGCTGCGATGAGGTCGTGTATTGACTGACGGGGACAGATCACCAGAGCGCCAAGGTCTGGAGGGCGCGTCACTGCACCAGCGCGAAGTGAGGTTGTTAGTTGATCCACTGTGCAGCGTGTGGACCGTCTGATAGCTGTCCAAATGTGCGTCGGTTACTCATTGATCCACGCCTCGAGGCACTAGCCAGGCAAACTAGAAACACTCCACCCGGCGGGCAGCAAGCGAGCACGGCGACTTGAAAACACAGCTCTTTCAACAGTTTCTCAGAAGTTGGCCAAACTGAACTAGCGCGCCGAAATACCGTAACTCCGCAACAATTTGGCTCGGTAAAGAGCAGCAGCGGCAAACCTACACGGGCTCCAAGCGACCGACTCTGCTTGCCCGTTCAGGAAGCGTTCGGGCAGCGGCGAGGAAGCTCTGTGAGGCAGCGGTGACCACAGGCCGGCCGGCGCGGCGGTAACCAGGGTCGGGCACTGCTGGCGGCTCTCCGACACTCCCCCAGGCTCCGGAGAGCCTCCGCGGCGGCCGGTGCCGAACGGTGCGTGAGAGCGACCACGCCGCAACTGCCGCCGGCCTGGGAACCGCGCCGCACTTCGCCGCCGTCGTCATTGCCATTCTGGTGCGGCGGTACCGCGCGGCGGCAAATACGACGCATCAGGTCGAGCGCCGAACGCCACGCCGGGCTGTGTCGCTGGCGTGGATAGCCTATCGCGACACAGGTGAGACACGTGATACGCTCACTTCCGGCAGAGTGACGAGAACGATGACAGCTGTCATCGCGGTGTCATTTAAAATGACGTCACGCCGTGCCAGCACGACCGTATCAGCTGATGTGGAAGTGTCAGAGATCCTCGTGGTCGGAGCAACCATGAGTACCCCGAAATAAGGGGTAAAAGTATGCCTGACATGTCCTGCGCTGCGCGGGACGGTTAGCTTTATCATAAGTCATAAATCAGTTTACTCATGATGCTGCCGATAAAAGACTGGTTCTCATTCTGGACGACAGAATCTGTCGATCTTAGCGAGCATGGAACTGGGTAAATCTGGGCTGGAGACATTCCTGTGGTCTGAAATTCGTTAACATATAAAGTGGGGCGCGTTTATAAAGGCGATTTATGCTATCAATACGGTAAGACTTGAGACAGACATTGTAATTCCAGACAGGCGACATCGTTGCAGCTAAAGTAAAACACAAGAGAGCTCACACATAACACAAATTGAGAGCTATTGATGCAACACCTCACATGTGAGATCCTTGTTCATGCCTTCATTTTTGTTGAAGCCTTCGAGAAGTTCACATCATCAATCTCGTTTGTGGAAAGTTCAGCGACATGTAGTTTTGCTTGTAAATTTCGAACAAACTTTGCTTTACTCCAAAACTTGACGTTAATGCCTGCTGAGCGACAACATAAATTGAATGCAGAGAATCCTTCATTTTATCCAATTTTAGCGCCAAACAGAGAACAAAGGCTTGAAATGAAATCGAATTAATCCCTGAAAGGCGCAAACTTACGGTTCGCCAGAGTCCTCCAAAGTTCATGGCAATAAAGCACCTATGGGACACGGTGAGGCACTTTGTGTTCGGACGATACGTCGGGGATCTCCCCTCATCAACTGGATAGTTCGGCTATTGAATAGTCCGGAACTCACAAGGGAATAAAATATCGTACCGCGCACCGAGCGATCGTTGAAATACGGATGTTCCAGTACGTATAATATCAACCGTGCGATGCTTCGCACTTTCTTGCACATCGAACTTTCTCTCTTTTCAAGGAAGAAAGTGGATTACTGAAACAAACTGTGCAACTGCCACTCATCCAATACTCTGAACTTTTGGTTTTAGTGAAAAGTTTGTATTACTTCCGTCTTAGGAAAAGCTAGAATTAACAACCGCGTGCATGACCGTAGCAAGGCCAAACAAAGTCATACTCCAGTCATGCCCGTCACTGCGTCCCAATGAACAGCCCGCAGTGAAAAATGCACCTCCATTTCAGGACCCCCTCCCGGTCTTATTGGTTACGCAGACACGCACAGCCAATGCCAATCGCATGAATGAACAATAGGTGATTGATGGCGGCCTGAGGCACGCTCCAGTAACGGCGGCCGTCAGTCCAGGCCGGCCGGCCGGCTGGAGGGAGAACAGGTTCCAGTGCGACGAGCGGGGACTCGCGGCCAAGGTCACCACCGGGGTCACTGCATGGCCGGATGGAAACGAATAGCTCTCTGGAATGTAGGGCTGCGTGCCGTTGTTTACGGAAAAACAGCGAGATGAGAAAAAATAATGCAAGATACTTGCGTCACTCCATCCCAGCAAGGCTAACAATTTGGCAAATGCCAAATTGTTGGTAAGCATGGGCTTATTTCAATATTTTGAGTCGAGTAGCGGCGCTCTTTCATAGCAACACCGATCTTCAAAGAAGGCGAGCTTCTCATCTAGACAGCCGGAATTCGTAGCGTCCTTCCGTCGTCACGGCGCGTGACGCGTGACAGCGGCACGACATTGTACGCGATGTGACGCACCGTCACGACGTACCCACGGCCGTGACATGTGGGTTTCGCCGCCGAGGTAAGATAAAGTTTTTTTTTAAGAACATTTAGGACATTGTATGACAAGTGATTTTGAGTTCAAACTGGCCAATGATGTGGGATATTTTCCTATTTGTTGAGTAATCATATGAGACTTTCTAACTTCTGTCTCGCTTCATTCTATTCGTCGGATTAACAATCGGTATAGAAAACGCGCAGTGTTGGACGAGCTAGCGATGCGTTACGTTGTTTTCGTCACCCTAACCGACGACAGGTGCAACGCATTCCCTAAGTGCATTTTAATAGCCACCGGAGCGCCGGTGGGGGCGCGTGGTTGCGGCCGGTGCGGCGACGCGCGCACGAGCGTCGAGCTGTGATGTCTCGGATCATTTCCCGTGCTGTTCGGTGCAGCCTGTCCCGCCGCGCGGCGGTCCATTCGCTCCTCTCTGCTGCGCCCGCTAATCGGAGCCGATCAAAAACACCGTCACGACCGAGCGCGTCACGGAACCACGCAGTGCCGGTCCGATCAGCGAGTCGACTCAACTCACGGCGAGCAGATCCAGCTCACGGCACACCGACACAATTCAAGGTGCGCAGAGACAACTCAATAGCGCACCAAACCGACTCATGACACTCTGAGATAACTCATGGCACCACAACCCAGCTCACGAGCTCACAGCTGGCCCCGAAAGACACAGTCGGATCCAGGTCACCCCGAGACGAGACCAGCCTCCACAAGGAGTGGCTTCATTCATTCCGCGAACACCCAGCCCGCCCGCGGCGGACGGCGGTTGAAAACAGCGGCAGCGACCGGTCGCAGGTGCACAGAACGGTTCCGAGACCGTTCCTGCGCGCCGCCCCGTCGCAAGGAGGCAGTTCTGGCGCGGCTGACGGGCGGAGGCAGTTCTGGCGAGGCTGACGGCGGGAGGCAGTTATGGTCCGGCAGCCGGCTAGCTCGTGGCGTGCCGTCCAACGCCGAGCTGTCTACCGCCTCATTCAATAAGGCCAGGCAGCGCTGCTTTTGGCTCCTCCATGGACTTCTGGCCGCCCCTGCGCCGCGCGGCTGATTAATTTGATCAGATATGCGCTGTTTTATGAGTGAAAATTGGCGCATAAAGCCGCCGTCGGGCGGTCCGGACCACGGCGGCTGATTAGTGGACAGCGGGCGGTGACGGGGACGACGGCAGACGTGTGACGCCTGATTACCACTGAACCTCCCGTCTGGGGGACGGTTTTTCAGTTCCATTGTTCCCCAGTTCGCTGGTCCTCCCGGCCAGCTCTGGTCGGGAAGGGCAGTTCCCGCCGGCACCACCGCCAGCCGTGACCGGCCTCGGTAAAGAGCCGACAACGCTGGCGTCGTGTGAACCGCCCCTAACCGCTGAGAACGGGCGGTCACCAGCCGAACATCGTCCGGGCAGGGAGGGGAGCCGCGACAGTGGCTACCTCGTCGGTCACATGGTCACTCGGGTCAGCGGGGTCAAGTGCAAGTCAGCGAGGCAGCCGGTACAACGCCCCTGCTGTCACGTAGCGCTTTTACTACCCAGCTGGGGCACTTTTTGCTATTAACGCCGAGCAATTAAGCTCCAGGATGGAGCGTTTTTAGCAATTAGACCGTGTATGCAGGGTAAAGGTCGAGTATTAGCACGATGTGCATTCTCATATTAACAGATAAATTAAGAGGACCTAAAAGTTGTGAACGAGTAATTTATCGACCGTAACAGCAGCACGCTAATAAAATGTTAGTTTACGTGACATTGGAACTAGCTACAGCGTCAATAACATCACGAGAAATGCACCCGGGCCCTACTTTCGTAATACAGTGACAGGATGAACACAAATCAGAGCCGATAAGACCCCACTCAGGAGTCCAAAAGGAGTGGCGCCATGACGGAAAGAAGTTACAATAACCATTCGGAGCAATGTCCTATTAAATAACAATAAAAATCCACCGGCTCCTCGGGCCCCGTATCGCACACCGCTCGCCGTGCGCCATCCTGCATGTTTACCGGCCATTCGCCTTGACTTGCAGATTTGGCGTGATGCGGCCCGCTCGGCACCGGACGGTTGCTCTGATTGCCCACTCGGGGCGGCCGAAATGCGCCCGTTTGTAGTCGCGGCGTGTCTGCAGTGGGGAGCGGTCCGACGGACCGGTGCGGCCGGACGGTCCGCAGTGCGGGGGCCACGCCCGAGCCGCCCCCGCCGCGCCGCTGCCGCCGTTCTGCTGCCGCAGCCTCTATCGTCGCTTTGATCGGTCAGCGACCATTAACCGGCGCACGGAAGGTGTGACAGGCCCGTGGCCGGCGGTGCCGCGGACACCACGCCCATCCGGCGGACCTACCACGGGCCGTCGCCGACTCGACGGTCAAATGGTGCATCAAAGACAGAGAGTGGGGCAGTGGGTGCAGCTTCAGTGGAACGCCAAGATCGGGAGTTGATCAGAGGCTGCTGGGTATATGGTAGGTCATAGAGATATGTGCTTAGAATTGCTTAGAATTGTGGATAGAAAAAAAACTACACCTGCAATAATGTCCCACTGTCCCAGGGACCCCAGTCCTTTTCCGGAGTTGTGTGGGGAAATTTGCCCCATTCAGTATGCTCTACTCACAAACGTTGTCCTTTCACTAAACCCTAATCCCCATCGCTCTCTGCGTGAGAGTACCGGCGTCCACTCCCTCCCGTTCAGATTTGGTCTCGCTGCTGCGGATCGTGACGGCGATAAGCCGTGAGACCACCGTGTGAACATCGGGATAGGTGTGACAGCCGACCGACTGTCCCGTGTCCGAGCGAACATACATGTGTGACCGGGCAGGTGTGACCGCTCCTCCCCCTCCCGGTGCGGTCCTGACAAGTCTCACTGTGTCGCTGAGTACGACCTAAGATGGTGCGAATGGCTCTTTCCCGAGCCGATCAATGGTTCATTGGAGAGAGAGGAATGGTGTAATACCGACCGAGGAGAATGTAAATGTGCTGTCGGGGTCACGAATTGGTGAAAACTTATTGCAATGAGCTAACCGCTTCGTTAATCAGGTAGACGTAAGAATCTAATGTAGAGAGACAGTAAAATCATAGGTCGTTTCGACTTTTGAATAATATAAGCCACAAGCTGCCTGAGAAATTATGACAGTTCGAAAGCTTTCAAAAGAGCTTGTAATCTATGAGACAATAGTTCAAGCAGCTGGCCAATAATTGAGGTGCTGGTCGGCATGCCAAGTCCATTGTTGCGCGAGCAGAGGTGTTGGTTATTGAGGGTCGGACCGGCGTCTGTGATGGTCCCACCAGCCACTCTGGCGCACCCCGCCTCCGCCATTCATCAGAGCTTCAATGAGCTCCGCCGCCGCGACGAGCCTTGACTGCACGTGCAGCCACGCGGTCTCCCAACCCACCGCGTCATCCCCGCAGTCCTCTTCAACGACCTGACCTCAGCAGGGATCACTCAGGGGCCTCAGAACCCAGACTGGGACCTACGAACCCCTCGGACCACCAGCCGGACCAGTTCAGTGCAGCGCGCGGCGGGCGGGACATCGTTCCTCGGCTGGGGTTAATTTGGAGGAATGGCCCGGCGCACAGCGTGGCGAATGCCGGGTACGATTGGTTGACCCGTGACGAAGAAGGATCAGAGGTCGGGTCGGGGTCAGAGGGGTGCCGTCCGACGAACTGTATCACACAGAGCCGCCAGACGGGGTCAGAGAGAAGAGGAATGACTGGGGCACAAAGGTGAATGGGGAGAGACACGGATACAATGAGAGAAAGGGTGAGACGGTAAAGAGATCTAGGTGCATGGGAAGGCGAAACAGGAAGAGAAAGACAGAATGACTGAGACGAATATGAGAAAAAAATAGACTGGAGCAGCCATCAATTGTGTTTATAAATGAGCGCATGGCATGCATGAGAAGGACGAATGGTTGCTTTGGAGAGGGACCAGAAATCATGACAGCAAAGTAATGAATAAATAATTGGGATTTATTGTAATGCAATCCGAGACAATTTAGAGTGGATGAATGGGATATGAATAAGACATCACACAGAACAAACGACGTGAAGAGAGAAAAACCGTGACAGGTCAACAGATCAAAATTCTACCGGCATGCTCATACCACAATCACTGCACCCATCAAAATTCAGGCGGTGAGAATTCAGAGATACTTATCAAAAGACACCAATTGTGCAACATCACCTATGTATGAGCCGCAGCCGATATGCAGATAACTCTAGGGGCGCCCATAATGGCCGAAACCCGCTGGGGCGGACAGGAAAAACGGGCGCTGATTGGCGGTGACCTGACCCCGGCGCGGCCTCTGTTGTCCCACAGGCGGACAGTGTGGGCCCGACTCTCCACGCTGGTTGGTATGCAATATGCATGGGAGTCCGGTGGGCCGGGAGTGCGGTGTATGCGGCACGCGCGGCAGCCCGGCGCGCCGCGCAATCAGCACCCTAATAATGCCATTATGAAACCGGAGAGCAAGGTGCGCCGGTGTTGGACGGACTCGGTGGGTGAAGGTGGAGGTGGGAGTGGGTGGGTGTGAGCCACAGAGCCCTCAGCAGTGAGGTGTGAAGAGGTGAAAGAAGAGAGATGAAGGAATGTCGAGAGAGAGAGAGAGAGAGAGAGAGAGAGAGACTCTCTCTCTCTCTCTCTCTCTCTCTCTCTCTCTCTCTCTCTCTCTCTCTCTCTCTCTCTCTCTGAGAGAGAGAGAGACGTCAAAGCAGAGCAGTCTATGATGCCGCCTACAGTGGACATCCCCATCAGCGCGGCTCCTTCCTTCTCCAGCCTCAGTCGGCTCAGTGCGGAGTTCTGCGACCGTCAGTTAGCAAACTCATTAGGCAGGGACGGTCAGCGGCCCGCAGTTTGGCTGGCAATGAACCCTTTATGGCACTGGAGGCCACCATGCGGGCTGCCAGACAGGTTACCAGATCGGGTGCCAGACGGGTTACCAGGTGGCCTTGCATGCATTGATCTGACAGCCACCTCTGGGCCCGCGACCTGTGTCGTGACAGTCCGCCAAGAAAAAGCCAAGATAGGGCTGTCAACGATAGTCACGAGCCAGAGTGATATTAACGTTCGCGGTTGCCCATCAACACCCACGACACGTCATAGGAGAGATCTGAAAGGTGGCTTTGGCTGAGAGCACACGTGTGCTGAAAAATCAGACTCGTTCGCTGTCGTCGCTGGAGCGTTTGGCGCTGGTTGCGAGAATCTCTGAAACAAATACTGTTGATCCAGAGGCACGCTTGAAAACTGATCCGGCCGGTACTTTTAGCTCGATAGTCTCTTGCACGCCCGTTGGATGCCAGCCTCTGAACATCCGCTCCAACTTCCAAAGTCCAAACCTTGCAGCGAGCTGGATCGAGCAAGTCTCGGCACCTGGGATCGTGAAATCAATAATAGCGTCGATCTAATTTTACACAGAACGTTCCGACATTGGCCCGGCGGAGCATTCCGAGTAAAATTAACGGCGTTATCATCGACATCTACGACGCAGCCCGCAACTAACATTCCCAACACTGAGACCACGGGCCGTGCTAACACAGTCGGCGACACTTTCGCCGCCTGGTGGTGACCTAACGAAGCTCCGTTTTCGACCCCCCGTGGCTGTTGTACCGCCTGGGGAGCATGGTTTTCTCACCGGAGGGTCGGACTCGGGACCAGGACCGTACCGTCTCTAATTGAGAATTACCTGGGTCCGATTGTGCTCGTGCTCTAAGTGCGTCCATTCGTCAGAGGCGGCGCCGGCTGGGCCCCAGTACCGCTCGGTCCCGGTCACGCCGCCTTTGCCCGCGTGGGGTGAGCTCGTTCTTCACCTGAGGGTGGCTGGCCTGCGCCGGTGGGCGCCGCACGACACAAGACAGAACGTGGAGAGCAGATGGCCCCGCGGAGATCCCGAGCTGAGTTGCGCGGTACTTGGCTCGGCGTTGGAAAAACCGCTTGTCCGGCCAGCGAAACATGTTCATACTAAGCGTTCCTGTTCAGGCGGACCGTGTTTCAGCAGAGCTAAGTCTCGCAAGCCGGTCGGTCCAGTTGTGCAGCTCAGAGCTCATGGCTGCAGGGGTGTGTCGAGGTCCGACGAGCCGACCGGACGTGCACGCAACAGGCGGCGAGCAGTTCATTTGTCATGAGCTGAGCTTGTCGTAACATCGCGACCGGCGCCGCTGGGCGACATCACTGCGGTGCGGCCGTCACGCGTGGCTCGTTACACCGCGCTCCTGTGTGTCTGCCTGCGCGGCGTTTGTCGCAGTGCGTCGCGGTTGACACGGAGCAGCGCAGTTGTGACAGCGATGACCGTCATGACATGGAACTTTTCACGGCCGTCGCCCGGCCAGTGTCGTGATCCAGGGACCTGTAGCACGCGACATGGCGCGGCCTTGTGGACGGACGAGGGGCGCTCCCACTTCCCATGGCCCGGGATTCTCTCCGCGAGGCGAAGAGAGGTGTTCCGTCATCTTCAGGCGCAGTTCTCGGGCAGCAGGCAGCTAAGTAATGTGCCACACTCCCGGGCCATATGGTGGGTAAGTGAGCGGAACGACGGATATGCCTCCACGATGTGCCAAGCGTTGGCACAGCAGTGCTAATGGAAACAGTCAATAACCAAGGGAATATTTCTGCAGGTGCACTCTAAACACCTTCTTGAGTTATTGGTCGAACAATGCCTCATAATGCTGATGGCCCACAGCTATTCATTCAATTCTTCCCACATGAACTACTGCTACAAATGACTAGTCAAAACTTGACACTCATATCAATCACGACCATCGCCGCGAAAACGTATCCGCAATCCGCAGCGCATGAGAACGAACTCAGTACAAAGTTCGGCCATAAATACGATGAAGCGCCTATAGATCACACCCGGTAGATTACAGCTAAGAGCTCGTCAGCTCGACACCGGCTCCTGAGCTGCGCTGCCGGTTGGCAACTCCCATGTGGCTGGCGCGCTGAGCTGCACAGTGGGCTCGCTGAGGTGCGCAGAGGGCTCGCTGAGTTGTGGAGCCCCGACATGCAGTAGGCCCGTACGTCAGACGGTCGCCACCCCCAGGCGAAGGGAGATTTACAGCGGCTGGGTACTCCGGCAGCGAGCAGTGAGCCGCCAATGTCTATGCACGGTCACACTCGCACGTGTGCACGGGCGATAGAGGAGGGACGGAGGGGAGGGGTACAGCCGCGGGTTCTTCCGGTGAGCGAGTGCGGTAACCGAACCCACGCGCCAACGCAGGTCAGGTAGGACATCGATCTACAGATCAGAGGCAAGGGAACTGGAGCCTGTTCTAGGGAATGAAGCGTGAAACTGAGCTCGATGTCAACGCCATCGGACACAATCAGACAGCGCCGATAGCATCGGACATCATCGGACATACCTGTCGTCGGCCGGTCTCGCTGCCGCGGTGGAAACGTGAGGTCGGAAGGAATCCAGTGTGCTGTATCGAGGGCCTGAATCAGGCCATACCGCTCACACAGTCACAGTTCTGCGCAGCGTTTAATGTCACCAAAACAGCCGTGCAGCCGCTGTCAGAGTACGAGTTCACTAATCACTATGTCAGCGTTCGCTGTTCCCTGAAACGTCCGTTGACTGTCGTTCAGTAGAACACACAGCGATCGCAGCTCACCAGCGGTACTCAGTTCCACTCCAAGCCACTCAGCCTCAACCGATCCCAGTTCAAACACTAAGCTCAACACTCCAAACTCTACACCGTCCACTACTAAACAAGTTCACGAGAATCGTCTATAAGTTCTTCCGATTCCAACCACCGAATATCCGTCCGCTTCGATTGCCTCAGCAGTGCTCACTGAGCCAGTCAGCACAACACCCGAGTTCGTCTCAACCAAGCCACAGTCACTGTTCGCAACCCAGACAGCGCCACACGCCGGTCTGTACAGCTCCGCGCGGCGACGACCACCTCCCTCGCCGAACGCACGCGCCCGACTGCCAGTGCCGCCGCCCGTCCACCGCTCGCCGCCCGCCGTCCGCCGTCCGCCGCGCGGCAACGGGCAGCCAGAGGCGCTGCGGCGAGCCGGCGACGGAACGGGGCGACGGAACGGCGGACGGCGGTGGGTACTGGGTAGTGGGTACTGGGCATGTCATTGATACAAGCAGCACGGAGGCAGGCGCTGGAGGGAAAAGACGTGGGGTTGGTGGTGGAAGAAGGAGAGGAGGGTGGAGAGACGCCACCCCCAGACGAGCTGAGCCACTCCTGTCAGACCGGACAATGCGGTGGTGAGGAGAGGTAACGGGCCATGCATGCCGATCAGAGGTCTGCGAGGGGAGGTCGGATGCTCTTTTCGGGGCTCTGTCGCGTTGACTGACGACCACAATCACCACAGCTGCCTCTCCAATGAACGGGTTCACCGTCATCGCAGAAACACTGTTCAGCGTTCACCAACTACCGAGCTGCCACCAGCTCAATCACTGATCACCATAGGGCATAGAACACCAAACATCCTGCAGTCACAACCATCACCAACTCACTGCCACCATCGGTCAAGTCAGAAGGATTGATAGGATCCACTTAGCTTTGAAGCTCGCACAGGATCCTCGGTGGCATGACAGCCCGCTCAAGAGTTTCTAAATGAGCGATGGTGCGGGGAGGTTTGGGGGACTATGAAGTCAAACTAGGGTCATCCAGATATTGATGCAGCCCTGACCTGGACTGTCCAACTGGGAAACACATCCGGATCGGTCAGGTGAAGCTACAAATCAGGATCATCCGGCTTGGTCCCGTTACGATATTAATACCTACGAGGGTGGAGCGTCTCGGTGAGCACCATGTCCTCGGTGTGTTCTTGCTGTCAAAAGAGTTCGCCACCGCCCGAGAGCCGACACAAAGTTGTCACCGCCCATGGCCTCACGGATATGGAACAGCGGCGCTCCGCCCTGGCTTCGTCGAACTGAGACGCGCGCGCCGAGGTCCGGCGTTTCGTGGAGACAGCAGGTGACCAGTCTGACTCTGAACTCTGAAGGATCTCAGAACAGTCGTGAGATCCGTCCCGCGCCGGCCGAGGATGACATTCCAGCCTGAGTGGCCCCGACACCGAGCAGGCGGTATACGTAATGGATCGACAACTGTATCGGCAGGCAGCGCAGGATGGAGGGAAACTGATACACGACAAACACTGGAGCGATACAGCGTTCTACACTCTGTGACGGCGTCTCGGGAGATGGAACTCGGCACGAAATTGGCCGCGTCGCTTCCTGAAACGTGTCTGGATGGAGATGAATGGAATGTCTGGGCGTCGGCGTGACTTCTAAATCAGACGCTGTGTTGAAGATTACTCAGCAACGCTTGCCGCTTTTATTCTGCCTGTAATGAACACAGCAGACAACGTTCAACCCATTCGGTCCTCCTGCCTCGCCATAAACGTACAATACAATAATGCATATCATCAGTTGCTCAACATGAAATGCTAACAAGCTTTAGTCACGGTGCTATTGTGTTTAGGTATGCGTTCGAAGGTAGCAGGCTCATTTATCAAAACCCAACGTTGCGCTTACAAAAAGCGACCGCGGTTTAGTCCTTGCAAATGACAACGGACACTTCTGGGAAGGCACAGCGGTGCTCAAAACTTGGCATACCGTTCGTTTGAGTTGATATTCATACAGACTGACGATACTGCCGATTACAGTTCTCTGTCGGGCCGCCGCCGCCGCCACGACCATCTCAGCACATTCATCCTGGCTGTCAACTGGCCTGGCGCTCCGCCGATCTGTCTCCGGCTGCCACGACGACCACCGCGGTAGCCGTCGATGACGCCGATGACGCTCAATGACGCCCTGTGGAAGCCGATGACGGCTGACGGTCGTCCCATGCCGGCGGCTGACAGCAGGACTGCCGTCATCGACCGCCGTGCTGCTGACGTCTAAGGTCGACTGGCTGTGCCCTCGACTGGTGACCGACCGCGGAAAGGATGGAAAGAGGGAGAAGTGGGTGGTAAATAAAAAAATGGGTTGCCAATTTCAAAAATGTGTAGCTTTCTAGGATAAGATACTCCGCCTATATCAAGCTTGTAAGAATAAGCTATCTCAAGCTTCAACAAAGACGGCACCAATATGTGTTTTGACATTCGATATTTGGCATTAACCATTTGACATTTGACGTGCGGGATCGGGCAAAAATGGCCGTCGATATTTTTCAGTGAACCAAGCCAAGACCAAATGATGCCGCAACATGCAGGATATAGCGCAAAGTCTATAGCAGCAGCGGTCGCCACCATCAAGGTTACGTAAGGCAGAACTGTCACAATCTGCTGAATGTTGCGCTAACAACAGTGCAAAGGTTACTGGCGGCAATGTTTTCTGCTCTGCTTTGTTTCCGTTTCTGATGAAGTCGAACAAAGCGACCGCCCTTATTTTGCAAACTGAACGTCGATAAAACCTCTCAGAAAGCATCAAACGTCGGTGATAGCGTGTATGTAGCCGTGGATGGAGTTGGCGTTTGGTAGTATCCAGACTCCGATCGACATTATGTCAATGTAAACATCCCGTCTTCTTCCACTTCCCGCCCTGTGTTCCCGCGGAAAGATTCATTGTTCTTCGAATGTAAATAATTATATATCCCAGATATAGCACAGACTGTTTAGAAAAAAAGTTATGAATATGACTAGGCATAATTGATCCATTATACGACTGTTTGATGTATTCGTGTTACGGCAAAACACGGCATATTAGATGTCGGTATACACATCCACCGAGTGAAAAATGACCTCCGATTCCGGGTATACCCAGCGACCCCAGCGTATTTGAGCAGATGTTTGTGTTACAAAGTGGAAATAAAGGTTTGCAATAAATACTTATCTGAAATTGAACACTAGCTTGCTGTACTGCAACATCAAACGAAATGGAAACAAAATCCCTAAGGCAAGCAGAAACTGCATTGGGTGACGGGTGTCATGCACAAACGATAGTTTTGAGAATCAATGTTCTTTCACCATGGCTCTTTTACTAGTGCCGCAAGTGTAACCAGCAATGCAACAAACAATATCTGGTCATCCAGTCCCCATTGCGCACAGTACGAGTAAACATGCGTGTGCATAGAACATTTCCTTGTCATTTGTATCCACCAATCCTCAATGACGTTTACTCAGAGTGCGTGTGACCCCAAGCGACCAAAGCTCGTCTGCTTGCAGACGGGGCGTCACGTCACTTTAGAGACGACACCACCCTGTGGCTGACCCGCGACCTCCCTCCTCTGACGCGACCCCCCCCCCCCCCCCGGCCCGGGTCGACCTTCCCGGCAGGCCCGGCGCCCGTATTGCGCCACGATCGTCGACTGTTTACTCAGACGCGCCGTGTCCGTCTGACGAACAGCGTAAACTGGGGAGGCGGTTTACGCGTCGGTTGGGTTTGGATCCACGCTGGTTTGAAGGGTATCGCCACGAAGGGTTCACTGACTGCGCTTGCTGGCTGGGGGAATGGCATGACTCGTAGGGTTGGTGACCAAATAGTGGCCGATAGAGTCCTTCCTTTCATAAACAACTGAGGAAGTGGTAGGTACTCGTCAGTGTGACCCTACACTCAACTGAAATAAAACGCATCAACCAGCGGTCACTGGCCATTTACTCTGGACTATGCACCTTAAACATGCAGTGCAGAGCCTAGAACGCATCTCAGCGTACTGGTGTTTTCCGTGCAATTTCGCGAACAAAGTCTGACATCGCTCTCAAAGGGCAGCAATGTCTGAATGTTCGCAGCTGTCGTTATTCGACAATCATGCATCCTAACAAGAAGCAAATACAGCCAACAAAAGAAACCGTACAAGCACTTGATGCCACTTGCAAGATGATGAGTACTGGATAATGGATGATGTTGACTCTTGCAGCAAATTCAGGCTCAGGAAGCAGAAAGTTGGTGCCTTCAAGAATTGATCCCCACGAAACACTTTCATCCCCTCATCATCTGCAACCTGTTCGAGGGTAACGTTTTCATCAAACTCACTTCTATGAAATACTAAATTAGCAGACATAAAAACGTGCCAACACGTGTGACCACTTTCTAATAAAGCCATGAACACCGGGTTGGAGCACATGTAAAAATATTCAGATATTCCTCTGGCGGCGGCGGGGACGTGACGCCGGCCGTCACCCGTGCCCCCGATGACGGATGACGCCGCGCCGGCCGGTATCGCGTCATCGCCGCCTTCCGACGCGATCAGCCCCGTCTCCGGGCGGCCGGTCTCTGACTCAGCCGCTGCTCGAGCTGTCTCAGCTATCGACAGCCATCATCGGGCAGCTGCCGCCGCCACTGTCGGTCGTCATGTGTTGTGACCGGCCCAGGGGGCGGTCTGACCACTGAGCCGCTGCAGTCTGACCAGTCTCGGACGGGAGCGGCGGCTGCCACATTTGGCTGCGCGCGGGCACGTCGCACTGCGCGAGGCCGCCCGTCAGCGGACACGACCGTAATTGGTAACAACGATGCCGGTCGGTCGGCGATCGGTCGGTCGGTTCACCGGACTCACCGGCTGGCGGGCTAGCTGACGGATTGACGGATGGACAAGCAGACAGGCTGACATGAAGGCAGGCGGACAAACGAGGACGGTCGGGCTGGTAAGCAAGCCGTTAGCTTCTTCTACATACAAAAAGGTACCCACTTCCAGCTTTGTTACAGCATAAGCAGGCTCCCAGTCATTGTCTTGATGTCACACTCAGCAAGACCACCGGAGCAGGTCGCGTGCCGGTCGCTCCACAATCTCAGTTCCTATTTCAGTCCACATGGCAGGGCTTCACCTCGCCATGTCCATGAGACAGAGCAGCCGTGCTCATTAGTAAAACTGCGAGCCAGGATCGGCCACCGGCGCGCCAGAGTTGGCCGCTCGAGCGCCAGACTTCGCAGCCGGTGCGGCGGATTTGGCCGGTGATCAACTGCCATCAGATGAGGAGGCTATTCATTGCAGGTCCGAAAGGCCAGCACGTCTATCTCGCTGGGAATCGTCCCGTTTTAGAAGTAATTAGCCACGCTAATTTGCTAGCAGATTTACTGCTGATGGACAAATCGATGGAGCTGCCTACCGGTGAAAATGCATTTAATTTCCCACAGATGGAGGCGATACGGCAGACAAGGCATGAGACTTATGGAAAAATGTCCATCGGCTTGGCATGGTGAGGATCATGCGCATGACATCACGTCGTGAGGATTGAGATCTCCTAACGTTGAGCAGCGAGGTCTTCGCCGTCGTTAAGCGCAGCTCTCCAGGTAGCCAGGTAGGGGAGGCTCTGTTTTATGGTGGCGTCTGTGTGACGGGAGGTGTGACAATGATCCATGTTGCCGTTAGAGCGGGCCCGCCACGCGTCTGTCGCGTGTCATATCAGGGCGCGTCTGTCAGTCATATCGACAGGCTGACGACTGTTGGGAGGTCTCTGAGGCAGCCAGGCAGCTCATGAAAATGAAGGTGATATGGGGAACGGCGACGGCGCTGGGCTTCATGACTTCGATGATGACCGCTCCATGCATGGGCAGAGAAAATGGTGATGCTGTCAACAAGGCCAGCGAACGGTACCAGCGAATCGGGCCGCAAATGTGGAAGAAACGTGACATACACATAGTCGTGTCTGCCAAAGCCATTACTCTCACCCATTCTAAGACGATATCTCCATATTAACGGTTGGATTCCCGGCACTAAGGATGGCGGGGCGCCATTCGGGCAATATTTCTCACTCTAGACACTGCCCAGAACTGCCCAAGAACAAAGCCGACCGAGCCTCGCCCGATAGGCCGTTAGCACGCTTGCAACGCAGCGGTTCCAACCACCAATTAGCACGTGGCTATATTTCCACTCGACACACTTCTCGGCCGCTCCTCCCATTCTCCATCCTTTCCAAGTTGCCGTCTCGGCAGCCAGCTTCTGACACCCCGTCCCCCACTCCCAGCCCCGCCCCTCTGCAGGATGGAGGAGGTGCGCTGGTCATACCGCGCTCGCCCTCAGTGAGCCATGATTGCCTCTGCAGTGCGCACACCATTCATCACACACGTCAGGCGGCGTGATCAGCGTAGAACAATGGACCTGCCGGACTGGGGTCGACCTGAGTCAATGAGTCAGTGCACAGTGCACACGCAGGAAAGTGCAGGAGTAACAGGCGCAATATAGAACGGCGTAAGAACGCACATCTTCAAAGCGTCCCAAGTTCAAGGTAAATCAGAAACATCTTACACACATGTGATACCTACTCTGCACTGTCTGTAGCGAAGGTTGTTACGTCCGTTACGTCCGTCTACTGGACACCGAGTCTTTCATGGCATGCATGTACGTATACGAGTATGTATAATTTCTCACGTGGCACGAACACCTTTGGAACTTCCTTTGGCACATCCGATATGGGCCACCGTGTACCGAGGCACCAGCATCAGTTCTCGGTAAGTCATGTGACGTTCACCGATGACCAGACTTCACCAAGCTATAGCGGTACGGAATTGAAGTAAAAAAAGATGTCTACCTTCGCTGAATAACGTAAAAGGCGCCTCTTCGTATGGGTCATCCATGGTATAGTATCGTAGTCGGGTTGCACCGAACAGAAACGAACAGAACTCGTATGAAGGGAGGATGCCCATTGTATAATGGGTGAAGGGAATTTCAGGCGTGCTGTGCAATGTGTGCATGTAAATATGGTGACAGGTAGACAAACTAATCACCTCCGGGGCGTCGTCGCATTCCCCTTCCGGCGAAAGGATCCGTCATGTTGTTCACGTTTTCCTTTTCATATGATTTAACATCTCTCCAGATCATGTAAACATTACACATTACACATCGAAAAAACAACGCAAAGCCCGCAAAACCGCCTTGATCCTCATTGTTCTTGCGCTCCGCATGCCCCCTAAGCCGCCCTGCACGTCGCAGCGGACGCCCCAGTAGTTTCCGATCTCCCGTCTGTGCTTCACCCTACAATGTCCCCGTTTTCCGTTAGCCTCATGTTTACACCCGGTATCGTACACTGAACCACATCACCCCGCGGGGAGCCCTCGATGTGTATCATTTCCCGGTGCCTTACCGCCCCCCGCACACCACCGGCGCGCGACTGAAAAACGACTCTCCGATCGGCCGCCACGGCTCATGTCTCAGACAGATACTGGCGCAAAAACGACGCTAATCGCGCCGGGAACGCCGCTGTCCCGCCGAGCGGCCGATGGGCACGGTGGTGAGTGCACCGGTCGAGCGCGAGGGCGAGGGCGAGTGGTACCGAGGGCGATACAGGTATCGGGTAAAGTATCGTTTCCTTCGATTAGCAAGCCACAGACAAGTCACTAAGTCAATGAAGAGTCGGACCGTTGCATGTCAATCGGGGCTTCGTGACTTGGTTGGCTAAAGGGAGCGTAACTTCTAAATACTGAGGATTATTACATAACGGCAGCGGGGGCCACGCTGAGGAGGAAAGGAGGGGAGGGAGGGTGGGTTGTAGGGGAGGGAAGGGAAGAGGGGGTAGGGGGGGCTCGTGGCGGTGTTTTTGATACAGCCCACTTCCTCTGGGAGCAGCACAGACATCAAAACAAACAGATCGGCCCAGTTTTGAACGTGCCGGTCTGGCGCTAAAAATAGGAACTTACCGCACTGGCTTCCATCAGTTATCTAGTTAATGGCATTAGTGTTCAATTATGTAATGTTCTATTCTTGGCCATCACTTAGTGCCAATTGGAAGTCATGTTTCCCCCTCGTCTAAATAGGCGTTACTGTAAAAATCGTCAATGCAAATCAATCCACTGGTTTGGACGCGGCTCGGTAGCCCAGGAAGGCCCTGCGCGCGGCATGCCACTGGCCGTTGTTTCTCTTCAGGTGTGGGTACCGCCCCCTCCCGCTACCTCCATCTCTCCCCGACCAACAGGAGTGCGGCACGCCGCACCGATGGCCATCTCAGACGAGAAACACGATCCGGCTGTGCAAACCACAGAGCCAGCCGCTGGGTGGGGCCAGTGTGCGGTGATTGATGATCGCTGATCAATTGAGCAGTTAGCAAACAGAACGGTCCGAGGAACGGAACGGAACGGAACGGGCGCCGAGGAACGGTAGTGGAACGGGCCGGGAGCGCAATGTTTTGGTGGATAAGCATCGACAAGGATTTAAACCGGGCTCGGGTGTAATGTGTGCTGTCACGGAAAAGTGAGGTAAATATTTTGTCATGGTTTTAGTCAACATGATGTTATCTGATGTTGATATGGGCGACACTCGAGCGAACATAGACATTATATTCAGCTTACGGTGGGGAAATTCTGTCAAACGTAAAAGGAACGAAAAATAAACTCATAGTGCTCAGTGTGCAAATGAAATCGTGCGTATTTATTTGAATATTTATGAAAGAAATATGCTGAGGCATGCTGACAAGAATGTAATGAGTGATTCCTAAGCCATAAGGTTGTAAGCATAAATCGGTTTCGGCATGTGTAATTACGTCTCAGTTATATCTGGATCATGTGTCCATAAATTCTGAATTTCATTAATGCATCTTATTCAGTCGAGCTAGCACCTGAGCAGCTGTCAGCTACCAAATTACTTTCGTAATGGTGAAATTAAGCCATATCCCGTCCTGAAATTAGGCGAGCGTTTTCTCGCGCGGTGGCCATACGTTAGTGGCAAGTCCCCCGCGGCGCAGACGCTGAGCCTCGCAGACTCCTCTGCTGATCCAGATCCTCCAGACCAGCGCAGAGCCGACATATACTCTCCCAACCATATCAGACCCTGCACAGACCACCCAAAGTATTCCCGATCCCTAAAGAATATAAAATCGGTAAGGGGCAACGTCTGAGTGGAAAGGCGAGAAAACAAGGGCTAATCGAGCCACACCTGCGCAAATGGTTCCGTGATTCGTGATTGCCGTGAATGTGATTAGTTAGCCGTGGCAATCCATGATTAGACACCCCGTGGCTTGGTTACCTGAGCTCTGAGGAAGTTAAAGACGTCTGACGTGCTTGATAAAGTTATTGAGAGGTTCACCAAAAGGAGTGATCTGAAGGACGATGGGGCTGCTGATGTTACCAAAAGAGGCAATACCAGTTCGATTCCGCGGAATCGCAAGTGGAAGTGGATCGCGGGCAAGTGGAATGCGACCAAAAGACACATTTTAACGACACGTGATGGTCATTAAAAAGTCCAAAACTGCTCCAGAAACCAAATCTAACACCAGATACGGTGAGAGATAGCGGCCACCGCAGAGGGCTGAGGCACTCATTACAGCTCTGGTCCAAGACAGATATGCCATGGGGTCCAAGGACAGGTGAGGAGAAGAGCATTTAAGACTAGCCAAGCACGGTCATCTTATTTGGTAAGTGAGGTGCGCGGCGACATCAGCGACATCCGTTATGTAAAGCTCAACCACCAAGATTGTAGAAAGAGCACATTTGTAACGCCACTGCAATCCTGCATTAGAACGGTGAACCATGGCCTATGCTCTACAGGACGATACGCGTGATGCAAGATCCATGACCCGTGACTGGAAATTCACGGCAAAGCTCCGTGACCCGTGATCCAGGATTGTGACTCCAAACACGTAATCTGCACTCATGATCCGTGACTTGTAACTTGTGATCCGTATCCCGTAAAACTTGCAGCTCTATGCCCGTAGACCCGTAGCCTCGTGGGCCGTGACTGATGAGAGTTGATCGTGACTCGATCCCTGCAGTGGTCGTGTCTACGCTTTCCAAACAATACCAACACCTCATCTAAATACAACAGAGGTCGGAAGGCTGACTGATCCCCGGACCACCCAGACTCATCCGGAACAGGTCTGGCTGCCTACATACCATTGGGTACTGACACTGCGGCGACAGTTCTAACCTATAGTCACATCACCGTTTTTTTTTTTTAATGGCCTTTGGAGGGCCCCAGACAGACAGTGGTCAATGGAACGGGTCCCGGATCGAATCATGAACACAAACTCAGAGACGCAAGGTCCGATCATGGGCGTCTGCATTGATCAGCAACCATGACCTGGTCGTTATCGTCAGGGGCGTAGGCAGGGGGGGGCCACTGGGCCATGGCCCCCCCCCCCTTGGGCGCCGAAGGCGCCCTTTGCGATTGGAGGGCGCCGAAGGCGCCCTCCAATCGCAAATGCAATTGTGATATAATCGAATCGAAAAACAATCGCGACTGGAGGGCGCCCTCCAATCGCGAATGTGTTTACAGGGAAAATACGGATGGAGGGCGCCCTCGGAGGACGCCCATTCCAAATACGCCCTCCAAATACGGTTGGAGGGCTCCCTCGGGCGCCCTCCAACCACATTTGTAGGCTGTAGCTCTCTAAGCGTAACGGTGGTCGCCTATGTAAGCCGCTGTCCTGTAAATAAGCGCCCTCTCACCCGAAGGCGCCCTCCTGTAGGTCGCCACCCTGCTACACATTGCCGCCCTTCTGCTGATCGGCGTCCTCATAATTATTGGCGCTCTTCTACCTATTGCGCCCTCATGTGAAATTTTGAAGGCCGCCTTTCTCCCTTTTGGCACCCTCTTGTTCAGTGCCGCCCTCCTACCTATTGGTTCCCTAGTCCTTCCTGTTGAATGCTAATCGGGGCCCTTCTCCTATTGGCGCCCTCGTGTTGATCGCCGCCCTCCTAACCACTGGCACCCTCCTGTTGATCACCGCCCTCCTATCTACTGGCACCTTCCTGTTGACCAGCGCCCTCCGCACAGACGCCGTCCTGTTCGTGTCATCCTCTTGAGCAAAGGCGCCCTCCTCACCATTGCCACCCCCATTTTAATCGTCACCCTTCCGCTCATTGGCGACTTGCAGTTGATGACCGCCCTCCCACCTATTGGCGACCTCTTGTTGATCGCCACCCTCCTATTGGTGCTCTCCTGTTCCTCGCCACCCTCTTACCTGGTGGCGCCCTCCTGTTGATTGTTGATCGGGGCCCTCCTACCTATTGGTGCCCTCCTGTTGATCGCTGCCCTTCTATCCATTGGCGCCCTCCTGCTGCTCGCCAACTTCCTACCTATCGGTGCCCTACTGTCGAAACTCGGGATGTTGATCGGGGCTCTTCTACCTATTAGCGCCCTCCTGTGGATCGCAGCCCTTCTACCTATTGGCAACATCCGTTGATCGCTGCCCTCCTATCATTTATTTACTCCTTTGGCATGTTCTTCAACTTAGTCGTTCTATTGCACATAGTTGATGTCTTGCCTGTGAAAACTGCCACAAATGAACGTGCATTCAGCACAATGAATGAAGTACCTATACCTACCAAAACTATCTACGCTCTACGATGCATAAAACACGTCGTTGGTCTTAACGGATTGATCCTACTTTACGTGCATCATGGCATCTATATGTATTACGATTAAGTATTGTCAACAGGTTCGGCCGCAACAGCAGGCATCTGAAGTTTCGGTGATTGAAACTGGGTGGGTACACTGTATGCACCTGTGAGAAGGCTATGAAGGCTGGTCTGAGGTAATTTGGATGATGTTTACGCATCTCGCGCTCCGGTATCAATCCGATACGGTGATCTGGTGCGTAGATATGCCACCGCCAATAAACTTTTATACATCGACACCCATGAGCCAAGCTTTCTATACAGTTTGTGTGGCAGCGGCCCGACCAAACCTTAGGTATTTTTTTATACCTTCAAATTTGGTAAAAGAGCGAGAGGAGCTTTGAACAGTGATCGTATAAAAGGCGTGCCTAAAAAGCGGAGGAAAAGGTTGTTTTCAAAAATTTCGCGCGCCTTCGGCGCAGCATTTCAAGACCACTTGACCTTTTGTGACCTGGAGTATAAAGAATACACACGATGCAAAATCAATGCAGCACGACCTATACGAGGTTACGCGAAAAAAAAACTGGTGGCATGGTAAAAAACACCTCCCAACCCCCCCCCCCCCCCCCCCGTTGAGTGATTTTTTATCTCGCGACCGTATGGCGCCCTCCTTGGGTGAGGTGGCGCCCTCCAAACCCTTGGCCCCCCCCTTCGCGATTTTCTAAATACGCCGCTGGTTATCGTAAGTGAAACGCCGTGAGGATCAAGGCCCAAGGAACGGAGGGCTGCATTGACCCTGTCTCATCGCCCAGTCCGGCATTCAATTTATTCGGCGTAGCTGGCGTCCAAAACACCACTTCAGACAGTGTGTGGGCGGGTCAAGGGACCTGTCCCACCTGCCACTGTCTGTCTGAGACCCTCCAGAGGTCACGGGGTCAGCTTTGAGCACCCGACAGCACGCGGTGGTGAAATCACAGAATTGGATTCCTTCCGCCGACTGAGCACCGGAAGCTGCTTATTACTGCCGGCTCCGTTCGTGTCTGAAACTGATGCAAACCCGTCAAAGATGTGCTGTGACGCGTGTCAGATTCGGCATTGGATCCATACGTCCGTGGTAGGGTTTTCCCCAAAAATTACATCTGACAAATGTGACCGACGCCGGTGGCATGCTGGAACTGCCTCTGACGCCAGATTTCGTGAGGCATTTGACAATAAAATGGTATCGCGTCCCAATCATATTGACGGCAAGACATATCACGTGAAGACATGTCTCGTGTCGTCGACTCCCTCGTGGAACTTCGTGTCTATCGCCCGTTCAGGAAGAGCATTAATATGCCAACACTGTCAGCTCTGGTGTCACAGCATCGTAACACGTTGTTTCCCTACAGCTGAATTCCTTCAGCATCACGCACGTGCATTCATTGCAGGTTTTTGGTGGCAGGCAGCGGCCGACTGCGTTACATGACAGGGTGACAGCTGGGATGACAGTCTGGACAGAACGACAGCCACGTGGCCTGCCACACGAGCCCTACGTCTTGTGGCATTCAGCACTGACCAGTGTCACAGTTATGTCGACACTTGTCAGTGGCATACCACAGCGATCGCCACGATAGCCGGAACGACCACATTTGACAGGAATTCATGACGCATATACCTGCGCCCGTCTAAACCATCTCAACCCACCTGGCGTCTCCAATCCCTCACAGCACCACTCTGTAACTACACCTACCCCCATTTCCAACACGCAGCTGGTTGCACGCGGGTTCGGCTCCCGGCTGCAGTGCTCGGCACGCTGCTGCCACCGCCAGCGGCAGCCAGGCGGACGGCAGTGCGTCAAGGTTATCCCGCGATGGGACGGTTTCAAACATGGACGACCAGTCGATTACAGGTTTTTCGGCGGCCACCGCCTGTGATTTACATGCGAGACGCGCGCCATAAATTGACCAGTGGGTTTATGGTAAGGTGTAATTGTATGCTCGTAGTATCTATTAGATTTGAACTACCGACGATAAATGAAAAATCGGATATTTCGTGGCGAGCATCCCTTTATCACGCTATATGATTAATGCTAAAATTGCGACACAGGTACGGAATGCTGATCGATAGGCCTTTCAACCAGCCATCCAGCCGTATTATATAGCTTTTATACCGAAACGACACGAAAATTGCAGGGCTTGTGGTTAAAACTACTATCTCCAAAGACAAATTTTAAGCATGTGTTATTGGATAAGCTCATACTCGTACAAGACCATATCAAAAAGATCGAAATGTATGCACACCTATGCAGTTTGTCGTTGTTGTGGGGACATCAGCATTACCCATGCATAAAATAGACCCAAATTCTATTTCCGTGTCATAATGGCATGTATGACGGCGGAATTGCATCTGAATTACTGTCTCATTCCCACGACATCAGCCAGTCCGTTACGTCGGTCAGTGGTCAGTAAACTCTGCCGTCACACGCATTACACGTGTCACACCCGTCACAGGCGTTACAAGCGTCACCTCCACGCCCGAGGCAAAACATGTGGGCATGTGACGGTACCTGCGGAACCTAAACCCAGCGACATCCCCCCCATCCCCTCCCTTTCGTCCCAGGACGGTCCGCCAACTTCCTCGACAGAGCACAGTCGCTCTGCCATTACGGTGATGACGTGCAGTCGGCAGCTATTGCGTGGGAAATGACTGGGACGACTGTCGGGAACGGGTGGCCGGAATGGTGCCGCTCTTAGCGGGCTCAGTGAGACGACGGGTGATACGGCGCTGCAGTAGTGGCGTCATGCGGACTGGGAATGATACGGAACGACGGAGATTTCAGGGTTGGTGGGGATAGTCTGTGCAGTTGGTGTGAGATACGGGTTATGAAACAATTGTTGGTATTGTACCCATCCGATAGATGTTTTAAAATGCGAGCCTATCAGAATACGGACAACAGCAACGGACTATTGGCATTGTAATCGGCAGCAATGCCACTACCCAGATGATTAAAGCTATTTATCTGCAGCACGACGAAATTCAACCATTCTGACCAGCAACACCGCACCACTCAGCTTCCTGCAGCCGTTCGTTCGGCCTTTAGGGAGCCTTCCACCGCGGGTGGTTATGGCACAGTCTCCCAGCGGACAGAGACGTGCCGCGCCGCGGTACCGACCGGGGGAAACGGCGTTTTGATTACCGCCATTGGAGAGACTTCATTTACATAGATCGCTGGCGGCTGGCGATAAAGCTCCCGCCCAGAAGACGCCACGCATTCATCAAATACGGGCGCCGTAAACCCTTGGCGCACCCGTAAACGCAAGATTGGCCCATGCCGGCCGGAAATAAAAAGGACTTTACGTTTACGGCAACGTAGCCGTCGCGACGCGATAGGAGCGGTGCGGGAGATCTGAAGGGGATGGGGAGTCTCTGAGATCGTGCTTCGCTCGAATGGGTGTTCTGAGGCTTTGTATGATTTTTCCACTGGAGCTGAGAGCACGATTTTATTAGCAGTTCTGACCAAAAGTTGAATCAATTTTGGTGTGGCATTAAAATTAATGGAGCGAAAACGAAAATCTTTCGATAGTTTTCATCATGTAAGTTTTGGACATTCAAATGAAACAGCTACAGGAGAAATAAAAAGTTCTCCCTTAACATTATACCTACTAGTCTACCGTTACGCCAAACGGGTCAGCAATGCTCTTCGCAGGAAAAAACACCAAAATCCGAGCAAAGTTTGCTATTTTTCGGTGATAGCCGCGGAGGTTTAGTGAGGCTGTGGGTGCTAGATGATTGGTTCATCACCACATTTTTGCTTCTATGTTTATCCGCAACCAATATGCCTGTTCGACATCGACAGGATAGCTTGTAATGTGTGCCTGAGTGAAACTAAAAATGTGCAGTAACGGTCAAACAAGGAACAACAAAAATTACGGATTGCATCCCCAGCCTTGTCCCGTTGAAATGGCTGAGTTGGCGGTTACAGAGTTACAACATCGTCTGGCCACATCCGGCAGATTATGACACCTTGACACTGACCGCGACATTAGTGACACCGACCGCGACACGATGGCACAAACCACACCACAGCACTGCGACACTGGCCAAGACATTTGCCACTACTGACCGCAGGCCAGTCGATTTACGGGCATCGATGGGCACCATCGACACAGACAAGCCCTGATATATTTGAAACGTGAGTTTCTATACACGGATACCTAACAGGATAATGAATAATCGAAGCCTCGCGCGCGTCCCGCGGAGGTGCGGTAAGTAAGGTGGAGGGCGGATCACACGCGCCCCGTTAAATGCACCGCACCCATGGGAGCCGCGGGTGAAATGTTAATCATCTAACAATTGCGGCGCCGCGGGGCGAAAATCGGCGCAGCCCCGCTGAGCGGTCACTGTACGCGCTGGCTCGTGCAGAAATGAACAGCCTGTGAGTTATGGGTGAGGAGCACGCGCCTCTGAGCCCAGCACTGGAACACCTTTATACCGGAGGGATGGGAAGCCTCAGGGGAAAACTGCTGACTGTGATCGACCCCGACGAACAGACTCATGAGATGAGTCTTCTTACGATACGCGTATGTTTACACTGGGTTACGCAATTCGAGTCTCCGTACAATCTTCGTCATAAACAGATTCCGCTTGATAAAATAAACAGGCGTGTCCGATCACGCAAATGAGTCTCATTTGCACATTCTGTAATAACTATTCTAACAGGCAGGCATATAATAATAACTGCACAGCAAACTATGGCTCAGCATTTCGCAGAGCTGCCATTAAAATTCAACCATAGTTATTACTTGGTGAGCCTGTGCATGGTTAAACGCTCCGTTTGTCAGCGAAGCATTCCAAAGTATTTGTAAATCCCACCCAAGACACTGATAGGCATTTTAATAAGACCCGGTCAAATTCAGAGGCGCTGAAACCCGGAACAGCAGTCCCCACAGGTCATGGTCCTTACTTGCCGCGTATATTCATGTCCGTCCCGATGTTGTCACAGCCGTGAGGTGGTTTACACACCGTTGGTCGCGTGAAGAGGCGACCGATCCCTGAACGGACAGCGTCGGCACGTGGAAGCGGCACGCGAGGAGTCACATTCCACTACGATCGGAATCGGCGCTCATTAGCGCTCTCACGACGGCCGGCGCCGAGCAAAAAGGTCGCCAGAAGCCGGGCACAGAGCGCGGAGTGGCTGCCAGGCATGGGACGGACGGGCGCGCACTGCCGCACGGAAGCAGCTGGTCGCTCACAGGGCGGTGACCTTTTAAAATGTTGCAGTATCGCATGGGTGAACTTTGAAAATTTTAGTCCGACTGACAAAAATTCACAAATACATAAGAGAGAAGTTCCCTGGCTCATGGAGCTGAGTCATTTCAAATTAATGGAGCGAATAAACCTATTGTTCGCATGTCTTCTCGGCCCTGATTCGCCAGCCAATGACATGATGTCCTGTTTTGGAAATGATAGCAATTCTTTCCCTCCTTTGATGGCGACGCGGAGACAGAATGAAGCCATGCATTTTTCATCCACATGCCGCCCATCGTCGATGAATGGCGGGACGACACACAATACTATCTGTCGGAGAGTTGCATCACCCGCTTCGGGCACATGAATCAACTGTCATGGCCACGCCAGTGACCATCCCCGTCGGGTCGGCTGGGGTCACACCAAACAAGTACAGAGACAGCGTAGAATGGAGATCGGAGATTCTCTACTCTCTATGCACGGAGAGCAGCTCTCTTGCCACCGTCACCGTCATGGAGCACCTGTCGGAACTCGGAGATGTCCTCTGAACTTCCAAAGAATCGTAGATTGGCACCCGATGTCGGCGGTCGCCAATGAGTTTCTGATGTTTCCACCTGTCTCTAATGCACGTGCTGGACCGATGACCGTCGACATTCTGAGATGCTCACCGCTTTGTTTCCTGCTCATCACATTAGCACCATTCCACATCCTCTGTACAACTTCTAGCGGCTCTATCATCAGACATGTAAGATGGTAGAATGGTGAGCTCAGCGATCCTTGCAGTGAGCGTCTGGTGAGTGTGGTGAGCTCAGCCGCTCAGCCCCGCGCCGGACGGCGGCGGCCAGGGACCATGTCTCGTGTCGCGTGTCAGATGTCCCGTGTCGTGTCGCGTGTCTCCGGTGTCAGATGATCAGCGTCTCATGTCATAAGAGTGGCGCCCCGTGTCGGGGGACGGAGGCCCGTGTCGGTCAGCTCGCGGTCGAGCATGGTCCGCTGGGGCGGGCGAGGGGCTCGGCCGTTCCCGACAGTCGCGACAGTCGCATCTGGAGAATCCTCAGGTGGTGGTGCGACCCAGATGGGACCGACGCACTCCTGCAGATTTTATGAACACTGTCACACAGGAAGTTCGCGAGAAATCTCAGAACAAACCCCCGTGGTACCGTTCTACCCACACAGCTACTACAGACACTACTGCGAGTGGATCCCACAAGGAAGACACCATATCTCAGCCGGGACGGTCACCGGCGGCCATCGCGCAGCGCCATCCACCGCGGAGGGCTTTGTGTCGAGCTCGACGCTCGTTCCGGAGCGGCCGTCGACGACTGGGAGCGGTGCGGACACCGGTCCCTGGGGGACCCCACAGCGGCGGCCGGGCGGCGCCGAAAGCCGTCCACAGTCGGCCGGCGCGATGGAGACGACCCCCGAGGCCGTAGCAGCGCGCTCACACGGGTGTAATCATCGCCGAGTGCGTCTCCGGGTCTCCGGGACAGAAGGAGCTCGCTCTGTCTCCTAGCTACCTCTGGGTGTGTTTCTGAGTCGAGCTTATGAAGTTTGAACTCAGGCTGGATTTGATACCATTGCCACCGCTGCCTTGGCTGTGATATAGAATATGCAGCTACACATGTGCGCCTAACTGCACCTGCTGGTTTGCTCACAGACTGTGCGGTCATGAGCTTCTAAACTACAAAAGCATTTAACAACTCCATCACCAAAATCACGGCAACTATCCTCGGAGCTGCGCCAGTGCCCAGTCCTCCAATTCTGAGCAGTTTCAGTGATGGTCCGAAACGAGAGACTAATTCCGTTTCACTGCAGGGCTCTTTGATGTTATGGGCGGCAACATCTAGCCTGCAGCGGCGGAGGCGGCGGTGCTGTGCTATATTGCTCGCCGGCCATCTGAGACGCAATTGCAGCGGGCCAGCCTGGCGGTGGCCGGCCCACATTGTCCCCGTATTGACGAGACGACATGACGGTCGAGATAGCCGTCCAGACGACCGCAGCCAGCCGCCGCACAGTGGACGGTACGAGCAGTAAATCGTTCGATATTGGCTGAGAAAGCTCCGGCTGGGAGAAGGCGCTGGGCAGCTGTAGTAATGCAAAAAGTCCAGTACACTCAGATGCCTCTATTCACACCCGTACCCGCTCGTGTCCCGGAGCGCACTGCCCGGCTTCACCACATTAGCCTAGATCATACCTCTGTACACGTCATATCACGTCATATCACGTCATTCTGAACCCTAGACAAAGGCTGATCAATTTCTCCCTCCGCCGACTCACCGTCGCCATAAGACCCTGGCTCGCAATACGACGCGCACCATCATCGCTCGAACCACGCAATGACTAAGACACAGACTACACCTCACCCTGATCCTCAAGATCATCACTTCCGCTGCTGCTGTTTAACGCATCAATCGGCACCACGTGGCCGAAGAAGTCAGGCGGCCGCCGATTACGCTGACCTCGGCGCACCACCCTTTCGCCGCTGTCGCTCTCAGACCGGCCGCATTCACCACCCGCATCATCAGCCTCCTCCACCGGGCGCCCCGGCGCGCCATCGCCCTCATAACCGAATGTCATGACGATCGGGGACCCGGCACGGTCCTCCTCCGCTTCCTGTGGGCCCCCGCTGCCCCGGTCGGGGGTCCGAGGGCCTGCTGCTGGTCCCCCGGTGTCACCGCAGTGGCGGAGGTCTCTGATGTGCCAAGGCACGCCGCCCACTTCAACCACCTGCGGCGACACCACGCCAGACACCGTTCCTCGAACCGACCGCTCGGTGCAGCGGGTGCCCGGCCGCCTCACCCACACGGCGTCCCCCACCTGGAAGTCGCCCTCCCGCCGGGCTGGCGGCCGTCCTATCACGGCCTCCTCGGACGCTCCGGCGGTAGCTCTTTGTCTCACGGCGTCCCTCACAGGGTAGCGGTAGATGCCGTTGGCGGGCGCCTCAGCCGCCGTCCCGCCGTCACGGGGCGTGATATTGTACAGGTGCACGGCCTCTCCGATGCCACACTTCTTCCGCGCCGCGATCACTTTGACACTGCGGTGGTTCCGCTCCACGATGGAGTTCCCGCTGGGGCGATGCACTGCGCGGAAACGCAGCAGCACTCCCCAGCGGGCAGCGAAAGCGGCGAACTGACGACTGCGGAAAGCGGTGTCGTTGTCCGCCAGAAGCTCAGCCGGTGCGCCTCGCTCCGCGAACACTTGTTCGAGTTCACTCGTGACTGTCGCCGCGTCCGACCGCCGCAGCAGCCTCCACACACAAAACCGTGACGGGCCACAGTCTATCACCGACAAGTAGGACTGACCACCGTAGTGCGTGACATCGATGGCCAGCCGGTCCCACGTCCCCTCCACAGCCAGCGACCCGTGCCTCCAGGTCACCGGCGCCGGGTCAACCGCGCGGCAGACGTCACAGGCCGTCACCACTTCCCTGACCACTTTCCGGGAAATCGACGATGACACATCCCGACGCGCGAAATACAGCGTTCGTCGGACACCCGGGTGACCCGCCCTGACATGTACGTCAGTGACGGCCTGTCGGAAGTCCACGGTAACGGCGCCGCCGCCGTCTCCCACTTCCGATCCAACCACTGCCGCTGCTGCCACTGGCTGTCCATCGCTCGGCCGCTGGTCCGCTGGCTGCGAGTCCTGACGCAACCACAGGGACGGCACTCGGGTCAGCGTGTCCGAACGGTTCTGAGACGAGCGGACTAGAGACACGGTGAGAGAAATGCCCAGCTCTGCGACCAGCTGCCTGATGACGTCGACCCGCCGGCGGATAAGCATCTCTCCATGTGCCTTGGTTCGCAGTCTCGCGCGCCCGCTCAGAGCGTCGCTGACCCACCGGTGAACAGTGGCGGAGTCCGTCTTCAGCTCGATGGTCTTCATGTCCCACGCCAGGGCCAGGTTGATGCCCCGCACGGCGGCGTCGAGCTCCGCCATGTTGATGTGGGTGGCCTCGTCCCGGCGGAGCCAGCACGCGTCCTCGATGACGTCACCTCCCTCGCTCTCCAGCACGACGCCGGCGGCTATCGAGCTGGCGTCCGTCCACAGTACGGCGCGGTGCCCAGTCACGCACCACTGCCCACGGGCCGGGTCCTCGCTCGCCAGTCGCTCAGCCACGTGCTTCAGCTGTTCCCGCAGGGCCGCGTCGTGTGTGACGTCATCCCACCCGCGTGTGAGAGAGTTGACACGACGCTTCAGCCACGCTGTCGCTGGTCTCAGCCAACCGCAGCCCGGCAGGTGCGCCACGATACGACCACACCATGAAAACACGGAGCGCCGCGTCATTGCCGCGGGCGGTGAGCCGACTGGGTTGTCACGCCTCCAGGCCAGCCCACCCCCGACTGGCTCCACACGCAGTCCCAGCAGCCGCGCTCCGTCCGCAGCCCGCTCCGGCGGCTTACACTGGAGCCCATAGCTCGCGAAGTGGGCGATCACGCGCTCCGCGCTCACCACGTCCTCATTGACGCACAGATCGTCGACGTACGGTATGACGGCGCCCTGCATCACTGGGTCCTGTTGCAGCACCGTCCGCACCACCGCCTTCATGATGAGAGGCGCGACGTTGAGCCCGAATCCGACACGGGTAAGAGCGTACCTTTGGCCATCAATCACGACTGTCTGAAACGGCCACAGCCGACGATCGGTCCTGAGCTGCAAGTACGCCCTCTTCAGGTCGACGACGGCGACGTTGGCCCCGTGCCGCCGCCATTTCCTCAGCGTGTCGGCACATACGTCAGCGTCGGCCGTGTGTGCCTCCACATGGCTGTTGAGCTCGCGGCAGTCTAAGACTGGTCGTACTTTAGTCTTGTTCTGCTGTTCAACAGCCATGAGAGGGATCAGCCCGCGCGGCGGCCCGTCCACCGTCTCGTCGTACGGCTCCAGCCAGCCGTTGTCGATCCATGTACGGAGTTCAGCATCAAACTCCTGCCGTGCCTCGGCCGGCACGCCGTACTGGGGGACACCGTTCCTCAGGCACCCTGGCTCCGCCCCGTTCCGCCACTTCCACGCCACCGTCCAGTGTTGACTTTTCGCGTCATAAGTGACCGTGAAGTCTCGCTCTTCCACGGTCAACGCCGGGGGCGTCACGGCGCTGCATCGCGGCGGCACCCCTCCCGGGCCCGGCACGGCCACGTCGGGCCTCTCGCTGGCACCGAACACCACATCGTCCGCCGCCCGCACTGTCACCCCGCCCAGCGCCGCGATGCCGGTCATCCCCACCAGCATATCCACGCCCAGTGGTTTGTCCGGCACTACCACGGCGCTGAGCGTCACCGCGGGCCCGCCGCTCTTCAGCTGAACCGCCACCTCCGTTACTCCGCTGCTTGGCAGCCGGGACCCGTTGACGGCCATTACAGTCACGCCGCACCGTCTCCAGCTCGCGCAGCACGACTCGTGGATGATGGTGCAGCTGCAGCCCGAGTCGATAACAGCCACTCTGCGCTGCCCATTCACCAGCAGCTGCACCGTCGGTAGCGCGCCTCTTACTCTTGGGCTGCCCGAGAGGAGGTTGGCGCAGACACCGCCTCTCCTGACGCGTTTCCCGGCATCCGTTCCGGGCAGCGTGCCGCGGCGTGTCCTGGCTGCTCGCACCGGAAACAGATGATGTCCGCTCTCCTCTCCGCCCGGCAGTCACGAGCGAAGTGACCGGCTCGACCGCAGCGGTAACACCGTGATGACGCCGGCGTGTGGCGGGAACGGGCCGGCGCAGCGGCGGCAGCGGCTGCAGCGACGGCATTCTCTGCCATCAGCGCCCGAGCCCGCTCCACCAGCTCGGCCAGCGTCAGGCTCTCCATGCGGCAGCCGGCCCTCAAGGTATGCCTCGCCGCATCCGGGAGACCGGCCACGAAGCCGCACATCAGCGCCGTGTCGCCGAGCCCGCCGAACAGGGAGGCCAGCCGCCGCAGGTCTGCCAGGTAGACGTCGACGCTCTCGCCGACACGAAGTCTTCTCGCCGTGAACTCCTCGTACGCCTGGAACTTATCCACAGCGAACGCCCGCAGCAGGGCAGCTTTGACGGCAGAGTACTGCAGCTTCTCCTCGGGCTTCAGCTGCTGGTAGACGCTGAAGGCTCCGCCGGTCAACCGCAGGGGGACGACGGTTTGAATGTCGGACACTCCGCGCAGCTGACAGACGAGCTCCGTCTTATCCAGCCACTCTTCCACAGAGGCGTTACCGCCATCGAACTCGGGGATTAGCCGCATGTCCAGCGCCGAACTTGCCACAGCGCTTTCCTGTGACATGGTTGCCGAAATAGCTTGTAGTAATGCAAAAAGTCCAGTACACTCAGATGCCTCTATTCACACCCGTACCCGCTCGTGTCCCGGAGCGCACTGCCCGGCTTCACCACATTAGCCTAGATCATACCTCTGTACACGTCATATCACGTCATATCACGTCATTCTGAACCCTAGACAAAGGCTGATCAATTTCTCCCTCCGCCGACTCACCGTCGCCATAAGACCCTGGCTCGCAATACGACGCGCACCATCATCGCTCGAACCACGCAATGACTAAGACACAGACTACAGCAGCACTACAGTGTGGGCCCACATCGCATCTACTGGTGATAGCCAAATTGAGCCAGGAACATTGATAACAAGATCTGAGCGCCACACAGATTTGGTTGATCATCCATGTAGATAAGTACCCGCGTCCCGTTGATCTGACGAGGGTGATCTCCAGCATAAAGTACTTTATTTGTATTCTGACGGAGAATGGTGCAAGTTGTCACTCGACGAGCCGCAATGTACGGTACAAATGGCGATCGCTGAGGCTTCGTAGTCATTAATTGGATGCATGAATGAGTGACACCGATTGAGAGCTGTGGCCGTAGCAAGCTCTGGCCGCGTGATTAGTCATGCGCTGCTCGTCAGCAACGGCCTGTATTTAGCAGTGGCCGAATTGATACCACAGAATGAGCTAGACACGGTTGCATCAGCCTTCTGGGCGGAAGTCGGGCCCATCGAATTTAATTTATACAGGTGAATATGGAACCAATGTTAGACAGAACTGTGAACGGTTGCCAGCGGGGTTTATTTGTTCCCGACCTTGTATGACAGACAGAATAAATTCTGTCGTTTGTCTAGCTGCTAACACGGGCGTAACATTCGAAAAGCATCGTGCACATGACGCTTTGTATGTGCATATAATGTTTCACTACCACCTGTTATTTCCTTCTAAGCTTGCACGACAGAGCAGACAATTTTCGCCACTTGTTTCACAAGCAACATGGATTGTCCTGTGCATATCTGGTTATGTATATGACAATATGTGCGGCACATTTCAATATTATTTTGTATGCACACATCTGTTGCAAACCTCCTGGATACAGCCACGCAAATCCTATATGAAAAATGTCCTTCATTTGCCGCGCATTCCTCACCGTCACGTGAAATGCTACAGAGAAACTCGGCTCCCAGGCTGGGTCACCTATAAATGTGCATGCCAATACTATCTGATGGTGAAATATTGGCGCACTTCTCCGTCACGATGATTCTCCGGCAAGCACACCCATCGTGAGCTTCCCTGGCATCAGCGAAGGTAGATAGTGGCTTTTCCTTGAACATCGAAGTTGGCACGGGACTTAGTTAGAAACTAGTTAGTTAAAAGCAGCTGGCTTCCTTTAGTCCTACTGACTGCTACTCTTGCGATCTAAATATCAGTTAGAGCCATGTTCAAGCTAAGCATGGACTTCTTTTCAAACACACTGAAGATTGTAAAATATATTTATAATATGTTAAGCGAGCATTTTGGTAAGAAGCTAAATAATGCCACTAAAACCTTGTAAGTGATAGCTTACGAAACATGCTGTTTACTTTCAAGCAAATTATTTCAAGAGAACTTCTTTGGTGAACACCTAATGCATCGCTATAAAAGCGCGACAAATCAGACAGGCGGGAGGTAAAAAAATATATATATATATACAGAATAAAGCCCTTGTTACACTGCCGAATTTTGGTACACGAATGTGCACGAATATGCAAGTCATCATATGTCGCGGACCGATTCGGGATCTTTCTTCCACGGTCTTGGCATTTCGCAGACCAGTCGGTGTCCACCGCGCGACTTTTACGGTTCGTCACGACCGCCACGAATATTTCATGAAAAATGAAAATTTCGTGGCCGTTCGCCGAACTTATAATAAACGAACATGATCGCCAAACAGTCGCCGAGTCGCCGCCGACATGTCGCTGCGTGCGTCGACTTGTTGCCAAGGTATCGCCGACTATTCGCCACAGATTCGCCATTCATTCGCGATGGTCGCCGAATCATGGATCAGCTTCGACCCACGCACGATTAGGGGGCCCCCACCCGTTTTCTGCAAATCGGGCTCTGTCGGCGAACTGTTCGCCTCTATCGGTGAACTGTTCGCCGATTTCCTACACGACGTGGTTCGGCGACAGGGTCGTGGCCAAAATTCGGCAGTGTAACACGGCCTTGTCATACTGAGCTAATCATCAACTTACAGCATAATTGGTTGGCACCTGGGTTATGGACTTTCGTTGACACATATGTCCTAAAGATGCACTCGAGTTCCCAAAACTAGGTGGTGCGCCGAGGGTGAAGCCACCCATTGATCGTGCGACGAAGCAGCGCTCTTAACGCCGCCTGGCGTACACTGTAAGTACTAAAGCTTCCCTTAATATCCAGTAGGTAGCCAGAATCACCACGAGCCAACGGAGCACCACTGAACTGAATGCCACAAGAGAGGCTCGCGTTTGTTGATGCCAGTGAGTCATTTCCGGTTCCGGGGTGGTCGTCTTTAGAAGATCCCGACTAGCCTCTAATTAACGCCAGATCACCGCACAGCTCTCTGAGTTGGTTATATAACAAAAATGCGAATATATCAGCCATCTGGCATCTGAGGAACTCGAACTTCCAGTCGCAAACGCCCAAACTCAGCTGAGAGTCGACGCTTTCAAGATGCCGATCGTGGTACTAAAAAAAGCTTCCGTTATCCCACAGCTGGCTACATCTCCAGAGTTATCCATCGTAATGTCGTGACACTCCATTTTACACATTCAACGAAATGTTTTCCCGCTCCCAGTAGCAGCCAGCAGGACACTGGCGATCACAGACCCCCCCCCCTCTCTCTCAGGGCAGACCCTCCAACTTCCCAGACTAGTCTGGCTACTCGGTACTCACTGAGCGCTGCCTCCAGGCGTTTCCCGTCGCACCGGCAGCAGGGGGAATGGCGACGCCACTCGGGTCGGATGGAGACCCTTCAGGCGCTCCTTGCGACGACTCATGGTCGAGGCAGAGGCGGCTGGAACGAGAGGGAGAGAGTCAGCACGTGCAGTGTGATATCAACCATGACTGAGCTTTCAATGGGGGGGCGGGGGGGGGGGGGGGGGGGGTCAGTAAGCGGTGACATGATACATATGACATAGTGCCGAGATGGGTACTGACGGAATATAGGGACATCAGCTGACATAGCCTGGTTGACATATCATCAGGCAAAACATGAGTGAACCATGCACACAGCTGATTGGGTCGTAGGCGGTATAGATATGGCGTGATACGGTGATAACAGGAGCACTACAGTAAACACACGTCACACTCGCCGCCGTCGCCGGTCGTGTACCACACTTGGGCATTAATGCTGCCCGTGTAAAGCATGAATCATCTCTTGCATCGCCGAGACGAGACATTTATCTCAAGAGCTCCTGCTCTTCTAAACTCGACTTACCTGCTGAGGTCAGCCGATTTGTATTCTTCCGGAAGTGCTGCGCTCATTTCGAACGTTCGAGTGATTTCCAAAGCAACACGCTGTCACGAGCGGCACTCAATCACTTCATTATGGCCCTAATCTCATTAATAAAACGGTGATGTGACTGATGGTCACGCCATCGCAACAGAACCGGCACGAATTGAGCGACACACCCCGCCGGCCGTGGCTGGGGGGGACGCACGTGCAAAACAAATGAGCCTCTGCGTCAGCTGATTCTTTTGCTTTCCGCTCATTAGATCTGCAGAATTACACACCCGGCTGTCCCGATTGGAGCTGAAGGTTTCTTGACGTACGGGTACGCTGGACGGGGTTCTGGACGAGCGGAAGAGAGCACGACCAGACGCGTCTGGCACGCCCGGCTGCCACGGAATGTGGAACCGGGAGACGCGGCCACTAATTTACGAGGGGACATGTGATGCTGCTGACAGATATGACGGGGTCTGGTGCAGCAGTAAAAAGGAGATGGTCGGTCCAGAACACCCTCCCCTCCCTCTCTTCCGTACGGCGAGGGTGGGTAGGCGCTTAGACGAGGCTTGAAGACAGACGGAAGAGATGTAAGTGGCCAGGGTTGGAAATAGTAGGTAAAGGAGACGGGAAGATGGTAGGTACCTACAGGAACAATTGAACCGTGAGGAAAGTAAAATAACCCATCATGAGAAATAGTTTTACTGCGTCGCTTCAAAGTTTTATCACAGCCAGCAGGTGTTCAATTAAAATAGAACACGTGGAGGCCAGATTTCGATATTGTGTAAAGGTACAGCTGGGAAAGGTAGCCGCATATTGTTCTACAATTCAATACAGCATATCTAGCCTTCACCAGACGGAGGTTCATACAAATGTGTGCCAAGAGAACGCCTGTCTAGATCAATTTAGATATCTGCCTGCCTCATTCCTCATGTTGCTCCAGCCTTGAGCAAGCAGTAAACAGCCGCGCTGGCGTTTCAAAGAGGTAACGTTGTGACGTTCGCTGACCACTTTTTAAGCCCCAGAGCTGACAGTGTTGTAAAGCATGGTGTACAAAAACTGTGCGCTGACAACAGAGTCGGTCTCATACCATCTACAGGTCGGACCTCAGTGGTCCCTCATGGCTCACACAATGCGGCAATGCCCGATACCTATATACAGGGTTACTTTTAAAGGGGGGGAAGAGGGGAATTTCCCCCCTTCGAAAATTCCGCTCCCCCTTTCAAATCGCGTCTGAACGGCTAGGGAGGGAAGGGGGAATTTCCCCCTTTCAAATTTATTTTGGAGCCCATTTTCAATCAATTCGCTATTCAGATTCTATAGTCATCGTTAATCAGATTCTCGTCATCAATCAACGTTGCTGGCGTTAAGATAATTATTAATTTTCAATTTTCGGTTCCATCCAACCATTTTACGTTCAGTGCAGCAGGAACTCCAGATTTGACCCGATACCGATCGGATAGTCGGTGGGACCGTCTCTTGTCTTGTCTCTTCCGTCTTTTCGCAATCACTGACATATCGGTACAGGCGTCGGCGTAGAAACCGGCGGGGGACGGGATTACCTCTCCGAACCAAGGGTGGATACAGGGGGAGGGGGGCAATGGGCCATGGCCCCTCCTTTGACGCAAAAAGAAGGTGACCCCCTTTTGGACCCCCTTTTATATTCTGTGTTCTTTCTCAGAAACGACCCATTTATTCACGATTATTTTCACTTTTTCATCGACGCCAAGGCCAGACATCTAAAATTTTTGTCCCAATATGACAATTGCCGTGTTTAACCATCCTCCAAAGCGGAATCATTGAAGGAAAAACAACGTTATTTTTGTCCCATAGGCATCAAAGCTTTGAGTAATAAATGACTTTTCTCTTTATGCAGCATTCATGTTCATCTGCTTTGCATGCAGAGCAGGGCGCAAAAAAAGTACGTCATCACAGCCGGCTTTCCCAATGGAACTTTCACTGCTCACTAATACTAATAGTAATAATTCAAGTTTTGTGCTTCATTAGTTTTTGTTCGGATATCACTGCCCACCTTGTAGTTGTAGAGGTTGCAGTTTTGTAGCGCCGTCGTTTCTCTACATACACGACCACACAAAGAACTTTGGAATTGCTCGTTAACTGTAGCTTTTGTGAGCGTTTAAGAATTTCATGTTTTTTGCTCATTTTTGCTCGAACAGTTTGACATCAATTACTCCTGACCTAAGGTGACCTAAGACTTGAAATTTTGTGCGAAGGTTTCAAATTGATGCCCGGTAAGGTACTAAAAATTTGGCGGCGCTGCGCGCCGCCGTTTTTCGCTTTTCAAGAAAACCCACATGGGGGCCAAAATGACCTCCAATCAGGGCGCGGATTAACCTCTCTCTTTAGAAAGGCGTTACTTAATGTTTGGCCGGGGTATACCTACTAGTTATTGATACCACTGATAGGTTGATACTACTGATTGGCATTTGCAAGGGCGCAGTCAAGTTGGGACCTCCCCCGCCCCTTACAGCCAAGGTAGGTGCGTATATTTTTTAGCAAAATTATTTTTTGGCAACCTTCCAAAATAAAGTGGCTGAAACCCGAGGAAAGAATAGGATTTGGGGGTAGGTAAGGTTCTGCGGGCTCCATCCTAACGAAAAACCTAATGGTATTGCCGCCCACCCCCCTTTCAGATGCCCCTGGATCCGCCTTTGCCCCGAACTTTATTCCCCCTCTCAACTTTTCCTGTAAAAGTAACCCTGCCTATATACCTACCCACCTCCAATAGCAACCCTACACGAACTTCATGTATATCAATCTAACAAGGAAGAATAGTTGGATCGGTTTAAAGTGCCTAAAAAAATTAAAATATGGACCTACTTGGCTTCCTTCGTGCAAATAGATAACAGCGTGCAGAGCCCCTATACGGCACAGCCGCGACGGATGGGGCATGCATATCTTGTAAGCACAAGCTCCCTAACCTATACTATACGTCGCCGTTACAGGACGAATAAAAAAGTACAGGGGATTGGAAGGGTGTGACTCCATGTGACGCGGACGGCGGGGGGAAGGGGGGTCGAGCCCGCGGGACATCCCATAGCCAGTCCGTATCGGTTCAGCCGCTCTATACCTCAACCGATAACATTATCGACTTCGTCAAGCCTCGATCGCTTAACAGTGCACTGCAGAGGGCATGCCCGTATTACGTATGCTAGATATGATAACGATACGGCGGATTCTAACACACACAAAGCGCTGAGTTGATCAGTCATACAGACACGGCGACGCCTGTGAGCTGTGAATCGTCAAACGATCTCATCGAGGCGCACATATATTGCCGTACATGGTGTAGAAGATTTCTGAAATCAATATGTCAGTACCGTGATGTGTTGTGTCTCGCAATACGGCCGGCAACTACAGCGGACTTGTTCTTGGCTGGTTACTCGACCGCCACTAGCAACGGCTGCAAATGGTGAGTACTGAGTACCGCTTTTTGCTCATCGGTTGGCTAGAGAAGGCATGCCTAAAGGTGAGGAAGAGTCATCGGCTGACGGTATAGTTTTGTCGCATGCATGTTAAATTCCTAACGTTTATGATGCAGTAAAGATAAAGTGAGGGACTCTGTCACTCAACTGCATGGCGCTGTAACAGATCTGATTCGGTCCGCCAAGGAGCTGAGACTTCTGATACGAATGCCCATGTAGTGATTTGGCCGTCGAGTACCTGAAAACTGTATCACTGAACACCTTACACTCACACAGGCCTGCGAGGCCGGTTCGGAAGATGAAGAGCAGCTGAATCTAGCCATCGCCCAGTCCCTCTCAGAGGAAGAGCAACTGACCCTAGCTATCGCACTGTCCGCCTCTGAGGAGGAAGCGCAGCTGAATGAAGCTGTCGCCGCCTCCCTAACAGAGGAGGAAGAGCAATCCAATGAAGCCGTCGCTACGTTCCAAACGGAGGAGCAGCCCACGTCAAGAACAGAGGTAGGGGAAGGTGGGGTAAGACGGACCAACTAACCCTCGCCCTGGCAGGGGGGGGGGGGCGATGCGACCCCCCCCCCCCTAAGGTTTTTCGAAGATAGCGTAAAAACGGCGGCGCGCAGCGCCGCCAAATTTGGCACAGCCTATGGGGCAACCTTTTTACATATGACGTGAAAATTTCAGGTCCGGGTGACCTTGGGTCAGGTCACCAGGTCAGAAAAACCGGTACAAGGTCATGGTCAAATTTCAATTTTCTTTTTGCACCTGTCCAACTCACAGTTTTGGACTGATTTCCTTCAAACTTTCAGGATCATTATGTGCTAAGTTCACCGAGTTGTATAACATATAGTTCGGGTTTTTTGAGGTCACTGACCTGAGGTCAGTTAGAGGTCATTACGTCGTAATGTTAAGCCTATGGGAAAATACTTAATTCGGAAAATCCTGGAGATATCCGCTTCGTTCTATCACTTTTGTACTTTGAAGCCACATTACTTAACAGCAGGTCACTTGGTGCTTCTTTGTTTGGTGTACTTATCCATGGGTCAGGTCAAATGAGATCAACTGAGGTCAAATGACGTTTTTGCCAATAACTTGGCACATAATGACGCTAGAGCTTAAAAAATGGCATCATTGTGTTCCTGGTGATCAGCCGAATCGAATGATTTGCGATATGATGCAATTTGGTTAATTTGAACTTAATTTATTAATTTAAGTTTACTTAAAATTTAAGAAAAACTTTAAGTACATTTAATCAAGCTAAAAAGTATATCATTCGACGCGCCTTGACGTGCTGAGTTCACTGGTGCTTTTCTTTTTGCTCTATCTTAATTAGATCAAAAGTTATAAGCGAAAAACTTTTGACCTGTTTTTAGCGATTTTTTTTAGGGGAGAGCGGGGCCAGTTGAAACACGGGGTCAGATGAAACATGGCTTTATTTGCAACAGTATGCAACATATGGCGTTGCCGACACCACTGCGGATCCGCGCTCGACCACTTCCTTTGTCAACGGCGTTTGGGCGGCAAGCGGACGGCAATTTTGATTTGACACTTGTTTTTGTGTTTTTGAGGGGCGTTTGGGAGAAATCGTTTTTTTGAATATTTTGTGATATCTCATATACCTTTGTTTGCTGAAAGAAGAACTCCTGGCTCCGGAATAACACCTTATTTGGCCCTTCATTCAGCATGATGCCGTCCCTCCAGCTCGTTTAACATGTGCTTTACGGCGCGTGCGAGATGGCGGGAGCGGATGGGGTCAATTGAAACGCTTCTCTGAGGGTCAGTTGAAACAGGGCCACAGGCCGTTTCAATGGACCCCGGTGGCCTTTGCAATGGTTATTGTTCAGGGGCTGTAAACATTAAAGGAAATAGTCCACCTTTGAAATGAGCTTTTAAACTGAAATAGTAGTTTAATAGAGCTCAATTTTTGACCCCTTTTTCTCCAGCCTTTTGCTTGAAAGCACACTATAGCCTGAGATATTTCTCATTTTTCTCATCCGCCCATTTTACCATAGTCTATGTACTTTATATCACCTATTATGAGGAACTTTGCACTTTTAGCTTTCCAATGACCTATTGAATGTAGCTTTTGGAAAAGTAAACCGGACAAAATATCTCCTTAAAAAAGTGGCCTTAAAGAGGAAAACATCCCATTGTTAAGGATAGGTGCAATTGACCCCATGGGCTGGTTCAATTGACCCTCGCATCGGGGTCATTTGAAACGGGCGTAGAGCTGTTTTATAAGCATGCGTTTGGCAGCAAAATATGTTTGAAACATAATTTTACATATCTTAAAGTAAAGCCAAAAGAGCATATTTTTTCATGGCATTGTGCATTTTTCGATATGACTACTAGATCTTGCTGTGCATGTCAATATATAAAAAGTGGTTCAACTGGCCCCGCTCTCCCCTATTCAGGCCTCCCTCCAACGGGCTCATATATTCCCATTTACAGGAGGGCTCCTCCTCCTCCTGGCCATCTTCCCCCACCCCCCAGGCTACGGCTGAAGTGGGAGCCTACCCCACACCTGGTGACACAGCCGGGGACGACGCCCGCGGAACGGGCGGACATTTATACCCCCCAAAACCCCTCTAAATATTGACCTAGAGCAACTAAATTTGCACAGGGGCGAGGAATCCAGGGTGCCCACCTACCTACCAAATTTGGTGTTTCTAGGTGCCATAGGAGCCAATCGCGAGGGGGGTCGCATCGACCCCCCCCCCCCGCCAGGCCGTGTTATGAAAAATGCCCTGCCAGGGCGAGGGCTAAGGTTTGAAGTCGTATATCTTGCTACACTGCTCTCGAACCTCATATTAATTTTTAGTCTTCTGAGTGTGTATATTCCTTTCTCTTTTGACATGTGCCAAGGCTGGATTTTAATTTAAGGAAATCTAGGCGGTGGTTCCTCTTGAAGCAGGACAAATCAAAATCACCGACGATAAAAAACGGGAGTTAAGACGGACTACCCAGCACTCAGCAGTACCTGCTATCATCCATTCAAGTTTTTTACTCCTCTGCTCTGTGCTGTTGTAAGTAGAAGTTACCAGAGTGGTAAAGCAAGAAAATAAGCCTTTACAGCTTTTGCCAAATTGTCAGGGAACTCAGATTTGTTTTTCAATAGAAAAACACAATTCTAAAGAATAGTGTTTTAACAAACCTTCGGTTATTCTTTACTCATATGTGGTGGAAGTGCACTTAAAAGCTAGGAAATTGTAGAAGTTATTGCCAACTGGCATGAATGAATGGTACTCAGCGCTTTTATGCATGGCTCACATGCAACAAAGACTCCTTCCTGAAAAAATAGCTTAACCCGCGCCCCACTGAGGGGGGGGGGACTATTCGACGGCACAATGGGGGGGGGGTACGACCCCCCTCGCGTTTGGCCCCTGATGGAGCTAGAGCTTTGCGGAAAAAACGAGCGTGTTGCCCGTCACGAGAGGAAGCCAATGATACCTAATTTTAAGGTCCTAGGTCATTGGTTGACCTTCCAGGTCAGGTCAATGAACCAAAATCGGGAATATCGGGACCTGTTAGAAAGTCGTAAAGAGTGGCTGCTAAGGGGTTTTCCGGGGTGCTGATCACGAATATCGTGTTAGTTTTGATCACAGATGATGTCCTTAAGAGTTTAGACCAGGTCGGGTCAGGTCAGGTCAGGTAAACCGGTAGGGGTCGTGACGGGTATTCGTAGTACCTGTCATCCGCCTCTGACAGCTTCGTAACATGTTACGAAGGCACCAAAACTACTTCGTTAATGTTCAAATGGTTGCTAATTTCGAATTCAGCTCCAAAAACTAGCCTAGAAACATGTAAAACTCGAAAAAGTGAGCCGAGGTCACCAAAGGTCAATGACCTGACCTGACCTTCTGCATGGGAGCAACATCAAATCACATGTTTGAGCGTTTGAAAACCACGAAAAGCTTGCAAAGGCGCGGCTAATGCGAGCCGGCATACGCCGAATCGCGATTCCGGCCAAACATGGTCTCGGAAAAGAGGTCACAGGTCAAAGGTCATTTGGGTCAGGGTCATAAAAGTTTCAGGGTAGGTGTAAAATTGATCAATGCGAGGGTACTGAAAGTTTTATCGCGATCGGCCGCTTTTTACGCGAGTTATTCGCGAAAAACCTTAGGGGATTGCATCAACACCCCCCGTGCAAGGGTTAAGCTATATCCATTTTTTTTTGCATGAAAGGACTCAGAATAGACTGCACTATCAAACTGCTATCTCGGATTTTCAAAATTTAAAAAGTCCGAAAATTTCATATAGTAAAACTCACAATTTATATTTTTATATTTTTTCAAAAAGTTTTTGACTTTTCGAAAAAAGAAATATTTTGTGATAGAACGCATGCTTATGACGAACTCTGGCAAGTTTTAGCTAAATATCTTCAGAAATGGCCAAGTTATACGCATTATTGCAAAAAATCACAATTATTAATTTTTCAAATCAAATTTTTAGTACGTATTTGACATCGTAAACCAATATAAATAGCCCCATCGTGTTTCTGAGCTCAACCAGCATCCATAAGACACCTTTTTTGTTGAGAAATTTTAACTTCAAAATTTGACTTTTTAACCTTAAAGTGACTTGACCTAAGCTAAAATCGACTCAAAATGACCTCGAATGACACAGACGACATCAAATTCGAAATCCATGGCACAAATAGACCATAAAACATGTGTCATGTGACCGACGCATGATATAATATTTCCGTGACCTGTGATGACCTGACCCTGACCTGAAAATCAAAGTACAAGTTTAGCACCCTCAGGGTATCTAGAGCATCTGTTCACGAGTGTGTAAACAAAAAAATGAGCCTGATCTGACTTGTAAGACGGCGGCCAGAGCCCAAAATGTGAACAAGCCAAAATGCTAATAATTTTTATTTTGACCTGAACTGTGACGTCATCGGTGACCTCGAGGTGAATGAAATTAGGTTTCCCTCGCCAGTTTGTCCGGTGCTATCAGACGCCGATTGAATTTTGACGATCGGCCCAGTAGTTTTCGGAGTTAGGAGGGGGGCTATGAAGCCCCCCCCCCCAGTAGGGCGTGTTATACGCAGACCCCAGTGGGGCGCGGGTTAACTTAGGTCAATGTTTTAGCGATATTTTTCATCTGCGGGGTAAAATGGATCACCACAGGGTAAGATAGAACACAGTGGTCCGTCTTACCCCAAACCTAAATTGGTCTTTCATTAACCACCTAACTACATTTTTGCAGGCAACTTCTTCAGGGGTGGAAACAACGACCAACCAGGATGAGGACTGCCTGCTAGCCACTGTTATGGCCATGTCTCAGCTGGATGTGAATGTAAGTGGAAAGTGGATAAATGGTGACTGTCGACGAGTCCGACGAAAATGATTCAGATTGTAATATACAAACTGGGTAATGGGAATACATTGCAATTTGCAATTTCAAATATGCTAGGAAATAGATTAATATCCGAAAAGGATAATAATGCTAGCGAGTAGCGACAAGGTGTAACGGTAATTAAGTTTCCGCTGGTTTTCATTTGAATGCTCGTTTTCAATGTATAAATAACGTCCATGTTTTCCAGACGCCTTCACCCGGAACAGAGTCAGCCCCGCACGCTCGCTCGTCCACTGCTCTGCAAAGCGAGCTGAACTGTCCCGTCTGCCTGGAGCTATTCAACAAGGCCACCACCCTCGGCTGTGGGCACACCTTCTGCGCTGGATGCGTGGGAAGATCACGCAGCGGAAACAACAAGTGTCCCATGTGCCGGAAGTCAATCAACTCTACTGTCCACTGCATCGCACTGGACAATGTTATCAAAGCACTCGCTGCCAGGGATTGACGTCTACCTAACCCACGCATTAGAAAAGATTTATAGGAGACACAGCCGGACATCTTCACCTAGAACTGATGACCGTGGCTCATTCTCTGGTGACATGTGACCAAACACAATCATGTCATCATAGTGACCAGACCCGAGGGAGAGTGCAGCAAACTAGTCTCGCGGCCTCACACTGCGTCTGGTCGGTTTTTACCAGCCGCTGTTCAGTGTTCACTGCTCAGCAGCTAAGAGAGACAAGATCAGTCTCAGAGGCTGAAGTGACAGTAGTGACAACAGCGTTTCATTGCCGGTATAAGACAGATATTGACGTCATTTGGTGGGTAACTTTGTCAGCTGATCGATCAAAACCGGTCAGGTGTGCGCTCATTATGGTGATTAGTGGCATTGAGCGGCACACTAGCGAGGGCCACCACTGTCTGTCTGCTCTCCACGGGAAGGTGCGGCAGCAGAGCGATTAGGAGGAGTTGCAGACCGTTCAGAGGAGTGATTCAGGGCTAGTCTTTGCTGAGAGACCAAAATCGGTAGCATTTTGGCTTACTTAATGACGTTTAAAGGGTGTACATAGAAGAATCAGAATAGTTAACGTTTAACCAACAGTAGTTGAGCTTTTTTTTTTAACCATTTACTAGACGAATCCAGAAAAAAACTTCAATCCATATGGATAGAAGCTATTTGTGTGATACAAAATGTAAAATGTATTCGGTATATTCTTTCCTGTCTGAGATAACTGATCGTCACTGCCATATTTTCAGTAGTTCATTTTTTCCTTACTGCTCAAATCTTGTAAAGCCAGGCTGCGTTTAATTCCAGTGCCACTGCATTCCTAATCTGTTAACTATACACAGCTTCTGAAGATACCGACTCAAAGACTCCCGCGTATCCAAACCTGGTAAACTAATCGGGAGCCACCCTCATCAGCGCAGTAGCCAATCAGGCCCAATTAGACCCACTGCCTAATCACCAGGCATCTGACGCTGCCCGCCCGGCACGACCGGCGGCATTGCGTATAACGGAGACCCGCGGCCTACAGTAGAGGTCCGGACCTGCAGTGAGCTGGTCTGGACCACACTATAGTCTAGTCTCTGGTCCAGACCAGTGGTCTGGTCTGGTCGTAGAGCGGCTGGGGCGTCACTCTCGACAGGGAGTCTCTCTCTCTCTCTCTCTCTCTCCCTCTCTCTCTCTCTCTCTCTCTCTCTCTCTCTCTCTCTCTCTCTCTATCTCTCTCTCCCCCTCTCTCAGGGGGAACTGACATCGAGGCACTCATCCATCATCAGGGGACTGATGGACATGACAAGTTTGACATGGAACCACGCCACTGAGCGCGCCCGTGATAACGTAATTGAAAGGGTGATGTCAAACAGCGCCTAACACGCCGGACGAGCTGGAGACGAAATATGACACCCGATACGAGGCTCAGGCGCGAAGAAGCTGAATTTATTAAAGTCGTTATCTTCGTTCCAAGGGTTTGTGATTGAATTACAGGGTAAGCCGTCAGCAGGGCGCCACACTTTGGACACATGACACGCATAATCTAACAAATGAGGTAACTATAGGAACATAAAGACTGTCGCTATTTTAGCCTCAAATAACCGAAGAGTTGATGTCGCCAAAAAAATGATTTTTTCATATTATTTTACTTTCACGTTTTGATATATGTCATATATTGAAAAAGAAATACATGAAAATCGCCATCAGTCTGTCTGTAGGTATGCATTGTACACCATGCAGTATGCACTTTGCAGTCCCCCACCCACGGCTCGTCTGGCGCTCACAGCCGCCGTGCACGGCCGCCGTGCACAGCCGCCGTGCACGGCGCTCAGTACCCACTGGGGGGGGGGGGGGCTGTCGGCCCCTACGGCCACGCGCCGCCACCACCACTAATGACCGGGGAGCGGAGCCGTCACCGGCGCTGACGGATCGGCCCCGCTGCCGGCCAAAGGAGAGGGAGGGGAGGGAGGTCGGCCAGGTCAGGTAGGGTGGTGGGTGGTACAGATAGGTGGACTAGGCTCAAGGGTGTTAGAGGACGTAACGTGCGTTATGACGTGACTTGTTAATTCTATATAGCGCCTTCTTTGAAGGCACAGCATGCGCCTGCACAGGTCACACGTTTGGGCTATAAGTATATACATACGATCATTGCAATGCACCCGTGCAGGTGATGGACGTCCTGACACGTGCAACATGTGAGGAGTGAGGGTGTGCCTCTGAGATCTTTCGCCACGTGCGCCATACTCTGTTCCCTCCGCCTTTCAGGCTACCTGCACTGCAATGAGACCTTACGCCAACTTTCTAAAAATCCCCAATCTTCGATGCATGGATCTCATTGGATCTTGGCTTTCGATTGTGAATAGTAAGCCACACATGGACCAAACAACACAACGTTCCACATTTGCCATTTCAATTGCGGGACTGAATGAATAACGTCATCATCTAGACTCGCACAATGAACTGTTTTATACCTACTTCTTTCTGAACAACTTCTGTCTATTGGAAGTCTGAACAGCTACTTTTTTCTTTGTTCATCAATGATTTACCGCGAGAAGTCGATTCCGGGTGCCTTCTGTACGCCGACGATGTCAAAATTTTTCGAAAAATTGTCTCGCCATCTGACGGACTACTGCTCCAGCAGGACCTTGGTCGTCTGGCGGCCTGGTCCGTCAGATGGGGACTCACCCTAAACCCCAGCAAATGCAAATCGTTCACGATCACCCTCAGGCGCGCACCCGTCCCGACAGAGTATTTTATCAACGCCACTAAACTCGAGCATGTTGGAGAGATACGTGACCTGGGTATCATTTTAGACACCAAGCTTACATTTGCTGCTCATGTGAACAGCATTGTTAGCAGAGCAAACCGAAACCTGGGCCTGCTGTTTCGATCCTTTCAAACAGGTGAGAAGGGAAGCAAATTTCATCGCAAGGCACTTTTGTGTGCTTACTTCTCCAGTGTACGCTCGATTTTAGAATATGGCAGCGTGATATGGGCGGGTGCGGCTGACACCCACACAGTGCGGGTCGACCGAGTGCAACACAAATTTCTAATATGGCTTTTATCAAACACGCATTCCGGACATTCCATTTCTCTGGATTACAGTGCTTTACTAAATCACTTCCGGATACAGTCATTGGCTTCACGTCGAATTCAGCATGATCTGATTTTCATCAGAAACGTGTTTCATGGGAGACACGACTGCTGCCACATATTAAACAGCTTTGCACTGCACATACCCACTCGGTCGACCCGCACACAGAAACTGTTTTATGAGCCCCGTGCACGCGTCAACACCGTGAAGCGGGGTTTATTCAACAGGGTACCATGTCTAGTCAATTCGTTTTTATGCAGTGTTCCAGGGGCAGATTTTTTTACCGATGCCACTGGGACTTTTAAATCTCATGTTTTGAAGTATATATCATCTTTTTAAAGTCATAGAGCCTTTTTACAAGCTCGTTTTTTTTTAGATTCATCTTAACTCACATATTTTTTGTGCATTATATTTTTAGCTATATTTATCGTAATATTTACCTACTGTTTACTCTGCATTGTTTGCCCGTATGTCATTGTTTATCATGTATAGTGTTAGTTTGACTTCGCCTGTCAGTGGGGGTCCGCCCTGTTGGTGATCACTTGAATAAATAAATAAATAAATAAAAACAGAGAACGGAGCATGTGCAATAAACTAGGCTCTGCGCAGCACCCAGCAAAGTCCATGCAGAGCTGCTTGCACGAAGAATCAAGCCGATAATCCCGCAGACTTGAGTCCATTTGGCATTCTTTATTCAGCTGTCAGAACACCAAATGAGATCAAATCCCTGCAGTCTTCACTGCTCGGCCGACTGGACGGCGGTGAAGCGCGCTCTTCCGCCTCCATTGACCATTCGCTCGCTCGCGAGCCCTCATTCGACAGGTCTCCCTCACCGTCAACTGAAGCGGAGTGTAGTGTCTTCTCTGCGGGCTCGGCCTCTCCTATTTTCTCTCAGGTGGACAGCGACACAGGACAGACCGTCTGGCAGATGGCCTGTCAGGACGTGGGCCACGCCCGACCGAGCATGATTGTCATCAGAGATGGTGGACTGAAATAGTCCACCGCTTTCTGCCGTTGTCTGTGACCGCATAGGACGGAGGCGGCCCGTCGAAAGGAGGATACAACAGTGTAAATACAGCAACACATTAGTAAGAAATGAAATATTATTCAGAATTAGACATGGTTTAACAAAAAGGAGAAATGATGCATCAGTGTTCTACTGTCCGCCCTCCTACACAGTGCTCCGTATGGCTGTTTGAACCAGATTTTCTACAAGAATGCATGGTACATTTCTCCGTGGAGCTATGTGACGCCAAGACGAATGAGTCCGCTGGTATCAGTGGCTCGTATACAGTCGCGGGGCTCATATCTGATTTAGTGAGTCGCGAGTCGTAACCGCAGGTTGTTTGAAGTAGACAAACACTATTCGTTAGAATTGTGTTTTTCTATTGAAAAACAACCGGAGCGGTCGTTCTCCGGGCTATGTTTTGCAAGTCTGGCCGCGAATTGGGGCAACTTGACCGGGGCCTAAACGTGCATTGCGATTTTCGTAAAAAGTTCAGTGTATGGGCTCTCGGGGGCGATCTACCTGATGGCACCGGTCGCTACTCGCTTAAAACCTCGTGGCACGTGGCACGTGCGATTCCATTTTTCCCATAGTAAGTCAATGGGGGTTTGGGACACTTTTTGCGCAATCGCGAATAGCGGGAAAACGAGCCAAGGAAGAGGTGGTTTTCTTCCCAGCATTTTATGGCAAACACGTTTGGGTACACGCTAGTGTGCGCCGTATACCCCTCAGAACTTCGTAACGTGTCTTTGCACGAGGTCAAAGTTGAACTTTTTTCGCTCCCCATGTTAAATCAATGGGCGTTTTTGCAGAGGCATTTTCATTCGCTCATTGTACAAAATTATATGATACGATTTTGTTTAAACTTTCAGGACTTGTTGAGAAAAGACCATAGAATATGTTGTTATGCTTCGTTAAGCTGTCAGAATGCGTTTGTTCTTCTTGAGCTCGTTTAAAGAAGAATTTTTTTAACATGTAACCGCAGGTTGTTTGAAAAGACAAACACTATTCGTTAGAATTGTGTTTTTCTATTGAAAAACAACCGGAGCGGTCCTTCTCCGGGCTATGTTTTGCATGTCTGGCCGCGAATTGGGGCAACTTGGGTCAGGCCTAAACTTGTGGCTCGATTTTCTTAAAAATTTCAGTGTATGGGCTCCCGCAGGCGATCTACCTGTTGGCACCGGTCGCTACTCGCTTAAAACCTCGTGGCACGTGGCACGTGCGATTCCATTTTCCCCATGTTAAGTCAACGGGGTTTTGGACACTTTTTGCGCGATCGGGAATAGCGGAAAAACGAGCCAAGGAAGAGGTGGTTTTCTTCCCAGCATTTTATGGCAAACACGTTTGGGTACACGCTGGTGTGCGCCGTATACCCCTCAGAACTTCGTAACGTGTCTTTGCACGAGGTCAAAGTTGAATTTTTTTCGCTCCCCATGTTAAGTCAATGGGCGTTTTTGCAGAGACTTTTTCATTCGCTCATTGTACAAAATTATATGATACGATTTTGTTTAAACTTTCAGGACTTGTTGAGAAAAGACCATAGAACATATTGTTATGCTTCTTTAAGCTGTGCAAATTCGTTTGTTCTTTTTAGGCTCGTTTAAAAATGAAAAATTTTAACATGGAAAGTGAATGGGAGCGTCTTTGCTGCTTAATAACTTTTTACAGTTGAGATATATTTAAGTGAAAAGTTGATAGGTTATACAACTTTTGATGCTCTTTCCAATGATATATACAACTTTATTGCACGTGGTGCCGTTTTTGAGAAATATAGTAAAAAAGCACGACATTACCGAGATTTGAGCTCAGACCTATATCGTTACGGTGTCAGGCGGACACGAGGACAGGTGGCGCCGCCGCCGCCCGCATAGCGGCGGGAATGTGAACTAACCTGTTTACCAGAGGGGTGTTCACGGGCACCGCACACTGCTGCGTGCGCTGTGTGCGGTGCGTCCAGCAGGCGTGGGGGTAGGGGATGGGTAGGCGGTTCTGACGTCACGGCTGCGTGCGGTGGACGGTCCGCTGTGGCCAGTCCCGACGGCCACAGCGATCGCTGTGTGCGGTGACGGAAGGCTGACGTAGGGACGCAGTGGGCGGAGCTTGGAGGCTGTGTGCGGTCCGACCGCACACAGGGCCCGTGAACAGCCCTCTGATCTATGGTATGGTACACTCGGGGGCAGATTGATGTTCCACGACTCCCTACCCATCGAGCTCCCATGGCTCAGCACTGGCTGCTGCCAGTGGCAGCACTGGCAGCACTGGCACTGGCATGCAGTGCTGAGCAGTGCCGAGGGCAGGCAACACTGACAGCAGCCAGTGCTGAGCCATGGGATCGCCCGATGGGTAGGGAGTGGTGGAACATCATTCTGCCCCCGAGTGTACCATCGGGGGACCGGCCGCCGTCGGCACCATTTCGGGACTTTGCATCGCAATAAAAGGCTTATTTACAATTGAAAATGGACTAGCGAGAGTCGTTATGGAATCAGAATTTGATGCTCTACAAAACTAGGCTATTTTCATTGTGATGGCATCACAGACTACACCGCTAAACCCAATAAAGCAGATATATGTCGCGTCATCGATGATTACATATAATGTTTCTTTGATATATATGTAGTCGGGTCTTTCAGCTGCGTCCCTCCCCTCCCTCGCCGCGCCGGCGGGTCGGCCATCCGCGGCTTGCCGCCCGCCGGCTGCTGGCCGGTCAGCTGGCCGGTCAGCTGGTCGCCCGCGGCTGTCGGTGCAGTGCGGGATGCCTACTTGCGGGGGGGCCGTCGTGGCGGCGGCCCGGGTGGACTGGGCGAGCAGTGAGTTGGGGAGCGCTGCGCTGTCGGTGCTCTAGTTTGTATTGCGTTCGCATGATACGGCTTGAGCCAATACAGAGTGAACTGATTGAGCTGAGCAAGTCTTTATATACATTGAAAAGTAAAGCACTTTTTACTGCATCTACGGTGAGATGCTAGATAAAATTTATGGCGTACCTAATGGTACCGATTACTTAACAATTAAGTGAATCATTTCGTCGCTAAACTCTCGTAAATTCGTATGTCCGCCTCACTATGGAGTTTGGACCGTAACGTATGGCCTTTGCTCAGACAGTATACGAAGTAGTGGCAGGTGACGGGGATACCTCCCATAGAAGGATGCGACACGATTTTACTGCTAAATAGCGGCCGGCCGCCGTGGCGACGTTTTTGTACGACTTATATCTCGGCAACCACTGGGCTGATACACGTGCGGTTTTTTGTGTGGGGTAGCTTTTTCCCTTCTTTCACATAGTGTGCTACTCTCGATGCATATGGGTGACCCCTAACGCACGTTCCACGTGCAAAGCCAAGAGGTGCCTGTTTTGTAATAAGCGCAATAGCTCGCGGTAATTACTGGGCCGATTGCGCTAAAACTTGGCATGGAGGTAGACACTTTCCAGGCGATGCATTTCCATGTGTCTTGGTAGGGGTGCAACTGCACGTGCGCACGTGCAGGGTGACGCTTCCAGATCTCGAGAACGGCTGGACCGATTGTGTTCAAATTTGGCATAACGCTTGATACCGATCAGTAGGTTGCAGTCATTTAGTATGTATTTCCATGTGCCACGATTGGGGTGCAACTGCACGTGCGCACGTGCAGGGTGACGCTTCCAGATCTCGAGAACGGCCGGGCCGATTGAGTTCAAATTTGGTACACCGCTAGAGACCGATTAGTAGGGTGCCGACTGCCGTGCGCAAGTCAGTTTGGACCCATCTTGCACGTGCGCACGTGCAGGGTGACGCTTCCAGATCTCAAGAACGGCTGGACCGATTGCACTCAAATTCGGCAAACATCTAGAGATCGATCAGTAGGGTGCCGTGCACAAGTCAGTTAGTATGTATTTCCATGTGTCACGGTTGAGATGCAGCTGCACGTGCGCACGTGGAGGGGTCGTTTCAAGATCTTGAAAACGGCTGGGCCGATTGAGCTCGAATTTGGTACACCGCTAGAGACCGGCGAATAGGGTCCCATGCACAATGCAATTGGACACAGCTTGCACGTGCGCACGTGCAGGGTGACGCTTCCAGATCTCGAAAATGGCCGAGCCGATTACACTCAAATTTGGCACACCGCTATAGATCAGCGAGTAGGGTGCCGTGCACGTCAGTTTGTAGCACACCGACTCCGGTCTGCACGTGCAAGGCTCATCCTCTCGTTTGGCGGCGGGCGTTTTTGCTGCGTTTACAAAGGTGCTTGCTCAAACAACCTGCGGTCCCGCGATGCGGAGCCCAGCATCGCAGATGCTGGTAACCGCAGGTTGTTTGAAAAGACAAACACTATTCGTTAGAATTGTGTTTTTCTATTGAAAAACAACCGGAGCGGTCCTTCTCCGGGCTATGTTTTGCAAGTCTGGCAGCGAATTGGGGCAACTTGAGCGGGGCCTAGACGAATCGCTCAATCTTCGTAAAAATTTCAGGGTATGGGCTCCCGCAGGCGATCTACCTGATGGCACCGGTCGCTACTCGCTTAAAACCTCGTGGCACGTGGCACGTGCGATTCCATTTTCCCCATGTTAAGTCAACGGGGTTTTGGACACTTTTTGCGCGATCGCCAATGGCGGGAAAACGAGCCAAGGAAGAGGTGGTTTTCTTCCCAGCATTTTATGGCAAACACGATTGGGTACACGCTAGTGTGCGCCGTATACCCCTCAGAACTTCGTAACGTGTCTTTGCACGAGGTCAAAGTTGAACTTTTTTCGCTCCCCATGTTAAGTCAATGGGCGTTTTTGCAGAGGCTTTTTCATTCGCTCATTGTACAAAATTATATGATACGATTTTGTTTAAACTTTCAGGACTTGTTGAGAAAAGACCATAGAACATGTTGTTATGCTTCGTTAAGCTGTCAGAATTCGTTTGTTCTTTTTGAGCTCGTTTAAAAATGAAAAATTTTAACATGGAAAGTCAATGGGAGCGTCTTTGCTGCTTAATAACTTTTTACGTTTAATATATGTTTAAGTCAAAAGTTGATATTTTATACAACTTTTGATGCTCTTTCCAATGATATATACAACGTTATTGCACGTGCTGCCGTTTTTGAGAAATATAGTAAAAAAGCACGACATTACCGAGATTTGAGCTCAGACCTATATCGTTACGGTGTCAGGCGGACACGAGGACAGGTGGCGCCGCCGCCGCCCGCATAGCGGCGGGAATGTGAACTAACCTGTTTACCATCTATGGTACCTATGGTACCATCGGGGGACCGGCCGCCGTCGGCACCATTTCGGGACTTTGCATCGCAATAAAAGGCTTATTTACAATTGAAAATGGACTAGCGAGAGTCGTTATGGAATCAGAATTTGATGCTCTACAAAACTAGGCTATTTTCATTGTGATGGCATCACAGACTACACCGCTAACCCCAATAAAGCAGATTTATGTCGCGTCATCGATGATTACATATAATGTTTCTTTGATATATATGTAGTCGGGTCTTTCAGCTGCGTCCCTCCCCTCCCTCGCCGCGCTGGCGGGTCGGCCATCCGCGGCTTGCCGCCCGCCGGCTGCTGGCCGGTCAGCTGGCCGGTCAGCTGGTCGCCCGCGGCTATCGGTGCAGTGCGGGATGCCTACTTGCGGGGGGCCGTCGTGGCGGCGGCCCGGGTGGACTGGGCGAGCAGTGAGTTGGGGAGCGCTGCGCTGTCTGGTGCTCTAGTTTGTATATACCTATTGCGCTCGCATGATACGGCTTGAGCCAATACAGAGTGAACTGATTGAGCTGAGCAAGTCTTTATATACATTGAAAAGTAACGCACTTTTTACTGCATCTACGGTGAGATGCTAGAGAAAATTTATGGCGTACCTAATGGTACCGATTACTTAACAATTAAGTGAATCATTTCGTCGCTAAACTCTCGTAAATTCGTATGTCCGCCTCACTATGGAGTTTGGACCGTAACGTATGGCCTTTGCTCAGACAGTATACGAACAGGTGACGGGGATACCTCCCATAGAAGGATGCGACACGATTTTACTGCTAAATAGCGGCCGGCCGCCGTGGGGAGTCTGGGGACGTTTTTGTACGACTTATATCTCGGCAACCACTGGGCTGATACACTTACGGTTTTTTGTGTGGGGTAGCTTTTTCCCTTCTTTCATATAGTGTGCTACTCTCGATGCATATGGGTGACCCCTAACGCACGTTCCACGTGCAAAGCCAAGAGGTGCCTGTTTTGTAATAAGCGCAATAGCTCGGTAATTACTGGGCCGATTGCGCTAAAACTTGGCATGGAGGTAGACACTTTCCAGGCGATGCATTTCCATGTGTCACGGTTGGGGTGCCGCTGCACGTGCGCACGGGCAGGGTGACGATTCCAGATCTCGAGAACGGCTGGGCCGTTTGTGATCAAAGTTGGCACACCGTTAGGGCTCGGCGAGTAGGGTGCCGTGCACAAGTCAGATGGGACCCAGTTTGCACGTGCGCACGTGCAGGCTGACGCTTCCATATCTCAAGAACGGCTGGACCGACTGTGCTCAAATTTGGCATACCACTAGAGACTGGTTAGTAGGGTGCCGTGCACAAGTCAGTAAGTATGTATTTTCATGTGCCGCGGTTGGGGTGCAGCTGCACGTGCGCACCTGTAGGGGTCGCTTCCAGATCTTGGAAACTGCTGGGCCGATTCAGATTAAATTTGGTACATCGCTAGAAACCGGCGAATAGAGAGTCGTGCACAAGTCAATTGGGGCCCAGGCTGCACGTGCGCACGTGTAACCGCAGGTTGTTTGAAAAGACAAACACTATTCGTTAGAATTGTGTTTTTCTATTGAAAAACAACCGGAGCAGTCGTTCACCGGGCTATGTTTTGCAAAGTTGGCCTGAGATTGGGGCAACTTGAGCGGGGCCTAGACGAAATGTACAATCTTCGTAAAAAGTTCAGTGTATGGGCTCCCGGAGGCGATCTACCTTATGGCACCGGTCGCTACTCGCTTAAAACCTCGTGGCACGTGGCACGTGCGATTCCATTTTCCCCATGTTAAGTCAATGGGGTTTTGGACACTTTTTGCGCCATCGGGAATGGCGGAAAAACGAGCCAAGAAAGAGGTGGTTTTCTTCCCAGCATTTTATGGCAAACACGTTCCGGTACACGCCAGTGTGCGCCGTATACCCCTCAGAAGTTCGTAACGTGTCTTTGCTCGAGGTCAAAGTTGGAATCTTGCTGTGTCCCATGTTAAGTCAATGGACGGCGATGTCGAGACTTTGCAGAGCCATTTTCATTCGATCTTTGTACGAAATTTTAGAGATAGATTTCGCCCAAACTCTTATATCTTGTAGAGGAAAGAGCATAGTACTTGCTGGTATGCTTCGTTAAGGTGGCAAAACTCATTTTTTCTTTTAAAGTTAATTTGAAATTTAAAATTTTTAACATGGAAAGTCAATGGGAGCGTCTTTATTCCTCTATAACTTTTATCTTTAATAAGATATATAGGTGAAAAGTTAATATAATATACAACTTTTGATGCTCTTTCCACTGATGCATAGGACGTCACTGCACGATGTGGCGTTTTTAAGAAAAGCTGTAAAAAATCAGGGCTCGACTGTGACTTGAACCCAACCACATTAGAGTATACGAACAGGTGACGGGGATACCTCCCGTGTGCGGATGCGACACTGATTATTGCTAAATATTAGCATTCGGCCGCCTTGGGGGCGCCTTGCAAAGCTTCTATCTCCACAACTACTTGACCAATTCACTCGCGGTCTTTTGTGTGGGATAGCTTCTTCCTTTCTTACACGTAGTGTGCTATTCTCGATGCGTATGGGTGACCCCTAATGCACGTGCCACGTGCAAAACGATGAGAAGTCAGTTCAGTAACAAGTCGAATAACTCTGTAGTTAGTTTGCCGATTGCGCTGGTACTTTGCATGGATGTTGGCACGCACCCGGCAATGCATTTCCATGTGTCACGGTTGGGGTGCCGCTGCACGTGCGCACGGGCAGGGTGACGCTTCCAGATCTCGAGAACGGCTGGGCCGATTGTAATCAAAGTTGGCACACCATTAGGGCTCGGCGAGTAGGGTGCCGTGCACAAGTCAGATGGGACCCAGTTTGCACGTGCGCACGTGCAGGATGACGCTTCCATATCTCAAGAACGGCCGGGCCGATTGCACTCAAATTCGGTACACTTCTAGAGACCGATTAGAAGGTTGCCGTGCACAAGTCAGTGAGTATGTATTTCCATGTGTCACGGTTGGATTGCAACTGCACGTGCGCACGTGCAGGGGTCGCTCCCAGATCTTGAAATTGAATGGGCTGATTGAGTTCAAAGTTGGTACATCGCTAGAAACCGGCGAATAGAGTGCCGTGCAAAAGTCAATTGGGACCCAGCTTGCACGTGCGCACGTGCAGGGTGCCGCTTCGAGATCTCGAAAACGGCCGGGCCGATTGCACTCAAATTTGGCACACTGCTGTAGACCGGTTAGTAGAGTGCCGTGCACGTCAGTCCGTAGCACACCGACTCCGGTCTGCACGTGCAAGGCTCATCCTCTCGTTTGGCGGCGGGCGTTTTTGCTGCGTTTACAAAGGTGCTTGCTCAAACAACCTGCGGTCCCGCGATGCGGAGCCCAGCATCGCAGATGCTGGTAACCGCAGGTTGTTTGAAAAGACAAACACTATTCGTTAGAATTGTGTTTTTCTATTGAAAAACAACCGGAGCGGTCGTTCTCCGGGCTATGTTTTGCAAGTCTGGCAGCGAATTGGGGCAACTTGGTAGGGGCCTAGACGAAATGTACAATCTTCGTAAAAAGTTCAGTGTATGGGCTCCCGGAGGCGATCTACCTTATGGCACCGGTCGCTACTCGCTTAAAACCTCGTGGCACGTGGCACGTGCGATTCCATTTTCCCCGTGTTAAGTCAATGGGGTTTTGGACACATTTTGCGCGATCGCCAATGGCGGGAAAACTAGCCAAGGAAGAGGTGGTTTTCTTCCCAGCATTTTATGGCAAACACGTTCAGGTACACGCTAGTGTGCGCTGTATACCCCTCAGAATCTCGGAACGTGTCTTTGCACGAGGTCAAAGTTGGAATTTTGCTGTGTCCCATGTTAAGTCAATGGACGGCGATGTCGAGACTTTGCAGAGACATTTTCATTCGATCTTTGTACAAAATTTTAGAGATAGATTTCGCCCAAACTCTTATATCTTGTAGAGGAAAGAGCATAGTACATGCCGTTATGCTTCGTTAAGCTGGCAGAACTCATTTTTTCTTATAAAGTTAATTTGAAATTTAAAATTTTTAACATGGAAAGTCAATGGGAGCGTCTTTGTTGCTTAATAACTTTTTACGTTGCAGATATATCAAAGTGAAAAGTTAATAAAATATACAACTTTCGATGCTCTTTCCAACAATGTATAGAACGTCACTGCACGATGTGCCGTTTTTAAGAAAAGCTGTAAAAAATCAGGGCTCGACTGTGACTTGAACCCAACCACATTAGAGGATACGAACAGGTGACGGCGATACCTCCCGTGTGCGGATGCGACACTGATTATTTGCTAAATATTAGCAGTAGGCCGCCTGTGGGATGCCTTTACAAACCTTATATCTCTGCAACCACTGGACCGATTCACTCGCGGTCTTTTGTGTGGGATAGCTTCTTCCTTTCTTACACGTAGTGTGCTGTTCTTGATGCGTATGGGTGACCCCTAATGCACGTGCCACGTGCAAAACGAAGAGGTGTCAGTTAGGTAACAAGTCTAATAACTCTGTAGTTAGTTTGCCGATTGCGCTGATACTTGGCATGGTTGTAGGCACCTGCCGCGCAGTGCATTTCCATGCGTCACGGTTGGGGTGCCGCTGCACGTGCACACGTGCAGGGTGACGCTTCCAGATCTCGAGAACGGCTGGGCCGATTGTGATCAAAGTTGGCACACCGTTAGGGATCGGCGAGTAGGGTGCCGTGCACAAGTCAGATGGGACCCAGTTTGCACGTGCGCACGTGCAGGCTGACGCTTCCAGATCTCGAAAACGGCCGGGTCGATTGCACTCAAATTTGGCATACCACTAGAGACTGGTTAGTAGGGTGCCGTTCACAAGTCAGTTAGTATGTATTTTCATGTGCCACGGTTGGGGTGCAGCTCCACGAGCGCACGTGTAGGGGTCGCTTCCAGATCTTGAAATTGACGGGGCCGATTGAGCTCCAATTTGGTACACCGCTAGAAACCGGCGAATAGAGTGCCGTGCACAAGTCAATTGGGGCCTAGGCTGGACGTGCGCACGTGCAGGGTGTCGCTTCCAGATCTCGAAAACGGCCGGGTCGATTGCACTCAAATTTGGCACACCGCTATAGACCGACGAATAGGGTGCCGTGCACGTCAGTCCGTAGCACACCGACTCCGGTCTGCACGTGCAAGGCTCATCCTCTCGTTTGGTGGCGGGCGTTTTTGCTGCGTTTACAAAGGTGCTTGCTCAAACAACCTGCGGTCCCGCGATGCGGAGCCCGGCATCGCAGATGCCGGTAACCGCAGGTTGTTTGAAAAGACAAACACTATTCGTTAGAATTGTGTTTTTCTATTGAAAAACAACCGGAGCGGTCGTTGTCCGGGGTATGTTTTGCAAGTCTGGCCGCGAATCAGTACAACTTGACGGGGGCCTAGACGAAATGTACAATCTTCGTAAAAAGTTCAGGGTATGGGCTCCCGCAGGCGATCTACCTGATGACACCGGTCGCTACTCGCTAAGAAGTCTTTTGCGCGTGGCACGTGCGATTCCATTTTCCCCATGTTAAGTCAGCGGGGTTTTGGACACTTTTTGCGCGATCGCGAATGGCGGGAAAACGAGCCAAGAAGGAGGTGGTTTTCTTCCCAGCATTTTATGGCAAACACGTTTGGGTACACGCCAGTGTGCGCTGTATACCCCTCAGAATCTTGGAACGGTGCTTTGCACGAGGTCAAAGTTGGAATTTTGCTGTGTTCCATGTTAAGTCAATGGACGGCGATGCCGAGACTTTGCAGAGACATTTTCATTCGATCTTTGTACAAAATTTTAGAGATAGATTTTGCCCAAACTCTTATATCTTGTAGAGGATAGAGCATAGTACATGCCGTTATGCTTCGTTAAGCTGGCAAAACTCATTTTTTCTTATAAAGTTCATTTGAAAATTAAAATTTTTTAACATGGAAAGTCAATGGGAGCGTCTTTATTCCTCTATAACTTTTATCTTTAGTAAGATATATAGGTGAAAAGTTAATATAATATACAACTTTTGATGCTCTTTCCACTGATGCATTGGACGTCACCGCACGATGTGCCGTTTTTAAGAAAAGCTGTAAAAAATCAGGGCTCGACTGTGACTTGAACCCAACCACATTAGAGTATACGAACAGGTGACGGGGATACCTCCCGTGTGCGGATGCGACACTGATTATTGCTAAATATTAGCATTCGGCCGCCTTGGGGGCGCCTTGCAAAGCGTCTATCTCCACAACTACTTGACCAATTCACTCGCGGTCTTTTGTGTGGGATAGCTTCTTCCTTTCTTACACGTAGTGTGCTATTCTCGATGCGTATGGGAGACCCCTAATGCACGTGCCACGTGCAAAACGATGAGAAGTCAGTTCAGTAACAAGTCTAATAACTCTGTAGTTAGTTTGCCGATTGCGCTGGTACTTTGCATGGATGTTGGCACGCACCCGGCAATGCATTTACATGTGTCACGGTTGGGGTGCCGCTGCACGTGCGCACGGGCAGGGTGACGCTTCCAGATCTCGAGAACGGCTGGGCCGATTGTGATCAAACTTGGCACACCGCTAGAGGCTGGTTAGTAGGGTGCCGTGCACAAGTCAGATGGGACCCGTTATGCACGTGCGCACGTGCAGGCTGACGCTTCCAGATCTCAAGAACGGCTGGGCCGACTGTGCTCAAAATTGGCATACCGCTAGAGACTGGTTAGTAGTGTGCCGTGCACAAGTCAGTTAGTATGCATTTTCATGTGCCACGGTTGGGGTGCAGCTGCACGTGCGCACGGGTAGGGGTCGTTTCCCGATCTTGGAAACGGCTGGGCCGATTCATAACCGCAGGTTGTTTGAAAAGACAAACACTATTCGTTAGAATTGTGTTTTTCTATTGAAAAACAACCGGAGCGGTCGTTGTCCGGGGTATGTTTTGCAAGTCTGGCCGCGAATCAGTACAACTTGACGGGGGCCTAGACGAAATGTACAATCTTCGTAAAAAGTTCAGTGTATGGGCTCCCGGAGGCGATCTACCTGATGGCAGCGGTCGCTACTCGCTTAAAACCTCGTGGCACGTGGCACGTGCGATTCCATTTTCCCCATGTTAAGTCAACGGGGTTTTGGACACTTTTTGCGCGATCGCCAATAGCGGAAAAAACGAGCCAAGGAAGAGGTGGTTTTCTTCCCAGCATTTTATGGCAAACACGTTTGGGTACACGCCAGTGTGCGCTGTATACCCCTCAGAATCTCGGAACGTGTCTTTGCCCGAGGTCAAAGTTGGAATTGTGCTGTGTCCCATGTTAAGTCAATGGACGGCGATGCCGAGACTTTGCAGAGACATTTTCATTCGATCTTTGTACAAAATTTTAGAGATAGATTTCGCCCAAACTCTTATATCTTGTAGAGGAAAGAGCATAGTACATACCGTTATGCTTCGTTAAGCTGGCAGAACTCATTTTTTCTTATAAAGTTAATTTGAAATTTAAAATTTTTAACATGGAAAGTCAATGGGAGCGTCTTTGTTGCATAATAACTTTTTACGTTGCAGATATACCAAAGTGAAAAGTTAATAAAATATACAACTTTCGATGCTCTTTCCAACAATGTATAGAACGTCACTGCACGATGTGCCGTTTTTAAGAAAAGCTGTAAAAAATCAGGGCTCGACTGTGACTTGAACCCAACCACATTAGAGTATACGAACAGGTGACGGCGATACCTCCCGTGTGCGGATGCGACACTGATTATTGCTAAATATTAGCATTCGGCCGCCTTGGGGGCGCCTTGCAAAGCTTCTATCTCCACAACTACTTGACCAATTCACTCGCGGTCTTTTGTGTGGGATAGCTTCTTCCTTTCTTACACGTAGTGTGCTATTCTCGATGCGTATGGGTGACCCCTAATGCACGTGCCACGTGCAAAACGATGAGAAGTCAGTTCAGTAACAAGTCTAATAACTCTGTAGTTATTTTGCCGTTTGTGCTGGTACTTGGCATGGATGTTGGCACGCACCCGGCAATGCATTTCCATGTGTCACGGTTGGGGTGCCGCTGCACGTGCGCACGGCCAGGGTGACGCTTCCAGATCTCGAGAACGGCCGGGCCGATTGTGATCAAAGTTGGCACACCGTTAGGGATCGGCGAGTAGGGTGCCGTGCACAAGTCACATGGGACCCATTTGGCACGTGCGCACGTGCAGGCTGACGCTTCCAGATCTCAAGAACGGCTGGACAGACTGTGCTCAAATTTGGCATACCACTAGAGACTGGTTAGTAGGGTGCCGTGCACAAGTCAGTAAGTATGTATTTTCATGTGCCGCGGTTGGGGTGCAGCTGCACGTGCGCATGTGTAGGGGTCGTTTCCCGATCTTGGAAACGGTTGGGCCGATTCATATTATATTTGGTACATCGCTAGAAACCGGCGAATAGGGTGCCGTGCACAAGTCAATTGGGGCCCAGGCTGCACGTGCGCACGTGCAGGGTGTCGCTTCCAGATCTCGAAAACGGCCGGGTCGATTGCACTCAAATTTGGCACACCGCTATAGACCGGCGAATAGGGTGCCGTGCACGTCAGTCCGTAGCACACCGACTCCGGTCTGCACGTGCAAGGCTCATCCTCTCGTTTGGCGGCGGGCGTTTTTGCTGCGTTTACAAAGGTGCTTGCTCAAACAACCTGCGGTCCCGCGATGCGGAGCCCAGCATCGCAGATGCTGGTAACCGCAGGTTGTTTGAAAAGACAAACACTATTCGTTAGAATTGTGTTTTTCTATTGAAAAACAACCGGAGCGGTCGTTCTCCGGGCTATGTTTTGCAAGTCTGGCAGCGAATTGGGGCAACTTGGTAGGGGCCTAAACGAATCGCTCAATCTTCGTAAAAATTCCAGGGTATGGGCTCCCGCAGGCGATCTACCTGATGGCACCGGTCGGTACTCGCTAAGAAGTCTTTTGCGCGTGGCACGTGCGATTCCATTTTTCCCATGTTAAGTCAACGGGGGTTTGGACACTTTTTGCGCGATCGCGAATGGCGGGAAAACGAGCCAAGGAAGAGGTGGTTTTCTTCCCAGCATTTTATGGCAAACACGTTTGGGTACACGCCAGTGTGCGCTGTATACCTCTCAGAATCTCGGAACGTGTCTTTGCACGAGGTCAAAGTTGGAATTTTGCTGTGTCCCATGTTAAGTCAATGGACGGCGATGTCGAGACTTTGCAGAGACATTTTCATTCGATCTTTGTACAAAATTTTAGAGATAGATTTCGTCCAAACTCTTATATCTTGTAGAGGAAAGAGCATAGTACATGCAATTATGCTTCGTTAAGCTGGCAAAACTCATTTTTTCTTATAAAGTTCATTTGAAAATTAAAATTTTTAACATGGAAAGTCAATGGGAGCGTCTTTGTTGCTTAATAACTTTTTACGTTGCAGATATATCAAAGTGAAAAGTTAATAAAATATACAACTTTCGATGCTCTTTCGAACAATGTATAGAACGTCACTGCACGATGTGCCGTTTCTAAGAAAAGCTGTAAAAAAGCAGGGCTCGACTGTGACTTGAACCCAACCACATTAGAGGATACGAACAGGTGACGGGGATACCTCCCGTGTGCGGATGTGACACTGATTATTGCTAAATATTAGCAGTAGGCCGTCTGTGGGGGCGCCTTTACAAACCTTATATCTCTGCAACCATTGGACCGATTCACTCGCGGTCTTTTGTGTGGGATAGCTTCTTCCTTTCTCACACGTAGTGTGCTGTTCTCGATGCGTATGGGTGACCCCTAATGCACGTGCCACGTGCAAAACGAGGAGAAGTCAGTTCAGTAACAAATCTAATAACTCTGTAGTTAGTTTGCCGATTGCGCTGGTACTTGGCATGGATGTTGGCACGTATCCGGCAATGCATTTCCATGTTTCACGGTTGGGGTGCTATTGCACGTGCACACGTGCAGGGTGACGCTTCCAGATCTCGAGAACGGCTGGGCCGATTGTGATCAAAGTTGGCACACCGTTAGGGATCGGCGAGTAGGGTGCCGTGCACAAGTCAGATGGGATTCATTTTGCACGTGCGCACGTGCAGGCTGACGCTTCCAGATCTCGAGAACGGCTGGGCCGATTGTGCTTAGATTTGGCACACCACTAGAGACTGGTTAATAGGGTGCCGTGCACGAGTCAGTAAGTATGTATTTTCATGTGCCACGGTTGGGGTGCATCTGCACGTGCGCACGTGTAAGGGTCGTTTCCAGATCTTGGAAACGGCTGGGCTGAATGCGATTAAATTTGGTACATCGCTATAAACCGGCGAATAGAGTGCCGTGCACAAGTCAATTGGGACCTAGGCTGCACGTGCGCAGGTGCAGGGTGTCGCTTCCAGATCTCGAAAACGGCCGGGTCGATTGCACTCAAATTTGGCACACCGCTATAGACCGGCGAATAGGGTCTTAATGCGTCAGTGTTTACGTTTAACGGACGGTATTTTCATGTGCCACGGTTGGGGTGCAGCTGCACGTGCGCACGTGTAGGGGTCGCTTCAAGATAGCACACCGACTCCGGTCTGCACGTGCAAGGCTCATCCTCTCGTTTGGCGGCGGGCGTTTTTGCTGCGTTTACAAAGGTGCTTGCTCAAACAACCTGCGGTCCCGCGATGCGGAGCCCAGCATCGCAGATGCTGGTAACCGCAGGTTGTTTGAAAAGACAAACACTATTCGTTAGAATTGTGTTTTTCTATTGAAAAACAACCGGAGCGGTCGTTCTCCGGGCTATGTTTTGCAAGTCTGGCCGCGAATCGAGACATTTTGGGTGGGGCCTAGACGAAATGTACAATCTTCGTAAAAAGTTCAGTGTATGGGCTCCCGGAGGCGATCTACCTGATGGCATCGGTCGCTACTCGCTAAGAAGTCTTTTGCGCTTGGCACGTGCGATTCCATTTTCCCCATGTTAAGTGAACGGGGTTTTGGACACTTTTTGCGCGATCGCGAATGGCGGAAAAACGAGCCAAGGAAGTGGTGGTTTTCTTCCCAGCATTTTATGGCAAACACGTTCAGGTACACGCTCGTGTGCGCCGTATACCCGCCAGAATCTCGTAACACCTCTATGCACAAAGTCAAAGTTGGAATTTTGCTGTGTCCCATGTTAAGTCAATGGACGGCGATGTCGAGACTTTGCAGAGACATTTTCATTCGATCTTTGTACAAAATTTTAGAGATAGATTTCGCCCAAACTCTTATATCTTGTAGAGAAAGGAGCATAGTACATGTTGGTATGCTTCGTTAAGCTGGCAGAAATCGTTTTTTCTAATAAAGTTCGTTTGAAAATGAAAATTTTTTACATGGAAAGTCAATGGGTGCGTCTTTATTCCTCTATAACTTTTATCGTTAGTAATATACATAGGTGAAAAGTTAATATAATATACAACTTTTGATGCTCTTTCCACTGATGTATAGAACGTCACTGCACGGTGTGCCGTTTTCAAGAAAAGTTGTAAAAAAGCAGGGCTCGACTGTGACTTGAACCCAACCACATTAGAATATACGAACAGGTGAAGGGGACACCTCCCATGTGCGGACGCGACACTGATTATTGCTGAATATTAGCAGTCGGCCGTTATGGGGCGCCTTTGCAAAGGTTATATCTCTGCAACCACTGGACCGATTCACTCGCGGTCTTTTGTGTGGGATAGCTTCTTCCTTTCCCAAACGTAGTGTGCTACTCTCGATGCGTATGGGTGACCCCTAATGCACGTGCCACGTGCAAAACGAAGAGGTGTCAGTTCGGTAGCAAGTGTAATAACTCTGTAGTTATTTTGCCGATTGCGCTGATCCTTGGCATGGATGTAGGCACCCGCCCCGCAATGCATTTCCATGTGTCACGGTTGGGGTGCCGCTGCACGTGCGCACGGGCAGGGTGACGCTTCCAGATCTCAAAAACGGCTGGGCCGATTGTGATCAAAGTTGGCACACCGTTAGGGCTTGGCGAGTAGGGTGTCGTGCACCAGTCAGATGGGACCCAGTTTGCACGTGCGCACGTGCAGGCTGACGCTTCCATATCTCGAGAACGGCCGGGCCGACTGTGCTCAAATTTGGAATACCACTAGAGACTGGTTAGTAGGGTGCCGTGCACAAGTCAGTAAGCATGTATTTCCATGTGCGAAGGTTGGGGTACAGCTGCACGTGCGCACGTGTAGGGGTCGCTTCCAGATCTTGGAAACGGCTGTGCCTATTCAGATTAACCGCAGGTTGTTGATTCATTAGACCATGTGTTACGGTTGGGGTGCAACTGCACGTGCGCGCGTGCAGGGTGACGCTTCCAGATCTCGAGAACGGCTGGGCCGATTGAGCTCAAATTTGGTACACCGCTAGAGACCGGTTAGTAGGGTGCCGTGCACAAGTCAGATGGGATCCAGTTTGCACGTGCGCACGTGCAGGCTGACGCTTCCAAATCTAAAGAACGGCTGGACCGACTGCGCTCAAATTTGGCATACCACTAGAGACTGGGTAGTAGGGTGCCGTGCACAAGTCAGTAAGTATATATTTTCATGTGCCGCGGTTGGGGTCCAGCTGCACGTGCGCACGTGTAGGGGTCGTTTCCCGATCTTGGAAACGGCTGGGCCGATTCAGATTAAATTTGGTACATCGCTAGAAACCGGCAAATAGAGTGCCGTGCACAAGTCAATTGGGGCCCAGGCTGCACGTGCGCACGTTCAGGGTGTCGCTTCCAGATCTCGAAAACGGCCGGGTCGATTGCACTCAAATTTGGCACACCGCTATAGACCGGCGAATAGGGTGCCGTGCACGTCAGTCCGTAGCACACCGACTCCGGTCTGCACGTGCAAGGCTCATCCTCTCGTTTGGCGGCGGGCGTTTTTGCTGCGTTTACAAAGGTGCTTGCTCAAACAACCTGCGGTCCCGCGATGCGGAGCCCAGCATCGCAGATGCTGGTATACTTTAGAACGAAGAGCGATCTATGAGACACGCAGAGACCGTCGTCGGTATACCCGCCCGGCCGGAAGCGGTATCAAGATACTGTAAACGCGGCTCCGGTAACTGAAATCTAAGGAAAGAACCTACCGACTATTGGATAAATATTTCTGAAGAAACGGATGTGTAGATTGATGTTTCAGAGATTCTAGACGGTATTTGAAATGATATTCTAAACAAAATGTTATTTATGTAGCTGGGTACCTTCAGGATTTGAAATGTCATTGTGAATGTAGAGAAGCAATCGTGAGTGACATTAGCATAGGTCTCATGGAAATGCGAGTTTAGATCGAGCAAGCCATGCCCATAAAGCCAAACCCAAGCCAGGCAATGTAATTCGTTTGAAACAAGCCCTGAACACGTGTCAAGGATACGACAGTTACCCACCATGGTCCATGAGGAGGAGCCTTCCCAATCCTCCTCGGATATGGACCGTAGACAGGTGCTGTTTAACCTCTTCCCCCTCCGACCTCACAACCCAACATCAACACTCCCAACACCACAGACGCGTGACCACCCCGTCAGAAAATAGCCCACCTCTCCTAGCAGGCCCGCCCATGCGACCCCGACCCGGGGCGGTCAGCTGATCCACGCGTCGTTTTTGCGCCCCGAACGCCACATTTGTCATCGATGGAGGTCCTCGGAAAATGATCGATCGGCGTGCCGAAAAACGGCGCGAGGAGAGCGATAAAAACCGTGAGCTCACGGTGAGTAGGCTTTGTTTGGCTGTGGTTCAAAGGAGGCTTGTGAAAAGTATAGGTATGAGACCGCGGCATTTGGGGGGAGGGGAGGGGGAGGGGGAAGGACAGGGCCTGGACCACGGCCAGAAGGAATGGTAAGTGGCTTAACTAAATGAGCATGCGAACAAGAATTGGTTGAGCTGATGAGAAAGCTGCTGTTGCTGCCAATAATGCAATTAGATGAAGTGGGAAATTGAGAGGGGATGGACTTATTTTCCGTTGTTTATTCCTAAGCGACGATCTAACACAATCTCAGAAACATTCGCATGTGGGGCAGAGAGGATCATAGTATTTGCTAAAATGTTTTTTATTATTATTATACTTCATGCCAGATGTGTACAATGTACATATACTGCGGTTCCTAACATGTGAAAGCGCGTTTGCGTGACTACCTTTGACACAAGTATGAAGGACGATTGACAGATCACGTCAAATCAACCGCATTTAATTTGAGGGTCTCTCGTTAGTCGAGTGACGTATAGGATAAGAGTGGATTATTAGTATCCAGTCGCGCGTATCCCGCCTGGCTATAGTCACTTTTCACATACGCTAACCAGTATCCATGGCAGGTGATACGTCCCCATGGAGGGAAAGGGAACCAAAGCGGGCTTTGTTCTCGATGCAGCTGGGCTGAAAGGAGATAGGGGAAGGGGGCTGGAGCTATTAACGTGAACGCTACCACGTAATGCACAGAAACCGTGCTTAACCCCCGAACAAGCGGGCAATCCCGCTCAACCCAACGCCAAAGCCACTAAAACTCCGCTGGGATTAGCCCGATTAGAGGCCCCATGAGGGCATAGGGACTCTCTGTGTTTTACTTTTCCCACAGGAGCGGATCGAAACACTGTCCGTTTCATCCGCCCCTGGTTTGTCAGAGAGGGCCTGATCTGATGGCAGCCTTCAGAGCTGAATGTATATAATAACGATCCCCGACCCCCTCTGAAAACGGTCCTATTTACAGCACGTCTAGTCAAACAAAAGCCCTCTGAAAAAAAAATCCCAGCCGAGCTGGAGTTCCTCATTTCAACAAAAAGCTGACTGGGTATGACGCGGCGTCTGCGCTCCTCCAGCCCAGCTGCTCCGGCTGTCCCGTGTCATAGTAACGGCTCCCCGGCACAAGGAAGCTCTATTCTCAGATTGGGAGAGTTTCCCTTTTCCTCACAAACCGCCCTTCTCCTCTACCCCGCACGCGAGGCGATAAAAAATGAATGTTTGCCTCATAAATTGACGCGGAACTAAACGCTCCAGACGAAGACATATCGTCTCCATTTCGCTAATTGACCTGGGGCGAGCCAGATATTGACAATCTCACTCATCGGACGCGAACTTTAAGTGCCACCAAGCGTCTGTGACATCGCCGTCGGCGGTAGACAGGTACGACGCGACGGCGACGATAACGCTGCGCTGCGACTGCGTCGCCTTCGCCGCCGCCGGGGGCAGATCGTGGAATAAATACCGACGCACCAAGAGGAGAATGTACCGTGAAACGTCAGGCGCGTCACGATTAACGGACCGGCAGATAGACGGTAATGAGAGTCCGACTCCTGCAGCCCGGGGCGGTCGTGGCGCAGGCGACAAACGCGGCGCAGCGTGGCGTATGTGACACGCCGACGCGACGTGGCAGCTCCAGCGTAGATCCGCGCATAATTAGACCGTTTGCCGGCGTGGACGGACAAGTTCGTTGACTGGAAGAGACCTCGGCGACATCCAGGGACAGAGACCGGGTCCTGACGAGTCGCAGTGAAATGTGCTCCCTCGCCGCGCCGGTCCGGTCGGCGGGGAGGGGCTGTCGCAGAGCCCATCAGCGGCACAAAGCCCGCACGGCCTACGGGACAGCTCCGGTAGCTCTGTCACGCAGTCAGACTGGCCGTCATCCCGCCCCTCAGGACAGGCATAGAGCGGGAGAGTCGAGCGGCGTCCCCTCGAAAATCGGCACAGACGGCAGCAGCGTCCGCCACCGCCGACCACACTTCATTTATCAAATTGGGCCAGTGCGAGTGCGCCGCACGGAATCGCAACAATAACGGCACGACCATTTATAACGAGAGGCGCGAGTGACACGTGCGTAGCGCAGATCCATTACACCGTCCACAGGCCCTTTTTGCATGGGGAACGGTCCTGGTTTAGGCGTGTAAATAGGGGGCAGAACGGCGCTAAGCGCCGACGAGAAGGGCTCGCAGTGGGAGTCGCGTGCTGCCCGGCCCGACTGCCCCGATGGATGGATTACCATCACAAAGGGGCAAGATAGCCCGCTGATCCGGGGCGCCGCTGCGCTCTGGCCTGGGGGACGCCCGGGCGCCGCTGTGGAGATACCCGGGGCGCCCATTGAGACGCCCCGGACGCCCTCGGCGCCCCTGGTCGACCGGATCTCCGGACCGGGAGGAACCAGTCGGAAACCGGGGCGTCGGGCAGAAAATATCACCATATCGATGTTAGAGTGAGTTTGCGAAATCGGTGGATCCGCGGAGTCCCTAGGGAATCCACGGAGTCCCTAGTGGCTCCGCGGATGAACATCAAGTCTAGTATATTCGCGGATAAACGGGCGGGGATCCGCGGATGAACAAGACTCTTCAGGATAACCGCGAACTCCCTGAAGAGTTGACGAGATCCGCGAACCACCCGGGGAATCCGCGGAGTAATGATTCATTCTAGTGAGTTTGCGAAGTTCCTATGCGTTTCGTGCAGCTATCTTATGACAAGAATGCAAGGCATATTGGATAGATCGTCTGCGACTTAACCCTCACCCGTATTGGTGTTTTCCCAGTTGCTGTTGGAATTCACCGAGTAGGTACCGATTCATTCTAGTGAGTTCGTGAATTATTCTTTCATCTCGCTTAGACGTCGCTCGCAAATATTAATATGCAATTAAATAATGGACGGTAAGCCATTTTTGGCGTGGTTGAACTTCTGCGACCAGTCTGCTTACTTTTCTCCCAACCATTAATGGAAAGCTGGAAAGGCTACCGCGCATCTGAGCGATCATGTGAATGTATGCAAGTATGTATGCATAACAGTAATGCTCACTCTTCTCCAGGGACGAAGCTTCCCGTACAGTTGGTGGGGCAGTTGCCCCCCCCCCCCCAACTTGCCCTTTTACCACAGCCGACCTGACTCGACCGGTCAGCACCGCGCCTACACTGAAAACAATTCAACCCGCGTACAGCGAGTAAAACCCGCTGCTGGCGGGTACACCTACCCACCACCTAATTTGACACTCTACCAGCGGGTGCGTTTACCCGCATATCGCAGGCTGTCAACCCGAGTATATTGTGTACCTAACCCGCATAGGATGGGGACTCAACCCACACACAGAAGGCAACCTACCCGTTCGCAGCGGGTACACAATCCGCACATGGCGTATTACCTGCGCTGCGTGGGTTGGGAACTCGCTTTCTGCGAGTACAAATATCCGCTGGTAGGGTGTCCAAATCAGCTGGAGGGTAAAGTACCCTCCAGTGGCGGCGTTCAAGGAGGAAAACGCCGCCAACCCGCCGGGATTCGAACTCGATATCTTTGATATTGCAAACCGATGCGCTACCAACTGCGCCACAGGCGACCTGACGCAAAGCGACTGAAATGTCGGTGTATATCAGATTAAAATGAAGAACTGACGCCGGACTCAATACAGAAAGTAAAAAGGCTTATCTTAGACAATTGGCATGAATCCGCCTATAGTGTTTTAAATATTAAGGAATAGTTTGGACAAATATTTCACTTGCATCGGGAAATATTTACTTATCCAGGCTTATTTTTACCAATAAAATGTGCTAAGAACGGTCTGCAAACTTCACCACAATGCGCCAGATTCGCGGACTGCAGAATATTCTGCTGAGCGTTCCAGCGAAATATTCTGCCGGCCAAGACGTGACGTCATCCAAACAATGATTCAAATGTCCCAAGCCCGTTAAGTGCCCTCCTAACTCACAGAACGCAGCCCCACAGCTGTTACAGTTACGATTACAATTGCCTTGCACATCTCTACCCCTGCACAAGGCCTGCACAAGCACGCAGCCGAGCCGAAAAGCGACTATTGTGGCGCGTCACATTTCAACACTCGTTTGAGCGTCGAAGTCAAAAGTATTAACTTCAAAACCAATGCCGTGCATCAGTGGGATATCTATTGGTATATCATATATACAGACGCTCCAGCCCGGCGCCACAGTATCTATTCTGGGGAACATTTGGACTGGAGGGGCAATGGCAATACTGAACTTCGATACAAGAACCCAACACGTACATATCAACCCGCCTTTGAATATAGTTATTTGACCCAAGTTGACCGTAATTGGCTGAAGCCATTGCGTACTTGCAAACAAACTAATGAAAACTTAATCACGCATTGGCATTAATTGAGGTTGTTGGCTGTTGCGTCTCAAAGGCGATTAAAAAGACAGGATGTCCCCTATGCTATTTGGAATCGACCTGGAATGTCAACCAAATACCAATTGGCCTGGGGCCGTATGGTTTGGGTATTATTGGCTTCTTCTATGTAACCACGGAAAGCAAGCTATTTTTTTTCGCGAAAGGTTTAGCTCGATCAGGGGCCGCACGGCAAGGGTTCCAACGGAACCCTCCCCCGCGGACCCCTCCTCCCGCACACGGTAGCGTCCGAGAAAACAATAATACGGGCGAGGGTTAGCCCTCGCCCCGTTAGGGGAGGCAATTTGCCACCCCCCTATGGTTTATCCTGAATGCCAAATTTTTAGTTCCTTCCCGGGCATCAATTTGACATCTTCACACAAAATTTCAAGTCTTACGTCACCTTAGGTCAGGAGTTATTGAGGTCAAACTGAGGTCATGTTCGAGCAAAAATGACCAAAAAACATGAAACTTGAAACCATCACAAAAGCTACGGTTACCAAGCAATTTCAAAGTTCTTTATGTGGTTGTGTAGAAATAAAACGGCGCTAAAAAACTGTTATCTCAGATTTTTAAAATTGTGGGATTTTAACCCCCCCCCCAAAAAAAAAACTTAGTCTTTTTTAGAAAAACGCAAAATTATTCCAAAATTTTACGACAAAAAACGGAATATATATGATAGTCCGTGCGCTCTTCCATCTCCATACCAAATTTTAGATCGATATCTCCTTTTTTGGCCAAGCTATGCGAAAAAAAACTGTTCAAAATTGATGACGTCAATTTTTTTAACTCAATTTTTAGCAATTCTAGACCACGTAGCGCAAAACAAAGACCACCATTAGGCTCTCCGTGACGAGCTGCATCGAATCGATTACCATTTAAAAAATCAGCTTAAATTTGACCTAATTTGACCTGACCTTGACCTGAACTTCACCAGAACATAACCTTAACTGGCCCCAAAGGCTGCCTGACCCACATAATCGCATTTGTCATGTAAAATGGACCATAAAACATGCATCATATGATATTTTCATATTCTGACCCTCAGTGACCTGACCTGGCATCAGTGACCTCAACTAGCAAAATATGTGTTTAACGAACAATTCCCATCGATGATTTTCAATGACATGCATTTTACTCGATTTTACAACACATTTCTTGAAATGCCTGTAAACGGTGAAAATTCGACATTTGACCTGACCTCACTCGCTTTGACCTAGGTCAATGAAATTGGGTCACAAGGTAGTTCTCCGCCGTGGCTACCCAACACTGTTTGCGGCTTGTTGCTATGTTGCGTGGTTCTCGAGATCTTAGGGGGAGGGGGCCAAAATGCCCCCCCCCCCACAACAGGGCGCGTTGCTCCGGCAGACCCCAACGGGGCGCGGGTTAAGTCGCAGATGATCTACCCAATGCATTCTAGTCTAGGTAGCTGCACGAAACGCATAGGAACTTCGCAAACTCACTAGAATGAATCGTTACTCCGCGGATTCCCCGGGTGGTTCGCGGATCTCGTCAACTCTTCAGGGAGTTCGCGGTTATCCTGAAGAGTCTTGTTCATCCGCGGATCCCCGCCCGTTTATCCGCGAATATACTAGACTTGATGTTCATCCGCGGAGCCACTAGGGACTTCGCGGATACCCTAGGAAATCCGCGGATCCACAGATTTCGCAAACTCACTCTAACATCGATATGACTAGTATTGATTGTGTTTGTGCAGCGTTTCTGCTTCACTTGCACGATCAATACGAAATATAACTATAAGCATGGCGTATGTGCATGCAAACAGATTTACTTCATGGTAATTCATGTATTTGAGGGTTGGGCTGCTGTCGAAAGTCCACAACTAACTGATGCCAGTCTAATTAACTCCACATACAAAACACAGGCATGCTCAATTAATGATTAAGCTTCAACGACATGGAATAAATGGGATATCACCCCTAACAATGCATATCCCTGCTAGAGACGTTTCTCTAGCAGCATAGCTTCAGCCGCCTCCCGTTTCAGTTACATGAAATGGTCCGGAAACGTAGCTATCAGAGACAGAGAGGGAGCGTTAAACACACGGCTATTAAGCTGATCAAACTGACAACTGGCCAGACAATAGCGGGCCGGTGGCGATGTAAAAACAGCCCGCACGGAGAGCGGCCTCAGAAACGGACGGAAAACCAAAACCGCTTCATCTCTGTACAACACTGCGAGCGGAATAGTAAGCCAAACAAAGGGGACGTAATTTATATTAACATAAATCTCGAGAGAACAGAATGCAACAATAACAGCGCTGAAAAGAGGAAATCCACTGCAACTGGACGCAGACAAAAGGGGAGTTATCGATGATATCGATAAATAAGGAGCAGACGCTCTTCCCTCGATACGCCGAATGTGCCGCCTCCGTGCCTCGTCGGGCTGGACGACATATCAGGCTCAATCCCAACTGCCGACACAAGTTAGCCGCCATTCATCAAAAATGCAGCTGCCTGTCACAGCACGGAAACTCCGCAGAGTGAGAACGCCCGACTCTTGAGCAGGTCTCTGCTACCCACTCCAACACCCAGGCGGACGCACTTAACCCCGGAAATATGCATAAATAAATCACCCGGTCTCAGCGACAAAACCATTACCCGGCTCGGGCGCAGAATATGCACCGACTCGGCCAAGCATTAATCCCCCCACTATCTGCAGATGTCATTAATTCGGCCCGACCCCACGTCAATACCGAACGCTCCCTCAGAAAATTTGCCACTGAAAAATGGCCCGACTCCCAGGGCGGCCATAAAATCGTGTCGAGATCGTCGACCGCGGACGGGGAGGGGGGTGAGTCACGCGCAGGGGCACCCATCAGTGTTGTCCTCTTCCTCTCCTTAGTCCCCGCGGCCGCGGCGGTTGTGGCGCACGACGCACCCGACGAGCGGCGGAAGCGGCGCAGGGCGTTTTTCCCGCCTTTCAGACGCCGCATATGAGATGGAGTGCATTAGCGCGGAGTGCGCGATGTGTCATCGGGCACTGATGGTAGCTTCTCGGAGGTCTGTGTTCAGAGAGTAGTTTCACTTACATCTGCCGTCAACGGATGTTGCTCCTACGCAGGAGTATAAAAGTCTAAAAGACGAACTATTATCACTAGAACAACATTACCAGCAAAGTCGTGAAAACAGACCACAGCCCACGAGTGTTTGCTGCATTATATAAAGTGTGCGCTGTATGTACATACAGTGCATAAATTGCAGATACGTAAGACTTCTTGCAGAGCTGCAATATGGAACGACCATCCCCAAAGAGTTTCATTCTTCATCCGGCACGAATAATAACGGGTACCAGCCTTGCGCGTGTCTGTGAAATATGGAAACCATTTGAGCTCAAGTCGCTAGGAATTCAGGCTGACGAGTGACGACACCATTAGCTTGCTGAAGAAGGTCTGTTTAAAGTCGCAGATGATTAGAGGCGTTTACATAGAATATGTGACAAGTGTCACCACTCTGAGTAACAGCATGCTGAGAAAAAAAATTATTCCCCAGGGGTGTTTTACGGGTGTCAGACACCATTGGAGGTGTCATCGAACACCCAGATTGGTGTTGAAAAATGCTGTTTAGGGAATCATTAAGGTGTACAACACCACGATGACACCCTTTCAAGTGTTCGTTCGCATGCGAGCGTTTAGATATACCTTAATGGGATTCAGCATGACACCTTAATAGGTGTCCGACACCCACACCCATCCGGGTATCAAACACTCTAAGGTATCAAACACCCTAAAAGATGTCAAAAATGTTCTTTTAAAAGCATCTGACACCCTTATGATGCCTTCACAGGTGTTGCCATTTATTGAAGCGGAATGTTAAGAGTGTCCGACACTGCTAGAGGTGTCACATTGACACTTGCAAAAGGATCTGACACCAAAAACAGCGTGAAAAAAATGAGGAAAAATATTCCCATGGGGTGTCTCACGGGTGTCGGACATCATTGCAGTGTCATATATAACGCCCAGATTGGTGTCAAAAATGTTGTTTTGGGAATCATGGAGGTGTACAACACCACGATGACAACCTTCAAGTGCAACGCGCTTTTAAACACACCATGATGGGATTCAGAAAGACACATTAATGGGTGTCCTACACCAACATCCATTCGGGTGTCAAACACCCTAAACCATCAACACTTCAAAAGGTGTAAACAAAAATGTTCCTTAAAAGGGATCTGATACCCTTGTGATACCTTCACGTGTGTTGTCATTTGTTGAGGAACACTCCAGCATGAGTCATGAAATGTTTGAAAGCTGTCGTGTATTCGAACCTAAATCATCACATAAATTGTTCTGACGTCACTTGTGTTAGGAACCAGGGATGCGGTGTCTAACGGATTTTCAGTGACTCGCACTCCCGCTCTGTCTTCCAAAATGGACTCCTATTCCGGCCAGAACTGCCAACTCCATCAGACTCCGACTCTGACTCCGTAGCACTGCTAGAAACCACAGCAGGTCCAGTGGTTTGAATCATTACCCAATCAGCAAGCTTCATTGTGTGACGTCATTTGTGTGCTAGTCACGGCGTCAACCATGCGAAGATCAAAAAGCGCCACCTTGCAGGAAAGCCGTTAGATTTCAGTTGGCGGCGGCGTGCCACGTGGTGCGTGTGCGGTGTGAGTGATGGCAGGGCTTTTTTTGAATTTATGTGGATATAGTGGCGCCGAACGTTGTTCGCAGTGTACTTCTTCAAGTGATTGTGCGTTAATGATAATGTTTAGCTTTTATTTGTAGCTTGCTCCGTGTTTATTCAAATGACGAGGCGGGCGGTACTCGGTGAAATTTGAAGTCTGGAGTGAGGATGACAACACAGCATTGCACCATGGAAACGAAAGCAAGTGAACTGCGGAATAACATCTGGTTGGAGATAATCGACGGTTAATTATCATTGCTGAAATGCGAGCAACTTCTCACTGTCAATGGACCCGATGTGTTTCGGTGAGTTTTCATTGGATTTCTCCGTAAATATAGGGCCCATATTTTTTGTACTTTATAGTTTGTTGCTGTATACAAGATAGGAATGCCATTGTATGCGATATGCCTGTTTGAACCAATAAATGTAAGAATGTGTCGACACCTTTTTTGGCATCCAATGGACACTCTCGTAACACCTTTAAGGGTGTGTACCAAACTGCACCTCGCTGGGGTGTCAGACGGGTGTCACTTTTGACACCAATACAGGTGTCATTGGGAATCAAACACCGGGTGTCTGACACCCTTTTGGGTGTGCACCCAAAAGGGTATCAGACACCTAAAAGGGTGTCAGACACCCGGTGTTTCATTCCCAATGACACCTGTATTGGTGTCAAAAGTGACACCCGTCTGACACCCCAGCGAGGTGCAGTTTGGTACACACCCTTAAAGGTGTTCCAGGGGAATAATTTTTTTTCTCAGTGCACGTTCAACATGTCCGCCTTTCATCAGACTTGCAGACGCCAGCAACAGGGTCTGGAAATGCAAGAGAAGAAACTGCAGACAGAGACAGCAGACAGCCGTCTCCGAGTCTGTCAGGGTGTTAGGATATACACATACGTATGTACCACATCGCTATCAAACACCTCCAAGCAAGACTACGTCGACGTCGTTGAACTCAGACAGAGCGAGTTCCCGCGTGTACCCCACGCAGGCGGGGCGGTTGGTGGCTTTTCTGTGTCGTGCTGCGACCGTAACTCTGGCTCTAATGCCCCGTTGCGACACTGCTGCCTGCTTATTGCGACCCCCAGCCGAGCCACCGCCGCCCGTGCCGACGTAATCTGTGACCACACCTTAGAATTGTGCTGCAAGGGAGGGTTCGGTGCAGAGGCTGTGGAACAGAGGCTCAAAGTGGGCCGTCGGCCGTCTGGTCTCCACTCTTTGCTTCTGCCATCGGCAAAAGGCTGTGTGGGAATTTGGGAAAGAATATCTGCGGGTTAAGTCGTAAGCGCCAACCGGAGCCTTCTCAGGAGCGAGATGCACTCAGCTCACACAGAAAGAACTTGGACAATTTGAGAAGCAGCATCACTGTTGGACATTAACAGCAGCGTCCGCAAACTCGGCTGATGGACTTGCGTCCCGAGCATAAATCTCAATCAATTATGGCCATGAAACATCCACTCTCATGGCGTGGGAGTGCGCCAATCGTCAGTCATTGATCGCATACAACGCCGGCTAATAGATTGACCGGCTAATGAAAAACGACGCCAAAGGGGTGCCGCTTCCCCCGACGCCGGAGAAGGGGAATTAAAACATGTGTTCGGCCTACCGGAGGGATGGGGAGGAGGGGAAATACGGACGAAACGCGTGTGAGGAGAGGGGAGACAGCCGCGGGCGAAACAAAAACGGCGGAACAGAGACAAGACCAGATGAGACGGATTAAACAAGATTGGACGGGCGCATTTGGAAATAAAAATGAAGTCAAAATAGTTTCAGCTATATTACAAACACCATTTTTTTAAAACTTCAAATGGGCTTGTTGACGGTAATTCAGTACCTAAAACATGCATGTTAGCAATACTTTTGCACCATGTACCTGCAAACATCGAGCTAATTTACCGTAAGCAAATTGTGTCGTCTTCATTTCCTGGTATGCCTATGTAGTAATTCATAACATGACGAAGAGATAACCGCACGTTTCACAAATGCAGCGTCCAACGATCGCGACTTATCATCCTGAATCAATCAGGGAAAATCCGTAGGTACCGCTTTTTATTGAAAGCATGAGCTTCTAGCGCCGAAAGCAGTGTGTAAGTCTCTTAGAGTGATCCCGTCCCGGTGTGATGGATTACCATTCAGCAGTGGCTCACCGTGTATCCATGTTTGACATGCGGCTCACGGTAACCGCTGTTTGACACATCCCCTATCGTGTAAGTGGATTTAAATCACCATGCGAACCCTCCTCGCCTCCGATACCGGCAGACATTCGTCACAGACGCCTTGCGCTATCAGAAAACCTTGCAGTGGGGCGTGACGCCGTCACAACCACGTGACAAACGAACCCGGGCACCTCACAAACAGCGTTTGATCTTCATAGCACCAGACGAACACACAAAAACTACGGGCAAAAACGGCGACAGTCCGGGAAGGCTCATCAATTGGCGAGCTCTGTGAACCTGATTAGGTACCGGGACTGAGAAGACGTGCTCTGTTGTCACGTGATGTTGGCACGAGGTGACTGTTTTTACCGTCACGTCACTTCACGTCACGTCAGGTACGTCATTTACTCCGTTCGCCGCGTCACACATTGTCACGCCGCATCAACGCGCCAGAAATACGGCGAGCGTTACGGAGACGATTCTTGGCGCGCGCTAGCGTCACGATTTCAGCGGAGCGTTTAACCCTTACAGCGGTACGTGTTTTTCAGCATTCCTTGTGATGTAGCGGCGGGTGGGGCTGGGGCTGGCCTCGGAGCATGTCGGCGCGATTCGGAGGCTATCTTCACGGCTGGCGGCACTGCGGAGTTCGGAGGTTGGCGCGCGCAACGTGCTCGGGTTCCAGCGGAGACGCCGATTTGGCTCGGCTTGGTTCGGTTTCCGGTCGTGGTCGTTCCGATCGGCGGGCAGCGACACGTGCGTGTCGGGACCAGCCCTCCAGCCAGGTGGCTAAAACACCGTATCTCCTGCTCATGGAGACCCCATGCCGCCGACGCAGGCCCCAAATCACCCAGTTTCACGCCTGTCGAAGGGGTGGCGAGGTGACATGGGGCGCGCGCGCGGCGCCGGCTCGATTGTTGACCCCATGGCGCCATTCCTGAGTAGACGATGTGACGGAACCAGTCGGCCATTCCGATGGCCCGGCGCCGTTCGGAATCCCGAGGAGTCCATATCTACCGCCTGTCGCGTGCCCAGGCATAGCTCACAGTTCCAGAACGCGTCAGCCCCAAATCATGTCCCGTGCCTCCCGCGGTCCTCCCGGAATAGGTGCTGTAAATCGCGCCTCTCGACCGACGCTGACTGTCTGCTGGCGTGTCACAGTGGAGACTGCTCCAAGCTAAGCTGGACAGAGCAGGACAGAGAGACAGAGCAGGGTATATATGTATAGTGAGGGCACGAGCAGGGTGGTCTCGGCTCTAAACTGCCACCGAGTGGTGGTCGCCGCCCTCAGACAAGGCCTCCGCCCTCCACCGCCCGCCGCCGCCGCAAACGAAACCGTGTTTATCTCGGCGGCTCGACATGTCTGCAGTCTGCACGAAAAGCGCGTCGTTTGGGGAGTGACGGCCGTCTCAGCTGGAACGCTCGGCCCGTCACCCGCTCTCCAGACCGTCACCCCGCTCCAGAGAGCGTCCGTCACCACCGGCGTCACTTCAGCGTCACTTAGGGTCACTGCGCCGTCACGCCGGCTGTGACGCGCCGTCAGTCGTCCGCCGCAGGCTCCTCCGCCCTCCCACAAACTTTAGTTTGTCGCCCAAGTGGCAGCTGAACGCCGGGAGCCCAGCCAACACCGCGGGCAGCTGCTTTAAACGAGTGGCGACCGGCGGGCCAGCCAGGGTGCTCTGAGGCTCCGTCAATAGGGACGAGAGCGCTGGAACGAGGCAGTCGCTTATTGAGCACTTGGGAGGCGTCCAAACAGAACAGACGAGAGGTGCACGGAAGATGCCGCGACGATACAGCACGCTCCAAATGGAAATTCGCACCGCGTGCGAGAATGCAACAACGAATTGCAGTTAGACTAGCGGGCGTTTTTCTGGTACAGAGCCTTGAAACATCAGAATATCTCTATGTTCACTGAAACGACAAGCGACGGCTGCGAGCTGAAATACATCCAACCGGACGCTTTCTGACTCAAACATCGACTCAAAGCGGCTCAGTTGCGTGGCGTCACTTCCTCAGACGCGTCCGGTGGGACATTCCTCGGAAATCGGGCGGCAATCTTCATAAATAAACGAGACAGCTCGTCTGTGTCCTAACGGCTCCAGTCCTGCCGACCAGACCCCGCCGGGCCAGACCAGAGCGCCGCGCGTGACCCTCTGTTTACTGCCCCGTGGAACGTCGACAGCGACGAGGGTTCGTCGAGGCCGACTTTACGGTCGACGTCCGACGGTCCCGGCCAGCTGGTGACTCCAAACAGGATTAGCTGGCCATCGTTACGCACTGGATACTTATAGAAGAAAGACAGCAGCAGATGAGAATGGAACACAACAGCGCCGAGCGACGCTGAAGTCTGACGGACAGGGTCGCAACTGACAGGGCGGCGTCGACAGGCTTTCCAGGCGCGTGGGGATCGGCCGGCACGGCCGCGCTCACAGAAAGGAGGCGCGCGCTGCCCTTCGTCAGCTCGGCGTCTTTTTGGGCGCCGATGACACTCGAGAGTCTCTCCAGAGAGCGGCGAGGTGTCGAGGCCGACCCCGGATCAGCGGGTGGTAATCCCCACAGACGGGCCGCGCGGGGTGCGGCGAGGGTCTTATGGAGGGCGCACCGGACAGGCACATGCTTCAAAGCAGCCGCCTCCTCAGCAGAGCAGCTGCATGGCTTCGCTGTCTGAATCTGGAAGCGCCCGCTATCTAACGACGGTTAGGACCATGCAAAGTGGAACTGCTGGTAAAAGAGCGCTTCCGATTTTTACGGAGAATATTGTGAACTGTAAAGAGCATTTCATAAGCAGACTTACGGTTTTTGCTCGCAATTCAGGCTGCGCTCTGCATACAAAGCCCTGTTCGAGCGTGCCCCTGGGGGCAGCCATCCGTGCAGCGCCGTGCAGCCCTGCGGAGTCGACTGATCTGCTGGACCCTGATCACCTACTATAACGGCAAACAACACACGGTGTATGCAGGCATCGGTAAAATCCTTTTTGAAAGGATTGCATTCCCAATCCACATTCCTAGTGCCAAAGTGGATTGCATTCCTACCCGCAATCCCCTTTTTTCACTTGGATTGTGATCAAATCCGCAATCCTTTTTTGCAATCCTGTTGTATTATTATGTGCACTAGTGGATCTGGGGGAGGGAGGAGGGCATAGGGCCGTGCCTCTATCCCCAAATCACCCATTTCTAGTACCTAGTCTTGCGAGTAATTCCTATCTAAGGCACAGGTATTTTATGGGAAATATTTTTTTGCCTCAAACACCCCCACATTTAAACCTCTACCCAACCAGTGTTTTATATTTTTAAAACTCGCCCTCAAATACGTAATTTTGACCTTCCTATGTAGTTCATCAGCGTTTAAATTAAAAGCGTTTAAATTATTTCAAGTTTCGATGTAAAGCCCTTGATAGCAAAGTACATTACGCCGATGAAGCCGATCTCATAATTTTCAATCGCAACAAACCATTTCAAAGCACTAATCAAACACCAAAACACGCAATCCGGATTGGATTGCAAAAATTGGAAGTATGATGCAATCCAATCCGCAATCAAATCCTGTTTTTTGGAATAGATTTCAAATCCAGGTGCAATCCACCAAAAAGGAATGCAATCAGGATTTTGCAATCCTGCAATCACAATCCTACCGATGCCTGGGTGTATGTACGTACCTTCAGTAAACACTGCTCCGGCTTTGGCGAAATAGCTACATGCTGATTGTGCAATGACAAGACAAGCAGTTACATACATTTAAGTGTTAATCGTTTTTTTTTGGGGGGGGGGATTTCCAACCACAGAGCGCTGATCTTCATTTTAACATGTTGATATGGCTGATCCATGGCTTTTTAACAGGCTTGCTTCCTCTACATATGGCGCCATTTCGCAACTTTTTTCGGCGTAAAATGCTTTCTATCTCAATCTCGGCGTCTTTCCGATGCACTCTCTCAGCCGGACGCTGGAGACGACAGGCCGACTTCCCAGTACGACCGCGCCGCGCGACTGCCGGTGACATAAACCGCTTCAAATACCGTCTCCACCGCGCCACTATCGGGTCGCCGACCTCCAGCGTGCGCCACTATCGTCTAGCCGCGCCGAGTTCGCCTCTGATTCTGTTCGTGATGTCACTACCGACAGCCGATGAAGGACGATACACGAGTGACGACAGAGAGCTTGGTTCGGGAGTTGTCGACAGACGACCCCTCTCCCTCCCTAACAGGATGACACGTGCCGGAGACGCGTGCCTCCCTACCGCTCGGAGGATTACTGTGGGTCAGGGGTCAGGGCGGCATCTGTTGAATGAGGGGAGAGGAGGGGAGGGAGAGAGGAGGGTGCCGGCTCCGACCGCAGACGGGCACTCCTGAGGTGTGACCGGACAGCCGGCAGGACGCCAGACGGGGACATGACCCAGACGGCGGCACCGACAGGCCGGGCGGGCCGCTCCGGAACACAGTCGGCCGGAATCCGCCCACGACTCCCACGCTGGCCGCCACAGGGTTCACGTCATGACGGACAGCAGACAAGAGTAAATAAAGTAACATCAAATTATAGCATATTCAATATTCATTATTCATTCTTTTTTTGGAGAATACCACTGATTTCGGTTGCTCTCTCACCTTGCGCCTTAGGTCGGTATGCCCGGTGTGAAAGATGAGGTCCAGAACCCTCCTACCGACAGCCCAGCGCCCTACACCCCTCACCCGTCCCATTCCCTTCCCTCCAAAACGCTACCCAGCACCGCGGGCACCCCTGTTCAGGCAACTGAAACAACAGACGGCGCGGCGGGACGGCCGGCCGTCGACTCCAGGGCGGTCGGCGGCACCCTTTGGCGGCGGCACCAGTCAGAGACATCACCGTCACCACCGTCACCAATGATTGGCAGCAGCATTTGTCACTAATGTGAGACAATAGATAACATCCGACAACAGAATCTATCAGAAGAATCTTTGATAAGTGGTCGACAACACTGCCCATCCCAACTGTCTGTCAATGTGCTGTCTCACATCAACATTCCTTCAGCATATACCTATCGAAATCACCAACTTCGATCACCACCGTCCGCCACAATTCCATCACCTCACCAATCACTATCCATGGTGATGGCATAGTCAGCTGTGAGCTGAGTTCAGACAGCTGACTGCATTTCTACCCTTGCTGTCGGCTCACCAACCGGAGAAGAGAAGCCACGGCGAAATGTTCTCCTTTCCCCCAGCCTCTTTCCTCCCGGAGTCGTGCCTCCCCATGTGATACAACAGCCCCCGCTGCGTCCCGCTGTCTCGCCGGGGAAGGGTGAGGAGGGGAGGGGTGCGGTAGAGGGGTGGGAGCGGAGACAGAGGGACGGGTAACTTCACGGCTGACTGGCAGCCAGAGGTGACGGCGCAGATGACAGATATCCAGTTTCCGACATGAGGGTGGTCGGTCAGATCGGATAGGAGACGGTACGGAGAGTGGAAATTGAAAATATTCTGAGACTGAATGTTCACTTTGGTGCAGCGTTTGGCCGAGTGTTGTTAAGTTGAGTTCTTCTGGTCTCTGTCTTGCAGAAAGGTAATTTACAGCTGTGGAATGCAAAGTTCGGAAAGACGTGCTCAAGGAACATCCTTATGTCTAGTCCAGCCGCAAATATCGTTATAATCCCGAAACAGCTGACCTGATGGTCAGTTGTTCATGGCAGCAGCTGTGACACTTGACAGTGCAACAATCACCAAACCAGTCCTGTAATTCTACGAAAATCTGTCACACAAAGTCCCCCAGACTCTTCAAACCAGCGAACCGAGGACTGGATGACTTCCGTGTGACCTTTTTTGCCGCCGTCGTGACCTCAGCCGTGATGCAGTCACTGCAAGACCACTAAACACCTACAGAGAGGTGCAAATCATGCCTCCCAATGAGGGTGTCGCCTCGCCCGGTGGCCAGGTGGCCCACCTGGGTGACCGCGCCCCGCCAGCTGCCCACCGGACCCTGATGTCCCCTGACGACATCCGATGACGGGGTGCCGGCCCGATGACGGGTTACCGGCGGCTGGAGGGCGCCATGTGTCAACAGGTTCGTGGCACTAATTTGCCGCTGGTCCGGTGGCCCCGTTCAGTAATTACTGCTAGATGGGATGGGACAGACCACAATGGTCACAGTGGCAGTGGCCAGACCGTCCCCCCTTCCCCTGGGAAACACTCCCCACCCCCGCCCCGCAGCTGACCGGCCTGCTTCCTCTCGTGGACCCAGCTGAACTGCGTGACACCCCGCCTCCCCAGCCCGCCTCTCTGGTCCGCCTCTCCAGCCCGCCTATCCAAGTCCCGCCTCTCCAGCCCGCCTACCCAGCCAGCAGCCCCGGTGGTCGGTCCGCCCCCAGGTGACTTCCGTGCTACATCTGGCGGCTGCGGCAGTGACGCGGCCAAATGTTTACGAACAAAAACGCCACATCACCGTCATCTGACGGATATTTTTGGATTCTGCCGTCGGCGCGCGGCACGTGCCATTAATTCACGTATCGTCCAATGCTGGAGATGCATCAAAGGGTGTTAGAGATGACTAGATGAACGAGTTGTGGTGTTGGATAGCCGCGGTTGATTAATTATTGAGCCTTAGAAAGATACTAATGACTTACAAGTTAAAACATCCCCCTTAGTCATCGCGGCAAAGGCGCATGGTTAGCATCACTGTTTAAAATAAACGCCACAATCTCAACCGTTCACACGTTTCATTTCCAAACAAAAGTGCTTTCATGACCTAGCTATAAACTCAGCAACAGAGCCCCCTTCTTCTCGATCCTCCGCGCCTTCAGGGCTCAACAGGGCCACGTCCGGCGGCGCGGCGCCGGCAGGCCTGGCCAGGTGCCGTGTTTCGTACCTACCTTACCTGGCCAACAGCCCCCTCCCCAACACGCCCAGGGCAGGTTCAATGATCAACATTCCACGCACAAGTGCGCTATAATTACCTAGAGACGCGCGTCTGTTTGGTAACATAAGATCGCCAGCATTTACACCGCGCAAAAATCGCGTAAATATTTGTGGCTGGCAGCCCAGGTGTAAACGAAGGCATCGTAGCGGAGCCCGCACCGGAGGCAGCACCAACGCTGGCACCATAGTTGTGCAGTAACGGCACTATCGCCGACACCAGCGCGCCACCGGCACCAGCTACTGCACCAGCATCAGTGACATCAACAATGGTGACAGAGCCGGAAGAACTACGATCGCGACACCCAGATTTGTGCAGTTTCGGGGTTAGGTCCATATACACTATCATGCCTTCAGGGCCCTCAAGTCGTCCGAGGTGCACCCGAGATGCATCCACCCTGTGTTTGCAGATTGGACTGGCGGTCGGCGTCAGACTGGGGTGGCAGGAACAGCCGCGCCGCCGAGCAGTTTAGAGAGATCAAATGTCAGATCTGAACAGGTGTGGGTCGTTGGATCGCTGCAGATGAGCCCCGAATGAATTACGAACGCCAGCTGAATGCCGGAACAAATGAGTTGCGCACGAGCTTCGACATTCCGTCGGCCTCCGGTGGCGTTTTTCGAGCGAGCGTCAACCGTAGTCGTGAGCATTCCTGATTGGTTTAGGACGTTTTCACTATCGGAACGCGTATCGTAAGAGGGCAAAAACGATTTTTATGTACCTGCCGAGACGAGGGACGGCCAAAGAGTAGTTGAAGGGGCCGGCAGAAGTGCAGTGCGAGCTGTGACGATCGGTGACAGGGCGTTTTTACTAGCACGACGGAACCATGCAAATAGGGATAACGCCATCTCGGAACGATCCAGAGGCTCGTTAACTCAGTTAATGCTGATTACTAAGGCGCCTGGCAATGCTTCAATGTTTCCAAACAGGCGTTAGGAGAAAAGACTACAAAGGCGTTTGAAGACGTACATACAGGCTGCCGGCTAAAGCCAGAACAGGTAGGACAAATGTTGATCTCAACAGTTTTTTATGCATCAGTGTTCACCAGGTTATCGTTAAATAAATTGCCAACTTTTTAATACGATATATTTAGCAAATCCTTGCGTGATATGAACACTAACAAGGCAAGTTAAATATGAAAAGGCGGGAGACATAACAAGAAGGCAGAATAGTTTAAGGGTCGGCTTCAATATCCATTAGGTATTCTAACTAGCTCAGAAAAGGGACTTAGCAGTCGTGAGATCCACTGAACTTAAATGTGAAACAACTAGATACTCGTATCCTTTGTAGCCAGCTGCACTAAATCCTGCTTACGTGAATGGTCAACATTGCAACTGCAACGAGACAATGTTGACCATTCACTGGACCATTATACTGGTGCAGTCCTCAATGTAAACACTGACATCACGACATGCAAATTTTGCGTCTTCAATACGGCTGCAGGTTTAATTGACTGACGGCTACTATTTTGTATGACCAGATATCATGCAGATAGAACCACGCAAAGTCAAGTTTGTGATGGTAAGTTGACTGGATTCTAATTACGTAACAATTTTTACGTGTATATCGGATTACGTTCAATAGATAATCGTCAATCGTTAATGCTTGCCCTCAGGGTTTCGGAGTCGGAGTCGGAGTCGGAGTCGGAGTCGCCCGGAGTCGTGGCAAGCAGCTAGGAGTCGGAGTCGGAGTCGGAGTCGGTCAAGCTGCCTCGACTCCGACTCCGGAAAATAACTAGAATCTGTGACATTACTTTTCAGTTTTTTTATCAGTTGCCCGCGGTAGAATTCGCTTCCGGCGATAAAAATTGCACTCATCTTGTTTTTGTTCTAAATGACAAACATTGGATCTTACAAGTTTCAAGTTATATCATAATTTAGTAGCCAAGTATTTTGCATGCCTGTTATAACTTTCACTATCTGAAGTATTTGACGAGTCAAAGACTAAATGTATTTTTATTTTATACGTTTATGCTCCCGAAAAGTATCAACACATAGGAATGACCGACATGATTGCGATGCTCGTGTTCGTGATACAGCCGCCTCTCGTGCTTCTCGGCGGGTTTCCACGCTGACCGCTGACCTCTTGTGGATTCAGCTGCGTCCACGCGGGAGAAATAGTGACTGCATTAAGGAAACCGGAGAGTAGGAGCGTTCTCCCCGTGCACGTAGACCTAGCACGTGGCGTCATATCACGCAAAATTTTGGCGGTCGCCATTGCCATTCGTATCAGACCCGGAGTCGGAGTCGGAGTCGGAGCCGGAGTCGGAACAGCGCTACCACGACTCCGAAACCCTGCTTGCCCTGACGATTGACGAAAACAAGATTCATCTTTGCGGTCACAAGAGTACTTACAGCTCAAGTCCTGCTGAGGTTGAGCATGAAGAAGAAGAAGAAGGTTCAAAGAAGAAGGTACTGAGAAGAAGGTTCAAAGAAAGATGGGTAGTCACTGGTTATTCCTTAGCTTCTGTCACTGCCAAATCCTATGTTTTTCTATCAAATGTATGCCATTAGCACATCATTCACTTTCTAAGCACATGTAACTTCTAACAGAGGTGACCGCACTCAGTGTTGGAATTATCTCAGCTAATGGACACATGCCTACGTCCATATATCAGCAGGACCGATTGCCGCACACCCAGTCCACACTGAGGCTGCCCTCTCCACCCGAACCATACATCTCTGTGGGCTGCTGTAGGTGAGAGCTGACGTCCAGCTCTCTCAGAATCAATTACCGTGACCGTCACTGATGATACCCACATCACACTGTCAAAACGGAGCGTGCACGTGTGCGGTGCACGGCGTGCACGCAGTACGCACACTGCGCAATGTGCGCTTTGCACAGGCGCGGGGTCGTTACAGAGTCGCAGAGGTGATGATGGACAGAAGACGGACGCGAGGATGGTGCGAGGGGTGTGGTACGGGGCGGGGTGCTCCGATGAAGACTGTCATAAGCGCGGATCTTGTGAGGATTCCATGTCGAGTGGCCAATCTTTCTTTTCTGAGAACAGCAGTTCAATTTTCTACACCACAAACATCAAACAGTTGGTATCATTTTAAATACATTGTGACCGCCAACAAAAGTTTTAATCAGCACCTCAAACGGTCACTCAAAACGCAGAATCAACCGATATTTTACATGCGGAGTGGGATCCCTAGGTACTCACCAAGTGCCTGCTATCCGTCCTCCCGACTTCTTTCACTCCCGTCGTTCAGTCGCTCGTTCGAATCTTCCCACTATTCACACTGCCTCCTAGTCCTCAGTCCTTTTCTCGTCACTCGCTCATATCAGTTCACCATTCACACTTCACTCGTCAGTCCCACTCACCACAAATCTCTCACACCTCCTTCCTTCAGTCTCACTCCCTCAGCTGACCGCGTGGCCGCACCTCCACAGAGCGTGCTGCGAGGACCTCCCCTCGCGCCGGGCGTCACACGCACAGTGCGTGGTTCAGCCGGCGGCGGCGGCGGCCGGGCGGCGGCGCCCCGCCTTCTGTCGTCCGGCCGCGGCGGGCAGCCCCGACCGTCATCCGACCAGGGGCTCCCAATCCGACAACAGACGGCGACGGCGGGGAGAGGGGGGAGGAAAGTTAGCGCTATGTGGTCGGCTAGCTAACTATGCCTTACATTTAGAGATTGTTGCAAAAGTTTTGGCTTACGAGTGAACTTTCTTTGGGAATACATGCTTAAGCTAAATTCAGTTTTTTTTTTTCGAAATCGGTTGCCTGTGGTCATACCTGGCTGTATCCGTTGTAAGTTTCGTATTTTAGTAATTACCTATTAATGATATGCAAGGAACAGTCATATGTCCATTACATTTAAAGGTCACTCGAATGGCTCAAACTAGCACGCCGGTCACGGAATTTTACATCCATTAACCCGCGACCGCCTGGGGGGGGGGGTCGGATCCGACCCCCCCCCTTCCGTTTTTCTTGAATAACTCATGAACCACTTTCGCTATCTACTTGAAACTTGGTATACCTTCTCCCCCATCAATTTGACGTCTTCTGTGCAATTTTTAAGAAAAAAATTCCAATTTTTTTTTAGATATATCGATTTTAGTGATGTAACTACATGGCGTTTTTAGTCAAAAAGTGGTAAATGTTTAAAAAATCGCCAAAAATCAGGGTTTCAAGCAAATTGTAAATTAAGGACATAAAAAAAACGCAGCTCAACGAGTTCTTTAAAATGGCTATCTCGGATTTTCCATAAAATGCGTTTTTCACCCCTAAAAGTTCAAAAAACTACGTTTTTTGGAAAACAGCTAATAAAATCCAAAATTTTGGGAATTTCCAAAAAACCGGAATATATGTTGTAGAGCTCTATTAGAACATTAGATGCCCCAAATTTCAACTTTCTATTTTGATTTTTGACCCCCAAATTGTAAAAAATAGCTCCAACATGCATAGGGCATGGTGACGTCATCAGCATTTTCGTGAATTAGAGGCACTTCTGAACATCGCATGTGAAAACAAATGGCACCACTAGATTCCTGGGACAAAGCTCGTCTAGAAAAGTGTATTTTTATGTCAAAAATAAAAAGTTGAAAAATTGATTTTTTTCTTAGCCCTCCTTTAGTTATGTAGAGTATAAACGATTTTTATGCTTTCAATGCACACTTTTCACCAGCACAGTGACTTGGGATCACATATAACCATTACCATCGGATTCGGCGTGAAAAATAAGCCATAAAACATGTGTCGCACGCCATGTAGCAGAAATTGAAAACCGTGACCTTTCGTGACCTGACCTGACCTTGACCCGTACTTAGTATGACCCCTATACGCACATGGTACCTTCACTAGGCCTTTGAGGTCATTTTTGGTGAGTTTCGAGCAGCAGCTATCGATTCCGCTGTCCGTAAGCCTAATCATGCAAAACCCCTGAATTTGACCTTTGACCTGACCTTGACCCGAAAGTTGACCTCAATCTTAAAATCTTAAGAGTGCTTTGGGTACGAGACCTTTCGAACGCCGCCTCGCGGGGCTCGATACGACCATTGGTTCTCGATATAACAGGGGGGGTCGGATCCGACCCCCCCCCCCAGGCTGTCGTGGGTACGGAAATAGCCCAGGCGGTGCCGGGTTAACCTTGGCAAGTGCAACATCCTAGATGTGTGGTGTTAATAGCTAATACATATTTCATTAAAAGTATTTCAAGATACTTCAGCGGTGCGTGACACCAGTTGTTAGCATTCACCTTCCATAGATTCCATCGATAAACTGAGCAAATCCAACTGTGCAGGATGACGAAACAAATGTGACGGAAGAGATGTGATGTGTTATTACCAATTCAGGTCATCCCATGCATGATCACTGACCGATGAACATGGAACGTGATATTAAAACATTAAAATAAAACAAGACGTTTCGTGGATTTTTTACATTTTTAAAGATTTATTACACTTGTTTTATTGATATCCATGTATAGTATAAGCATTTATGATTCGAGAAAAGCTTTGCCATGCTTATTGCAGGTTATATTATTGAGCCACATAGGTACGTACCTACCTATCTTACACATTTTCTTGTAATCTTTGCCAATCCAATTGCATATGGACGGTAAAGTTGAAAAAAAATCACCTCTAAATAACTTCATACTGCCTGTACCTAAGGCTTCTGCCATTTGATTTTGATGATGCCAACCTAACCTAACCTAGCCTAACCTAACCTAACCTAACCTAACCTAACCTTACCTAAGGCTTCTGCCATTTGCCCGTCATGGCAAATTTGGTTATCAGCAGGATGTGAGCCCTGCAATGCGTCGCACTGAGCTGGGATCAGACGAATGTATACCGGCAGGGAGAACGGACGGGGCTCCAGTGCTATTCCAATCGGGCTTCTGGATCGTAAGTGTAAAACTAAACCAGATGGACCATTCCTAATCTCCATTCTAGTTAGAACTCTCAGCCAGACAGGCCCCAGCCGGCTGTAAATTTCTAGATGTGCGTCTGTCTGTAATCGTTCCATTTCCGTTCATGAGCCTGAGTTCGTGATGACTTTCCTTGCGCACCAATAACTTCTCAAAATACTGGCGCACGTCGCTGGTTACGGGCGTAGTTCCTACATTCGACGCTTATTTCCGAATCATTTCAACTCAGCGTAGCGAGTGGCGAGCGACGTCCAAGTTCAGGAAGTTCTGTTCGTGTGGTGCAGCGTAACATAGGACCACTCGAAGAGGCGAGATGCATGCCGAACAAGTTGAATGCTCCCCTCACATGACTTGAGACCTGGAATCTCGACCAAAAGGTTTGAGATCCCCCGACGCCCGGAGCGACACACGAGCCATAAGCGGAGCACCGCTGGGGGATGTGTCGAATGGGGCAGAAGATACGTAAAGAGTTGAGTCACACCCCAGCTGACGGAAGGAAGGGTCCTCGCCATGGAGCGTCTCCCATCGTCAGCTACCTCGGTGGATCCCACAGCATTGTTCGATATCTGCTCATCCCGCCCGCCGCGACCACCGTTCCTCAATGGGAGGGTAGGTCTGGAGCAGACGTGAATACTATCTGCATCGATAGCGACCCCCGGGACGGGCGAATCGCGGCTTAGCTCGGCGAAAGGGTTCGTCGAAAGGTCGGTATCTCTCCCTGTGCCGACGGAAATGGACAGTCTGTCTGGGACTGATGTGCTGGGGAGCCGTGATCCGCAGGGGGCGAGCTGTGCGCTCCCTCGAGGATAGAGGGGCGGAGGTGTAGTGTCCTGTGACCAGCGCTGAACAGCTCACATGGCATGTAATCCTCTCCACCTGTTTATTGATCGATTGACATAAGACAGGCTTATTTGGATTGAAACCAGGATTCATTTAATATATTAAATGAATCCTGGTTTCAATAAAATATATTTTATGCTGTTTTTGTGTCGTTCCTCGCCAATCTTCACTGATTAATTGTGTTGCTATAAACGGACATTTCTGAAATGGAATGCCAACCAACAGCAGGTTTATCCGACTCCCAGTCCGCCATCCCCACTGGTTCCCTCTCCTCATCGGCCAGTCATGACATCACACCGCGGAATTCGGACCACACCAGCTGATTGGAGTTCCTCTCCACCTGTGGCCGACAGACTGATGAGCCGTCGAGAGCGACTGTGTCGACACCGACAGTTTAAAAACGAACGACGACCACCGGCGGAGGCTGACGAATACAGAGATGACCAGAGATGACGACGAATGGTGACGGTGGATCGGTGATCGGTGTTGCAGTGCTACGATCAAAGGTGACTACCTGTATCAGAGGTTGTAGACGATGCTCCGCCGCTCGCTTGAAAGAGCTACGTTCGTGATGCAAGTAGGTACTATTCTGGTCATTCTGTTTAGAATTAGATATAGAATCGCCATTTTCATTATTTCGATTTGCCACCCCAGTCGACTCATGACTGGAAATCGAATTATCAATCACGATGGGTCAGTTCAATTCACTCAATACAATTTCAATTGACCGGCCATTCATCAACATCCCTCGAGATGATCCTGATGACATCATTCCAGAGTCGTGGATGATCTCTCCAGCCACACACTGTTGAACATCTCAACACACAACCGCCCTCATCCGTACGTCAGCTTGTCGGATTAGTCATCGCGCTGTCACAAGATGAGGCTTTAGGATCATCTCTCACGCCCGTCTTCCCAGCCGGGAGGGGGGGGGGGGCGAGAACGGGTACAAAAAGCGACCAACGACCCTCAGACAGATGGGGATGGGAGGAAGGGGGAGGGTGGTGGAGATGACAAATGTCTCACCCTAGTCCACCGCTCCGCGCACCCCGCCGAGCTCGCGCGGAGAACGCGTCGAGTCTTCCGGAGGGACGCGTCTAGTCTTCTGGAGAGCGACGTCCACGCGAGCGATAAAAAGCAACGAACGATGTCGGACGCTCACCGAAAAAGGCGGTGGGTTTTGTGGCCGGCGTGTGCGCACTGTGCACGATCAGACATCGCGGGCAGCGGGACACTGGACAGCCGGTCTTTGGACATTGGACAGCAAATCGGTTGACGACAGGTTACTGGACAGCATTATCTGGACAGCGGGTCTTTGGACACAAGACAGGTGTCTGAACAGCCAGACTGAAGCGGGTGTGGGTGTAAGGCGGATGTGGGTCGACGGAGCACGCGCGCGAGAAGTTGTCGACGGTTCACAGCATGAAACTAGCCGTCGCCCAGCCTCGGATGTTTGTAAGTACCGGCAGCCTCGGCTCCCTGCTTATGACGGCTAGCTGATCTGATTACCGTGACGTATAGACACCAACACACTGGCCCAGTCAAGACCCGCTCAGACTTTTTGTGCGCCCCTAATGTGCGCCTGCGCGTGACTAAAAGCGTTTCATTGTTGTTCTCGCACAACAATAGCTCGAGAATGAGCTTCTGATGCATGTCTAGGAGCGCTACTAGGGATGAGTATAAAATTAGGGCGTACAGAGCCAGGCGTTCTTGAAGGTTTGTTGGTTATCTGCTTTGCTAACAGAAAACAAGGGTGATTGACAATAACAAGTTGCGTCACCTCTTCTATTGATTGGTAGTTTTTTATTGTACTGTATAAAACGGAGATCTTACAGTAGGTAGGTACCTACTACCTAGGTATCCAGAAAGAAAAACCTTTAGTAAGGTGGGCCGGAAAGAGTAGCAGTAGAAATTGACTAGATAACTCATAAAAAGAAAAAAAGTGATGCACCATTGGCTTTTACTTATGGTGACAAGTGACAACTTTTGTAATCGATTTATACTAAGTAAAAACTACAGCTTACGGAGAGAACCATATTTATAATGTTATAAAATTTAAAAGCCTTCATTACCTCTACATCCAAAGGAGCCTATATTTTAAATTCGCCACCGCAGATAGGTCCCGAGCAGCCAACTCGCCGAAATGACTGCTCCATTTGGACTTCTGTCATCCCCACAATGCGCCCCCGTTCAGAGCAGAAGCCACTCCCGGCCAGGCCTCCTTCCTGAGCCTGACACTGACATGGTGGGGACGCCGGAGTTGAAATGTCGAGGGGAACACACTGACGCGACGCTCCCCTTCCCGCTCGCCAAACGGGATACTGTTGCCAAAACTGCTCCGCTGCCACCGGCACGGGAAGGGGGAGGGAGGGAGGGGACGCTTAGGCACGTGACTGTGGTATTGTGCCGAGGGGAGCTCGGCCGAAACTCAGAGACGGCTGACTGGGGGCACACAAAGGGGACAGGGTGGTTACGGGCAAGTCGCGTGTCCGGAACGGTGCTGGTGGTGGTTACTACCATCGGGAAAGTTATTAATCCATGTCGAAAATGTGCGGCAGCTGGTGTGCGACTATTCGTGGTCCCTGAGCCATCCAATAATTTGGAGAGAGAGAGAGAGAGAGAGAGAGAGAGAGAGAGAGAGAGAGAGAGAGAGAGAGAGAGAGAGAGAGGGAGAGAGAAAGAGAGAAAGAGGAGAGAGAGAGAGAGAGAGAGAGAGAGAGAGAGAGAGAGAGAGAGAGAGAGAGAGAGAGAGAGAGAGAGAGAGAGAGAGAGAGAGAGAGAGAGGGAGAGAGAGAGATGCAGCCGTAGTAATCTGAGGACCTGGTAGGTGCCGCTGCATACACAAGCTAGTTGTTTCTAGATGTCGCCACCATAGTATAAGCATTAGCTTGAGAAGATATCCTCAAGATTTTTTTTAATAAGCAGGCTAAAAAACATATAATCTACCGCCTCATGAAAACGGAGGCGAAAAAAGGATTCCCAAAACAGGTTGTAATTTTGTTAGGGTTGAATATTAAAGCAATTCGATAGATAAAATGATGCTGATGAATAATTATAGGTATAGTCGATCCTACTTTTAAACCATTTTGATTGACATAACTTGAATCTAGTAGACGAACACGAAAACGCCCTTATTTGAATTCATTCCATGACTAACGATTTACCTCAGATAGCTACAAAGATTTTGACCGTGACAGGACTCGAACCTGCAATCTCCTGATCCGAAGTCAGGCGCCTTATCCATTAGGCCACACGGCCGATGAAACATATTTGGGCTGTGAAACAGTACATATTTGTAGTACGTTTTCTGCAATGTTTCCTCTCGTCTCGTCTCGTCTCGTCTCGTCTCGTCTCTCTCTCTCTCTCTCTCTCTCTCTCTCTCTCTCTCTCTCTCTCTCTCTCTCTCTCTCTCTCTCTCTCTCTCTCTCTCTCTCTCTCTCTCTCTCTCTCTCTCTCTCTCTCTCTCTCTCTCTCTCCCACGCTCCCTTTATTGTGTCTTATTTATTAGTCGTTTTAACGACAGTCATCTGGTACTTACATATTTGGTGTAGACTAGGAGCAGTAGCAGATTTGGTGCAGATTTGGTCAAATTAGGGTCAGAATGAATCTAAAAAACAATCAGTTTGCGTTGAATAGTTGCTTAATAGCTCATTTTGCTCAAATTATTAGACGTTTTTTTAATTATAACACTGAAATAAATTCATGATAAGAAGATATTCATTGTAAAAGAGATATGGTGCAGTGCAGATTTGGACAGATTAGGTGCATTCGCCAGATAGCCCGTCGTGAAAGCACCTCATATTAACTATAGGGAATACCATAACAAAAAAGTAACAAATGATCAGTCACTCATCGGTCCAGATGCGCTTTTCTGAGCAGCTAATAAATCGCAACACTTCCGATTTATATTCTGATAAAGCCCGAAAAGCAGTCCGGTTTCGGATGACGGCTGCGGTTACGGCCTCCAGGTAATTAAAATGTTTAACGTCTTGGCAGTCGGAGCTGGAGCTGCTTCGATTATAAACAAAGTGTAAGCATTTACATACAGTTTGTCCATTTAATCTGATTGTTCTAGGCCTCTAGCTTCCAACACATGCCAAAATCTATCAATCCATTGATTTATGAAAATGTAAGTAGCTCAGCAGACGCCTGACGATAACAACTGCGATAACGCGGTAGGCTAATCGGTCATCACAAATTAAGAATGGGCCACTGACTCTCGTTTCATGACGCACGGAGACCGAGGCAAGTGCTTAGAGGGCCAGTGACACTTATCTACACCGCGAGCTTATCTAACTTATCTTATTACCGTAACTTATCTACAACCATAATATCTACACCGCGAGCTGTCAAATTAATAGGCACTGTTGCACAATGTCCTAATGCTTAAAATCAAACGAATTATCTCACTTTTTAGAGCCCCGACCATGCCGCTATAATGTGGTGCTTGGTGAGGACATTACTGAAAACGGAAGCAGCGAATTCAATGCAACTAGCTGAACAATGACCTATTGTAAGTCTACAAGTAGCATCTGGATAGCAGTAGCGGTGGAACACCTTCAATTAAGGGGGGGGGGGGGGCACTGCCGACTTTTGGTCCCATTCTTTCCATGCAACGCCCATAGCGCTAATGTTAAAATGCCAAAATCAAGGGGGGGGCACGGTGCCCCGGTGCCCTCCCCGTTCCGCCGCCTATGCTGGATAGGCACTGCTTGCAGCATTCGTGGCACATGTAATGCATTTGCCAGCCTGATTTACAACACACCGGTGAATAATCGTGCAGACTTTCCTATTGATCGACCACACGAAACCGAAAGCGATGCGCATTGCGCATTGAATCACCCGGCTGGTGGCGACTGCATCGCTGGTGTTCGCTCGCTAATTATAAGTAGGCTGTACCGCAATACACATAGCCATCCGGTACAGTCTACCTACCTGTAAAAAGACAATGGAGTGCGTGAAATGCATGATTCGGGCGATTCCATGGGTGTAGGAGCGCCAAAAATATTGGTGAAGGATGTCACCTGAACCCTCGGAGAAGTCACCTGAACCTTCGGAGAAGGTGCAGGACCTTACCGCAGTGGAGGGGGGGGGGGGGGGGGGGAATTTCGTCAACTCCTGTTTTTTTTTCTCTCGCAAATGTCTCACGCCATTATCATCTAATTAACGCCAACTTTTCAGTACATGCCTAAAATTGAATTTTTAGGTATCCAAGCATACCTTTGGATACCTACCAAAGGTATCCACTATCCAAGCATACCTTTGGAACCTAAAGGCATGCTCCACTGCTCTTTTTTCGTGACCAAAGTCTTACAACTTTCCCACGAGTAAAAACAAGCCAATATATTTTGATATTCACGGCATTTACTGAGATTAACGGAAATTTCTGAGTATGAGCGGCCGGCCGACCGGTCGGCCGGCCGGCCGCGGTCACAGTTCTGCGACGCTTATATCTCAGCAACCACTTGACCGATTTACACGCGGTAATTTTTGTACGGTAGCTTCATTCCTTTTACCAAGTATTGGACTATTCCCGATGCATGTGGGTGACCCCTTATGCACGTGCCACGTGCAAAACGAAGAGGTGTCACTTTTGTAATTGTTGCAATATCTCGGTAACTACTTGGCCGATTGCGCTGAAAGTTGGCATGTAGGTAGGCACCCACTAGGCAATGCATATCCATGTGCCAGAGTTGGGATGCTGCTGCACGTGCGCACGTGCAGGGGTCGATTCCAGATCTCGAGAACGACTGGGCCGATTGTGCTCAAATTTGGCACATCGCTAGAGACCGGTTAGTAGGGTGCCGTGCACAAGTCAGCTGGAGGTACCCCGTCGAAATTTCGCACGTGCAAAGCTCACCCTCTCGCTCGCTCCGTTAGTCGCCCCAAAAGGCGTTATACTGGTGGGCGAAAAGGCGAAAATACCCCAGCAACCCGGCAGTTGCTGGGGTATTTCGCCACCCACCGTTTGCTGGGGGGGGGGGGGGGCGTTAAACGCCCCCAGCCGATAACTCGAGAACCAATAGGCGCAGCGAAACGCACGAGGCGGCAAACGAAAGAACGCGACGAGACGCTTCAGATGAGTACTTTTAAGTTGAATTTTGAGGTCACAGGTCGGGTCAAGGTCAGGTCAAACACCTGAAATCGGACTTTCAGTAGCATGGACTTCAGGACTTCGCAATGGGCGCCTCTCGTCATAAACTCTGTCAAAACGGTGCACAATCCATCATATAAGGCCTACAAGAGTGTCAGCTCCATGTAGGGGTCAGCCAAGCATAGGTCAGGGTCAAGGTCAGGTCAACCGGCCAGGCACATATCCCCGAAAATCAAAACTGATATTCGCAGCCTGTGACACATGTTTTATGGGTACTTTGGGGCGTAGAACACGATGGTGACATTCATTTTATCATATGTGTACGTGTTTGGCTAAAAAAGTTCAATTTAAGAAATGCATGTATCATGGTCGTGAAGTAGTCGCGAGAAATTGCAAAGATTTAGTTCAAGATTTTGGAAAATACGGAACGATAATCAATAATCGAAGATAGCCATTTGATTGGTCATGGTATTGGCAGTTCAATGGTGTTTACGGCATGTCTGTATGTCTATTCTGTGATTTTATATGATTTTTTGAACATATGCCGTTTTTGGTCGAAAACTCAGAAATCATGACGTCACTAAAACCTCGATATCTCAAAAATTTTCTGAACGATTTTTTTGAAACTTTGTCACAATAAATTTCAATTAATTCCCTACAGGTACCCAAAATTTGGCGTGCCTGCGGCGCGCCGTTTCTATGCTATGGCCCGACGAAAAAAGTGGGGGCGTTTAACGCCCCCCCCCCCCCAGCAACTCGCGGGTTAAATGGCGTGAATTGTGAAGAAGGTGGGCATAACACTTCATAACTGAAAGGATGGGGTAATTGGGTACCTGTTGCCGTTTTAGCAATAGCCTTTTTCTTCATCCCATTCGGCATTTCTTTTCTTTTTTTTAACATTAGATCGACCGTCGAACCCAGTCGTTCTAGCATTGGTGAAGACCCTCACCTGCATTGCTCAAGATTGGTGAAGGATCCTTCACCAATCTAAAACTTTGGTGAAAGGTATCCTTCACCAAAGAGATACGTTGCTACACCTATGGGCGATTCGCTTTAGTTTTGTTTTCCCTCAGCGAAACTCAACAGATGACGAATGATAATTTCTCAGACGGTGCACGAGCATGCTGAATTATTGCATACCTAAAGGCCTGAGCAATGAGCATGAGTTGTCAGGGAACACGTTTTTAGGTAGGTATTGGTTCGGGGTTCCAGCCTTCTGCGGGGATTGGTAGTGCAAACATGAGTACTTGCCAAAAACTTCCGACTGGGCGAAATACCAATGCCGGAAGGCGGAAAAGCGTAAATCAACATTGACCTGTAGCCTGCAATCTGCATCCAGGGACGGGAGTCGGTAGCCGGAGCTATCTGTAAGAATTCAATCTTGGCCGGAGCCTGATACCTGTTCCGACAGCTGCCGCCCTCTGGGGGCAACCGAGCGGGCTCCACAGCGCCGCCTGGTGACGCCTCGAACGGCGGGGCCAGCCTTCATCCAGCTCCATGCCTTGTGAGTGAATTGACGGCTGGCCCTTGGAGGAAAAGGGGAGTAGTTGACTTTTAAATGGCGATTCAACTTACGTTTGATCGCAACTGCGAGGTGCCTTGCGATCACATGGATCCCCCCATTAGTTTTCGAAGAAAGAGGATTCTGATGCATGAAACACACCAGAAGATAAATGACATTCGTATAGATGCATGGAATTGGAGACCTTTCTAGTCATGTAATAGGTAATATGCCTAGCGCTGGGACAATTTCGGGGGTGAGAAAAAGATATTTTATCTTTACGCAGTCCCGGCTTATACAATGGAAAGGCCAATCCCCTTTGTATGTAGTCTTTAATTATATCATATATGGTCATCATCCTTGCTTGGATATATAAATGTTTCTCGATTGCGAGTAACGGTAAGGCTGGGGGGATCCAGAGCGTCGTAAGCCTCGTCGTAGCTGCGACGTGTCGCAAGTTGTGTAGTAAGTCGTTTTTGAAGGGATCAATCGATGAGTAGCGTTTAGTAAAGTCTATCGCAAATAGACTAATTTGCGACACAACTTACGAATTTGAAATAGCAGTCGTAAGTTGTGTCGCAAGTTGACCTTGCGCTTGCCTTGAGGAAGAGGTCACAGGTCACAGGTCATTCGGGTCATGGTCACGAAATTTACATGGTAGGTGTAAAATTGTTTAAACTTTAGATCCTAAAAATTTGGCTGCAATCCGTTGACGCTAACGCGAGTTATAGAGCTTGAACTGACGGGTCGTCTATGAGGCCTCAATCCGTGCCAGCGGGAGTGTTGAAAATGGTGCATAATATGTTATATTCACATTTATTGGGTATTCGGGGATATGAAGTAGCCTAACACCATTCCAGCAACTACTGGCGAATCCAGAAAGGCGGTCTTGGACGTTGCAAGGGGCATCCCCCAAAATATTCTCCCAATTCCAAAAACGACGTGTCCCAGCTGACCTCGATAACCTCCAATGAGCTCTGTGATGACCCCAAGTTGACCTTTTTTGACCTGACCTGTCCCAGATGACCTCCGTGACATCCTTTTGAGCTCTCTGATGACTCCAAGCTGACCTCTGTGACCTGACGTGTCCCAGATGACCCCATGACCTCCAATAGAGCTGTGATGACCCCAACATGACCTTTGTGACCTGACGTGTCCCAGATGACCTCCGTGACCTGCAATTGAGCTCTCTGATGACTCTAAGCTGACCTCTGTGACCTGACGTGTCCCAGATGACCTCCATTTGAGCTCATGTGATGACCCCAACTTGACCTCTGTGACCTGGCGTGTCCCATATGACCTCTGTAACCTCTAAGTGACCTCTATGATGACCCCAAGCTAACCTCTGTGACCTGACGTGTCCCAGATGACCCTCATGACCTCCAATAGAGCTCTGTGATGACCCCAAGTTGACCTCTCTTACCTGACGTGTCCCAGATGACCTCCGTGACCTCCAATTGAGCTCTCTAATGACTCTAAGCTGACCTCTGTGACCTGACGTGTCCCAGATGACCTCCAATTGAGCTCTCTGATGACCTTTAGTTGACCTCTGTGACCTGACGTGTCCCATATGACCTCTGTGACCTCTAAGTGACCTCTCTGATGGCACCCAGCTGACCTCTGTGACCTGACGTGTCCCAGATGGCCCCAATGACCTTCAATTGAGCTCTGTGATGACCCCAAGTTGACCTCTGTGACTTGATGTGTCCCAGATGACCTCCGTGACCTCCAATTGAGCTCTGTGATGACCCTAGGTTAAGGTTGACCTCTGTGACCTGACGTGCCCCCAAGTTGCCCTCTGTGACCTGACGTGTCTCAGATTACCTCCGTGGTCTCCAATTGAGCTCTGTGATGACCCCAAGTTGACCTCTGTGACCTGACGTGTCCCAGATGACCTCTGTAACCTCCAATTGTGACCTCCATCTACAAATTTCTTACCTTTCTGTGACCTCAAACTCTCGGAACTCATTTCTTCTAAAGCATCGATTCTAGATGCCCTATAGCCACGAATCTCCTGTGATCGATCCCAAATTTTATGGCAAATCACGTGAGCGTTAGCAACCACAAGTCACCCAGTTAATACAAAGCTTCAGAATCAGAGAACATGCTTGACCTTGCTGTCTCATAAGCTCGCAAACCAGAAAGGCGAATGTTCCCTTATGCGTGATAGAGTTTTCGACCTTACTGACGTTTACTACGGGATCAACTGATCGTGTAGCCTTTTAAATTCTCGAGTAAAGCGGGTATTTAAACCTCGTCGCAGCTACGTTCTGTCGTATCCTCCGACAAACCCCTCTTTCCTCAACATCCCTCCTTTTCCGCTACGACACAACTTGCGACGGCATATGTGTCGTAACTTGCGACGTGTCGTAGATGGACTTGCGACGCCCTGGATCCCCCCGGCCTAAGAAAAATAGGACTACGAGTAGACGAAGGCGGTTGGTCTTATATGCGGGCCAGGCTCCAATAATATTCGGTGCTCTACATTTAGGTACATATAACTTCGCTAAAAAGAAATTGCCGTCATTCGACTGTCGGTGTGCTTTGTGGCAATGCTCTTCCAAGCGAGGTTCATATTAATTGACATAGCAGCCAGTCATTTATGGCAATGGTTTTGGATTGAACTTAATGAAATGACAAGGCCTCAGCAGCCAGCCCTGTCTGACGTCCCATTCACTGCAGGTGTTGTTCCCATTGTAACGATATACTGAAGGGTTCTTATCTTCCCATCTTTAGACCAAGTGGGTGATGTGTGCCTCTGGAACCACTTCCAGATAAACCGACGCTAATAACACACTGGCGGCTGCCGAAGAGCCATCTCAAACGGCGTGTAATTTCACCACCGAAGGTCCCCGAGTAACTACTGCACGATATATTTGACCTGACAGCCGGCTCACGACCTGGCCGATGGCCCCCGAGCGGCAGCGGCGCGGTGCTGGGGAGGGGACGGGTCGGACAGAAATATGGTGTGTTTGGTGAGAGCCCGACCGGCGTGATGCGCGCTGCCTTGACCCACAGCTGCCTCCGTTCGCTGATAGCATCTTGTACACGGTTTGGGGGTGGGGTGAGCCCATCTCCTCGCCCCCCCCCCCGCCCGCCGCCACAGCTATCGCCGAATGTAGGCGGGTATATACCGCCCGGGCGTCATGATCTATTCGGCCAGACACTTTTATTGGCAGCAACGATAATGGCCTTGTCGGAGTGCTGCAACGTTAGGGGAATATTGATGAAAGATGAAGTAAATGCCTCGCTATTGGTCAGGTGCAGCTATGATTGACATAAACACTGATGTTCCCAAATGCTGTCCGTCCAGATATGCCCAGTTGGTTTTGTTGACATGGCTGCTAATGCTATTTTTCCGAATTTACAACACGGACGGAATGGTAATGATATAATTAATCATCGAAATGACAAATGCTCATTTATTCCCGAAGACATGGCAATACTAGATTTGGCATTTGCACGAGAGGGCGGGCATGTAACAAAGCCAATAAGATGAATAAACCCATTCATTTAATGTTCCAAGTTAGTCGGAAAGGTGTCTATCGGCTTTCAATGGGGTTACCTTTTCCTCCTTAGTACCAATAGGTGTTACAAAGCATAGTCGCTTCGCTAGACATTTTAGCGAGAAGTTTCGAACTAGCAGAAAGGATACATATTGCCATTCACGCGTATTGCCATAGTCGACACAGAATACTCAACACGTCAATGGTTCGTTTTAGGAAAAATCATCCCAAAGTCACCCGTCTCGCCGCTGCTATGTCGAGCGTTTCCAGCCCGCACGGAGCCCGATCCTCCCCGAGAAGTTTCCCGTCATCGGCCGACCGCCGCGGCCGCCCGGTCGGGGTCGTGGTCGGGCGGGGCCCGCTGCCACCACCGCCGCCCTCCAATCTTACCATCTCGCTCTGCGGGAGGCGCTGCCCCGCCGCGACCGCTCTTGTGGCGCCCGGTCGCGGCGCTGACCGACGGGACGATTGTGGCGCACCAGCGACAGAAGCGGCGCGTGGTGCAGGTCGGTACGGGGCGCCGCGCCGGCGGCTCGGCAGGAGTTACCTCGGAACCGAGGGAGACGGCGGGAGACAGGACAGATAAAGAGACGGTTTGATGAAGGTGCAATGGAACTGAGTGAGGATGGATTGTAAGGCTATGGCTGAGGAAAAGAAATTTTTGTTATCGTTCTGTGGTGATGCTATTTGGTTGCATAAACACGATGTTCATCCAATTACTTGTTTCCGAATATTTCATAACAGTTAATTCTATCTTATTCTATAAAGCACTTGTGAAATTAGTCTCATTAATAACGTAAAGCGTTGACGATGCTTGTATCATTCATGAGAAGCTAAATCGGTTGATAAGGATGAATCAGAACGCATCATTTTTCTTCCAGGCTCCAGCGGATCCAGATGGCATGGGTGACTTAGGCAGAAGGCACTCGCCATCAACTGCAATTTAGTGTTGATTCGTCCCTGGGCCGGCGGGGTGTGGACGGAAATCATCATCACATGGTCAGTCATCGGGTCAGCGGGAGGCATCCCCACACTTCCGTCAGACCGTCCAGAGGGCGGACACACCGCCTCACCGGGTGTAGGGTTCAGGGCCGCGCCCCTCCGTCAAACTGCTCACTCTGAGTCACTCAGCGGTCAGCCCTGACTCATTGAAGCAGCATGTGGTGGTTAGCATCGGTAGGGCAGGAAACACGGTCTCCGGGTCAGTTGGAAGGGTCGGTGGTCGCTCCTGGGAGCTGGGACAGCCCCAAACTTCGTGATGCAGGACGATAGGTGCGTCCTTTGGAATGGTTGGATAGAGAAGAGCTAGCAGAGATGTGGGAAATGAAACCGCGAAAGGAAATACCTATGACACAATGAACGAAGGAAATACGCAACACACGCTTATGCCGACTAAAAAGAACCGAGAACATGAAAGCATGTTGGTCAGTGACCTAATGCTGAATATTTTTCTCAGTTCTCAGTAGCAGAAATCAGATACGATATCCCAGGTTCCCTGAAAGATTCCTTCACGCTTCTCACACCTGAGCCGCCGACCAGCACGGCACCTCGAGCCCAGCACGTGCACATTCTCACGTGGGGCGTAGTCACTGAGTGACTCAGTGATCTGCGAACACCCTGAGACGCCCCACCCTGCTCTGGCCGACAAAAGGGCGGGCTTTCCTCGCGTGCTCTCGCTTCCGGTGGCTAGGGGGGGGGGGGCGGCAGGTGGGATGCCGATGACTGCAGAACCCCGCTGTGTCCCCTCCGAGTTGTTCAGGGCGCTGCAGGCGGGCCACGCCCGTGCAAAAGTCAAGTTCAAGGTGATCTGACGGAGGTAGCTGGGGTGACCCCACGTGGCGACGGTGGGCGAGGCACAAACTGGTACATGCATACATACGAGAAGCATCTAAGGTCAAGGAGTGAGGACTAAAGCATGATGTAACCCTGTGACCTGTGACTTATCTGTGACCTAATGTGACCTAGCCCGATCCAACGTGACTCATATGAGTAATTTGAATATTGGTGTCGTTATTACGAACAGTATAATAAAGCCATAAATTTAAAGACAGTATTCGAAGTTATAAGCAGGTCAAAAACAAATTTAACTTGTATACCTTATTGCAGAGATATTGTTCTGTTCACGAAATACGACCCACCTAAATGAACATTCCAAAACATGTGACTTTACAAATTCTTAGTCCAGACTTCAGGCCACGAAATGAGCAATGTGCCGACCAATACCTAAGCCCGTTGACACTACACCATCATCGAGAGCTACCAATACGTAAATACTCCGACCACCCGCTCCCGTAGTTTTAAAGACAAGGGATAAGAATTCCCCCGACAAGGGAATACAATATTTTTTTTTTTAAGTTTACATAATAATCAGATAGCGTTAGTTTTGTCTGTGAAGACATACCCAGAGCTTATTCCACGTCATCATTATTTCATTCGTGAAGACTCTATGACGTTTTATATAGAGCGATTACAAAAAGTAGCCATTACCGGCTCACGACAAATGGCTTGATTTGGGGCTCGAATAGAGGGAGCGGAGGATGGCCAGCACGAGGAGGGAAGGAGGGGCAGAGGGGTGGGAGGAGACCGAGTCGTGGCGCGGTTGACGACCCGGGTCCAGGGGGAGGGGACCGGGCTTCGGCCGAGGCGAGATAAGACACGCACAGTACACAGGCCGCAAAACAGGTCAGGCAGTCCAAGGCGCGCGCTCAGAGGCGGCGGACAGTGCGGAAGGGTGGAAACGAAGCGACAGGCTGTGGAAAACGATCCCCTCCTACCCTCCCCAATAGCAACTTTCAATCCAAAAATACCGTCCTATAGACACACTCGTCGTCGGCCTAAGTCTTGTTATCGATCATGATATGAACGATACAGGGAACGATAACGCGATTTGGGTGCAGACGGCCATTAACAGCCAATACTGGACAACAGATCTGGGGAGCGTACGGTATGAGACACCCTAATCAGTAATAGGGCCCACCTATCATGCTATTATAGTACCGCGAATGATGCGAGATAACGAACCGGCTCGTCTGGCGTTGTTGGTCAATTTTCACTCCGCTTTCATCGTGCTCCGCATCAGGCACCGTGAGGAGCTATCTCGGGAGGTCAACCTGTGCCCCCCGCGCTCCGGGCCGCCTCAGGGGGTCGAATCAGCCGCCTAGCTCTAGATGCAACAGATCTGGGTGGTGAAACGCGAGCCGAACTGGGCGGCCGAGGGTATCATCATCACGGCGTGGGCATCATTACAGTCTGAGGCACCGGGTAGCGCGCTGACGGCTAATTCAGACCATCAGAAGCGAGGGGTCACAGGTCAACAGGCACCCGCCGCTGTGCGTGAGGAGATGGGGGGGGGGGGGCGGCAACGCACGGCACGGTCTGCCAACAGCAGCCCGCCCGCTCAAGGCTGCTGATCGGAAAGACGCGTGCCTTGATAACGGGGTGAGGCTCTGCTCCGGCCAGGAAGGCTCAGATACAGGGATTTGAGGCCGAGCTGGAAAGCGGTGGATGGCGTAAGAGCTCAGCTCAGACGAAAACGCAAAGCCGGACATGCCTCCGTATAAGCTCAGCGTCCAGCCATTGCTTACTGCAGCCACAACACACTGACTCCATTAAATCCCAAGTCGGCGTTGCATAAGCTTGAAGAATAAACAGGTCTAAGCGTCGTTGTTATAAATAAGTATCCCCAAGTAAGTCTGTCGGTTAGTTCTCTATTATTTTCCTATTATCGATGCGCCGATACGGCCGCACCTTTATATTACTGCCCGACCACACACCGTAAAATTATAAACACCAAAACCATATCTGATTTGAGAAATACCGCAGAACCCAAATCAATGATCTACCATAATAGGATTATGTCGGAATAAGGAATTTTTACCGCCGCTAGACACGCCTTTCAAACAGGTTGGCCATTTTGCAGTCAGCGTTCCCATGGCCTTCTTTTGAGTGATAGCCATCAGCTGCGTAGTATGATGGGCAATCTGAGCTGCAGAGCTCACCTGGAAAACCCGGCCTCCCGGCTCGCATATGTGGGTCGGGCTTTGTGTCGGCCGACACAGGCAAACTGCTGTCCCGGCCTGGGCCTCATGTTTTCCCATATATAAACACGGCGCCGCATAATTCATGGAGACAGCGAGCTGTTGGTATTAATTGCTAAGGAGAAAACAACCGGATAGAAATTCGTATTACCGGCATGCTCCTATTTCTAGCTAGAGAAGAAAATTGAATTTTCAATTCAGAAACAAGGCTTTAACCCCTTGTCTGCTAATAGCATGTAACAAAATAATTTCTGTTATCTGATAAAATGCATATCTTTCAACAGTGCATTCACAATCGGACTAAGTTACTTTCAAAAATGTCCCAGGATGCGAACAGCGCGCTAGCCTCCGCAAACAGCGTGCTGTCCGTCTGTCTCACACCGCACAGTATATAGTGCACACTAGAAGGGTGGTCACCAGACACCGCGGAGGCAGAGCCCGGCAGGATATCGCTGGAGATCTCATCGCTCCTTGTCCTCGGTCAGTGGCAGAGGACTCTCGATCGGGTCCGATAGCCGGGGCGGGCCGGACCACCGTACTGCGCTGAGGACAGGTGAGGTATTGGAGGCCATCACCGGGGGCTGGGATATGTCGGAGACCGCCCTCCTGGTGACGTACGAGGGCTACCGGGCAGGCTACTGTAAAGTATAGATGGTTAGACTTGAATAAAACTGCATGGGGTAGCCTGGGAGCGCTTTTAGGTATTTTGCAGATACTTCCAAAAAGAAATGTGATGTTATGTCCTTCAAAACGTAACGAGGACTAGAGTTAAATCGTTTTTGAGGACATGAAACGGTTAGCGTAATTGCCAGAATACCAAATGCGTGACTTGGTCTTCAACAGAATAAACGGACGTGACCTGGTGCTAGACATTGTCGCTTAAAAAGCACAGTGCCAGTGTAGAAGAGGGTGCCTTGTTCAGAACTTCTGCAATGTCTGCATGCCCGGCTAGCAAGCTATGGCGTGATCTCCTCTGAAAACTAACACGGCTCGTTTGTGGCAAATGGGGTGTGGCAGCTAATGAGATGTCATGTTCACGGCTTGGAAGAGGTTGGAGTAATTTATAGGCTTTCATGCGAATCGTGTAGCTCTACCACAATGTATCCGCAACACGGAGCTCAATTTTCGATCAGTCAGATACGGGAGACATGATGACCTCACCCAGGGAGTTCTCCGGGAGGAGCTCTGTCTGCTACGATTGACACGTTGACTGCTCTAAGTCCGACAGCTACTCTAAGCGCCGGTAATGTGAGGGTGATCTGCCAAGGCCTGCAGGCTGAGCGACGTGAACAGCTCCTGTTTGATGTCATAAGTTATTGATGATCGGGGCATCCCGCTGTCATGAGTCACCGACAGCGCCCGTCTGATGGAACGGGGACCAACATCCGGCCCATTGTTCTCTCAACTATCTGAGCCGCTCCCACCAACACTTCGTGACCACTGAACATTCTCAACCCCTCGATTCTTTGTTTCACTGAAGTTTCTGTCACAACATAGCTCCATATTTCTTTTCTGAAGCTGAAGTTTTTTCAACTTCATAATAGAAGGTGAGTTGCATTTTCAGTTGTCTTGCTCGGCAGAGACGTCACATACCTTAACTTCTTCTCTCTCTACGTTTTCCTTTCGGCTTTTTTCTTTTTCCCGCTCTTTTAATTATCCTCTTTCTCCTATTCTATTTTCTTCTTTTCTTCCTCTGCTTCCTTCTTCTCCGCTTTCATCCTCAGCCAGCACCCTCTTGTATCCTTCCGTTCTCTCTCCTGTCCCTCCCTGCTCATTTTCACATCCACCCTCCGCTATCGCCTACCGGAATCTCCCGCAGGGTGCCTGGGCTCCCTCCCAGGTCACCGGGTCACATCTCCAGGGTCGGAGAGGCACGCTGCCGGCACCACCGCCCTGTCGTGACGCCCGATAATCGCCGGCGCGTCCGGCCGCGCCCTCAGCAGCTCGACTGGGCGGAACCCTCTCGATCCGCCGCCGCCCTCGGCCCCGGCCGGTGGACGCGCCCTCAGCGCATCCGTCGTGAGTCATTCCGACCGCAGCTTCAAGATGGACGACGCTGTGTGTGTGGAATGGGGATGATCCTGCAGTGACCTTAGGTGGTGACTTGATGGTGTGCAAAGTGTTTGTGAGAAGAGGGATCAAGATTAACTTGGGTGGAGTGGGTGATGGAACTGACTGGATCGCATATCCGCGGTTGAAAGTTGGAACACGCTGAACCGAAGTCTGTTTAGAAATCGTACGAGGTACACTCCAGAAGTTTTGAGACTTTTTCAGTAGAGACAGTTAGTTGTTTCAGAACAGCATGAAACTTCAGTGACTCTCGAAATGAGACCTCCCGAGTTCAATACACTTGTTGTAGTGCTCCGGTCACTTCCTGAAGACCCGCTGGTAGTCCTTCAAAGTGAAGGTGCCCAGGGCCTCTGTCACAGCCTCATTCATTTCCTCCACATCCTCCAACCGGCGTCCCCTGAACTTCTCGCTCAGTCTGAGGAACATCCAGAAGCCACAGATGGCCAGATCTGGACTGTGGGGAGGATGAGGGACAGTTTTGATGCCCATCTGTGTTAGTTAGCTCGTCACAATGATGGACTTGTGGGTGGGTGCGTTGACCTAGTGCAGGTGCCCCTGGCCAAATTTGAAGGATTCCGGTCTATTGCGGCGAATTCCCTTTCTCAACTCCCTCAGAACTTTCAGGAAACATTCCTTGTTAATCATCTGGCCGTGCACGGGACTCAGTTAATGAATATAATGCCTTTTTGTCAAAATACGGGATTATTAAGAGCTTCCCAGTGGACCTGCTCTGTCTAGCCTTCTTGGGTCTGGGGGAGTCAGTGTGCTTCCATTGAACACTTTGTCTCTTGGTGTCTGGATCGGTAAAAATGCATCCAGCTTTCGTCTCAAGTCACTGAAGAGTCAATTTTAAATATTTCTGGGGTATTTTATCAAGCTAATCACAAAATTGTATTGCCTAGCGACCCTCAAAGCTGTCCTCACATTAACAGCCTGACCGTGCTGCGCACTGGCGGCTGTGACAAGCCGCGTGCGACTTGCCGTGTTCAGGGTGATGCCCTAGCCGTCTTTTGCAACGTAGAAAAACAAAATTATGCAAGTACGTTTATGACAACTGTGGGAAGGACATATGACAGCGACAATAATCTAGCACTGTTAATAGGGCTTTTACGAGCGCAGTCTCAAAACTTCTGGAGTGGACGACGTAAATTGATAGGCTGCTGGGCTGCTGCTTCACCACCTAGGAAGTCATGCGTTTTCTCGCCATTAGTACCTCTTTATTGTGTGTTCTCTAAAATGACACCTTCTTGTCTTCTAGAAAACGTTAGGCTTGGAACAGAGTCATCTGAAGTGCACATTACTTTCACGGCTAGTGAAGATGACAATCATTTCGGTTACAAAATAGCCAGTTTGTCATTTGCATTGTGAACTTAAGCCAATAACAGATGTTTGCGGTTCGTGTTCCAGAAGACGTTCGGTAGCTTTTAGGCGCAGCATTCAAGCCAACCACGAAGCACGACCTTCTCATCGATGCCTCGTTTCTCGCCACAAAACAGCAGCCAAACATGCAAATGGCCATTGGACACCGGGGGAGAAGGGAGCTGATGTTTCCGTTATGATTGCAGCCTGTGCTTTTACACCATGAAGCACAATAATATACGGCAAGAAATGCGGCAATTACATCGCTCAAATATCCACTTTGGCTGGTTTAGGCGACGCAATGACATGAAAAAGACATGGTGTCGCTGCTAATATGGTGAGATATGAAGACAGATCATGATCGGGCCGCTAAGAGTATTATTATGTCCGTACATCATGACGTAGACAGGGGGTGGACGGACTTATAACGAGTATATCCACATACACTGCGGTGCAGACAAGTGGCAGCATCAGTGGCGGCTAAAAATGAAAAATAAGATCGACTTCTTCCTAAACTTGTCAATTGACAAAAGAAAAACGAAATCTAGTAAGTTTCTGTAATCAGCGTTGCAGTCTTTTGAGCATACCTATTCGGTAAGGTCCAGAATGATTAGCTAGCATAAGTTTATTGGCCTGCTTTTTTCATCTTTCTCTGTAGTCGACCAAAAGAAGCTTCGGTGTAGCCAAATTCGTCAACAACATATCCTGGGAACTACTGCACGACCAGGTGCTGCAAGCTCATCTCACGGCATGGGTTCTTAAAGTGAGTCAGTTTTACGATGTCTCGCAACAGCATGGCTATCCTGCCACCATTTGCAATATGTGGCAACTGGCAAGCCAGTAGACGTCAGACACATTCTACCTGGTATATTACATACAGATATATGACAACATTTTCTTATCATAAGGGGTGCCGGCCGAGAACCTCCATTTTGACGTGTAGATTAAATGGATCATTCATACACCATTATGATAGTTAGGTTATTTATTGTAATTGCTATGGACGTTTTGCTTAATCTATAAATGGAACTTCTAAATCCAACGAGCCAATTTGTCCACTTCAGAGCAGGCGTGGCGGCACCAGTGTATTTGTATTCCAAGGCGTCTGCAATGATTTATCGTTGCCCAATTAAACAGTTTGCTCGCATTAAGCTGTCAAATCAGGGCCAACAAATGAAGCCGATGCATTGGCTGTGTATTAGGCCGGCGGGATGAGAAGCGTGACCGCCGGGGCGCGGCAGAGCGCGCGGCCGCGTCTGCCCCTGATTTATACAGACTCCGAGCGGGCCGCGATTGCGGCGCCGATTCGTGATCGTAAAGTAGCACATCTGGGAAAGATCGCCGCCCGTTTTTCACCCGCTGCCCGGGGGACGGGGGTGAGTGGGGACACGTCTAATTGGATTGAAAATTTAACCATGGGTATAGGTGGTGTGTGCCGCCGCGGCGCGGCCGGCGCCCAGCGCTCGTGAGGCGGATTCGCGCCTCGGAGAGATGGATGAGTTTCCGTCCCGGCAGGAAATAATTACAACTGCTTGTTTATAGGCTAGTATCATACTAGCATCCGGATTGTAGGTGATAATATATTCCGTCGTAACGGAATTGCTATGGGTGTTTTGCTTGTTTCGAGTCGTGGATATAGTGTATGATGACAGAGTGCATCGACTTACTGAAGCTATGTAGTACAACTCTAAACCATGTATCCATCACTTGAAACTAGCCAACATTTGGCACGACACGCTATGCTGATGTCATTGAAACATTTTTGTCGTTTTCTCTTTAGCTCTCAGATACAATCAGCTCAATCCCGTATCCGGCTGTCCGACTAAAAATACCTCATCGTCCGCAGTGGATCTGATTCACCACTTATCGTATAAACTCATCACGCTCCGTACCGTCGCGTCGCCGGCGATGAACTCGATAAACCGGGCGCCGTGTCGGCCTTCCCGTTCTTTTACACATCTCCGACACCGGAGGACGTGCGTCAACATGGCTCGGTGGGGGATCAGAGGCCCCACCTCGGGGTCGTGGTATACGGGACCGCTACATGCCACAGACCCGGCGCGGGCGGCGGAGCTCGGCGGTGTAGTGAGCTTGTAACTACATACAGAGGGCTCTCAGAAAACGATGAAGAAATTGAGCACAACAGTGAACAGCCCTCTGCACAAAACTGCGCGGGAGGTGGAATACTGGGCCCTCAATGCAACATGGAGGTCATAATTATGATCAACTGCCTATCATTTCCCAGAGGCCCTTATAAGAGCTCAGAGGTCCCACTAGGGCGGTCTGAGTTCATACAAACACTGCGACCCAGGTCTGCAATACGTCGCTGACAGCCCCGCTATCATGGTGCTGCTGTGACATCACCATTTCAGTCGAACTTCTCAGAACAGTGGCCGGTCACCTGGTTCGGTACCTCATTAGGTTACCTAATGAGCGACCGGGCGGCGGTGGCTGCTGGCGCGACGTGCCGGATCCTGGTGGGTTCGGGATGCTGGCCACCGGGTCCTGGCGGGTCCGGGATACCAGCTGTCGGGTCCTGGTGGGTTCGGGATACCGGCTGTTGGGTCCTACTGGATCCAGGGTACCGTGTCCGGTCACATACTGATGGACTGGGCGGGACCAGTGCCGCCGAGTCGAGCAGGCCTGTCGCGTCCGGTGCCGTGCCGTCCGTGCATAAATGCATTGCATACAGTCTGTGGACCGTCCACCTGCAGGACTGAAGGACTGACGGACTGAAGGACTTACGGACTGAGAGACTGACGGACTGAGAGACTGAGGGATTGAGGGACTGAGGGACTGAGGGACTGAGAGACTGAGGGACTGACGGACTGAGGGACTGACGGACTGAAGGAATGACGGACTGAGAGACTGAGGGACTGAGAGACTAAGGGACTGAGAGACTAGGACTGAGAGACTTACGGTCAGAAGGCGTGGCTGGTTGCTCTGAAAGAGGGGTGTTTTGATTAGCTGGCTTTCCCAAGAACGTTACCATACTGTTAACTCGAAAATCATGTTTCATCATGATCTTACCAAAATTATTTGCTTGCAAAAGCACCCAGTTTAATTTATCTTTATCGCATATACCTACATATTTCAGCCAAAAAAATGTACAAATACAAATTTGCCATTACAACAAACACTCGCAATAACATCCATTCATGCAAATCCAAACTGAGATGGGGAAAAATACAAGTGTGGTGGCCTAACTTTGTTATATTTCAACTCCGAAAAAAACTAAAGCTTCAAACATAGCTAGAATGCCTTTGTGAATTGTGCAATGCCAGCACTAAGCACTATGCAACCATGGCGTTTACGTTTTCCAATTAGTTCGCTGGGAATAATCACTTCCACTTTGATTAATGGCGCTCCTTGGCTTCCTTCACTAGACAGCATATTGCTTAATAATGATTTAATGTGTCTACCCCTTGTTTAGATCATTACTGAACGCCCATTGCTGTGCTACGGTATAGTAATATACCAATGTCGATTAGCCTTGACGCCTTATTTACAGCGGGGCGTTAGCCATGCCGGTGTTCTTTGCACCTTCCTGATGAATGGCTTCCCACTTCCTTGAGAAAGTACTTACCGCTATTCATATAGGTCTCGATTACAACCGTTATCAATATGAATAGCCAGCACGGTTAAGTAAGTCAGGTCAGTGTGGCTCTTTTCAGTTTTCTAAGTTTTCAGTTTTCAAGAGCAAGTTAAAATTATTCAACTTTCTTGGTCATCACTACTAGAAAGTAGAAACATTGCCCGAGTCAGTCTTAGGGCATTCCAAATTCCAATATAACTTTACCGTCCAACTTAGAGACTGAATCGACGGCATTATTTCGGTGGGATGGTCCCACTATACCTCCCTTTTTGTTTATTTATTTTAGGAGGACCTCACCTTTTCAGTGTTCCCTCTTTTCTTACCCTGTCTGAAGGAGCCCACGCCCTCACCATATTGTGCCTCCAGCATCGGCTCACGGCGCCTCCTTCCGGGGCGGGCCTCGCCTGTGCTGCTTCGAATCCCTGTAATTGTGGGGCGGGACGGGGCGCTAGCCGCCCTGTAACGCCCCGGCCCGGCCCGCGCACCGCCCTCCCCTCTCAGGCCGGTCAAACACCTCGGCTGACCGGACGGGAGGGAGGTGGGGAGGGCGGGAGGCGCCCTTCCCTGCGCACCAGCCGCCCAGCCCCGCCCAGCACCCGCGGCCGTGCCCCGCCGGCTACTCAGAGGTGACTTCTGCCCGGGCCCGTCTCACACACACCTCTACGCCAGCGCACCTGGTGGCTCCTAACACAGCCTGCACGCCGTACAGGTGAGCGCGTACCGTGTGTGTGGCGCGGGCCCGGGGAGGAGTCACCGGCACAAGGCGTTCACCTGGGCAGGGCGCGCCCGTGTCCTTGGCAGGCCGGCCTCAAGTTCAAATGGCCCCGTTTACGTGCACCCCTCGGAGACTGGCGACTGGACGCGCGCGGCTGCAGTGCAGGCGAACAAAGACCCACCCCACGGCAGCTGCACTGATAACAACGAGCAATAAACATCGGCGCTGGGCGGTGCTGCCGATCAGTCCCGGAAATGAACAACACTCGCCGTACGTCAAAACCACTCCGAGACCAGCGAGCTGCATGGCAATTGGTACTCGCAAACTGCAGAAACTTGCAACGTTCTTCATCATAATTATACCTTCATAATTATCATTACAGCTTATCTTTTAATATTTGCTTTTTATTGTATTATTGAATTAATTATACTACATATGTTCTTATACATAATTCGTTTAGTTGCGGGCCAACTTCACACAGATGATTTTCTGCTAGATAAACACGGAATCTGAAATTTTTATGCAAGGTGTTCGGTTTCCTAAGCGTATTCCCACCACAGTTTTGGCCACCGCACCGTTAAACTCGCATCCCTAACCGCTTCCGGCCGGACACTTGAGGCGAGCTGCGGTTTGTATGCGGACCACCCATTCACAAATTTCCTCCCGGCCGTTTTCCTCGGACAGAAATAGCATCGGCGTCCTTTTCATCATCATCCCGGCGTGACCGGTATGAACGGTCGAACGCGCTTTGCCGCCTTCGCCCGCCAGCTCCAGCGAGTTTAACCGTTTCTGCGCCTATTTCGAGCCCAACACTGCGCCATTTTTTGACCGCAGGCCGGGCGCAGGCGGCGGTTGTCAGACTCGGCAAAATTTACGGTCGGCGTCACGCCACCTCCGCGGTGCAGCGCCGGCCCCCGGTGACGTCACTGAGCCACCTGCTGACGTCACGGAGGAGCGCCGGGGGCAGTCGGGTTCAGCGGCCGCGCGGGGTGTGTCCGCCCAAAGCGCCCCGCCCGGCGCCGCCCCACACAAATCCACGCGCCGCCCGGCCGGCCGGCAGAGGCGCTCACTGGGTAATAAACAGAGAAGGTAGGGAAATCATGTTATTATTAATCGTTCCGATTTTGCCCCAAGCTATCAATGTATCTCATACATCTCGTAGTCAGAGTAGTTTTTGCGCCCATTTTTACGCGTCCCCTTGCGACTGTTTGCGTACAGACACCTCAGCAATGACCCGAACTTCCCACAGCACTGGCTCCACGCCGAGGGGGCCACGCCACCGCCCAGCGGAAGAGCCGGCGACTGGATATCACTGGTGTTATCCGTGGCAAAAAGTGGCGTTCGTCTCCGGTGACATAAGCTTCGGCATCACTATGTCTGTTGTAGAAAAAACGCCATTGATTGTGAGATGTCAAACGATCGATTGGCTTCCAAGCTGCCTGAAATATTTATTTGGGTTTTGTTGTGCTCAAATATATTTTCTTCTTCTTAAAGTATTTTTTTGTGGCGAAAGTGCAAATAAGATTGAAATTGTTCCCCTTTTTGATAAAGGTGTCATGTTTTGTGATGACCGGGAGAGCGAATCCGGAAATGGCGATGCTCATGTACCTATCATGTATCATTCAAAGCGTGGCATTATACAACCGCTAGACTAGAACCATAGACAACAGCTGCTTATAATGTTTGTCGCTATTAAATAATTGCAATTAAAGTCGCACCTCGGTTAACTACGCCACATGCTGTTGCATACGACCAAAATAGAATAATGTTACGCTGCTGACAGCGTGTCAAAAAGTGCTGGCGATTCGATGTTAGGTAACGCTTTTAACCTCAATGCCTCAGATGATAGCCAGTCACTTTTATATCACCAGAGATGGCTTCATCTTTGTATGGTATGATAGAAGAAATATTTTAGTAGGTCGCAATTTTTCACTTAAATTCTTATATCGTGAGAAGTGTATTATTAGAGCCTGTTACCTTTATACCATACAGCAATTTCAAACTGTTAGTTTGCATAACATAATGTTTAAGGTTTCCATACTAATTCAAAAGTAAGAGCCCCATCAAAGAAACAGCGTTGTAGAATTAGCTAAAACGTTATGTTAATTGCAATGTAAGTTAAATATTCCGGGCCGATTGGGCCTTTGTGAAGTGGCCATACGTCACGCCAAGACGCACCGCTCACGGCAGAGGGGCCATCAACCTTGATTTCGCCTACTAGAGCTAGTTTATAGCCACTTGCTCCACTGAAACTGGTCCGGTATGCTTTTAGGTTTATAGGCTCTATCCTCTTGTTTATGAATTAGTTTTGAACATGAAATCCGTTGCGGGCGCGATTGAAGCGTTGCATTGACATTTATTTAGCGATGGTAATACACGCTGGGGAGAAATTTGGCGCTTTTCTGCGCACCAATAAATAAGATATTTGCACAGATGGGTACAAAACAAAACTGATGGAAACTGCAGACATAGATAATCATTGCAAGCAGTATATTTTGTAACCAAAATAAAAAGATATATCCACGGGTGGAGAATTGTGCTGCACTGGGGGTGCTCGAGCTCTCCCAATTCCACGCCGGCCACGCCGGCTTGGCTTTGGAGCCGCGGCCGGGCGGCGCGGGTCAAGGTCACCGCTAGGCGGCGGCGGATTTGCTGCGCCCGAGCACCCCCAGCTGGTCACAATTCTCCACCTATGGATATATCTTTTATGTAGAAAGTCAATTAACAATAAACATAATTAAAACATAGCACGCATGTCGAACATTCCTTTCGATAATCTGTAATCAAAGGTCACCTTTTCGCAAATGATGTAAGTCAATTGGAGTTTGGTTATAGAAAACGTATTCAATACATACACTGGTTCATGTTGAACTGTAAGCCACGAAATAAAACTAATAAAGTAACGAAAAAAACGTTTTAATTTCGCACTGAAGTGTTTCCTATTAGACACCGTACCTTGAAAAATTGTAACTGAAGCGCTGAAACGCTGGCACCTAATCATCATGCAAGAACCACACCTTCTAGTGCGTACTGCGTTTCTGGGAACTCATCATGAGTTGGTAGGTACGCACCACATTCAGCCTACCGGCTCCGCCGGCCACCCATGCGATAAGACGGCACCGCAGCTAAGTGACCCATTCCCGTGCCGCGCGGCCGCTATCACTGCGCTATAAACGGAGGAACGACCCGAGCTGCTGAAGTGGCTTCTGCGGTATGAGACCGCCGTGGGGACTGGATGGGTGGGGTGGACACAGTTAGCCTCAGGGTGGTCTCAGGCTTCCTGGTTTGGATGGGGAAGGGTGATTTCAGGCAGCCTGAGGGAGGGGTAATGCCTGGGGTAGTGCAGTCAAGAGGGTGGTGTCTGTTGCTGGAGACTGGTACTGGCCAAAGGCATGCTGATTAGTGATAGCAGCTGGAAGTGTTGCTGATCGAAATATATGGTGGAGGGACTTTCGATGGTCCGGAGATGGATCTAGTGGTCTGAGGGGCCTAGATAACCGAGTGAAAGAATCGTTGGTCTTTTGAGCTTGTCTTGGTTTATCGATAGTCTGTGAACCCTATACAGTTGGGGCCCGTGAATCCGTTCATGGTTCTCAGGAATAAAGTGAGGTAAGGAATGACAGAAGAAGAACACTATTTCTTCAGAGGAATCAATTTGTATTGCAATCTCGAAGCATCTGTTTCAAAGAAGTGGCATTTCTATAGGAGCTGTTCTTATCACTGAGGTGAAACGACCACGTTTTCATTTATCTCTAAATTTATTGTTTTTTCATTATCTTCTTCACGTTGTTAATTGTTATCTACCCCCCCTCAAAAAAAAACAGCCCAGGCAGCCATAAACCAGTTAACGAACACCGTGTTGCTCCCTTTACTGTAAAAAGACAGTGTCTCTGACACCATGTCATCTCATTCTCACGAACCGGAGAATAACCAACTCAGCTGGAGCGCCCACACCAGAGCTATTCGAGAGGTTGTCTGTTGTGGCACCTGCTGGCAAATGACACTGGTATGCCAGTCTCAGATGGATCGATGCAGATCGATGAGTACTTACCTGCGGTTTCTTTCTTCTAACGAATATCATGAAATGACGCATGGAGGACTTTCTATTGCAGGTGGCGTAAGCACAGAATTTCAGAAAGGCTGCAGGTGTACCTATATATAGCTGCAAGTTTTGTGATGGAAAATTGTATTCATTTATTTAGCTGACAAGAAGTAAGTTTGCACCTACTGGCGGTCTAAATAAACAGCTCACTGTTGGCTACTTCATTCAATGTCCAATTAAATGCATGCATCAGAACAAACCCGTTTCGATGTAACATTCGAACTGTTTGAGCTGTGACTTCCGAAATGACACATGTACTATTACACATAAAACCCACTTGGTGACTATCAAAGCAAAGACTCTCAACTAAATCGCCGGATTGCTTCCTTATCGATATATCTCAAAAAACACATCCCCGGCCGAAGATAAGGCACTGTCACTGCGCAATGCCCACTACCCAATGATTTGTTACAATCAACAGTTCCGTCGGGCGGGCGGGCCGTCGTCTCGCGGTGGGTGTCTGTGCCGCGTGACCTATCGACGCTCTGGTGTTCCACCCTGTCTGTACCGCAGCGGCACGAGGCAGGGGCGGCTCACATTCACAACTGTCTACCCAGACCCCAACGTAGCACCAATCACACAGATAAACGCAGTCTGTGGCCGGCTAGATTACAGTCAGATAGACGACCAAATATGTAATGCATGCCAGCCACGACAGCGAACATGATGCATTGTTCAGATGGCATGCAGTCATGCACTCCAGATTCTCACAACGCTGGGTATAAATTTGATATGTATCGGTTCGGATAGGCAGCATTGATAGCGAGATATTTGTTGGGGGTTTCATGCCTCACGCCAGGCCACCCACCCAATGACATGGGTGGTTGCGAGTGACTGGCTCCTCGTCTGGAGGCACGACTTGTAGCAAATGATGACTGGCACTGCGGAGGGAAGTCATTGGCAGTTTGCCGTTTGTCTTTCTGAGCTGCGATAGCAGTGGGGTGCTGGTATTCCACCACTCGCCCATCATAGATCGGAATCTGCTGTCCCATTCGACCACGGTGGTCAATGTTACGCGATAATTTACAGAACGCATTCGGACCATTTTTGGAATTGGGGACTAACGTGAGCAATGAGCATCTGATTTGATGTGAATCATGGTCTCTTGGATAAGCGCGGTGCTAAAATCAGTTTGCAACATAATTGGTGCAATGCGCACACGGCTGTTTACCGCATATCGGAGTGAAGCCGTCATCTTCGGTCTTTCCTATACTCTCCGGTTCTGTGAGTCTCTCTATCTTCTTCCCAGTTGCTAAAGTATCTTTTGGAAGTTCGTCCCGAGATCGGTGCCCTTATAGTGATGACCCACTGGCAGAAGAAGTTGTGGTGGTGCGCCACTGTCAAGTGGTTGATCCCTAACAACAGCATCAGTCTAATGAGGGACAGTTCTTTGGGTGTGCAGAAGGTCACGCCAATGACCTACCCGGCTCACTGACCTATGCGGCTCAGAAGGATGGAATTTCTCTTGTGGAGACACCGGAATATTGCTCAGGAGGTGAGCGATGGGCATTAGTCATCTCCTTGTACCTATACTTAGGCTTCAGGGAGCAGGTCTCGGATGACGCGGACTTTTTATTGAGAGTTCGTCCCTCAGTATCACTCAAAAGGTACTCACGCTGGATGTGGGGGCAGTCTTCGAAAATAAGTTAAGGGGACTTCTTGCTTTAGAGGAAGTGCCGGAGAGTCGGCATAAGCTTCCCCAGACCGGAGAACCGTCACGAAACCTATCAGGTAGCATCCTCGGCACTCATATAAAGACAGTCTGTAGCGAACTCCCATAAGCCAGTTTTGGTACTCGTCTTGCTAACACCGTCAGGGGGCCTCTGCGAGCCTCTTGAGGCTATCAGATTCCTCTGGTGCAGACACCCGACCAGACAGCTGGGGGTTCGGGAGGGGCCGGCGACACCTTTCTCTACCGCACCCCGCTATAGTGCGTGCGGTCCGACGACCGTAGCACGAGCTAAAGTCACTCAAAGCCTGTTCAAAGCCTTATCGAGGAACCAGGAGATGTTGGGCTTGGTCTTGAGGCGTGGATATGCCTATGTAGCGGTAAATTTAAATTCAGTCACTTGCTCATTCCGCGACAGCTGTGAACGTATTCATGTGGGGAAGTCAATGGTCATACAGGATTATGCAACGGTCTTCCCCTCGTTGCGTAAGTCGTTTCAGACATGCATTGTCGGAATTTTGCTTAGCATAGAAATGAAAGCAAACATAGGAACTTGATTTTGCATGCGCTCAATATAATGGTATGCATTCATTCTTATTTCGTTTTTTTTTTTACTTCCTTTTTGGGGAAGGCGGAAATATTACTTTGTCATGGGGTGCCTATGGAAGCAAGATAAATCTGAATCATATTTTGCCTACATGCTGTATTTGGTTGGTATAAGTAATCTTCAGGAATTGTTTCTTAGACCGATCATCTATATTACTATTTGTGGTGACGTAGTTTCTGTCTGTAACCGAGGTCGCGACATGGTGCTACGTAGCGCGGGTTACAGGTCACACCGTCACACCTACCGCGCTGAAATTTGCGCAACTTATAGAACAAGGATGGGCAACGTGCCTTTGGAGGGTCTCGGCTCGATCGGGTTGATAGCGAGCGCGTGGCGCGTGCCTAAAAAGTGCAAATTCGCTTCATAGACTTTACATGTATTAATCGGCTGGCAAAAATGGGCGAAAACAGCTAAATTTTCCCGACACGGGTCCGTTCCCCGTGCAATATCTCGGTAGCCGTGCGCCCGATCGGCACGGGGAAAACAGCATCGTGTAGAAAATCGAACGGGCAATCGAATGGTGTGCGGTGCAGGGGGTGGCTTGCACCACGTGCACGTGTGAGGGCAATTTCATTTCAAAAAGTGCCATTTTAAACGGATTTTGGATTTTATTTTATTTTTCCGTGACCGTCAGACTGAGCGAGTTGAAACAACGCCTATTGGCAAGAGAAATGTACCGCCTCTCATGGAAAATTTGTGAAACGCTGATCGTTCAAAAACAATGTGGAACAAATTGCTGAATTAAATGGTATTTGTCCAAAATGTGCCACTAAATAATTACACGGATTTTGCTGCTTAACCTGATACGTTTGACAATTGAAAATGCTATCATTGGAAAGAGCATTCAATTCTCTCCAAGATCCAATCATCACGTTTGCATGACAAGCAACAGTGTTAGCGGAGCGCCGCCAGAGTCAACATAAAGTTCTTGAAAAAGGCACACTGTATTTTCACCGCTTGTGAGCACTCGGACACGAAAACCGCACGACCGTCACGCTCCGGCTCCGTCCCCGAATGCCCGCCCCCCCGCCGGCCGCCGCAGTCAGCGGTCAGCCGGTGCCCCGCGGCGGTAACCTCCGCAGGGGCGAGGTCAGGCTCCGGCGGAGGGCAGGGCGCCCGCAGGGGCGAGGTCAGGTCAGCCCCGACTCGACTCGGACACCGCAGCGACGCGGTGTAACATAAACGCACATACGGGTACACTGCCCCCCTCTACACCAAGTCGCGCGGACAAACAAAACAACCAACAAAACTGGCGCGCGTGTCATATCATCTTGCGGAACTCGCCAAACCACACAAATCGCAACGAGAAGCGCAACAAAAGAAACACTTTTCACCCGCCATCACAGTCAATGTACGGCATCATCAACAGAGCAACTTCACCCGTAGTAAAGAGAAACATTCAGACAAAGCTTCCATGTATGTATAACAACAGCAGCCGGGGCGGTCATCGGAACTAAGGGTTTTACGAACTTTACGAAGTTGGAGATGCCGAAGGACATGTTTCGTCGGAACCCCCATCGCCAAGTGCCGCCGCCCGCCGTCCACGGTCACGCACGCGCCTCGACCGTCGGAAGAATGGGCTACTGTGCAATGGCCCCCTGCTCGCTCCATCTTCGTTCATCTCAAAACGCACCCGCTGACTTCTTCGCGATGAGGCGGGATCTCGAAGGCAGCTGCGTCGCAGAGTGGCAGACTGCGTCCGATCGTGATGCTGAAGCATCGGCCGAGTAGCTGCACGAACAAGACGTTGTCCAGTCGGAGCCTCACCGACTCCAGTTGGAGTCAGAACTCCAGCACGAATTATCTGTGACGGATCCGGCTGGGAGCCCGACGCCACCGCTGGTCCTGCGGCAGTGATGACATCCTTCGAGGTACGGCGATGTAGCAGTTGCTTGAGGTAAGCCGGTGCATCATAGTAAGTACGGAGCTGTGAGTGATGAGCCCTCCGTTCAACACCATCATCCGTCTTCACGAGGTAAGTAACACCACTTTCAGCCACTTCAGATACAGTCAGTGGACCAATATAACGTGCTTCGAACTTGTTTTCGAGGCGATGTCCAGGTAGCTGGACCGTCTTTTTCACACGGTCTCCGATTCGGAATGGCTTAAACTTCGGATGGCCTGCCTTCCACACATCCTGCCCTTCATCAGAGGCGACACGCGACTCTGTGTCCGCATTTCTCGCATCAAGTAGGAGGGCCGCAGGTGACGTACCGATTTCTGCATGCTTGGTGTTGTTGTACGTTGTCATAGCCTTGGCGAGGTGCAGGTCCCAGTCACCAGCGGAGTCCGTCAGTAAGCGAAGTGACTGACCAATCGTCCTGTTGCAACGCTCCACTGCACCGTTACCCTCGGGATGGTAAGGCGTGCTGTACGCGTGCTGAATCTTCCAGTCGCTCAGGACGGATTCAAATTCCATGCCACGAAACTCCGGACCATTATCAGACAGCACCCGCTGAGGAACCTTCAGAAGAGCTGGCAGAACACGATGATGAAACGCACGTGCCACCGCTGCTGCTGATTTGGATCGCAAAGGCACTGCCACTGCCCACTTGGAACAGTGGTCCACCGCCACCAGACATCCCAGGTGACCTCTTCCTGAGCGAGGGAACATGACGACATCGACTGCCACCAACTCAAATGGCGACTGACACTCTATCTTCTTCACGGGAGGTGGGTGTAATTGAGGCGATGGTTTGTAAAGCTGACAGCGCTGGCAGGTCCGTACAATGTCTGAGATCACCAACTGAAGTCCAGGCGCGAAGAGCCGTTGACCAAAAAGATCGAGCAGCTTATCTCTTCCGATGTGTGCCATATCTTCATGCGCGTGAAACACCAACTCGACCAGCCATGACCGCGAGATAACCGGCAATGGACCATTGTCCGGGTGGTCGAAGACAAGTAAATCATCCCTCAGCTGCAAATGATCCATGTGCTTCTTGAAACATTTCAGGCTCTCAGGCAGACGACCAGGCGGGGTTGTCTGTTCGACATGCGTCTTCAACTCCTTCAGCTGGTCACTGGAGGCCTGATGCTCCCGAATAGACGATGTAGTAGGGACTCCCATGTCAACAGTGTAGCTGACAGCGGCAGCCCTCTGAGCGTCAGGATCGGCGAACATGCTTACTTCACTCCCACCCAGTCGAATTTGAAGACTCGCGAAATCTAGGCAGATGCCGACAGTCCGAATGAAGTCAGCACCGAGGAGTAGACAATGGCCGAAGGAATCGGCCTCGTCAACGAGGAGAACCATGGCCACTGGAGCATGTGACGGCATACCGACTTGTGCGTGGATGAGCCTCTCGCACCGTGCTTGCCCACACAGGCCTATGATGGGTATGCTAACTCTCTGGATGGCGATGCCAGGATCATGAGATGAAATGAGCCGCAATGCACTGGCACTTATCATGCCGATGGCCGCACCGGTATCCAGTAATCCACACAGCGGCACCCCATTGCAGAACGCTGTGATGGTACACTGAGTGTGCTGGTCATGGTCGCAGCTTGGCTTCAACTTCTTGCAGGACGAGTTGGAGGACGTCGTGTCATCAACCTGAGATGCCGTGACTGGTGTCTCCTCCACACTCCTTGCAGAGACTCGACAACTCGCAACGCTCGCAGCGGTCAGTTGCGTTTTGTCGGTCTCCAGGTACGACTGAAGGAGATTGAAGTGAATGCCCCCAAGGCATTGTAGGTGCAGGATATCATTCGCTGAACGACAGTCATCAGTGAAGGTCATCGGGTTAGTTGGGCCAAAATGAACGACAATTTTTACTTTGTACATGGCTGCTGCCACGGTGAGCATATCCATCGCCAGAGGTTGTCCTGAAAACCGCATCAGCCTCAGAGACTGTCGAGATAACCGATCGAGCCGGAAGCCATACTTAGCGGGGCTCCGAAGGGCCTCATCTACCAGCCTCCGGCGAATGTCCCCACCGTCTGCAGGGAACCCATCTCTCTCAGTCATCCAGTGTCGAAGACAATCCACCAGAGAGTTTCCACCGCCTTCAGGACGGTACCGAAGACGAAGACCGTCTGGCAGTTCTTCGTTCTGGTAGGTCCCAGCGGCTGTTGCTGAGGACACTTGCATCCGTGACAGGAGATCTGCGGCGAAGTTTGATTGTCCAGGGACGTAGATAATTTCGTAGTTGTAATCAGCAAGTTCTTCCACGGTGCGGGCAAGACGATGGTTGACGAGCCGCATGTTGTGGAGGTACATCAGTGCCTGGTGGTCAGTGTAGATTTTAAAATGAACAGCACACAAGAATGAGTGGAATGTCTTGACTCCCCAGCGAAGAGCAGCAAGCTCACGACCAGTTACTGAGTAGTTCTTTTGCGCGCTGGTGAAGGTCATCGAGGCAAAAGCAATGAATCTGGGCTGTCCGTCCTGCTCTTGAGTTAAGCACGCTCCAGCACCGATAGCAGAGGCATCCACCCACAGACAGAGAGGACTTGCATCAGGTCTGTAATCGGGGAACGCGAGTGTTATATCAGCTTGCATGTCGGACTTCAGCTGTTCGAATGACTCAATCATCTCATCAGTCCAGGTCAGAACAGTCTTTGCAGGTAAGCCTGTCAGTGCAGACAGAGGTTTGGCGATTGTAGAGCAGTCCTTTACGAACTTCCGCTGGTAATTCACTATTCCCAAGAACTGTCGCAGCTGGTGAACCGTTCGCGGTTTATCCAGTCGCTGGATCTGGTCCACGTACTCCGGTGACTTCCGAAGACCCGATGAACTAATGATGTGTCCCAAGAACTTCACTTCTGGTTGAAACCAAGTACACTTGCGTCCGTTCAGCTTGATTCCCTGGGATCCGAGCGCCGTAAGAACGTCGTCGACCAGCTGCACATGCTTTTCAAACGTAGTCTCCTTCAGAAGAATATCATCTAGATATACGACAAGCTTCTCACGTGCAAATCCGTGAAGAATCGTCTGCATTTCCTTTTGAAATTGTGCTGGGGCATTCTTTAATCCAAAAGGAAGGCGTCGAAACCTCCAATGGGCCCTGGGTGTGCTGAATGCAGTGTAGTCACGTGACTCTTCCTCCAGAGGGAGGTGATAATATGCCTTGGAGATGTCCAGTGCACTGAACCACTGCACTCCGTGATGAGTCCCAAAAACAGTATCGTTGACCTCTGGCATGGGAAATCTGGTTGTTACAGTCTTCTGGTTTAGCCGGCGATAGTCAATGCACAGTCGCAATGTGCCATCCTTTTTTCGGATTGGGACGATGGGAGCATTCCAAGAAGATTCACATCGCTCAATGATGCCGAGACGCTCCAAGTCTAGACACTGACGCTCGACTTCGTCCGCAACTGGGGCAGACATCTTCCGTGGTCTGATGTAAATGGGCGTATCATCAGTCAACTCAATACGATGTGGTGTCATCAACGACTGGAGCGCATCCGCATCCGAGCGCATGAACACTGTTGAGTGACGTTCGAAGATCTCCTGTACCGCCGCTCGCTGATCTTCAGAGAGACCCGGTATGTCGGAGGCCGAGGGACAGGAACCATCGGGCTCGATCCCGTCTGTGGATGCTGTAGAAGAGTACACCGGCACGCTTCCCTCCACGTCCAGGGCGCTGTCCGCGGCGGAGTCCAGGTAACCGAGAATAGAACCCTTACGCACTGATTCTGAAGCCATTCCCCGGTTGGATACGAGGACACGCGGGTTGGTTGGATCAAAGATACCCGAGACGAACTCTAGGTCACTTGACGCGTCCACACGACCAGCAAAGACAAGAGGACGGGAATTGATCTCGCATGAGCTACACGCAGCAGGGAGGACGGCTGAACAACCTAGTACGGCTGTGTCTCGCTTCGTCACTCGGGTTTCTCGTACCGCCACACACGGTACATCAGTCATGAACAATACACAAGACTCCTTCTTTCCGAGTGGTAAGTATAGTGTCCATCGAGATCGATCCTTCCGAGACCCAGAAACAGCGTTTCTATTCATGTCCAGGCAGAGGCCGTGTTGCTGCATGGCATCTCTCCCGATGATAAGTTCGACAGGGCACTTGCTGCTGTCCAACACCAAACAATCCAATTGGAGTTCGATTCCGTGCATATTCACTGGAAGGCACGGAATATATAGTCTACGACATGGAATGGACAGGAGCTTCGATTAGCATTGCCACGTGTGTAACCAAAAATCAAGGATTTTGCCGGATGAATATCCGGAGATCCGGAGGATGCGGATGAATTTCTTTCCACGTGGGTCTACATTTTCATATATTTTAACATTTCACACATTTTTTCGTAACAATCGTCGAATGATTCGCGTTCAAGGGCCAAGTTGTGACTGTGACTTTGAAATGGTAACCGTATATTTTATTGGAAACTTTTAGCACACATTGTTACGGGAGCATTTATACATATTCATTGCATTACAGTTTTAACATTGGTCTAAAAATAAATGTAATTCGATGAAATTCGTCTAAAATTTGATGAAGATGAGGAAGTGCGAGCACTCGCGCTCTACTTTCAGGGTCTGGACTATATATGGCCCTGGTCCCAGGGCGTATCGGTTCCTACAAAAACGGTACGTCCTTCCCCATCCTCGAGCTCTGCGGAGGAAGATGGAAAAAATACAGATGAGACCTGGCTTTCATGACGCTATCTTGGCTCTCATAAAAGAGAAGTTCGCCGGGACAAGTGCCAAGGACAAGCTGTGCATCATTTCGTTCGACGAAATGCAGCTGAAACCAAAGTTGGCCTACCAGCGGGGTGATGACGTCATCGAGGGCTTCACTGATCATGGCTCTCTCTGCCGCGCCAATGCCTGCGCCGACCACGCCTTGGTCATGATGGTGCGGGGCGTCAGTGTCACCAAACGCTGGAAACAGCCCATCGGTTTCTTTCTGAGTTCCGGAACGACCAAGGCCGTTGTGCAGCAGCAGCTGTTAACACAGTGTGTCCAACGTGTAACAACAGCGGGATTCACTGTGCTAGCTACAACTTGTGACATGTCAAAGAACAACCAGGCGATCTACAGACTGCTCGGAGCTGCGGAAACCGGCTCGTTCACCGTGGACGGGCACGAGGTTGCTGCTCTGTATGACGTGCCTCACATCTTCAAATGCATACGAAATGCATTAATGAAATACGATATTGAAGTAGACGGTGAAGTAGCCTCTTGGAGTCATTTAGAAACACTACGCACTGGAATGCGCTTCTTCCCCACGGGCTGCTCCAAAACTAAGCCAGAAACACATCAGGCCAAACAGCTTTGAAAAAAATGAAAGTCAGCTATGCCCTACAATGTCAGCTATGCCCAGCAACGGCGGGAGAACACATGCAGTTTCTTCAGGAGAGCGACGCCTGGCTGCAGCGGTGGACGGTCGGTGGCGGCGCCAGCATCGACTCCGTTCGAGGACTGCGACAAACTATACAAAAGGCGTGGTGAAAATCTGGGACTTGTGTCAGGCTGCTGAGTACACGTTTCTGTGCACTCGCCGCTTAAACCAAGATCCAAGCTACTGAAAATGAAAGAGTTTATCTCGGCAAAAATATATATTAGGCACATACACGGTGCCTGTGTACCTACTTATAATGAAGAAACATTATGAAAACGGTTTGAAACGTTTAACACAACCCCTCCTCTAAATGCATTTATGAAACGTGAGTGGGCCAATAAAGGCAACTAGTTTTAACTGTAACAAAAAAAGCACTTCTGGGCACGTAAATGGGGTAAATGTGGTAAAATTCACCACCCCATATCGCCTCTACCGGAAACCCGTTTTAATGGTTTTAACCCCCGAAGGACATTGGCAATAGAGCAGGATCGTTCATGTTTATCAAAACAGCCGACAACTTTCTATCGCAGCGAAAGGTTGGCTAGGACGAGAGTCATTGCTTTCACTGACTATGACAAACCTACTCGAACGGATTTTCACCTAGGAAGTTACCAAACGAATGTTGAAAAATACATCAGCACCATGAAAAAAACCTTACCCACCATCCTCAGCAACGCCGCCTCCCGCCGGCGTCCACCGGAAAAGGGCGACAAACGAGCAAGTTTTAATTGTCAGAAGTGATTCCAGACAGCAACACCTGATTAGAATAAAATGCACCTTCTCATATTGCCCCGGTACCCCATTATGCCCCACCTTCCCCTATTAGTTATAGGTCTGGCAACTATACTTTCATCCTCGTAAAGGAGGTAACCACAGCGAATCCGCACGACTAAATCATCAGGTCGCCAAAAACTTGGCAGTTACAGGAAATCTCGATCTTGTCCATTCCATGTCGTAGACTATATATTCCGTGCTGGAAGGCATACTCGGCCAAGGGCTGGCAGAGCACTGTTGCCAACAGCTCTTACCACTTCATCACTTGGGGTCATAAAATCCACATCCACAAACTTACTTCCAATGATTGTTCTGCCCGACCCACTGTCCAACACCGCCTCCACGTTTTCTGAATTCAGCTGAACGGAAACTCGCAAAATAGACGGAGATGAAATAGCAGAAGTGAAGACGGAAGCGTTCGTCGAGTCGGGTGCATCACCATCACAGTCATCTGTAGGATTGTGTTCGTCAACGGTAAGCAGGCTTGAGACAGGGTCAACTTCACTGGCGTTGCAGGTGTTTAGATGCGTTCTTTCTTGAGTCCCCTGAGCACACGATATCCCGGTCGATGGCGGGGCAGGTCGTGGTCCGGTGGATGACGGGGCAGGCGATGACCCGGCGGGCGAGACGGGTGGCGGCCCGGCGGGCGAGATAGGCGGCGGCCCGACGGGCGACGGGACAGGCGGCGACACGGCGGGTGGCGAGGCAGACGGCCACCCGGCGAGCGACGAAGCAGACGGTGGCCCGGCGGGCGACAGAGCAGACGGTGGCCCGGCATACGACGGGGCGGGCCGCAACCCGGCCGACGACGTGGCAGGCGGTGACCCGGCGGGTGAGACGGGCGGCGGCCCGACGGGCGACGGGACAGGCGGCGACACGGCGGGTGGCGAGGCAGACGGCCACCCGGCGAGCGACGAAGCAGACGGTGGCCCGGCGGGCGACAGAGCAGACGGTGGCCCGGCGTACGACGGGGCGGGCCGCAGTCCGGCCGACGACGGGGCAGGCGGTGACCCGGCGGGCGAGATAGGCGGCGGCCCGCCGGGCGACGGAACAGGCGGCGACACGGCGGGCGGCGAGGCAGACGGCCACCCGGCGAGCGACGAAGCAGACGGTGGCTCGGCGGGCGACAGAGCAGACGGTGGCTCGGCGGGCGACAGAGCAGGCGACGGCAGGGCAGGCCCGGCGGGCGACGAAGCAGACGTTAGCCCGACGGGATCCAATCGACGACGGGACAGGCGGTGCTCTTGTCGACGGCGGCGCCGACGGGATCCATTCGACGACTGGGCAGGCGGCGCTGGCAACGAGGCAGACGTTGACCCGGCCAACAAGGAAGACGATCGTCTAACAGGCGACAGAACAGACACGTCCGCTCCGTTGATGCTGCTTTCTTCACGAAAACGTTCGCCGTCAGGGCTGTATTCGGTCACAGCAGGCTGCCCTGGTTCGCCTGTGTGACCGACTAGTTTTCCGATTGCCTTGTGTGTCCCTGGCGATCTGATCGAACTGTACGGACGGGGGATGGTGATCGAGAACTGTCGCCACTTGCAGAACGAGTCTCCGATCGAGCACCAGCTCCAGGTCGCCTCCGGGCGCGTGAAGCGGACCCGCTCTGACGGAGCTGTGAACCTTCCGCACCTCCCTCCCGTCGGCCTGGATTCCGTGTAAATGAACGTGATTCGCAGTCTCGAACTAGATGATCTGAGCTTCCACAAGCAAAGCACAGACCAAGCTTCTGTCGACAGATGTCCTCAGCATGTCCACGACGGCCACAGAAACTGCAGAACGCCCGCGATCTGTCACTGCTTTTTCCTCTGGCCATGGATTGTTCAGACCTTGATTCGCGTTGAAGGCTTCTATGAACACTTTCATTCCGCTGCTTCTCACTTCGTCGCCGAGTGCCGGACTCATCATGCGTGTTCCTCTGAGAACGGCGAGCAGTTCGATCCACTGCCATCCCCGGTCTCTCAGGTGCTCTTCCTCGTGGCGGTTCTTCCATTGCGGCCAGTACCGTGGAGTCTAATCCCGCTACTGTGTGCTTCTTACACTGAAGAATCGTCAGGTAATGATCCCATAGCAGCGTCTTGCCGTGGATAGCCCTGTTATATCTGATGTCCAGTTTCAGCTGTTCCCGGATAACAGGTGGCAGGCTCTGGAAAAGTCGGTCTCGTAGAAGCTCAGACGATTGGACGTCCTCACCAGGAAAGGCGTCTTCGAAAAGAGAAGACAGTCGGAGGGCAAAGAGCGCAAGGTCCTCTCCTGGTCCTGGTTTCGCATTGTCGAAACGAATTCGAGTACTCTGCTGTGTGTGGTCAGTTTGGACAGCCACCCAACGTAGCATACGTTCCTTCAGTTTTGCATACGTGGTTTCGGTCCCTCCGCAAGCCGAGAACACTTCGGCCACTTCACCGACCAAGAGAGACTGCAGAAGCGGAAGAGCTTCGTCCAGAGTTCCGGAATACGTGCGTGAGCAGTGATCTTCAAATCGTTGGAAGTACTGGTTCAGACTTGTAGTACCACCCAGACCAAAAGTCGGAATGGTGAACGTCTGCTGAAGAAGGAATCCCCCAGACGATCCCTCACCAGGCCGACTCCCCGGAGGTCTTGACTGATCCCGCATGGGCTGCTCCGCATGGGTCGCTTCCGGGACATGAACAAGTTGCTCTTCAGTTCGGCTTGCCGCTGGTAACCGAGATGTATCCCGAGTGGGTGCGACTGACGTTCGCTCTGCCAGCAGTTCGCTCAGTTCGTTGATGCGCCCGAGTGCCTCCTGCAGTTGTAGCTCAAGTTGAGCAACACGCTCCTCCGGCTCAGCCATCTCGTTCTGACTCACCGTAGTAGCCGCAAGAGACGCGGTGAATCAATGTAGGAATCCAATCGACGATGGGCAGGCGATGTCCCAGTCGATGACCGGGCAGGCGGCAGACAGGCCGACGACGGTGCAGACGGGATCCGATCGACGGGGCAGGCGGTGCCCCGGCCGACGACGGTGCCGACGGGATCCAATCGACGATGGGCAGGCGATGTCCCAGCCGATGACCGGGCAGGCGGCACACAGGCCGACGACGGTGCAGACGGGATCCGATCGACGGGGCAGGCGGTGCCCCGGCCGACGACGGTGCCGACGGGATCCGATCGACGATGAGCAGACGACGTGTAGACGGGATCCGATCGACGGGGCAGGCGGTGCCCCAGCCGACGACGGTGCCGACGGGATCCAATCGACGGTGAGCAGGCAATGTGCAGACGGGATCCGATCGACGGGGCAGGCGGTGCCCCAGCCGACGACGGTGCCGACGGGATCCAATCGACGATGGGTAGGCGATGTCCCAGCCGATGACCGGGCAGGCGGCACACAGGCCGACGACGGTGCAGACGGGATCCGATCGACGGGGCAGGCGGTGCCCCGGTCGACGACGGTGCCGACGGGATCCGATCGACGATGAGCAGACGATGTGCAGACGGGATCCGATGGACGGGGCAGGCGGTGCCCCGGCCGACGACGGTGCCGACGGGATCCGATCGACGATGAGCAGGCGATGTGCAGACGGGATCCGATCGACGGGGCAGGCGGTGACCCGGCCGACGACGGTGCCGACGGGATCTGATCGACGATGAGCAGGCGATGTGAAGACGGGATCCGATCGACGGGGCAGGCGGTGCCCCGGCCGACGACGGTGCCGACGGGATCCGATCGACGATGAGCAGACGATGTGCAGACGGGATCCGATCGACGGGATAATATTCTTAAAAATATTAATGTTTCAAACCTCTGCAAAACCATTTTTAGCGAATATTATCTACGCCTTTAATTTGTCATAAAACTACGCGCCTAAATTATAAAGCACATTTGACAGATTCTGAAGTGGAAAGCATGCTTATCAGACACGGGCACCTCGATGCGGTGGATATTTTTTCCACAAACCAAAACGTTTAGCCGTCAAAAAGCAATCGACCGAAATGGATAGATAACCCAACCGACACAAGAACAACCGAACACCCGCCGATCGAAAATATCCCTTTTCGCGTTGCGGAGCACGCGGGCCACCCTAGTTAATTAACACTATAAAGCACCTCGCCGGCACAGGGGGGGGGGGGGGGGTGATGCAACCCCCCTAAGGTCTTTTCGCGAATAACTCGCGTAAAAAGCGGCTGATCGCAACGAAACTTTCAGTACCCTCGCATTGATCAATTTGACACCTACCCAGAAAATTTCATGACCCTGACCCAAATGACCTTTGACCTGTGACCTCTTTTCCGAGACCATGTTTGGCCGGAATCGCGGTTCGGCGTAGTCGGCTCGCATTAGCCGCGCGTTTGCAAGCTTTTCGTGGTTTCAAACGTTTAAGCATGTGATTTAATGTTGCTCCCATACATAAGGGTGGGTGTCAAGGTCACCTGAAGGTCAGGTCAGGTCATTGACCTTTGGTGACCTCGGGTGACCTCGGTTCACTTTTTCGAGTTTTACATGTTTCTAGGCTAGTTTTTTGAGCTGAATTCGAATTTAGCAACCATTTGAACATTTACGAAGTAGTTTTGGTGCTTTCGTAACATGTTACGAAGCTGTCAGAGGCGGTTGACACGTATTACGAATACCCGTCACAACTCCTACCGGTTGACCTAACCTGACCTGACCGACCTGGTCTAAATGCTTAAAGACATCATCTCTGATCAAAATTAACACGATATTCGTGATCAGCACCCCGGAAAACCACACAGCAGCCACACTTTACGACTTTCTAACAGGTCCCGATTTTCCCGGTTTTCGGGTTATTGACCTGACCTTGAAGGTCACCCGATGACCTAGGACCTTAAAATTGGGTATCATCGGCTTCCTCTCAGGGGCCAAACGCGAGGGGGGTCGTACCAACCCCCCCCCCCCCCTGTGCCGTCGAAGGACGCAAAATGGCCTGTGCCGGCGAGGGTTAACATATTCAAAGCAGAGCCGTATTTCTTTGATGGAAGATCGACCATTTTGTGAACTAAAACCCACCTTTTACATGTCTTCTGTAACGAAAATTGAATTAACCCTCGCATGTGTGCGGCGTTTTCCAGCTTCTAATGTGTAGGGGGGGGGTCGGTTGGACCCCCCCTTGCCGTTTGGCCCCTGATCGAGCTAGAGCTTCGCGGAAAAAACGAGCGTGCTGCCCGTGACGAGAGGAAGCCGATGATACCCAATTTTAAGGTCCTAGGTCATTGGTTGACCTTCCAGGTCAGGTCAATGACCCAAAGTCGGGAAAATCGGGACCTATTAGAAAGTCGTAAAGTGTGGCTGCTAAGGGGTTTTTCGGGGTGCTGATCACGAATATCGTGTTAGTTTTGATCACAGATGATGTCTTTAAGCATTTAGACCAGGTCGGGTCAGGTCAGGTCAGGTCAACCAGTAGGCGTCGTGACGGGTATTCGTAGTACGTGTCAACCGCCTCTGACAGCTTCGTAACATGTTACGAAGGCACCAAAACTACTTCGTAAATGTTCAAATGGTTGCTAAATTCGAATTCAGCTCCAAAAACTAGCCTAGAAACATGTAAAACTCGAAAAAGTGAACCGAGGTCACCCGAGGTCACCAAAGGTCAATGACCTGACCTGACCTTCAGGTGACCTTGACACCCACCCTAATGCATGGGAGCAACATCACATCACATGTTTGAACGTTTGAAACCACGAAAAGCTTGCAAACGCGCGGCTAATGCGAGCCGACGTACGCCAAATCGCGATTCCGGCCAAACATGGTCTCGGAAAAGAGGTCACAGGTCAAAGGTCATTTGGGTCAGGGTCATGAAATTTTCAGGGTAGGTGTAAAATTGATCAATGCGAGGGTACTGAAAGTTTCGTCGCGATCGGCCGCTTTTTACGCGAGTTATTCGCGAAAAACCATGGGGGGGGGTCCATCCGACCCCCCCCCTACACATGCGAGGGTTAAGCAAACTAAAGTGAGGCATGGTGATCTACCACAGCAGGGTGAGAACAAAATAAATAATGGTATCCATAAACATACCAACAATTTAGAACCATTAGCCAAAATAAACCAAATAAAACCACAGACTATCAAGCCTGGCGTGGGAGTTCAAAGCTCGACTACCGCTGGGGCGGCGCCGACTCTGACCACACCTCAGGCTGAGAGCGCCGCATGTCGGTCCCGTTGCGCCGCGTATGTCTCGCTCCCTCCACGCTGATGACGTCACGTCACCGCTGATGACGTCTCGCTATGGCGCTGATGGTCTGCTACTCCGTCGAGCAGTCGTCGGCCGGACCGCTGCGGCGTCCCAGAGTGAGGCGTTCCCGCCATCTAACGAGGCGTTCCCGCCACCTAACGACCCGCTCGTGCTCTTCGTTAGTTTCATCAACCGCAGTCGATTAATGTCGTATGGTAATGACAAGGAAAATTGTGTTTTTGGGCTTGGTTCACTGCTGATAGTGTGCTCCTAATGGAGTCAATGTCCTCTTCATAATTGCCTAACGCACTTTCCTTCTTCCCTGCTTCGCATTCTAAGAAGTCCTTACCGTTCTTCTTCTTTTTCTTTCCTTGTTCTTGTTCTTCTTCTGATGTTCTTCTTCTTTCTCTTCCACCTCGTCTTGTTATTCTTCCTCTTCTCCTGCTTCCGCTTCTAGTTCTTCCTCCTTTTGCTCCTCGCTGTCGTCTTGTCTTCGTCTTCTTTCTCCTCTTTTCTGCGTCAGTATCTTGTTCTTCTGGCTTATTTATCCTGTTCTGCCATATCCCTGCTACTGCTGCTGTTTCTCCATCAGTGGAGGACAAACCCACTAAGCCCACCCGCCGGTGTCGTGGTCGGTGGTCTCTGGTTTCTCCAGGTGTGGGCCGGCCAGCCCTGTGGTCCCCTCACCCTCCACCCTGAGGGCGGGGTGGTGTATTCACCGCAGCGTCACGCGCCACGTCTGAGGTCGTGAGAGACCTTCCCTGAGCTGCAGGATGTCCGGCAGGGCAGGGCGGACCCGCCGACAGCCTTCATCAGGCGTAATTATATACGCGCGGCACATAAGCATACACATGGGCAAGTTATGTGTTTCGTGTAGGTATTTATTTATGATAAATCAAAACGCGATTCAAAGCCAGGCGCTGTTTTGCCGCATCGGGAGGTGTATTGTACGGCTTGTGTTGCATTAGGCTGTAATTATGCACCTAAAATTGAAACGCACAATCAGTTAGGTACATGTAAAAAATTGGAAGTTGCGGTAAGCTAACGGTGCCATGCGAAAAGCATGCTGATTGCTCTTAGCCCAATCCCTCAGGGGCAGTGCCCTCGTGTTTTTATTGCATCCTCTTCAAGTCGTTATCCGTATCTTCTTTACTTTCAGTTCCATTTAATTTATTTATCTATTCGTTCATTCAATCATTCATTCATCTAACCATCGTCTTCGTCTAAAGCACCTTTAAACAATAAGTGTCAAAACAGCAATTATTCGAATCGCCACTGTATAGGACGGGCCATCCACCACTGAGTGTCACAATGAAGGTGTGCCATTTGGTTTATGTTGTTGATTCTCATGCAGTGCGGCGCGGCCTGCTTCTGATCTGTGGTCGTCACCCCAGTTCATACCTAGGCGTGTCAGTGTCCCCGTGTCACCACCTTCCATTCATCAGCGCGTGCCAGGGTGTGTCACACCAGGCGACACCGTTCGGGCGTGTCACTCCAACCGCGGCGGATCACAGCGACAGCCGGGGACCACTCCCGACTCCGCGGCGATTAGACCATGAAATACGGGATCAACCAGCGGCCGTGAGATATTGGATCACGCTCTAAACGGGCTCCGATACGCCAACTGGCCATTGGTTGGTCTCTCGGGCAGATGTGCGAGGCCCATTCGCACCCCCGCCAAGTCGACGTTACGGCCTCTGTGGGCCACAGATCAGCGGCGGGCTGTTGAAGCGACCGCCGGCAGCCGTCGGAGGGCGATCAGTGCTGCCGTCTAGACTCTCCGGCAGGCCGCACGTGCTGGCGACAGGCCATCGCCGCGACGCCGGCGGCCGTGCCGCCCTCCTAACGGCCGATGTGGCGCGATAGAGGCCGGTCTACGGCCGCGGCCACCGTCGGTACAGCTCGGACGTGGCACTGCCGCGTATCGCGGGGCGGAGCTCTCATTTGAGAGCTGTTTCCCACTCGGTCGTGAATTAGACTCGTGGCCGTTTGGCGCGATATAATGGGTTGATGGATCGCTACTGGACGTTATTGGGAGCAGGCAGTGAAAGTCAGGGAGAGAGGATGGGAGGGAGAGAGAGGAGAGTGAGGGAGGGGAGAGAGCATGAGAGCTGTTTATCTAATTCTATTGTTTTATATCCATAATTCTGTTGCCTGCGCAAGAGTAATGCACCAACCTATTCCAAAACCACCGCCAATATCATTATCCCCCATTATCCTCCATCACTATCACCGCTATCATCATCATCACCATTGTGGATACCTCAGGGGCGGTCTAGTTTCAGCAGCAGCAGTTCCAACTCGCGACGAGCGAGTTACATTACATTACATTGCAGATCGCTCAGCCGTTTCCGCTGAAATGTGCGTGCTGCGGGCCAGTAAATTGCGACCTCACCATGGAAACCAGCCTTGGACAAATTGCAATTAGCCACCACCTTAGCTCCTTCGCTCGCTGCGGAAATCCTGAATGAGCGTTGGTAGCGCGGCGTTCCGTGCAGATAAAAACCCTCCGATCCTCAATTAGACTGTCAGCGGGCGACCTTACCAGTCGCCGAAACAACCATGTCAGCACCTCTGGCGAGCCCTGCGCGCGGCAGGACCCGCCCGTGAGTGGAGGGTGCTGTAGCGGTGAGGCACAGTGGTGTTCCATGTTCAACAGTCGGCAGACACGACCGATGGAATTATTCATGGGTGGAACGGTAGGGTGGGTGCTGGCCGACACGGCGCGTGCGACATGCGGGGAGATTGGTCCAGGTGATCTCTTGGGGTCGCAGGGGCGTGCTCAGTCGAATCATGTGGGTGGTCTTGTTTGAGAGACAAAAAAGTCGCTTTCCAATACAAATTTCAGTAAGCAGCTTTACTGAACTATGAACAACATTTTTCAAAATGAAAATATAAGTAGGTAGAAAATGATGATTGCATTAAAACTGATGACTGTCGGAAGTCCTTGTTTTTTATATCCAGGGTCTTTGGCTATCACTGAATGTGGACGCCCCTAGTCTAGACACACCACCGGCTGACCCAGCCGGTTCGACGCGCCGTAAATTCAGCCTTCTGGGGGTCGAATCCAAACTGAAGGCCGATTAATCCGGAGACAAGGTTTCATTAATTTTGCGCAAAAAAAGAGAAATGTTGGCGGTAATTGGATGCCCCTCTTATCTAGCTAGCAGACTTATTCACAAAAAGATCGCTGAAATTGGTCATTAATCATCTTTAGCTATGCTGACCTCTAACCATGGTCAGATATCTCAGCGGTCAGATCAAAATGTCCAATGGTTTATTACAAAGCTTACAAATTGTTGATGTTCATCATATGCATATAGGTGTGCCAAAAGTCAATAAGACAAGTGTCAGGACCAAATAACGGTTTCCGTTGATAACGAGGTTAAACTGAACTACAGATTGTTTACATGATTGAAGGTCATTTGACTGTATCACACAATGATAAACTAGGGTAAGCACCTCTCTCATTCATAGCTTTATTTCGAAGTGCAACAAAAACAATATTCATTTGATACCAAACTGCATCATTCCCTACCAAGTGTAAATAACTGAAAACGAATCATAGGCACAATCAGCTGTTTACACACCATTAGATATCCTTCGTCTTGCACGGTTTCCTTTATTAACGATCACCTGAAGCCATTAATAAATACACTCACGGCCACCTGTCACCGTCCTCATAATATCATTCCATTCCGACCTTTCCGTCCGAAGCCGTGAGCTCCCCACATAGATCCACTCGTGGTTATGTGTCTGTGTACGGAACCGATCACCTCTAACTGACCACGGCTAACGCCAGCGGGTCTCTATTGGCCACTAATGACGTGCGCAGCCGATCGTGAGCCACACTCAGCGCTATCGAACACGATGAACGGAATACGAGATCATCAGTTCCAGCCGGCGGCGCTCGTCGCGGGACGGTAGCCGTCGAACTTAGTAGCCGCTACATGGCGGTGTCATTCATCTCACTGACGGACGATTCCCGTATTTGTATAATTGGTATCGTTTGTTTTGGGTGGGCGCCATATATCGGTTCTAATGGTATGCAAGGCTACGTGCTTATTAGTCCGTCAATTAGGCATGGCACATGCCGCTGATATAGTAGCACACTCGGTGATGATACTATTTAACTCATTATGCTCGACATAATATTCAAAGCAAGAACACAGCATACAAATATGGTCATTCAATTGTGGCAGTATGTGCGAGAGAACACTAACTCATCAATCATCTTAATCGAAATAAAACACCACCTGAAAAATCGTCGATTTTTTATGTTCCAGGAACACCCATCGGCCGTCACACTATCTAACGATCCGATAAGTCACACCTGACACGATTCCGTTTGTATGTATCATTAAAAACCGGCCGGCAACCGGTCTGTGTCGGAGGAACAGACGAACTGGGCCAGTGGACCTGCGGGGGTGCTGTGGCCAAGGTCACGAACGACCCGCCGATTCTGGGGATGGCCCCTGCTGAGAGTCTTGAGCGGACCGGGGAATGAAATATGGACCGGCGAGTCGCTTCGTCGTTTGTCTAAGACTGCGCCCAGTGACCTGGCCGGAAAAGGACAGCGCACCGCAGGGGATTGGGTCAGGTCAGGGAGGGGTCAAGGGGGTGGGGCGAGAGGTCAGAGAGGGGCAAAAAGAGACCAAGGAGAAAAACGTGACAAACTGTGGTTTAGACAAAACTCAGAGTGGTTGCGGAGTTGGCAACCACTCTCCGGTAACAAGAGCTATTTTCAATCCCCATTCATGACGAAGTGGGTCAAAATCACCCCCAGAGCACCACCACTCCCCGAGTGAGTTAGTGAGTTATCCCCGCAGTCCTGCCTGCGGACGCTGATTTACCGCCTTCCTGACCGGCCAGCGGCTCTATCCGACCGGAGGCGCTTCATTACGGGCCGACCAGCCTGCGCGAATTAGGAGACAACTGGTGTAATTATTGCCGCGAAAGGCGCCATAAATGCATCAGGCGGACGGCGGAGCGCAGCGGGGAGATGCCGCCATCGGACGGTGATGGATGTTCCCCGGCCACGGCAGTACGTCACGGCACGTCGGACGTTCATCACGGCACGTCCGGAGGCGTTGGATGGCTCCCATCGGAGCAGCGGTCAGTGTTGGTCATTACCAGAAGCTGGTGAGATGGTTGGCTGGTTGTGGGTCAAACATCACGAATATCTTGTGGATCACGAGCAAACAAGACTTGCGCTTCAAGAAAGATCATGATTCGTGAGGAAAACGCTACATTTACTGCCGGCGATACCAAACTAAAATAGCTTATCTAAAAATTGAGCCAGACTGCTGCCAGCAATGACCGAACCGGACCTCTGAAGATCCGCCGAGCACCGTAAGAGCAATGTGTAGTTATTGTGCATCACTCAGCACATAGCGTGAACTGTGGGCGTCCATTCACTGTCGCGTCGCTCCCCATGTAAGGCGCCGCTGAGAACGAGCTGTGTAGCGTTCTCTGAGGGTGCGTGTGATAAGAACCCCGTAATGTGGATGAGATAATGACCGCCGTATGTCATCCCGCAGCGGTGGGATAAATCACACCATGTTCGCTCGCAGTGTGAGCGTGTGCACAGTGGCGTACATACAGACGGATGTAGCGGCGTGCGCGGTGCGAGCGGCGAACTCAGCGAACCCGGCGAGGCTCGACTTTCCCAGGATGTGCGCTGAAGAAAACCGACGCGCAGCTGCTAACGGGAAGCATGAATTAGGGTGTGGAACGGATCGGACTCAACCACCTTCCCCAGACCCAGTGACATGTGATATATGGCACCGAGCAGCGGACGGAAAACCAGCGATAGTATCTATGAATCCCGGATAATGTACCGCATGAATGTGATGAGCTAACAGCCTGGGGGTGGAACAACCCTGCCTGGCACTTAAATTAGCAATATTGTGGTGCAATGGCTCATTTGTGGGATTCATTATACACGAAACATCAAAAGTGCGAGAAATATCACCTAGATGTTTAGACAGGATATAATTTTACATAAAATTTCACCACATTAAGGCGTGAAGTGGTCCGCTTGCCGTAGCCCGGATCCAGGATCTGCGGGGCTAGCCTTCGGGTGGTGCGGAATGGTAACGAGGCCCACTGACCGGCCACGAAGGTCACCACGCCGCCTGCCTCACATAACCAACACCCGCGCCCCCAGATGGAGATTTATACCTCCGGACACGCTATATCCACACACCCGACCCGTGTCGGCGATCGCATGCCCCTGAGATATATGTGATCACCTCTGAGGTTATCGTGTTCATAAATGTTTAGGATATGGCACGTAAAGCGCGCAGAGGTGTATAATGAACGAAGATGGCCGACCTTGAATGAGAAGGCAGAAAAATGGCAAATGACCTCGTCTGTATTCGTCAGGCGTGGCTTGTGTACCGGCTGGAAGTTGTAACGCTTATTGAGAGAGGTGATGGTCTGACAGGTGGAGTGTAAGCGGACTATAATGAAATGTGTTTCTGAATTAAGAAATGCCGATAAATTTAACTAAAATGACTTCTTCAAGCATTTCTTAGTTGTCAAATCAACCGTTAATTTTGATATTTACTAACTAAGATTACTTCAAAAGGCATCATTTCTATCGCACTTCAATATTTAACAGCTCCAGTCAAACGTTACAGACAACTTTTCCCAAGTGAAATGCGAAAAATATGCATCGTGTCCTTAAAAATCAGATTTTTTATGCATCGATATGCAATTCAGGCATAAAGCCGGCAGACGTGAATGTGATGAATGTTTTAGATGTTATTCAAGCCTGTTAACCATTGAACTTAACCCTATTTAGTGGCAGGCTCCTGGCTACGTTAGTAAGATGAGTTAATATCGGGACGAAGACCATGCTATCATACGTAAAGGCAATACGTCAAAGGCATCCGAGACAGATGTTCGATGTAGGTTCCGTACGTTCCCATACTTAGCGCCAACTCATCGACCAACAGTTCATGAAACTCCTTTTCAGAATCCGTGTCGAAAACTTAATTACTCCGCATTTATCTTTTTAATTAGCCTCATCCATGTCATCGGATTCCCATAGCTCCCACCCGCTTCGCACGCATTCGGTCCCGAATAGTCGAGTCGCCGTCTCTGGCTCATCGTTTTCCCCATTTTCCCTGGACTGTCCGGTCCGCCTCCTCACGGTCTCCCACGAGCCCACGAGCTCAGAGCCGGCGCCACCCAGGGCTGTGAGCCGACACCAATAATAGACCATTAAAAAACGTTCACCTACCGCTCGCCTCCGCTGGCTATTATGAGGTAATGTCGCTAATGGCTGTGGATAAGGCTGAGGCTCGCTGCGCCCGTGATCGCGCTAGGTAGGAGCACTGTTATTGAGGCTGAAGAGCAAATCGTGACTCACGATAGGGAAATTGACGTCAGCACTCAGCGGGGAAATGTGATCGAGCATATGATGAACCGTGATCGTAACCATGATCGTCGATTCGTCAAAATACGGATTAGTGCTAACGATGCGTGGGTTGTTAGCCCTTACTTCGAGAGAGTTTGGTTCCGAACAAATTGTCCACCGTCTGAGACTGGACGAAATACCGGCTTGTGGCTTTTAATCGTTTTGGTCTTTCATCTCAAACCACACGATCATCGATGAGCTTATTTCATACCAGTCCAGCGCTGAACAGTTGCTAAATATCCTCCAGCCTGCGTCGATCGAGCCCCAGATGCTGCTGCCACCTGACGGTCATTTCTGCAACCAGTCGATGGGCAGCCCGGTCGGCCGGCCGGAGGACAGGGTGGATCCTCGCGTGTCTGTAGCTCTGGGGAAGGACGAAGACCCGCTCTTCCACTTCTGCGAAGGTCGTGCCGATTGGCGCCACTGGACACAGGCTGACAGGCCCGGCTACTGGACTCAGAAATGCTAACAAGAGGCGGAATAAGGTAAATGACGGTCCCGATAATGCGCGTATGAAAACAGCGTAGTATTTTGAGAGATTCGGTTGGATCATTAGCGTCCCTTACAGAACTTATTAGATCAAATTAATATCATGCCCTTGAGAATGTATAGCGAGGATAGGGTGTTTCATAACTCGACGTTCACAACTTCTGATAGAATAATTCAAAGCACCCGCCGATAGGATGACGTGCCCTTCCAAACATAAATCGCTTAATTAAAACAGACTCGCGGCGTTAAATTAGACGAACCATGTCACCACATCAGCGTCGATGATAGATACTGCCGACCATGAGATGACATTCAAATCGTGTACAGATCGACGTTCAGCATAGTCGGGGCGGTATTATGCGTTCTATCAGTCACTTCTGTCAAAAGTCGGAGCTCCCACCACCAAAAACGGCGGGCCGTCAGTGACACGGAGCCATCTTCTGGCGATATTAGCATGACAATTTACTTTTTGCTGCGTATTTTTGAATGAAATTACCTGTTGATGGTGTAAGGAAAAGGAGAGGTGTCGGAAAGAGCGCGTTTGTTCTGAAACGCTTGAGAAGGACTTTGGGAGCGTTTTTTACAGGGTGTTCATCTCTATCGTATCTTTTCGAGAAGCGTAATTTCACTGAACGAAACACACTTTATTTACATAAAACATATCAAATTCGACGCATTTATATTTTTACTACTGATTCCTCGAACAGAATAAAGTTGACAGCTAAAAATCCGTATATCTCTCGGCTGTATTGGTATTACATCCATTGAAAAAAGTTTTTTTAACACCAAATTCATCCAATCTACGTTTTCTCAAAAGATAAATTCATTTTATCTATCGGCTTTCCTATCTTCGCCTAACCTTTCGTGACCTTCGAGGCGACTGCCGCGACCGGCTGCAAGTCACTCCGCCGGAGAGCAAGTGTGCTACGAAGCGACTCGGGCCCTGCCTTGCCCTTAACCTTAATCACTGGTCCAACAGGGCGCCAGAGGCGGGCACGCCACTCGGTCGGCACTCGAGAGGGACGAATTAGTCTCCGAACAGAGCTAATCACAGTCCAATGTGGTAGTTTAAATTAACATACAGAGGATTTTGTGGCATTCTGGTGCGGCTTTCGCCATTTCAAATGTTCCAGATGCATAGGAGGTATCAATGTGGGCGTTGGTATCTGGTTTATTGGTGTTTTATTGCGCTCCTCATTACGCTCAACCTATGCTTTAAACATGTTCCGAGTGGCAACAATGACGTCAAGAGCCGTGCATTACAGCTCTACGTGTTTTGCATTTCAAAAGAATCTTTCAACGCGTTGAATAGTAGCGGGGATGGTTCCATCCAATTTTAATTTTCTGCGTAATATAGGAATATCTTGGTAAAACGCCGCGAGCTACACGTTGCGCAGCGTTACATAAGCTCAGCGGACGCGGCCTGCTTTACAACTCACGCTTATCCAGCCGTGGGCCACACCGGCGGGATCTCATGACCAGTCGTCCCAGATCGTCTCGTTTCAGGGCGAATCTGGAGTGTGAAACTCGCCGGCAGGGCTGAGCCGACACGTACACACTGAGGTGCCGGCGGCTCAGGATGATGAATCAACCGGTGAGATGAGTTGCCGGCCTAATCCCGGCCACCTGCAGCGGAGACGGGCGGTGACACCGGTCGCGGTGAGCTGTGTGGGAGGAGAGGACGGTCACTCTGTGCGCTGGGGCTCGGGGTAGGTCGGCTCGGTCACCCAACTCAGCTAGCATGGGAGTGAAGCTAGGCGGTGTGTGGGGGGGGGAGACTAGTCCAAGACGGAGGGGGTGCAGAGTGACTGGGGAGTCTGTCCAAGGCGTGTCGCGGAGTGTGTCAGGGCTGCCCGTCACTTGCCCCGCGGTGCTGCGGGATGGCCCGGGCGGTACATACATCACCCCTCCCTGCCCCCCCCCCTTCTGGCCGCACCCATCTCCCGACACTCCCCAACGCTGACCTATTAACGCATCCACGCTGAGGAGGCTGCTGCAATGGTGCTTACAAAAGAACTACAGAACCAATCGTAATTATACCTTAGATCAGACGTCGGTCATCCTACCAAACACGTCTGCAGAGTACAACTCATAAAATCAATTAGCAGACTGAGGGTGACTTCACGCGGCAGAAGTTGCCGCCCACGCGGCTGGTTCGTATTCTGAAGGGGTTGCTCTGGCGATGGTGTCATCAGGTCTCTAGGGGCCGTCGAGAGACCACCTGAGGTGCCAGTGACAGTCGCTGATGTGCCTCTAAAGAGACATTCTCTGCACAGAGGTGGCAGATGAACGGGTGAAGGCGAACATTGTGAGATGAATTTATTTTCGAGACGGTCCATAAAGACTTGAAATGTTGTTTCTAAGCTCAACATCCTTCAAAATCGTGTTAGCATCATCATTAGAACATGTTTTATTATTAGCGATCACTGACGACCATGACCATCCACTTCATGAAAATGAAAAAAAGCTGTTGATGTGGTTTTAATGAAAATTTTAGTACGCATATTTCAGATCATTTGCTATTTCGACATCACTTGGAGAATGAAATTGTAAGCGCAAGGTCAATGTGGGTAAGAGTTACTTGACATGCAAGGAAAATATTTCTTTACGTAAGATAAACAATAAAAGTTATAATAATACGCAAATGACACTTAAGTGCTAATAGCATTGCATGACTGGCTTATAATGACCAGTGGAAAAGGACAATCAAAGACGTAACGTGATGTGCAGTGATTCTGGCTACAAGTCTTCAAATAAAGGGCAGCCCTAGCTTCACCAGAATTGTGGGGAAGGCCAGAAAGGTCCCGACTTGTTTACCGTATCGTTTGTACATAAATATGGAGCGGTTTTGGAGATCTTATATGCACTTAATTGTTTAATTGTTCTTTGTGTACGGTGAACAAGGTCACAGCATAACATTAGGAGACGCTGTCTCATGCTTCGGAATTCTGAACAAAACAAGACGTATCATCTCGTCTTCCCACTTTGTAAGAATATATAAGCTCCTAGACCAGCTACCCAGAATTTCATCAAACGGACATGACAGAGGTTACTGTGGCAAATACCCAACAAACAAGTATATCGGTGGGTGGATGGAGCTTCAAAGAACCCCGAGATGAGGCGTGACAAAAGATTTGTCAGCGACATTAGTTTCTATCATTGTCGGTGTCCGTCGGCAAAGGTGCAGAGGCCGCCCCCCCCCCCCCCGCCGGTCGGACGACAATGCCTGCACCCGATGCCACTTGCAAATAAGCGCTCGCATTGAAGTTCTGAATGCAAGCGGCTGCAGTGCCAATTGCCGCTTGCCCCTAGCTTATTGGCTTGCAATAGACCGCAGCTCGAATGGCCTCGGCTGACTTCAAGCGAACGAGCCGAAACGCCGACCGATCGCTAGCATCACGTGCCGTAGTATATTGAGATACCACAAACACGAATGTTTGCTATCAAGAAATGTGCAACTAAAAAGTTCCCGGAGCGTTCCCCGTCTCTCTTCGATCGCTCGCATGCGAAGGGCGGACTACGGGGCCTGGCACGGGCGCCGCGCCGGTGTCTGCCCCTCCCTCGCTCGCGTGAGCTCTCTGAGCGCGAGCTGCAATACCACGGAGCCTTGACTGGCATGCTGTACGATCAGCTTCTCTGAGAACCAGGGGCCGGGTCGGATCGGACCACTCCTGGTGCCGACGCCCACATGGGCGTCACGGGTGCGATGGGCGTCGGAACTCTTCTAGTCGAGCCGGTAACTGCACGAGAGTATATTGCAGTGAGGTCACAGCATAGATCGCCCAACGGACGCCCTGCGCGGCGCACTATCCGACACGCCTCCCCGCGCCCTCGTCATGCAACGCCTAGACGGCGCCCTTGCAGCGCCCCGTGCGGCGCCCCGGCGCCCCTCCCTTTCCTGCAGGGCGTCTCCCGCCTGCAGGAGAAGACTGCGGCTCTGCCCACGCGGATGTCGGCTTTACAGCGGCCTCCAGATTTCAGCGGCCTGATCCGACGGGCGGCGGCTCGAGGATTAATGTTAGAAAGTGGCCGGTCGCCTCCGCCCCGACCACGCCGCAGCCGTGTGACCGACAGCAGCCGGGGCGGAGCTGCGGGCTAAGTCTTACGGACCGTCATACGGGCCGTCAGCTAGACTATCGTACGGACCGTCAGCGCCCTGAGGTCAGCGGGGAAACAGAGGTTTAGCCGACAGGTGCCGGGCGAGGGAGGTATAGCTGCACGAAACGGAACGGCGATCTATGGTAATCACTTGTGTTTTCCTTCTTCGGCCTTGACAGAATAACTGAACGCGCCCGCGGAATCGTTCATATCCAAGGCCGCCGGCGTCCGAAAGGAAACCGGCAGATTTCGCTGGTGTATTTGTTTCTTTTGTTTTGGTAGATGGATGGGCAGCGGCCGGGGCACAATTATACCGGAGTCGGGGCAGTAATTACTAGCTCCATCTCTGTTTGGGAGCTGACAGGTCGCCGCTATCTGATCGCGCGCAGAAAGCGCCGCCACCGCCGGCCGCCACCGCTCTCCAGTCGCTCCGACGCTGATGAAGATGTGGAAGAAGACGTCAGAGCTTAACTTTAAATCACGCGATATGGCTTACACATAGCACTGCACAAATTCTATGAACTAATTTTACGAAATTCTATGAGGCCAGAGGTTGCAAGTATGAAGTCCACTTCGATCCATGCACCATGCTCAATACCTACTCTCGATGGAATAATGCATTCATCATATAACGAGACTTGTCCAGATGTAGTTGCAGGGACACTGTCACATCTGCCTCAGCCCTCAGGGTCCCTGAAAGAGTTTATTCCAGGTCCTCCGTAAGGGTTCACGCTGGCACTCGCCTTCAGGGTATCCACCCGGGTGCCTGTCACAGTTTCCGTTATGCACTTCGCCAGAGTCCCTGCCGGGTTCCCTTTCAGAGTCCTATCAGGCTCCCTGTCCGGGATGATGTAAGCCGCCGAGGCGCGGCGCTCGCCGTGTGTAAATCAGACACGCCAATTTGCATCGACGGTCGGTAACGGGCCTCGCCCGGCGCATCGGTCACGGCACAGTGTCATCGGTCATGCGGCCGACGCGGGCGGGGTGCGCCGTCGCGACCGGCCGGTCGGACACGGATGTCGTCAGTGGCCGGACCGCCGTCCGCCCGATCCGCAGCTGGGCACTGGTCAGTGATTACTGGTCAGACGCTGTTTGCCAGAAGTACGACCACTGCAGTTTACCGTCCAATTGAGACCTCGCCTATGGTTTAGTGGTGTTGGTCCTCTTGTGCACAACCTAGCCGAGCAGTCACCTTGTAAAACCAGCCCTCAAATTGAAAGAGGTGGACTGCGCACGAATTTTGTCGGTATCCATCATGATTGGTCAGCTACATGTAATATTTTTTCTTCTTATTTTGTTCCTCGACATCTTTTATTTATTTCAAATGCATTCCTCAGTCACAAGCAAAACGTATGAATATTGAATACCTGAACGATGACGCATCACGCATGAACTGGTAAAAAACTGCATCTCGTTGGTGTTATATTCTATGCTGCATCGAAGGCTCCTGGGAAAATTGTCACGATAGGCAACAGAATGTGGTTTTTATTAGTGGTTAACAAACTACGTATATTTTTTTGGTATTTTTGTCCCAACTTCTCTCTCTCTCTCTCTCTCTCTCTCCTCTCTCTCTCCTCTCTCTCTCTCTCTCTCTCTCTCTCTCTCTCTCTCTCTCTCTCTCTCTCTCTCTCTCCTCTCTCTCTCTCTCCTCTCTCTCTCTCTCTCTCTCTCTCTCTCTCTCTCTCTCTCTCTCTCTCTCTCTCTCTCTCTCTCTCCTCTCTCTCTCTCTATTTCTTTTGTCCAGCCTTGCCAGTTGTGCCTCGCCGTTTTTTATATCCGGTTCCTCTCTTCACCGTCCCATTCCCAATCCCTCCTCTCAACCTCCATCTTCGCGGCGGCCGTCTTCTCTCCACCTCGCTTTCCGCCCGTCTCTTTCGTCCTCGAATCCCCCTCCCTCCTCCCTCCGCATCCCCGTGCCACCGGCGGCCCCTCCCACCCCCACCCCACCCCCGGCCCCGCGCGGTGGCCGGCGGGGCCTTGGACGGCTGGCTCCCTGTCCGCTCGGACCGACCCGGACCGTCTTGACCCGCCGGCAGCAGATGGGTCCGGCCCGGCACTCGGGGCGGGTCCATGGCGGACCAAGGTCACCCGGTACGTCACGTGTTTCCGCCGCCGCGGCGGCCGAGCAAAAACGACACCGCTGCAACGCTCCGCCGACCGTCGAGCCGTCCGCCGTCGCGCGATCGGGGCTGGAACCTCGCTAGGGCACGGATCACATAAGGTGATCACATTAGGTGATCCGTGCTAGGGGTAGTGGGAGGATTGAGGAGGCCTGGGGTACCGATCGAAGAGGAACGAGTTTCAATTAGGCGCGATTAGGGGCGGAGGACCAGCTCTGGTGCGCGCACGATGGAAGTGGGTGGGAGGACACGCCCGAGGAGAGAGGGAAGAGCGCCCGAGGAGAGAGTTGGCGGAGAAAAGGAGGATTACCGTGCTAGCGAGCGAGAGAGAGAGAGAGAGAGAGGGAGAGAGGAGAAGAGAGAGAAGAGAGAGAGAGAGAGAGAGAGAGAGAGAGAGAGAGAGAGAGAGAGAGAGAGGAGAGAGAGACGAGAGAGAGAGAGAGAGAGGAGAGAGAGAGAGAGAGAGAGAGAGAGAGGAGAGAGAGAGAGAGAGAGAGAGAGAGAGAGAGAGAGAGTTGTATTGGAATAAAAAGGAAATGTGCACACCATACATACACCCAACAGTTAACACATTATGTAAGTGTGATTTGTAGGATATGGTTAACGTGTACGGGTCGATGAGGCTGTTCTACAGGTTCTGGCGATGAGTTTAATGTCAACGCTGGTTTTGTTGACATTAAGTTTTTTTCTAATCATCCCCTAAATATGTGAACGGTATGATTTAATAAACAAATGCATTTGATTGCCATGTGCTATATTCAATGCAATGCAAGGTTTGCTATAAGTAACAAGAGTGTTTGCATGAATGTTTCACATAATTTGTTGAAATGCAAGCCACTGTCGGTGCCTAATCGGCAGTACCCGGCCATTTGTCTGTCAATTTGTAGCGCAATAGCATAGGGGAGAGTGGGGCAAAGCGGCCACCCGGGGCAAAGCGGCCACCCATCGTTTTAGCCCTCATGACTGGCGTCAGTTCCAATTTATGGTTTCCAATTATACTTCTCTTCACGGTCGTTCGAATGAGCCAGACCGGGGTTTCAGGCCCATCACCATTGTTCTGTGAAACACGGAAAAGCATTTCTTGCCAGGTTACCAACTATGTTTACAACTTTTAAATGTTATGTTATTCCATAACCGTTTGGAATTTTTATAAGCGTTCTTGTCCATGCATTGCATGGTTATCGTACATGTATTTTACCAATTTTAATGTTTTTTACCCCACTAATAGCTAAGCTGGAATATTTTTGTCTCGGACGGTATGCGCGGGGCAAAGTGGCCGGGGCAAAGTGGCCACCCCCCAATTGGCCATAAGTTGCTTCCATCTGGATAAAAAACATAATTTATATTCAAATGTGTCGTCATGCAATTATCTTGGCCAGTTTTCAGTTGCATGAGTTACCAAATAATGCAATTCAATGTTTATTTTCATGAAAATCCTTTCTTTGTTTACCTACGGGTGGAAGATGATAAAGTAAACATCCATCCTCGCTTAACCTTGTCACCATCAAATACCGTAGTCGTACACAAGACAACTATTTTGTTTCTCATATCGGGACTTGAGAAGACGCCGGTGGCCGCTTTGCCCATGGGTATGGGGCAAAGTGGCCAATATGCATAGGTTTAAAGTTTTGTCAATATCTTTCATATGTGAACGCCTTTGGAAATAAAACGCAGTTGAAATAAAAGGCAACTTAATAGGGATCACATTGGTATAGAAAACATCTTTCCAAGTTTAAAAATCAAGCGTTGGCATCGTGAGAAGCGTTAGGGTGGCCGCTTTGCCCCACTCTCCCCTACATCACATTGCCACAAAGCGTGCACCGCAACTTACACTACCAGATGCCAGGTCCATAAAGCTAGTTTGTGTGTGAAATGGCTAAATGACGACTGAATAAAACACTGTCTATGTAACCATAATGATGCTTTCGCTGGTCACGAATACGACTGTACCGCTACCTGTTAATGTTTCTAAAATGTGAATTAGATATTATAGAGCGCATTTCCAGCGCCACATCCGTGATTTCGAGTTAGGCCTACTGTTTAAAGGCGATAGATTTGACAAACCGCGCAAGGAGCAAAAGTGGCCGTCACGTTTCAAGCAGCTAGTGACTGCCATCGCTCACGAATGATGACTACGAATGTACATACTTATATGCTCGGGACATTGACGATATATGTGCGCTAATAAGCTACTGCGCAGCAATATGGCTTCTTTACTGAGATTGACAGACGGAGAACTTTGATGACTGAGTGATGCGTCTTTTTGAGTCTACCGCCTGCTTTAAATATTTAACTCTTTTGAGGATTGAGTAGCTTCATTAAAAAGTGAGCATTATTATTACAATAGATTGGTTTTAATGGCATTTCTGTGTATTTTTCCTTTTCGAAATGACAGCCAAATGACTTTTCTTGATACCAAAGTAAAATGAGACTAATTTAACATTTATACGAAGAGAACAAAGATGAATATTATGGACAGCATCTAAACAACTTGTATCTTTTACAGCATCTTCAAAAGACGTTATGGCAAAATTGCTAGTGAACGACCAAAAAAGTTGCGCCGCGGAGGCAATTGAAATAAATACCTATACTAAACACTAAGATATGTAGATAGGCTTCAGCTCATGAGGGAGCACTTGTCCGTTGCAATCAAAGTTATCTTCATCAAAAAGAATAACTGTTAATCGCCTGCGGCATCCAACTCGAGCATTGCCCAGTTCTGCCAAGCATGACTAAAATCATCTTGGGATGCGCAGCCACCGCGATCCGTCCTTCTGTCGCAGTAAAACGGGTCTCTTGACAGGTGGATATCGTCCTAGAACGCGGATATTATACAGTGCGTCATAAGATCGAGCTCAGCTGCTGCGCACAATTGTCACCGTTAGCAGTCGCAAAGGGCAATACTGAAAAGCACATGGAATAATGGAAATTATCAGAGGTTGGGTCTGATGCTCTGAGCTCTGAGGGAAGTGGCCGAGTGGTTGAACTGACACGAACAAATGTATGCCTTGTTTTTGTGTTGATTAGGAAGAGCTAGCATCTAAATAAAACAGCACTCTGCAGTCTGCCTGAATGCTCGTGGCTGACTGAAGCGGCTCTACACAGTAGCTCCTTTGCGTTTCTTAGAACAAAAACCGTTACATTTCATTCAATAAATTTGTCACGACAATATGGCTTATGCTGTGTATAGTCATTTTCCCATGGTTCTGGTTTATCCAATTAAATTCGATTCAGCACGCTGTTGCTACACGATCACACCTAGGAACTCCTCTAAGGATCTCTCACGGTAGGCTCTATCAGGAAAATAGGACTCACTAACGATATAATACAAGCTGCACTAGTGCACAGTGCCTACACACTTCGTGAAAATTATAAAAAACTTGTGCCGTGAGGTAACTGTGCAGCATGCACGTTGCACATACCTACTCTACCGTGATCATTTTTGAAGTCGTCTACAAATATGATCATTGGGTATTGCCTGGCCTACGTAATTCACCTGTAAGAGTGCGGTGCTAATCTGACGGTCTCGTGAGCCGGGTTCCGCCTCTCCTCTGCCGCGCAGAGCCGTCGATCTGACCACAGGCGGGCGTGACCCAACCACAGGCCACCCGCCGCCAAGGACAGTCCCGGCTTCCTGGACCGACGTCCCTGCAGGCCGCGCCGCCAGAGGGTCGCCGATAGCACGCCACGCCGCGGAAACACTATGGATTGATACCGGGTTCTCAGACACACCCGGAACTGAGCGGCATGGAACGTGGCGTCAAACGAAATTTTCGGAGTAAAGGATTTATCTGCTCGCGCAAATATATGCCTATTCGCGCAAATATATGCCTATTCATTGTTTCGCGAACAGAGCGCCGTTTTGGTTTTTAGTTCTGCTCTGAGGTATAGGTTTGCATGAGATGCAAAGTAGGTATTGCAAATTTCCATGAACGCGGTAAGCACAAAATGCGACGGGGACGCATGACAAAACTTTTCGAAATGCAGATGCTTACTAGCACGTTGTTTTGATACCTCTTTTTCTACTTTGATTCATTAAAGTAAGACATCATATGTATATAGACTAGGCTGCAGTTCTATGTTTTTGAAATAGGCATATCTGACAAATGCATCTTCCACACATAGAACATTTTGTACACATATTTTTTTTCTACACATAGCCTATTTAACAACAACCATGCGAATCAGGACAGGACACGGTCATGGAGTTCAGCGTGGTCACTGAATTATTCCATCTCTTGTGCATGACCCGCCATTTTGACCCTTACTGACCTCTGACCTCAGAGCAGCAGCTATCCAACCCATCAGAGCCATCTGAATCCAGCTTTGAACCAGTCCCAGCATACATGGTCAAACTTTGATTACTGACCGTCGATTTGAAAATAAGAAACTCGACTGAAACCACAAGTTGACAAGCGTTTAGATGCAGTGAGATCATTCTTTCACCAATTATGTACCGTTAGTAGATCATTCTGTAGATGCAACGGCCCTCTGTCAAGCTGCCTTTTATTTGTCCAGATTGTGGCTGCGTATGATAAATGTTCTATGTAACCAAATAAACATTCATTCACAAAAGCAGAGCTCGGTATTTTAAAGATATTTTTGGCGGCACTGGCATTTGAACCGTACCATTTATACCGTGCCATCCTGCAAAAAAAAAAATCATGCAGGGGAGTTGATTAATTAACTCGTTTTACTCTTCATCAATAAGCGGGTCAACCTGAAGCGAACCAGGAACGCACTTTTCTGCGGTATGCTACCAGGGTCCGTGCGTTATGCCCAAATACGGCGGTACACCGCGCCGTGGGACTATACTGTGCGGGAGCGACTGCGGGTCGAGCTTTGGCGGTGTCTGGGCGGTTTTTGCTCGGATGAGCCCGTGATCCAGACCGGACCGCCTTGGCTGCGACAATCGCGAGTCGGGCACATCGGGAGGTGCAGTGGCGGATGTTTCCGACCCGCGACAGACCAGCGGGGGTTCGGTCGGGGGGGGGGTCAGCCGACAGGGGGGTCTGAAGGACGGCCGGCCCGGCGGTCGCCGAGGCCGTCCGCTGATATCGGAGGTCACGGGGGCACGACTGGTCCAGCAGCTCGGCCGGCACACGGAGGGCGCGGTGGTTCCGCCGAGGTTAGATAGGGCTGATCCGACCGCCGCCTCCATTTACATAAACAATCGACGACGACAACGGTGGGAAACTAAATTGTGAAGAAAGTTGGGCGTTTCTGGGCCCGGCCCCCTGCGCGGGAGGGCGAGTGGTGCCGGGTCGATAGACGGTGCTATACGTCAGTCACATATCCTGCCGCCGAGCCGAGTCGCATAAAATGCCAATGTGATGTCCGGTTAGACCCACTTAGCGCCAAACACAATACTATATTGGTCTCCTTTATTCAGCCTTATATGCATGTCCGTCGATATGTTATGTTGCCATTGCTTCATGTCATGGTTATTGTAAGGCATAAGGTGCAGGTCGTTACTCGTGCCAGCGGTGATCACGCAGAAATACGACTGCTGTTGCCCGGTGTACAAGATGACCTTTCGCGGCTTACACTGAAAGTAACAGCCCTCCTTAGTTGTTACGAGATGAGAATTCCAGCCACATAGATTGCTGAAGAAGCATGAAGTACTTGCGGTTTAGGTGTTTTGTCTCGTGCTACATGATAGCTGGCCTCATTCGAGTGCAAAATGGAAGTTCGAGATGTGTGGCAGGAGTCGACTTCGAGAGCTCCTTTGTATAATCCGATCATCAGCTGATGAGCTTTGGTTATGCAATGAAACATCAGAAAAATGAAATTAAATGATACAATAGGTACCCTAGAGTATTGCTGAATGACACTAATGAAGCATTGGACGGTTTTAGTATAGTTAAGCAGAATCTGGATTCGTATTCCAAGGTAAGGAAGCATTATTGATCACGACCGATCTTTTGTGTTTCTGTATTCCACTGGTGAACTATCAAGCAGGGAATTGAAAAGGGCCCTGGAAACTACTGTCACATACGGTGCATAAGCCAAAAAAGTGGCTTCACCTGGGACCGATAACCGTGTGTGGGTCGTACAAGCTTCTTAGTTTGATGTCAAACAGCATATGAATCATATGATACATTAACTATATAATTATACCAGTATTCCATAAACAAGGAAAGTCCTAGCTAGAAACATCAAAATTTGAGAGCAGCTTGAAACATCAGCATTGAAACCAGACTCATTCAGAATCGACACCAGAGGTGTGGCACCACTCACACCAACTCTGAGGACAAATCACTCTCAGCAGTGACCTTGGAGGACCCGTTTCACTCAGCAGCGACCCTGGGTGACCACCTTCCTCCAGCTCCGCCCTCGGAGGTGCCGTGCAGAGCCGTAAGAGCCCCATCGAACATGGGGACATCGTCTCCGAACGGCCTTAATGCCTCTCTAATTGGCTGCCGGGCCGGGCCTTAATCCGGTAATCAGGAGTCGCATTATCCGACCCGCTACTGCTGGGCCGCCGAACGGGTGTGAGGAGTCCACTGCAATCCAGGGAAAACCGGCCACAGTGCCCTCAGGGCGACAGAGTCCAATGACGCAGCTGACACTGGCAAAAGAAAGATGTACCTATTGCGATCTAACGTGTCGTGACTCGGACCTGTCCATGTCAAATTAAATCCTAAAAAAGTTTGCATTATTTCAGGTACGATGTCAGGTATACGATATCGTACGTATCAGGTATAAGATATAGTACGATATCAGGTACGATATCTGTAGCTCTGGAGATTCGCAAAATCAATCAATAACAAAACAACAGAAGGTGACGTCACTGACACTTGATGACGTCAAGCGGAAACAGATCACGTTACATTCCTTAGCAACACTTCGGCACGGGAGGAGAATACTCTGGCTATGCGAATCGGTAGCAGAAGTCACGCTTTGCGAGACAATTCCGTCAATCGATCAAGCAAAAACGACTTCAACCAATGAAAGGTGACAGAAACCGCTAGGAAAACTAGAGATCGTGGCTCGTTGCGCTACAACATGCTACTATTTATAGCTCGGAAAATTAATCGAGCATGTGAAGGACGTCGTTTTACTACTGCTGCAGTCAAAGATTGCAAACGGAGAGCAAAAGTGAGTCCACAGAAACTGCAGTTGAGCAGATAACTAGGCATTTAGTACATCTGGCCTCACTTTATGGAACCATTCAGCGACAGCATCAACAATCAAATGTCAAAAGAAGTCCTAAATAATCGAAAACATAAAATCGCCGAAAATGATTTTTAGCATATCAATGCAAAGACTCGCCGAACGTGACGACATTGTAGCTAAACACTGCAGCAGTCACTCGTACCTAGCTTTACCAACTGAACGCCCTGAGCGCCGTGCAATCTCTCTTCACGTTCTGCTACGAGCAGTTCGGTTGGCAGTCTGGGCGCGGAAGAACGACAGTAAAAGGCTTCGGTGGGCTGGCACAGCCATTTGTGGTCACAATTCAGACCTACACGCTCCCACAGCGGCTGTGATTGGTGCCGGTCAATGGGCCATAGCACCAACCGTGTGCTCGACAGGGCTCTGGAGCACTGGCAGTGTGCTCGACAGGGCTTCGGCACACTGATAGTGTGCCCGACAGGACTCTGGAGCATGCCACCCGTGGCTCGGCGTAACTCTGGGGCGTCCTCCTTTGGACATAAGCAGGCATCTTAGGGCAATGTAAAATGCATTTGTGTGAAAGCTGTCCATCAGGGTGCTACTGATATTAAATTTTGTTAGCCGAGCCTCGGTTCACTCACAATAGCACATGTTGAAACGTCCCCCTCATGGGCATACCTCATGTTTGCAATGTACTCAATAAAGCATACAATGCAAAGTGCAATGCTCTGTTTCATTTTGCAATGCGTTACGTACTGCAGCGCACGACGCATAGGCTTTGTCCTGATGTATTGCGGCATGAGTTGCAACAGGCGCTATCGGTAAATCGGAGTGAGTTAGGAATGAGCTTGGTCTACCATCTATGACGTGACTGAGCAGTGTGGATCATCTCTTCAAAGATACTTATTTAAACAAAAGGCAAATATCATAGCCATTCAGCTTCGGTCAATGAATAAAGAAATAGGTTTGGCAGGTTGTATCGTCAAAATAAGTTCGATTGCAGGCATCGGGAAAGCTTTTGCCGTCATATGAAAATGGTATATGTCAATCAAATGTCATTTGGTTGATTTTAGAATGCTTCTTTTGCTTGACTATTTTCATCGTCCTTGTTATATTGATGATGAGTCTTGGAATTTGCAATAGAGATTTGAAAATGTTACGAAAATGTCCTATTTTGTTTCCCCGGTCTCATTTGGAAAAGGTCCGTGTATTTGGCACGATTTGGACACGCCTAGGCTGCCACATGATATGTCCCTACTCGCATCGTGATCGATAGAATACAAATATATCCGAAAGATTTAAATCCCGGCTCTACGTCGCTCACGTCATCGCACATAGCTGCACACACTGGTCTCGGATCACTGCGAGGATTCCGACTAGAGATGCCACTTTTGAACCCGCGAACCCGCTTTCTGCGGGTTTTCAAAACCCGCAGGGTTTTTGGCGGGTTCGAGAAGCAAAACTTGTCGTGTGGCGGGTATTTGGCGGTCAGACTTGAAGGTAGTGTGCCACCTTTGAAAGATTTCCCATTTTATTTTTCCTAGGATAAGAAGCTTCTGTTTTTACCTAATATCGCAAAAAAATCAAAAATGGGCCTGGAATAGTGCCTTTTTCGCCTAAAAGTTTTTCGGTTTTTAGATATGTATAACAACTGTAGTGGGCTCACCTGCAAACAGGCGTCGGGCAACAATCGCGAATGCGGCGCACTTGTGACAATAAGCAAAGGTCATTATAGTGTTACGACCATACGACGTACGGGAATGAGTTATCAGCTGTCTAATCGTAGACAACACAATGTCGAGCCTTAAACTGTAAGCCCGTATTGGTATTGCTTCTTTTATTTGGCTGTCGAACATTATTTATGGTTTGAAATATGATTTTATGTAAAATAATTGATATGAAAAAGCCGTCTTATAAGTTATGACCCCATTTCACCACACGTAAGTGGCAGAAATGACAATGATCAGCTGACGCATTTTTCTTGGCCGAAGTCAGAGCGCGCGGCCCGACGCACCACGCGTATTTGGAAATTCCGACCTCGACGAGCATCAGAAGCCAACTAACAGGCGTGTTCGAAACCGCAGGATCTGATGATGAACGGGTTTATCGAAACTTGATTGGATGAGCATATCGGTAATAGCGATTTCAGTGTGTGCATTTATTGTTCATAGTGGTGTGAAATGTGGTTGGGGTACGACCGACAACCCGTCGGGGCGAATTTCGCACTGGGGTACTCAAAATTTGAAGAATTTAAGACGTTTCCATGAGTTTTGAAGGTATGGATAAGTTCTAAAAATCCGGTTCTCCTTATCTGGGCCATTAACTCCATACGGTCCAAGAAAGCTGGCACACTACCTTTAAGAACCTATAAATTTATTTTTTTAGATGCAAAACACAATGTCAAGTGCATTTGCTCAGGTTAACAATACAATATTCATCAAAACAACTTTAAAACAGAACCAAATATAAAAATATATCAAGGTAGCACATTTCAAATGCAAAACTGAAAACAACCAGCAATAGCATCCACAGTCTAGCAATGACCAGACCAGGGTACAAGCAACAAACTACAAAGCATAAGTAAATGCTGATGAAAGCATTCCATAAAACATAACAGAACCTGAAAGCAAACTTATAGGAAGCTGAACTGAAGTCTATGTGCAGTGTGCACTAGATATACATTATGGAAGAACCCAGACTTAAATGAGATGTTGAAAATCAGAGCAAATGCCACATGTTACTTTATTTGCGTCTGGTCGGCATAAAAAAGAGCTATCAGCTAAACAAAATTTGATGCAATGCAAATTCATTAATTACCTATCCTACTCTATGTTCTGTCCCACCCTATATTTCGAAAATAACACCCATTACCCTTACAAAAATCAAAATATTGACTGGCATGCGGCCCAAACATAACGCAATATAAAACTGGCGCACTTCCGACATTCTGACAAGGATTGGCATTTGACTGCGTCAATTTTGGTCTCTGAGGCGAAGGAAAGCTGACATTGATGACGCAATAATAATTTTGCAATCAATTTTTCTGTTTTGGTTTTTGAATACCTCAAAATAGCAGGTATAAATGTTACAAAACCAGTAGCTGGTCGCATTTATTTCTTTTGTCTTTTTACTTGTCATTTGTATGCCGAGAGATGACCAGCCAGAGAGCATTACCAAGACCATCTTTAAAATTATTACAATTTATTTAGTATTTACTGTCTCTTTATTTTTTAACAGGTGATTAACTCTGAATTGTAAAACTTTAGCTGTTGTGTAAAATAACTTTATCAGAATGGCACATGAATATGCATTATACAACGGTGTTTTCGCAACAAGTTCGCACTAACTACGGCTGCAATAATTTAGTCGCTGTAACATTCCTTGCAATCAGCTGTTGGTGACGCTTCTGACGCATGTTTCCAGAAACGCGTGGTTCATTGGTGGTTAGTTGGTTTTTGCTGGGATTTTGCATGATTTGTTTTATGTGTAGATCGACTGGATACTCATTATTCAACGTGTCACTATTTATTTTTAACTGGAAATCGCATATCTTTTTTATATCAACATTCATTTTGATAACAATATCATGCTAGAAGCCTAATATTGAGAGGGAGCTAGAGTGAAATTTTGATCCTCAGCCAATGCTGAAGGGTAAGGTGAGAGAAAGATTTTACTGAACTCTTTTCAGAAAGGAATTTCAAATGTATTGATGCATTATTCATTTTCCACTATCCAGTGTGCACTTCCTGAGGACTTAGCATAGAAATTTCAAGTCCTTACTATTTGTTTGGCTGCCTTTTTCTGCACAGCAATGAAGCAAGTAAGGTTTATATAGCTCTAGCATTGACCCAGCTGTATTTTTTTCATGCAAAAGCAGGTTTTTAAGATTGCGGGGTTTTTGCGGGTTCGGCTCAGCCAAAATCAGCTTGCGGGTAGTTGTGGTTGGGCAAGGTATAGCTGCGGGGCGGGGCGGGTAATGAAATGGCAAATTTGTGGCATCTCTAATTCCGACCGTTCCTCGCTTCATACGCGACCATAAAATCGCGAACATACTCTGCACGGAGGACACGACACATCCTTCAAAGGGCGCACGCCCACTCCTTAATCTACCCAACCATCTGCAAGAAATGCTGAATAACCGGGCCCGGTACATTTCTGTCCTCCGGCGGAGCGCAGCGCCCTTCGGACGTGCGCGGCGCAGCGGTGAGCCCCCTCCACTTGTAAATGTCCACACGGGCGACCGTCTGCGGCGGAGGGGCCAGCCTTGACCGCGATCGGCCGGCCGGCAGACGGGGACGAGCAGCACTGCCTCCGGCGAGGGGAGCGGCCCTCTGCACGGACCGGCGCCGCCGACTCCGACATCGCCGCCATTTTCAATTGCGCGCAGAAATTATGGACGCCTATTTTGACCTTAGGTCAAAGTGGTGGTACTTGTCGTTTTATTGTTGGGTGTGTGCAATACATATTACCTACTGCCCATCACTGCTTCGTCTTTCATTTTCCTTATCCTTCTTACAACATATTTCGACAATATCCATCCCATTTATGAGGCTGTCTCTAACGACTCTACTCCACAGGTTCCTGTCTCTAAGTGATGAGGCGCCTCCTTTTCCACCGTGTTTTGTGTCTGAGATTTGATTCGATGTTGTAACACTGTAGGTACTCAACTTCTTATGTACATAAGCATCTCGACCTGTGGCCACCACAAATTTGTGTCTGTATACAGGGCCGCGGCAACAAACAAGCGTCAGATTGTGTTGGTGAGTGACTGGGCTGCAGGTCACAGAGCCGGGAGGGCACCAAGTTACCGACTAAATCACCAGGAGGGCAGAGGTCAGTTGGCTATATAGGCGAAGTTTGGGAAGCAAGTCCAAAGAAGCCTTTGAAGTGATATTGATGTATTTTCGGTGGGCATAAGGATAGTACATGTTTTCGGTAATGCCCCATTCATTTTTTTTTTCATCCTGAGCAATGAGCAGGCGCAGGCTTTTCAGGAAAAGCTGACATAATAATTGGCAATGCTCCTGCGGAAAAGATCCATTTTTATGCAAAAATCCTTGTTAAAATTTAAATAGCATGAAGTTGTGTATTTTGTAAGACATGTTTTAGCATAGAAATAAAGACTGTTTTAGAAACTAAGTATCCAATAAAGGTATCACGAATCCCATGGCATTCAGTAAAGCACCAGGGCGTGCGGAGCTCTGCAGCCCGAGGAAGGAGGGGACGGGCAGTCGGCCTGGGTCGGCGGGTGGGGGTCCTCGTCCGTCAGGACCGGTCGGCCGGCACTCTGCCAGCCAGCGGGCGTGTCCTCCGACCGCAGAGCCGATGCCGCACACCAAACCGGTTTTTCTCACAAACCGCCCGGATTAGCGTGGGGGAGGGTCGGTGGTCGGCGGGCGGCGGGCGGCGGGCGGCCTCCAGTGGGCGGCCGGGGCCGCCGCCAGAGGGGGTCAGCCGCGGCCGGGAGCCGGTCCGCCGTCACCGACGTCACCCACGTCACCGGGCAGAGATCGGCTCCGATGTCCTCCCGGAGCTGCCGACCTGTCCTGGTGACGGACGGAGACGTTAGACCGGGCGTGGGATGTCCGGCTGGAGATGTCGGTTTGGATGGGCAAGTATTCTTGGGTTGAGAAGGCTCTCTTTTTTTCCTTTTTGCGGAGTGACCCATCCACCAAGCATACGATCGGCAGCCATGGATTACAGTTACTGCGTTTTGCAAACATCATTTAGCGGATCAACCTCATCTATTTTTATGTCTCATGTAATAACCTGACAGTCACACAGCATGGACTATGACATGTAAACGATATTAGCAGAGTGAACTCACCTGATTTCGTTAATGCACAGTCTTTGCAGGTACGCTCCTTGTTGTGCAATATTGATGCGGGGCCAGCCCAGCCCACCACTCCCTTTGACGGGGTGTCACCTGCACGGATGGCTCCGCCCCTGTCACTGCTCTCAGCCCTACCTGATGACCTGAGACGATAGACTTCCAGTTGCAGTGGCTGTTTTCAAAGCAGTTTGACTGCTGTGATACGTACCCTATGGTACACGACAAAGGTAAAATGACGAGCTGGATATGCAGGCGGACAGACGGACAGACAGACGGACATGCAGAAGAGGCGCACTTGCGGACAGCAAGGCAGACGAATGGGTGGACTTCTAATGAAGAAATTAACTTCACACTGTCCCCCAACCTCCCTCTTCTTTCTTTAATTTTCAAATTGCTTTGATTTATAAGTAATTGTTTCGTTTGCATAACAGTCTATTCACTCCAGTATTAAATGTTGTCGTCTGAAAATCGGGCGTTGGCATTTGCAAACCGAGAAGGGTTTTTGGGAACATTTGACAGTGAACCATTAACTAATAACATCAGAGAGCGGTAACATAAATTGCCTCCTATCTATAACCGGGTTTAGCCTGTCCCATCTGTCCGGATCTGACCAATGTCTCGTAAATACCGGCGGTGACGCGGGCCGTGTGTTTCGTGCGGCGCAGATCACGGAACTGTACTCGGAGTTTTCCCTGAATCTGCTCTTCCTCGTCCCGTCCCTGGCGCCTGACCGACGGTTTATGAACAGCGCGCCGTGTCGGGTGTATTCGTTGAACAGCACAAAGGCCTTGCCTTCCGCCAAACATGTCAGCACAGACAGAGAGAACACGAGCTGGCTGGGTGTGTTGGAGGAATCACAAAGCAGGTTTGTAACTGTAATGTCAAGAGACTAAAGCTGCTCAGGTGCTCAGGCTGTTATGGAAATTATGTAAACACTACACGAGCGAAACCTGTGTAACATGCAAGAGCTTTGAATATCAAAGTAGGGTGTGTAAAATGACCATTAAACCAAAAAAAGAGTATGGAACGAAACCATTTCTCCGATATGCATATAACATAAACGATAATATCATAATATCAGCGAAATCTCCTATCAAGGACCTACCACAGGTGTGTGTTCTCCCCGCGTACGAAGCTCATCCCTTCCAATATTCCAGTCCTCCGCCTCCGCAGCTAGGGGAGCGGCTGGATGTATCCCTGTGTGGCCGATTCAGCCAACAAGATCGTGACATGTCATAAACGGCTGCGGCAGCGCCGGCGGCGGCGCGGTGCCTGCTGGTATCCAACAGGATCCGGTCGGGACCACGCCGGCGGGCCCGGAGGTGACCGACCCAGGTCCGGGATCACACCCCGCCCGGACCGGCCGAGCGGCCCACAATTCATCCCAAACACTGACCCGGGCCCTGTCCACTGCTATAATTCGCCCAGTTTCTTCAATCACGCTGCATATTTTTGCACTTTTTTTCTTTGGATCAGTATTTGATTTTCCCCATATCTTCCATTTTTTGGAATGATCTTGCCTCCTCGAAATTCAGTGTTTCCTTCTTTTTTAAGTTAAAATTCCTTGTTTTCCTTCATATCATACTTATGCTATGTTTCTCCATAGACGTCTGGTTTTTCCATTTTTTCCCTCACGTCCTCTCTTGACTTCTCCTCTCATCTCACTTCATTCACCATCCCCCTCTTCTCCTTCTCATCCCCACATCCGTTAATTTTTCATTCGCTCTCCGCGCTGAGTCGGTGACCAGCTCTCAGCGCGCTCCCTGCAGCTACCCGGAACTGAGAACGAGCTGCAGCGAGCTGCGACTCAGTGGAGGAATGGCACCACCCATTGGCAATGCAGCGGGTGCGCTCTCCCCTCCCCCTCCCCCCGTCACCAGAGGTCAAAGGTCAGCGTTCTGTCGCCGACCGGACACCCGTTAACCGTGCACACCCGGAATGTCCCCTATAGAAGAGGGTGATGATTTGTCCAAGGGAGCAGCGCCGAGCTAGTTATATATGGGGTACGATCCAGCTGATGCAAGAGCCATATGTTATTTCCGCTGAATGCCGTGTCGTAGAGGATTGTTGAGGAGTGTTCGGTGGAGACACTGTCTAAGGCGCTTCGTTTCCTCGTTCATCACCCGATGGCTCACTGAAACAATGGCGTGAGGTGTGTCATGTTGACCAGATGCTGGTAGACATGAGAAAGGGTTGCTGATCAGTGAGTGATCACATCATGCACACTGATTTTGTGTGGCATCACCTCTTCCCCTATACTTTTCAGTTTTTGACCCACCCGCCTATACTTTTGTATTTCGACCCTACAGGAGTAATACATTGACGATATGACGTATCACCCTAGATGAAATTAAATGGCAAAACTCATGTGCAAGGTATCAAAGAAGAACATCAATAGATAAAGACAGATGTCTCATTATAGGCAAGTACTTTTTTGACAATAAACCTCATCTACGACTGACTTTAGAATACACAGCAGAGATCCTTCCGAATCTTCCTACAACCAGCCGTCCAATTTGTCATAGCGGACCATGTGTGCACAATGCCATGTAAAAATGTTCAGCCCCGCTGTAATATGTTAAATGCCCTGGTGTATCACGATACGAGCCGCATTGACGTCACAGGTCCTGTTTATGTTTTAATTCTCCGGAGCCGGCCGGCAGGGGCGAGCTGACGGGCCCCGGCGAACCGGTGAGACATCGCGGCCGAGATGTTTGTCTCCCGAGTCGTGCAGAGACAATCTGGAGATGGGAGCTCGCTGCATGGGAGAGGTCGCCGCGGCGAGCCGGAGAATGTCGGGGCGGAAAGTCCCAGACATATATTTTATTGGTATAATTGTGGGTTGTAAAAATGCTAGCAGGTAGAAACAGCTTATGGAGAAGATAACCCGTGTTATTGATAAAATAAAATGGTATTCTCATATTACAAATTAGCATGTTTTGTTTAGTTACTTGTCGCTGCATTATTCTCCTCTACCACATCCAACCACCCCATCCGTACTTCTCTGACCTCACTGCCACCTCCTTCTGCCGTGGCTCTGCCGCTGCGGGGGCCTTTCTTTGTCACAATTTCCCAGTACCCGGTGCCAGGACCCGCCCTGTGCCGCTCTCCCAGGCCCGACACAGACCCGCCAGTCTCGGTCCGTCTGCAGTGTACAAAGTACACAGCCGGCGGGGGCGGGGTCAGTTTCGTCACGCGTCACAAAGCGCCGCGCCGTCTGGCCGCGGCTGACGTAACGTCACGTGATGCACGGGAGGAGGATGTGACGGAGACGGGGTCGGCGCAGACGCCGCCAGCACGCCAGGCCGGCACGGCAGGGAGGGAGTCTGGGGCTGGGCGGTGGTTTCGCCGCACCGCGTTCAACGCTCAATCTGGGGCAGCGCTGCACGTTATACCATTTCAAACCATACCTACCTAACCTAGCACGTCATACCAGATATAAAACCATGCCATACCAAGCCACACTATACAAAACCACATCGCACCACACATAACATACCATGCAACACATCACCACGTCTCACCTCAGCACACCAAACCGCCTCACACCACTCAAGGCATGCCACATCGCGTCTCTCCTCAATGCACCGCGCGCCACACCCGACCAGCAGCCAGCCATCAGATTCCAACGGAGCCGCAGCGGAGCCCAGCGGAGCCCAGCGGAGTCCCGCCTCCCTACCGCGCGGAATCCGAAATGTGCCGCACCCGGATAAGGCTGTTGTATATTCGGCCCACCTAAACCGCGCCTCTTTGTCCTTTCTGAACCTTCTTGACCTATACCTCTCTGTCTTCTCTCCACGCTGAAAAATGCACCCCTGCTGCCTGAAACTCATTAAAATGTCCCAGGTCGATGTCTTTTCATCTACTCGGCAACCTTTTCCCGGCAACCCACTTTTCGCGCCGCGGATCCCTCTCCAATATATTTATCCGTCCATCCTCACCTTTTCTGTCCACTTTATGATCTTCCTTGTTCCCTTTACCCTTCTTCTCTCATTACTCTCCCTCCCCTATCCACCCTGCACCTCCCCGTCCACCATCTCCACCCACCCTGCACCTCTGCGACCCCGCCCCTCCCTCTGGTAAGAACAGCGGTCACGGCCCCTCCGCGGTCGCAAAAACGGCTCGCTGGCGCTGCGGTGCGGTCCGCGCCTTTGTCCAGCCGCGCGGCGCCGGCCGTGCGGGCGTGTCTTGAGTAATCCTCGACTGGCCCTGTCATCTTCTGCTTGGGGCAGAAGAGAAACGGCTGGCCACGCCCTGGCTCGGCTCGATAGTGGCGCCCCGAGTTGTGGTGGTACTAACAGCCGCTGCGATTTGTTTGGAGTTGGGACTGTATTCGTTAGAGCTGAGGGTGAAGGAGGCTGAGATGTTTTAGGAATATGCAATGAGTGAAAGAGTGTTGTGTTATTAGTGCTATGGAATAAGCTAGAGCAAAGATTTCGAAATCAAAACACTTTGCTTGTGGTTTAAAATTACTTAAAGGCCCCTGTAGGCATATCAATGAATCATAGATGAAGTTATATTCGCATTAGCAGCAGGATCGATCATGTATTGCTGTAAAAAGTGACACTATCGCTTTTTCAAGAATACCACTTGCTGCTTCTCAGTATCATAACAAGGGTACTACATATATCTTAGTTTGATTTGTGCTTTGACACTGGTTTCAATCAGAAAACTCAATAAGAATAGACAGACGACGACGGAAAAGGTAGGTACATTACTTTTTCGTAGCTTTCTTTCAGCTGTCACATTGTTACGATGTGATGTGCCGTCAAATACGGAATGCAGGTGCGTCTCCAGCGCGTCAATGCTAAGATTATATGGCATACGTTTTTGCAAATGTCCCTATTCTTAGGTGAACATCCTTGGAAAGACGGGAGTGCCGATTGCTTGACGCGTAGCTAAGATGATGAAATTATGCGAGTCAGTATTTTTTACCTGATAAGTTGCACGTTAACCTAATTATAACCTCAAAGCATCTGCGACTACCTATGTCAGACTTTGAATATTTATATTTCATTTCATGTATAAATTTGAACAATGGATAAAAAAAAACTAGGTAGCGCTATCTGTCTCAGAATATTTTTATTGATCAAACAGCGCTCTAACTTTCAGCAATTCTGTAATTTCATTTCAGAAGTCATGCCAGAGCTCACACAGTTCCACTTTACCCACACGCAACGCCACACGGTTTTGGTATTTAAGCAAGACTTAGGTGACGAAAAGTGTTCTCTATTTTCGGGCCTTATTTACATATTGGCCGGGTCATTGATAAGGCTAGGGTTAACCCTCGCCCGCACATGCCATTTTCCCATCCTAGAACGCACATGGGGGGGGGGGGGGGTTGCCACCCCCCCCCCCGCGCCATTTCGTTCCTGTTGGAGAAAGAGCTTAGCAGTAAAGACCAAAAAGATTCTTTGGGAAGAGACGAATCCAATGATACCCAGTTTTACCTTCTCAGGTCAGTCATTGACCTTCCAGGTCAGGTCAAACTAAAAAATGTTGCTGTTTTGGGTCACCGTTGGATATCAAGTGTGCTGCTTATCAAATACCGATGACGATGCTGTTTTCTGGTGCCAAGCCAGCTAGAACCTCTTTGTCACACTACCCGACCAGAACTTTGCTGCTGAGGTCATTTCAGGTCAAGTTAGGTCAAGGTCAATTATATGTGTTTGTATGTCTGTGTGTGTCTGTGTGTATACTGATGTGTGCACCGATTGTTTTTGGGTCCATATTACATGAAATCATGATCTGAGAAGCTTTTACCAAAAATGCAGTCAAAAAACTTCAAAAAAAGTAAATTCAGCTAGCCTAAAACGCAATTATCTTAGATGACCTAGGTTGACCTTGACCCTGACCTTGACCCCTGTACATCGTCGAACAACATGTTCCATGATAGGTGGGAGGTAAGACTGGCAAAAAAGGCCGAAATCAGGGTGTCAAAAGCTCATAAGGCCCATGGCAAACGCAAGATGTTGAGAATTGGCCATTTGGGTCATGACATGACCTGAAAAACAAGGTCATATCTCCGAAACCAAAAATCACAGAAACTTGAAATTTTTAGTGGACATCAAGAAAGGATAGAGGAGCAGCTATACGAAAAATCAGCCTTCTAGCTCTAAAAATGTTGAGTGCAGAGCAGAAAGACTACCTGGGGGGGGGTGGCAACCACCCCCCCCATGTGCGGGCGAGGGTTAAGGTAGAATGACACAGGACCATTTATCCACTAACTCTGATCTGGAGATACAGCTTATTGACCCAGCTTATTCTGATCTGATCTACTTTTTCATGTGTCTAAATACAAACTAGGTAGATAGCATGATTATTGTTTGTTTTTTGAATCGCATTGCCCCTTTGAAGACCTGTCAATAAAGGTCGAAGTACAGGGAAAAAATAGCTTCTTTACACCCAGAGTCAGTCCGCTAAACGATTTATTATCATTAATATACCTGGGTTTAAATATGACTTTACAGTCTCATATAAATACAAACACTTAAGTCAGATAGCCCTCAAACCACAGCCAACGGCTGGCACCTTTACCTCTGGCCCGACACATCACCAATCTACCGGAGGCCAAGATCAGCTGATACTCTCTTATGTGAAGTGTACGACGCGTGGCTGTGGCGCCATAGGGCGTTTTCGCGCCACATTAGCACCGCCACTTTAATTGCCGATGAGACAGCATCGATGGTGTCGGCCGTGTGGCCAATTTCAGGATTGGCGCCGACCACTCCCAGAATTGGACCTGTCTAGGGAGAGAGAGAGAGAGAGAGAGAGAGAGAGAGAGAGAGAGAGAGAGAGAGAGAGAGAGAGAGAGAGAGAGAGGGAGAGAGAGCTGGGGATATCCACACCCATCTTCAGACGTTATTAGACCCTGTCTGACAGACACAGCCCGGCCGTGTTTCCTAACCTGTAAATTACTCATTTAGCGGCCTGTGAGAGCGCCCATGGCGAATGTGGGCCGTGTTAGCGCGGTCTGGGCGAACACAGAGACGGCCGTGTCCATCCGAGGCGGCCGATAAAAAAATGGACCCGAGGCGAGTGTGTGTAAATGGACAGATCAGACGAAATGCGACCCCGTCTGAGCACGCGGGGATGAAATTCTTCAGGAAATGAGGGTGTAAAAATGTGGCAATAGAAGGTCCTAAAAAAATGTGACGCACAAAGCTCGAAGCGAAAAAATGAAAACAAATATATTTACCTACTTATTACACTACTTTGTTTTACAATGCTATAAGGAAATTGCAGACAGAAAGGCTTGTCTTCATTTCAATCATACATGTTATGCTAAAAGGTAGTCAGCTTTATCGAATCGCCGTGCACAGTGTACCCAGGCTAAATTGGACTCTATACCTTGTGTAGCCCTTACGGCATTAACCACACTATCAAACTACTTGCATTGACCCCACCCTAACCACGTTCAAACAAGCCTGCGACCTGACATGTGAACAAGTCGCATGTCCGCAGTCATAAATTGCGTTCAGATTACCTGGTGGCGGCCGCGACCCACCTTTATCGTGGCCTCGTCAGCATGAGCGCCAGATTCGGCCGCTGTCTGCTTGTTGAACAGAGCCGTCAATCGCCGGGCCTGGGAAGAAGGAACGGCGCCGGCGCACCCGTCAGTGGCGCAGGCCTCGGCCGTCCGGCGGCCGCCCGCCTGTCATATGAGGACAAAACGGCGTGTCATAGAAATAAAACACACCGTGACTGGCCGATCGGAGACGGCACGACAGCGGCCGACCCAAACAACTCAATCCCAGGCTCTGAGAGCGTTTTGGGCGAGATGGCAAGGTTAGAGGAAGCAGGGTGGGGCTGATGATTTGTCAGTTTACTGGAGTGTTCTATAGTTGGTTTTATAGATTTATTAAATTTTACTTGACATTCGCAGGTATTGTTGACATTACGAAAGATAAAATAATTTTCTGAGCAACTAAGCGAAAACGTAAATAAACAAACATTGCTAGATGAATAGGCGTGTGAGTTGGACATTCGAAAGACATCAACCATGAACCAGCGATGAGCAATACCTACGAGTCAGACAGGGTTATAAATATTTGCTTGCTATCTTTTTCTTTTACATGCAACGTACACTATCCGCGATGTTTACCTACGTAACAAGTCAAATACTTATGGCATGATGCTTTTTAACCTCAACTTTAGAGCAAGACTACATAAAAGAAGAAGACAAAAAGACAGTCCAAGAAATAAATTTGCAAGCAAACATTTTTCCACTGCAATTGAGACCGCATATTTCCCAATTTGCCCATTTGTTTCAGCAGGATATCCAGATAGTTATTTCGGACAAGATAAGTGCCAGTTTCCTAGATTTTATGTGTAATTCTGTGTCGTCACTTCTGCAGTCGTGCACAAAATCCCCTTAATCATGCAAACATCTGTCACTAGGCCTCATTAATTTTCATTTTGCGGCTGGCTGTGTTTCTATGTTTGCATGATCTTTGTCATTACGGGCGCAGTAATCACAGCTTACCGAAACCCGAACGGGAACCTGCATTACTAAATCATTCTCACCCGTCTAAAAATAACCCTATCCGGTCTTCATTCCTACTTCATTCTCACTAACCAGCACCATTTAGATTACTTTTCCTCCACGGACCTTAGCATTACCCTCCCGATTGTTGTCCATGTTCGCGGGGCGGGCGGTACTGAGCGGCTCCGCCCGGCGACTATCGGTACCAGCCGTGCCGGGATGGGCTCCGGCCGGGCGGCGGTCGCCGACACTCGGCCCAGCCTGGCCACGACGTGAGCCCTGCCCCGCGCCGCCGCCGCCACCGCCGCCCACGGACGCTCCGGATCGCACGCAGCCGCCCCGGATCGCTGACCGCCGCCCGGAGCCGCCCGGAGCCGCCCAAAACCGCCCACAGCCGCCCAAACCTGTCTGGTGCCGTACGGAGAGGCCAAGACCTGTCAGGAGCCTCCCGAGCCTACCAAACCTGCAGGGAGCTACCGCAACCACCAGGTAAGCCCTGCGCACCCCCTCCCCTCCCCACCCACGCCCCCTCCCTGCGCAGTATCGGCGGTAGATTGCTAGTGACGTCATCGCTGATGAGATAGACTGCTCGGGCGCGGCCCGTGAGTGCTGTGTGTGCGTGTGTGTTTGTGTGCGCGCGCACTTATCCCGCTTTACTGCAGTTGTGAGTTACGAGCCGAGCGAGCGCATTCGACAGGCTCCCTAGACGCGAGCAAAGTTGTGGGTTGTTGAGATGACGTTGTAGTCATCTCCGCAACATTTGTTCCTTGACGAAGCCCAGTAGCTCCGATGAGCACCGTCTTATGAGAGCCCACGGACCAGCGCGGCGGCGGAGCACCGCACTGCAGGCTGTCGTGTTATTTATTGAACGAGGGAGCGGTGCCCGAACCAAACACGGCCTGGTAATTTGGCTGAGGATGAGCTCAGCGTAGTCTGTCAGCCGTCACCTCGCCTGAGGGCGTCTGCGGAGGTCCCTAACGACGCTGGTGGTACGGCCAGCACGGCGGTACGACCGGTACACCCGGTACGACCAGCATGGCCGTTGTACGACGCTACGACGCTGCGAATGGCCGACGGTTGAGCACGATCGCGACCGCCGCAGGAGAGCCTTGTGCCAGGTCCGGGTAGCGTCCAGATGAAGATGTCACGCCGAATAGGCGCGTCGTGGACATCACGAGACAAGACGCTGATCGCGTGAGCGACCGTCACGTGACGCATCCCGTGACGGCGCTGATGTGGTGAGCAGTATCACGTCACGTAACTCTCCGTTACTGCGTTACTCTCCCGGGTGCCGAAGCGTTCTCTCCGCTCGGTAGTATGTATGTATGTATGTACGATGCGCCGCTGGCTTCACAGCCCACATTCCTCGTCTGACATTCCGGTGCTGATATCGTACTCGCCCTGGCCCCGGGCGTCACCCCAGGCTGACCTTGCGCAGCCCTCCCGGCGGGGGCGGGGTCGGGGCCGGGGGCGGGGTGGGGGCAGCGGTGCAGACCGGCGCGTGCGGCCGCCCTGCACGGCCGGCGCGGACGTGCCCGGGCGGCGGTTGGTCACAAGGCTCGCTCAGGCACGTCCGCTTGTGAGTTGCCCCGCCGACCGTTCGTTTGTTCGTCTGTTCGTTTGCTAGCCCGTCCGTTCGTTCTTCCGTCCAGCCATCCATCCTTGAGAGCCTATATCCAACGTTCTAGCACCAATGCAGGCTGACACGTCTCTCTGACCGGTCTCCACCACACCATAACAATAGCACCGACTACCCGGCTACTGTTCGGACGACAATGTTATCGTCTGCCGTCTCGGCGCTTCCTTGTTTGACCGTCCGCTCCGAGCCACCGCGGCTTGGCGGCGCGGTACGGCGGCGTGCGGCGACGTGCCGCCGTGGCCCGGTGTCCGGTCCGGTACGGCCGGGGGCGTGGGGCGTGCAGCGACTACGGCACAGCACGGCGCGTGACCGGCCTCGGCACGGCCACTCCCCTCTGAACATCCGGCCGGGGCCGAGATTGTGTAGGCTGCGACCGCTCCCGCCGGCGGATTTGCATGAAAACGGGTATTGGGCGGCTGTGGCGGAGACGGAGACGGAGACGCGAGGGCGTCCCAGCCGCGCCTACTCACCGGGCTGGGCCGGACAGCCACGGGCTGAGGTCATCGGGAGGGGCGAGGTCAGCCAGCGTCTTTGATGGGGGTGCGTATTATTTAGGCCAGGATTCATAATGTCCAGGGCACAATCTGTCCCGTGCTCGAATTGGCCAGTGCCTTGAATTGGCCAGTGTTCACATTGTCCAGGGATTACATGGTCCAAAGGTGGCCAACTGGCTGCAGATAGGGTAAATTCAAAGAGGCCAGGGTTCATAATGTCCGGGGCACGATGTGTCCAGTGTTCAAAATGGCCGGGGCTCATAATGTCCAGGGCACGATGTGTCCAGTGTTCGAAATGGCCAGGGTTCATAATGTCCAGGGCACGATGTGTCCAGTGCTCAAAATGGCCAGTGCCTTGAATGGGCCAGAGTTCATAGTGTCCAGGGATTACATAGTCAACCCAACCCAACCAAACCTAACCTAACCTAACCTAACCTAACCTAACCTAACCTAACCTAACCTAACCTAACCTAACCTAACCTAACCTAACCTAACCTAAGGTAATGATGTTTGCCTACCAGGGATAAGGAAATAGTTTCTCGCATGAATAGATTGCAAGCAATAGTAAATCAAATATTTTTAGGTTAACCCTATTAGTGGCAGGGGGGGGGGGGGGTTGTTTTTATCCACCCCTCAGGTTTTTCGGGAATATCTCCGAAACCGCTGAAGCTACGATGCTGAAATTTTCTGACTTTTCCTAAAACTAAATTGGGCACATTCCCTGAAAATTTCAAGTTCATAACTTTACCAGGGGCGGCTCCAGAGCACTGGGAATTGGGGGGTCCTATTCGTGAGGCGAGTCATTTGGGCGAAGATCACGATGCTGCACCAGTTTTACGAACAGTGAATAAAAGGTATCATGTGATAACATATACAGTTATTGTGCATCCTCTTTTGACACGTTTTTGCTATAATAGGCGGATCCAGGCGTCCAAAAAGGGGGGTTATGTTTTACCTCCCAACATAGGTGCCCTGACACCGCCTATGCATTACCAATACAATTTTAGTCGTTCTCTCATAAGAAAATTATAACATAACAAGACCATTACCACCCTTTTTAGAAACAGTACCAACAAAAACCTTATTTACTATACTTTTTGTGTACCCCCAATCTCAATGATCTGTATCCGCCTATGATTTTTGAAAATGCATATTTTTAGGATCCATGTGAATTCCTGGTTCATTCTCTATCGATCGGCAAAAGTTGCGTTAAGATTGGTTCAGAAACCTGGCCGTGATAAACAGTCTAAAATGTATCTGCAATTTGCCCGTTTTTACCCCCCTCTACCCCCCTATTGACATTTTTTGATTTTATTTTTTTAGAAATGTAGATCTCGTTGAGCCAAATCGAATGCCGTTTGAATTTTGAAAATCGACCGGTTAGATCTCGAGATATCAAGGGGGGTCGTAAACAGCCCCCCCTGCCACTAATATGGGGTACCTAGCCAGGAGCCTGCCACTAATAGGGTTAAGTGGTTATGCATCAGGCTTCAGGCCTTCGGCCTGAAGCCAGATACATAACCACTTAACCTAAAAATATTTGATTTACTATTGCCTGTGATCTCTCCTAAGGCATTGCCTTCGGCACTGCACTGCTTTGCATTGAGCTGATTCCGTGTTTTTTACATAATGACGTCACTTTCAGTGACTATGTAATCCCTGGACATTATGAGCTCTGGCCCATTCAAGGCACTGGCCATTTTGAACACTGGACACATCGTGCCCTGGACATTATGAACCCTGGCCATTTCGAATACTGGACACATCGTGCCCTGGACATTATGAACCCTGGCCTCTTTGAATATACCCTATCTGCAGCTAGTTGGCCACATTTGGACCATGCAATCCCTGGACATTATGAACTCTGGCCCATTCAAGGCACTGGCCATTTTGACACTGGGCATAGCGTACCCTGGACATTATGAACCCTGGCCAGAATGAATGCTCCCCCTTTGATGGTGCTTCAGGAGAATTTGGTGAATAGTGGATAGTCAGGGAAGCTTGTCTGGTTGATAGGTGAAGCCATAGCTGCAGGTGAGTTGGTGGGATAAACTCATTTGCATTTTTAACGGTATGAGAGCAATGATGGTGAAAAACCATAACAGATATTGTGCATACTGTACCTATCATTGTAAAAGCGTTTGATAGTCAACATCACTAACCGAGCAAAAAACTATCAGCACCTCAAGTAACGTTCCGAGAATCCCAAGTAGCTGCAAAAGCGATCGGGGTGTGCCCATTAGGGTCATGCTCCCTGCAGCTCACTAAGAGGGTCGCTTATCGGTGGCTTTTTCCCGCGGGGCGTGACACTGATAATGCGTCTCCCGTGTTGTGTCGGGTCGTGACCTGGTGTAGGTGTGTCAGAGAGCAGTGTCGCACTGTGTGACACGGTACGAGAGGTCACGGGTGTGACATCTGACTCGATTGTCTCCTCTCACACCGTTGTTTATAAGTTGTGGACCCGAGGTAACGATACGGCACGTCTCCCCTTTCCTTACCATCACAACACCGTGACGAGACATTACTTTTCGCCCATCAGGACCGCCACAGTCGACTTATGACGCTATTCCGGCTTCTTAGTCACCGAGTGGTCCTGTCTCGACCTCGGACTCACTACAGTCTGGTCTTGGACCTCAGTTCGGTCTGGGAATGGAACTCTCAACGGTCCCGTCTTGGTCCCGTCTTGGTCCAGTCTCAGACGGTACTCTGTGCCGCTCCAGCGAGTTCTGAGGTCCAGCTCGACTCTCAGCGGCGTTTGAGACTCAGCGAAACCCGGCGTTTAGTTCAGCCACCGCGCCATGCCGCCGCCCACATTCGTCTCAATTATAGACGCGATTTGATAGCGCAGTCACACTGATTACGGTGTCGGTAAAGCGCGCCGCCCGCGCCGTCCGTCGGCGGTCGACGGGCGGGGCCCAACTCCGTCGTTGGACCTCGTGACTCGGCCGCAGCCGTCAACATCGCAGTTTGTCAACACGGCTCGGACCCTGAGCGGCTCTCAGCGATAGTGAGTGCTGCACTTAAAGCGGTAGAGGCGGTCCCCACCCTCACCGCCCCCGCTCTGCAGTCTCGTCTCCAAACTGCGTCGCACCGCGCGCAACCCCGGCCTTCGGGCGTGGTGTGACGATGCGTCACCTCTCGTCATGTGCGTCATAAGTGTCGCCAATGCACCGATATCGCCGCACAGCGCCGCGGCACTCAGTGGCGTGCTGATGACGAATGGCGTTACTCATCACCGTCCCATCGGCCAGAGACGGGGTCACGCGCTGTGCCGGGATTGTGTGACCGCCGGCGGTCTCCCGGTCACTGATGACGTCATAAAACCCAATCCGGGTCTGAGGAGTGGCCCTCGCCCCACCCAGGACCTCCATCGTTCAACTACAGCCCAGCTCTGAGAACCAAACCGTGAGGTGTTGCAATATCGATAAATTGCAATTATGTAATGTTCCAATGAGTCGGGCGATGAATTTACCGTCCGTATAACGGTCGATCCGACGGATAATTGATGCCCCGTCGATGGCTGAGTGATCCGGCCACAATGGCTCGGCGTATACGGGCACCAGTTCATTGCCGGTCCGCCGCGGCGATCGCCACTAAATAATCGGACAACTCCTGAGCGACGTTTACGCCTTCCAAAGAGTGGGGCGCAGCTCGCTGCAGCTGGTGTTTTCAATTTGAGCGGCCCGGCTCTACACGGCCTGAGTAATGGTGCACTCATGTCTGCCGAGCTGTGAATAAGGCTGCGATTCTGATGATAGATTGAGTATAATCGCGTGATTAATATCGATAAGATGGTCTGAAATTGACGGGCGTGACGGCACGCAGCCAAGCGGATTTCTCGCCAGTAAGTGTACGGTGACGCTTTGTGCACCGTGCGATTCAGAAATCAGCTGAATAAACGTCTTTTATGGCAGTGCCGACACGACACTGCCGACACTCGGAAAACATGTAATGTATCGTTATTTACAGAAGGGACATCGCATAAAAATATGCATCATGCATGCAGCATAAGAGGGTCTATTTTGATAAACACAACATTTTATAATGCGTAAGAGAAATCAAAAACTTGCGCCGTGATTTCAAATGCTTAGCCAATTTGACGGTTCTATTATGTTTCAAAATGTATATGCTTTCATGTCGTATAATTTACGCGTCAAAAAGCATTTCATAATGCATGAACGAACAACCCAAATCAATGTCCCCTCACCGCAGACAAAGAATCCGTTCCCTTCCGTCTCTGCCCGTGGTTGTGACACGTTGGTGACCGTTGGACCTCGGACGGGGGCAGTTTACGCAGTGACTGGCTCAGAGACGTCCGGTGGACTCCTTCCTGCGGTCAGTGTCGGTCACAGCCGGCGGTGAGCACTGTGCAGGGCGGTGCACAAGGCGTTTCACAGGGCGGTGTGCGCAGTGCACGTGTCCCAGTGCACCCTGCCGCCCGGTTTCGTCAGACGCCGCGGCAGAAGGCGAGCGGCAGACCCGCGGTTATCGCTGCCCCGGAGACGGGAGAGCACCGAGCGACCCCTTCCCTGTCTGTGCATGTTTTGGAGGCATATCGACTGTGTCCTGCCGCTACAGACCATCCAACAAACAACCTGACTGGTCAGATTGTCAGCCAGCACCGCAACCGGAGACGATACTACGGACTGCGAGCCTGTGAGCCTGTCCACCACACCTCCTCAGCAACCGGGCACCAGAAAACCACGTCCCCCCTCCCCCGATGCCGGATGGGGTGATGACCACACCACCGAGCCGGCAGCATGTGTGTCCGTCAAACTCAGCCAGCTAGCAACCAGATAAGCACGTCGAAGCGCCGAGAGCTCACTCACACACCTCGCAACGGCACGGCGACTGGCGACGTCCCCACGCTGACTCATGCAATAGCTCTGCCGACAGCCGGACCTTCATAGTTCATACACACGTCACCAGCTCGGTAAAGCAGCTTATTACACGCCCTGGCACCACCCAGTCCCGACCAACCGCCGCCGTAACGGAGTGACATGAAACAAACGAAACGCGGCGAGTGTTTTTGTGCAGCGAAATGACGGACGTTGACTGAGCGAACTCTGCACGTCTGGATTGCCCCGCTCGTTAGGCGATTCTCACGATGTTTGAAGTGGTCATAAAAACAATGTTGCTCGCCGCAGAGTACATCAGTTTATGACCACGGGAAGCCACCGTTGCTGCTCAAATTCTGATCACCAGCCCGTGTTGACGTGGCGTGTCGAGTTTGATTGGGTATCGTGTGAGTGATGTCCCGTCATCTTCGTGCTTCTGGCAGTCGTTCAGCCACTGTGCTGTGTTCCCGTCTCTACCGGTGGGGTCAAGGGACTCCTCCCGTTTCACCTCTGACAGCCGTTAGCCATCTGGACGTCTGAGGCTATGAATGTGGCCGGTGGGCTGGGTCAGATGACTGGTTAGCCAGCCTGTGAAACGGTGTGAAAACTGGCGAACCGATGGACCTATGGAGTCGTGGACACGTGCACCGATAAACTTATGAATCGGTGGACTGATGCAGCAATGAGAGATGACGGACCGATGAATTAAAGTGAACCGACACAGCAGAGCGAGAAACCAGCAATGAACCAGCGAGCTGGTGCATGGTGGATAAATGCTCCGATGGTCCAACGGACTATAGTAAAGCAGTTGCAGAGACCAACGGTGCAGTGGACCACAACAGGCGGGGCCCCAACGACGAGAGGCCACCACGGGTGGTCCATGGACCATATACACTTGCCGACTGGCCGGTGGGGCTCCCGAGTCATGACCACGCCAGAGACACCCTGGTTAGAGACTGGCTGCACTGACCTCCCGTCCATCTGGAAACATCTGGATTTATAGGGCGGACCTTGACTCCTGCATGCCGCCACATTTAGTGTGTATGATTTCGGTATGCTTCCTGCAGCAATGGGTCCGAACTTTGACCTGCAATTGTCAGAAGCCGATCCTGAATCCCCATTGGGCGTTGGCCTCTGTCGGGTGTGCTATACGTTCAATTGCGGCCAGTGTGAAGCGTGGTGAGCCGTTCAGTTTGCTCCAAATGCGGCGAGAGACCTCTAATTGGCACCGGGGCTGGGCCTATAGATGCTGGCTTGATTCCAAAAGTTATGGCCCCGCTAAGCCATGAGGTCTCGAGGAGAGATTGACCGTATCATTTTGCCTGTATGCATCTTCCTTGGTCTTCGTCCCTTTCTCCCTCGCCGCTCGCTCGTATCTTCCCCTCTCTACCGTCTCTCCCATGTGTCGCGTTACTGCCGACTCCCTGTCGTATCTGTCGTACCCCGGCCTCCCCAGCTGTCGTGTCGTTGTGGCGCTGATACTCCGGTCACGCGGTGAGACATCCGAGCACGGCGCCTGTCCAAAAATCGCCACCTCCTGCCGGCTGCACCGGTGCGGGAGAGGGGAGGGGAGGCAGCGACCGTCCACCGCAGAGGCTGGAAAAAGGTGACCGAACCAGAGAGAGCAGGGACCTGCATGGGCGATGGTCGAGCGAGAGTAGAGACTAGGGTAGTGGCCGAGCGAGTACAGGGGCCTGGGCGATGGTCGAGCGAGACAAGGGACCAGGGTGGTGGCCTCAGTAGGTCGAGACGACCTGCGGTGAGGCGCAGTATGATATAAGCTGCGATGACAGAGCCGCAGAGAGTTATAATGAGCCATATAGCGAGATGCGTAGCTCTAGGGAATAAAAGCATGATAAAGAGCGATTTAGAACGTGACGTGTAGCTCTACATAACTGGCCGAATGCCTACGGCCTAGCCACGATGAGTCAACGCGGCACGCCACGAACAACCATGGCGAATCACTTGAGCATCTGGAGACGACACAGAGCAGTTTTTCTGCCCCTCCCTGAGCTCACCTGCACCCCCACCCTCTCTCTCAGTCGAGGACACCGGGTGTCTCCTCTGCCGCCGGGAGCACAGGCGGGCTTTCCACGAACCGGCGCCGATCCGCGGGCCGATATGCGGCGCGCTGTCTCGCTGCCAGTGTCTCCGCTGCCAGATCCGGGACGACCACTCCCGATATCGGCCGATTCCAGATCGGTGCCGATTCGGGAACCGGGTTTGGGGATCCGCAGACCGGCTCACTGTGGGGTAAGTCACGCCCGACTGTCCGCGAGATGCGACGCTCCCGTCCGGACCGGTAGGAGCCTGTTTCCGGTCCGTGAGCCGGTTGACGGCTGGAGATCGCCAGGAGATCGCCTGGAGATTGCGTCCGAGACGGCTCGGAGACGGGTACCCGCTGAGAGAAGCGTCTCATCCATCCAGAAATCGTGTGAGGCCACCGGTATCGCACTGCGCTGACGCCCAATTGGATCAGCGGCCGATCCATCTGAATTCGTCCGCCGCGCCGCTGTGTGCGTGTCTGTGTGTCGGCCGACAAAGTCTGTGTGACACCGATTTCACAAGCGTCGACCTGGCTGTATCAATAATAACGGCCGTTTACTGGGTCAGTCGTTGCTGCCATCTGACGACATTGCTGGTCTCTTTTGTGCCTTTTGATTCACCCTGCAGCACCCCAGCGTTCATCTCAGCTTTCAACCTCTGACCACGATGTTTTGACGCTTCTCCCGAGTGCAGTTAATCCTACAATCACCGCTATACCGCCTCCCACGGCCGGCAAAGATGCCGTGCCGAGCCGTCCGGCGGGCAGCGGTTATCGAAACACGCCGACCCGACCGCACTCTTGAGAGCCCGACCCTACCGTTAGCTACCGTGCTGCCGCCGACACCGGTCTGCGGGACAGATGGTCGCGGCCACGACCCGCAAACCGACCTGTCCACCGCTCAACCGCTGACCTGCTGCTGCCACCGGCGCCGCCACGCCGCAGCCGTCTCTGCCATTGGTGTGCCGTGCATGGCCAGAGAGGATCCCTCACTACGGTGCCACGAGCGGCAGAGCGGTAGAGCCGGTAACCTACTGGTGGTTAGAAGTCAGCCGGGACAGTCAGACCTGGGTTTTGCCGCTGAGTCGTTCGACCGCGATAATTTGTTTATTTCGAGCCATGAGCTGTGGCTTTCGCCCCCTCCCCGCTACCCCCATCGTGCCTGCGCCACTGCAGGCCAGCAAACAATAATCAATGCGCGGCCAACCAAGGTGAGGGCGTTTTTTTCCCCGACGGTGGTCACGGTCGCCGCGCGTCACGGACTCGGCGTCACGATTCGTCACGGCGGCGGCCGTGTGACGCTTCCGTCACGGGCCGGACCGGGGAGGGGCGCCATCACGACCCGTCTCACGGCCGAGGCCGGCCCATCCTCGTCACGAGCGGCCGGCGGCGGTCACGGCTCATGATCCGCGCCCCCGCCCCCGCCCGAGGGGAGGGAGCGGGCCATTCATCAGGTCACGAGCGCCGCCTCGCAGGAGCCGGCGACGCGCGACGCCGCGGTGCAGCGGCACGTGCGATGTCGCCACCGCCGCCTCGGCTGGGGACAGGTGCGCCGGGCGGGGCGGGGAGCGGTCGCGGCGGCACCGCGCCGCGCCGTGGTCACTCGGATGTCGCCACCCCTGGCCAGAGGATGGCACGGCCCGCGGTGGCCGCCGCGGCGCCCGGCGCACACCCGCGTCACTTTCGCCACCGCTCGGCGCCGGCGCTGCTATAGAAAGTCCGGCGGGTCGGCGCGGCGCGCGCGGGTGTGGCACCGCTCCAGGCCGGGAGAGGAGTCGCCGCGCGCCGCTCGGACCCGGCGCGGCCTTGCGATGACCCGCGCCTCGCGGCCGGTCCTGGTTGTTGTGTAACCGCCACCGAACCGCCCCTCCGCCCCTCCGCCGCCCGCCGCCCGGCGTCCAGTGAAAGTTGTCGGCGGCGGCGGCGGGGCTAATAGGTGTCGTCTTCAGCAGCTGACCTCGGGTCACCGGCACGCGGTGACCTCGATGGTCCGGTCGGCTGTCCGGCTGGCCACGGCGCCTCTCCATCTCCTCCCCGACCGCGCCCGACCCATGGGACCTCCCCACCGCAAACACGACCCGCAGCGACCGAGCCGGTCTGGCCACTGTGGACTCACTAGGTTACCGCTCACCACCTGCAGAAATTGCCTCATCACATCGGGGCAGATCCAAGCGTCGTCATACACCACGCTGCGAGCACGACGACGCGTCCCAGGCTCGTTCTGATCAGATGCCGACGCGTCGGCGAGGCACGCTCCATCGCCGCTCCGTCGGCGGCTCGCCGATCGCGACTCTCATCACGCCACCGGCCGTGACCGCTGTATATCACCCTCGAACTACGTGACGCTCGCTCGTAACGCGGCGACAAACAAGCTCTTGGTGTTTATACTGCAGCCGTCCGGCGACCGCCGACGGTCTTGGGGCGAGAGATGGTCCCGGCACGGCCGCTGCCCGCGCCGGGCGCCCCGCTGGCGTGCCCGCCCGCGCCGCGCCGCTGGCACCGCTCTCATTGCTCTTCATTACCCTTATCACCACCGAGGCACCGCCGGTGTCAGTGTGCCCATCTTCCCGTCAGCACGCGGGAAAGTGAAATCGGTGCATGTGGCGGCGGTGGAATGAGTGGTCCCGGCTACCATCCGTGTGGTCCGTAGTGGATGGAGAACGCTCGGTGGCGCTAGTGGCACTTTTGGTCACTCCTCCTTACGTTCAAGATCAAGGGGACGGGTTGACGCACAACCGTGACGTGCTGTGCCTGTAAGCTGCTGGGGCGGGTGGCTCGAACATCCTCAGCTCCGAGGTGCCGCCTTCCGTAGCGCGTTCTGAGGGAGGAGCGGCACCTCAGGGCGTCACCTCAGGGCGTCACCAGAGGGCGTCACCTCAGGGTGGCGCACCGTCCTCCCGGCGCGTCATCTGTCGTTGTGAGGGCGTCGGCGGGCGCCGCCTTGCAAAAAGCCGCGCCGCGCGCCGCCCCCGCCGCCGCCGCCGCGCCCCGAGCTCCGCCCGCACCTCCGCCGCCGTCATTGTCCATTGTGGCGGTGGCGGCGTCTCGGGCCGCCGGTGGGGAGGACGGTGCCGCCGGCCCAAAGACGCTCCGATCCGGCCCAGCGCGCCAGAAAGCGGGGCGGGGCGCCGTTTTTGCCCTCCGCTATTACGGCGCGGTGACCATTACGGCGCACCGACCCCGGCGGCGGCGAGGGCGCGGCGCCGCACAGGGCGGAGACTTCCGGCGCGCGGCTCGGCGGCATCCATGCCGCGGGCCGGCGGCGGCTCCTCCGCCCGCAGCGACCCGCTCAGCGGTCGTGCCGCTGCAGCGGACATCTGCCGCCCGCGGCGGCCGCCGCCCCCGCCCACCGGGCGCCGCTCGTGCAGCGCAGAGCCGGCTCGTCGCGTCCTCACGGAGCCGATTTCAGCCCGGGTGGACTTCTGCAACTTAATGGACAGGCGATGGACATCGCCCGTGCTGCGCGCCGCTGCAGCACCGCGCGGTGAGCTCCGGCCCGCGACAGTGACTACACCGCCCGTCTGAGGCAATACCTGTCCAGCGGAGCGGCACGGGGAGGGTCGGCGCACCGTCCGCGGTCACAGCGGACCCCGGGGTCCGTCAGTATCCGCGCGGACCAGTGATCCGGCTCCGACCGTCCGCCGGTGGAGGTCGTGTCTCTCCGGCAGCGCCCGAGGCGGGTCCGGTTGACCGCCACGCCTGCCGAGACCTCACATCGTACGAGCGTGATGCCCGTGTCATGGCGAGCGCGCTTTACTAGCGAAAACAAACAGCACCGGCTCAGCAGCTCCCGGATCTGGCCTGGGGCGGCGGCGGTGCAGCCCGGGCGGGGGTGGGGGCGGGGAGGAGCCGGTAGCAGCCGGCCGCACCACCTCGGGTAGTCTGCCGGGCCAGTCGGCCAGTCCTGGCTTAGAAATCGACAAAGAAAGACACATTGGGACGAGGAACAATTTCAGGAACTGGAAGACTACCAACAGACACCTTACGTAGACACTCAGACACTTAGAATCATACATTAGCAAAGGTCGCCTGGAGGTCGATGAATAAACTCGCTGCCCATCGCCAAGCCCGAACAGTGAAGGCTCGAATATCATGCCTGGTCAGCTAACCATTAGCCAGAGTCGATTCTTGAAACTTTTATCCGGGTTTTCCACCTTCTACGGGGTCGAATGGACCTCTTTGTACCTCGTCCTGTGCCGCACCTGTCCTCCAGCTGCAGGACAAGGGCGTCGGCCCGCGGGTGTATCGGCCCAGCGCGGCGGGCGCGGCCGCCCGCACCGCCCTGATCGTCTTCTGATGCATAGTGGCCGCGTTTACAAATTTGTTTCCTACTCAGGACCACCGCGGCGGATAATTATTGGAACCATTATGGTAATAGATGACACGCGGCATTTCGAAACGTCGCCTGTAACGACAGCGGGCGGAGCCGGGCCGGCGGCGCCGCGGTGTGCCTCGGCGCTCGGGCGCGCGCCGGCCGCCCGGGCGTGTCCGGCCCTCTCGCCCCGTGAATCAGAGGGCAGCGAGCGGTACGGCGCGGCGCCGACTGCGCGTGCGACCCAGATCTGACGAGGATGCGCCTCGCCTCCGCCCGCGGCGTTGGGCGGACCGCCGGCGCTGAGGATGTCGGATGATGGCCAGGGGTGGATAGCGCCGAGAAAGTGTTCGTATAGTGGGGAGAACCCTATATTTTTGGGCTGGTAGATTGCCGTCGCCGACCGAAGTCGGTGCCGCCTCCTGCCACCTAGCGACGACACAAGCGGCGCGGCAAACGGCGGCAGAAGCGGCACGGCCGTTCATAACCGGCGCGCTCCAAACAGCGTCGCGACACGGCACTTTTGGGTCGTGGTGGCGCCCGTAAACAGAGCCAGTAAGCGCGGGCTGACGGGTGGCCGCGCTGCGCCGCTGGAAATCCCGTCTGGTGGCGTCCTAGACCGGCGTAGACCGGGCGTATTTACTCGGTGCAGCTGCGCAGCTAGGCGGCGGAGCCGGTGGAGGCTGGGCGGAGTCGCAGATCGTCGCTCGGGCGACGTGGCTTACGTGTCCGCGGAATTTGGCCGGCACGCCCGCGTCGCCCACGCGCTGCGCCGCTCCCGCCGCCGCCCGGTCGGTGCGAGGGCGGAGCTGAGGTGTGGAGCGTCGGCCGCCGCCTCCGCGAGCACGCCGCACGGCCCATCAGCATAGATCGCAGCCGGTTCGCCGAAATCCGGCCGGTCGCCGCGTCGTTAATGCCGCCCGCCGCCGCCTCGGCCGCGCGGCGCTGTTGAAATGTTCGTGACGCGCGTCAGATTTGCCGCCTGTCGACGATAGTGCACGTAATGTGACGGCTGCGGCGCGGCCGGCGCAGCCGGCGCGGCTATCCGGGCACCCATATCCAGGAGCGCAGCTCGGCCGATCCAGCGATCACCAGTCCGGTTCGGGCCGCGCCGGGTCGGCTCTCGGCAGCCAGGCGGGACGGCTGACGTGTCAATGCTCGCCGCGGACCGTATATACGATGCAAATATATACGGCAGCGCCAACTGGGCCGGACGGGTCGTGGGCGTCTCGGCGGCAGGGTGATAGCGCCTCTGTCGACACCAGCCGACCGAGGGGACGGTGGGATGTCAGTCGTGTCATCGGCACCGCTCCGCCCGCCGGCCCGCCCGCTCCGAGATCCGAGACCTCGACCTGTGCCCCTCCCTCACTGGGGTCCTGTTCTCAAGCTGGACCCCTCCCCGCCCTAAGACACGTTCCTCTTTGGGGGGGGGGGGGTGTTTCGAACTGGGGCCTTCGCACTCTGAGACCCGCTGCCCCATGCAGGACCTCCTCGCTTCTGGCTCCGCTCTGAAGCTTTCCCCTATTTCGGACAGTCCGGTACGCCTGGTCTGCGAATTTTGTGCGCGTTCGCGTATAAATATTTAGGGACTGAAGACATATCGAACTTCATTTTTACATAAACTTAAGTTTCGGTTGCTGCTGGATGACGTATCGTATCATGCAGGCGACAGGCTATTTAGGATTTCAGGCATAGTTGGCATGCGCGTTTCCAAAAATGTATACAATATAAGTGAGCGTAACTTGGTATCTTTACTCTGTCACATAATATGCCATCTGCAATGTCACACATAGAGGTTCAACAGATCGCAACGCGTCCCAGATGAGCAAACCCTGGGCCGCCTGCCGCTGAGCCTATCGAGGAGTGTCGACATAGGGGAGTTACCTCTCGACCTCCTCACCTAGCAGGGAGTGGCGCGATATCCCTGAGCGGAGGGCAGAGCCACAGGAACGGCGCGGCGCGGGAGTGGCCGGAGTGCCGCCGCCGCGGTGACGGCCCGGCCCGTTTCCGAGCCCATCAGGAATGCGATGTCGTCAGGCGAGCCGGCGGGGCGGCGCCAGTGAGCTCCACCCGAGGATGACACCGATACACCCTCGGTCAACTGTGGCCTTGTCGTGCCTCGTCCTGATGGTCCTGGGGTTCGGCCCACGGCTTACAAGCTGTCTAGGTGCCGACCCACGGCTCACGGCGCACCAGCTGTTTCGGTGTCGACCTATAGCTGGCAAGGTGTAGTCAGCAGCTGAGGAAGGCAAGTAAAGTCTCGGGAGTGAGTTGTGAGACTCCGCATCGCATCCTCATGCAGAAGGAGTCCCGTGGACGCGACGGGCGGTCTGTCGGTCGGTCTAGCGAGCTGTCCTCTGATAGTGTCCTGTGATGACGGCTTGCCGCCCTGGCTGACCGCGCGTGCAGGGCATAGCGCTCGGGTCTGTGCAGTCACCTGGTCTCACTGGTGTAGCGGTAGGGCGCAGCTGAGGTTCTGTGCGATCCTCCGGTGCCACCAACACAAGTGTCAAACGATATCCGTTTTATCAACAACTCTAAAAAATCACCTGTGCATACAGGTGGCATCTCTCCACACCGCTTGTGGGTGTCGCTAAAGTGCGATTCATATCTTACCTCAGAGGACGGCAGAATCCCCGGGTGGGTTGGACGATGGGGCGCTACACAGTGTGTGCCACTTGGCACGTGGTACGTGAGCAGGCGGAGCCCCAGTGGTCGCTGACGACATGACCCGATGGTATCGAAACACACCTGTCCGCCAACAGAGGGCTGCGCCGCCGACACTGTTTTGTAAGGCATAAATGCAGCATGTAGGAACCTCGCGCCCCTTGGGGTACTTCAGGGCTGCATTGTATACTTTGGATTAGCATTGCCCATCGTAGGTTATACTAAAGATCCTCTTCTTGGTCATCAATTTCCAATACTGCCATGCTATTGTGCATGTTTAGCTCTCATAAAGTGCGATAAACGGCCATTATCCGCATTCATCCGTCGTTTATCTGAGATCAGATACTTGGAGCGATTAATTCGCGATCACTGAATGTATAAACGAGCGAAGTATTGTGTAACGTATATCGGATCGGGCCACCCAGGCTGGGGGCGGCGGGGTTTGCGTGTCGTCGCGGGGTTCATCTTGTGCGGTCGTTTTCCGGTCTGTATCTGGGGCCGCGGTCGCCCCCGCCCGGCGGCCGGCCGCGTCCCCGCTCAGTCGCCGCCGGCGCCGCGCCGATCGAGCGCGATTTATCGTCGTCTTCGACGGTAAATCACGCCGCTCGGGGCGGGGCGCCGCCGATGACGACCGCGCGCCGTCATCGACCGGCGGCGTCATCAGCGCGGGCCGGCTGCCGTCCGTCACTGGCAGTCCGCGCCCCCGCCCCCGCCCACGGCGCTGGCGCCGGCCCCAGGCGCGTTCCTGACGATCGCGGGGGGGGGGGGACCTCGTCCCAGTGATGACCCGTCACGGGGGGCACGTGCCACGTGACCCCTCCCTCCAGCCCCGCCCTGCCCACTGGCGACGCTCGGCTGGGGGGTGTGGCCGTGAAGGTGATTTGTGACCTGCCAGCACCAACACAACTGTAGCGTGACGCAAGGATGAATGTGAGCCGTATAAGTGTGAGTCAGCTTCAGCGTCGAGCTGTGAACCGGTGACCCAGCGTTGGTCATAGCCGCCGGCATCTGATGCCGGCAGGGCCGAGTTACACCCTGCAAGTAGCTGGGCCGGGCATGACGTATGGGAGCATGATTGGCTGGTTATGATGTGAGATATATGACGTATGACAGCGCGATTGGTTGGTGATGATGTGAGATGTGTGTCTGCGAGCTGTGGATGTGCCAGGAGGGGGATTGTGAGTTTAGTTGGCTGGAAGGTGTAGAGGAGAGCAGAATAGATCTTCTTCTTGTGCTGGACGGTGACTTTTAAGTCAGTACGACAAGCTATTTCGGCCTTCTCGACTAAGTGTTGTGATTATGTCTGACGTAGAAGAGGGCAGTGGTGCACCGGTAGCTGGTACCAATACCATGGAACCAGAGTTTCCTGCGCCTGCATTCGATCTGCGGGCAATACCGGAGTTCGACGGCAGCGGTGACGTCGTCAGATGGCTGGAGCAGGCGACACAGCTGTGTGCCCTGCGTCGTGTGTCACTGGCCGCTGTCATACCCACACGCCTGAGGGACCAGGCGTACGAGGTGTGGGCCACCCTCTCCTCCACCGAGCAGCGGGATGCTGCAATCGTCCGCCAAAAACTGCATCGTGCATTTGCATTGGGACCCGACGCGGCTATGTATGAGCTGTATCACCGACGTCTACAACCGGGCGAGTCTGTGGATGCCTACCTGGGATCAGTCAAGCGGCTGATATCCCTCATAGGTTCAGTGTCCAACGAAGTGATGACGACGCACTTCCTGCAAGGTCTGCCGCCGGAGGTGCGGCTAACAGTACGTAACAGTGCTGGAGATGAAACTCTCTCCTTGGAGCGAGCCGTCGCCGTCGCTAGGTCAACGTTGGCGATGGCGGCCAGGGAGAGAGCGACTGCATCGGTGGCTGTCGTCCAGCCGCCGCCATCATATGTACAGCAGCAGCGGGGAGCCAGAGGGACGGGTCGCCGTCCACCACTGCGGTGTTGGACCTGTAACCAGGTAGGCCACATCGCCCGGCTCTGCCCAAACGGGCACGGCGACGGCGCTACATCAGCGCCACGGGCTCCGCCGTCGCCAGCTGCCGCAGTGACCCAAGAGCCCCCATCATCGACATCAATGTAAATGGGCGCAAGTGCCGAGCACTCGTCGACACAGGGTGCAGCGAGACAGTGGTGTGGAAGGGCATGGTGTCCTGCTGGGAGCGGAGTGACGCCAGCTTGGTCGCTGTCAACGACAGCCCGGTGCTGTGCTGTGGGCGGGCTGTGGTCAGCCTTGGAGTGCGCGGGGCGACAGTGAGTGTGCGGGCGGTCGTCGTACCGGCCCGGTTGCTGGGTGTAGACGTGTTGCTGGGCATGACCGGCATTGACGCCCTGCAGGGCGTGAGTGTAAGTGGAGGATCCGTTCGCTTCGGGAGCGACAACCCAGTTGCGAGCGTCGACACGGCTGCTGTGGTGCAGCGTGAGGCCCCGCCGGAGCGGGAGGTGTGTCGAGCGGTCGACACGGCTGCTGTGGTGCAGCGTGAGGCCCCGCCGGAGCGGGAGGTGTGTCGAGCGGTTGACACGGCTGCTGTGGTGCAGCGTGAGGTCCCGCCGGAGCGGGAGGTGTGTCGAGCGGTCGACACGGCTACTGTGGTGCAGCGTGAGGCCCCGCCGGAGCGGGAGGTGTGTCGTGCGGTCGACACGGCTGCTGTGGTGCAGCGTGAGGTCCCGCCGGAGCGGGAGGTGTGTCGAGCGGTCGACACGGAGCCGGAGCTAAGGATTGACGAGACTGACTTCACGGCTGTGTTCGATGATGTGTGGACAGTCCGTTGGAAATGGGCCGGTGGCGTGGCTCCGCCCCCGCTTGGAAACTCGATAGCTCAGTACGGTGTGCCGAGTTGTGCGCGTGAAAAATTCGATGCAGAGCTGGCGCTGTGGATTAGTGAGGGCTGGCTGCGCGAATACGATGAGACGATGTACGGTCCCGCACAGGGATTGATCCCGTTGATGGTGGTTACTCAGGCAGCGAAGGACAAGGTGCGGCCGGTGTTAGATTATCGGGAACTCAATCAACACCTGACACGTCACACAGCCGACGCTGACGTCTGCGTGGAAGAGCTGCGAAGGTGGCGACGTCACGGACGCCGGGTCGCTGTCCTGGATCTGAAGAAAGCTTTTCTTCAGCTTCGTGTGGACCCGGCCCTGTGGCCGTACCAGACAGTCATCGTGCAAGGGCGGCGGTACTGCCTGACCAGGGTCGGCTTTGGGCTCAGTATCGCGCCTCTGATCATGAAGGCTGTGGTCAGGAAGGTGCTCGCACAGAGCCCCGGGTTGGCAGAGGCAGTGCTGCCTTACGCCGATGATCTGCTGGTCAACGAAGCGGTGGTCTCGGCTGATGAGGTTGCCGAGCACTTCGCTCGATTCGGGCTCACATGCAAGCCGCCGGAGCGGGTCGCGACCGGTGCACGTATGCTGGGCCTTCGTGTCGCCGAGAGCGACGGGCCGGCACTCCAGTGGAGTAGGGACGGGGAGTCACCAACGCAGGCTCCACCCGTGCTAACGCGGCGATCTGTCTTCGCGTGGGCCGGCCAGCTGACATCTCATGTGCCGGTCGCAGGCTGGCTGCGGCCGGCCGCTGCATGGATGAAGCGGACTGCCAACCGCCTCAGCCCGGACTGGGACACTCCGATCGTCAGCGAGGAACTACAACGTGAGGTGGATGAGGTGTCACGGCGGTTTCGAGCATGTGACCCGGCACGCGGCCAGTGGTGTGTGACAGGGACGAGCGTCGTGGTGTGGACCGACGCCAGCTCCATCGCCCGCGGTGTCGTGCTCACTGACCCTGACACGGGCGCCATCATCGAGGACGCGTCCTGGCTGCGTGCCGAATCGGAGAGGGACGTGCACATCAATATCTCAGAACTGGATGCCGCTCTCAACGGTGTCAACCTGGCGGTAGCATGGGGCTTCCGTCGCCTGACGCTCCGGACAGACTCGGTGACGGTGCACCGCTGGCTGAGTGACGCGCTGTCGGGTAAGGCAAGGCTGCGAACCAAGGCGCAGTCCGAAATGCTTATCCGACGGCGCGTGGCTGTTTTCCGTCAGCTCGTCATCGAGTACGAACTGGAGGTCACTATCGAGCTGGTCGCGTCAGCGGTCAACCGTGCTGATGAGGTGACGCGGGTGCCCAACGCCTGGCTGCAGACTGCCGACCAGCCAACCACTGATTCGTCCAAAGCACAACCGGTGGCTGTCGCTGCCATCACAAGTGCCTCAGCGAGTGACATCCGCACCATCCACGAAAACATCGGTCACCAAGGAGTGAGGAGAACGTTGTGGTACGCCCGACGTGAGCTGGGGGTGAGGCGGGTGTCAAAACCAGCTGTGCGAGACGTGGTCAGACGATGCCAGACGTGTGCCTCGATTGACCCGGCGCCGGAGCGCTGGCCCGGTGGGTCACTCGGAACAGAACGCACGTGGGATCGCCTGGCCATGGATGTCACCCACGTGCACGGCCACCCATACCTGACGCTGGTGGACTGCGGGCCGTCGAGGTACGCCATATGGCGACGGCTTCGCCGGGCAGGAGCTCTGGAGATTGTGAGTGAGCTGGAGAACGTGTTTCTAGAGCGTGGAGCCCCGGCGGAAATACTCACGGACAATGCGACAGAGTTCCGTGGCCGGGTCATGTTAGCGTTCGCGGCTCGCTGGGACGTATCCATCCGGTTCCGCGCTGCCTACGAGCCCGGCGGGAACGGCATCGTCGAGCGCCATCATCGTACCATCAAAGTGATGGTGGCCCGGCAGTCCTGCTCCGTTGCTGAAGCAGTCCATCGATACAACGTAACACCGAAGGATGGCAGTGACCCGGCCACAGCTCCAATCAACGGGGTGCTTCGACACCCTGGCCGAGACGTTGACGTGACGCCCCGCAGAACCTCAGACGAGCCTGGTGACGCCCTGCCGCTGAAGAAACCCGGTGTATACCAGGTAGGGGACATGGTGTGGGTTCGGCGGCGGGGCGACCGATGTTTTGTAAAGTCAGACGAGGGTATTGTGACAGGCGTCGTTTCGGCCCAGACAATCGAAGTCGATAATGTCCCACGACATGTGCGAAACCTCCGACATCGGTTGACCGTCCCTGAATGTCCGAGGCCAGGGGCTCTGCGAGCGCCAACGGTGGAGTGGTCTGATGACAGCGAGTGTGATGGCGTGTGTGTGTCGCCAGCTCCGAGTGATGTGACGGAGTCGGACACGCGGCCGCCCAGCGTCGCTCAGTCCCCGGACTCCGATCCACCGACCGGGTCCGATGTGTCCGCAGACGAGAGTGAAACGTTCGTGCCTGCGACGCTGCGGCGTGGTACGCGTGTTCGAAGAGAGCCGGAAAGATATGGCGATGGTGTGCCAGAGGATGTAGTTGATGCGTTGATTGAATGACATGTAACATGTAGAGTAATGTGGTTCTTCAGAACCAGGGGGTGATGTAGCGTGACGCAAGGATGAATGTGAGCCGTATAAGTGTGAGTCAGCTTCAGCGTCGAGCTGTGAACCGGTGACCCAGCGTTGGTCATAGCCGCCGGCATCTGATGCCGGCAGGGCCGAGTTACACCCTGCAAGTAGCTGGGCCGGGCATGACGTATGGGAGCATGATTGGCTGGTTATGATGTGAGATATATGACGTATGACAGCGCGATTGGTTGGTGATGATGTGAGATGTGTGTCTGCGAGCTGTGGATGTGCCAGGAGGGGGATTGTGAGTTTAGTTGGCTGGAAGGTGTAGAGGAGAGCAGAATAGATCTTCTTCTTGTGCTGGACGGTGACTTTTAAGTCAGTACGACAACAACGAATGACCGTGCCTACAGGCGGTAATGATACGCTGAAACTGGTAGATATAGTGGTGCGAACGGTGTCACAGACACCATAAAAAATACACAAGGTTCTGAATAAGAGAAATGCAGTTAACTAGCAGACGAGTCTATCGCTGATGACCAGTCAGATTCCATCCGTTAATTTTTCTCTTCGCGTGCTAACTAGGTATGCTAACAAGCCTCATTCTTAACGCTTGTTATCGCTAATTGGTGCAACTTTTACCAATTCTTCTTACGATAGACTCATTTTGCACACAGCCGAGATCTGCAAACCGGATAATCATTATATCCATTTCATCACGTACTTAACTACACCATTTCTATCGTACGGAATCGAATAAAAACCATAAGCGTCTCCACCGCAGCGGCTGGAGAATATTGCGCTGTATCGGTCGATCGCTCCGAAGGGCGGTTCCAGACGGCGGCCCTGTCCGGTTCGGGCGTCACTCAGCATTCAGGGATGTTGGAGACCGGGACTGAGCGGCACCAATGACACGACCTCATCACCATAGGCGGGTCAGCCGACCGGACCGTGTCCGGTGGAGGGCGTGCAGCGCCCGGCTCGTCCTGTCTGGAGAACGGTACGTTTTTAGATACAGGACCGGATCGCCGCGGTGGTCAGAGGGGCCGCGAGGGACTGGGAGGGGACTGAAGGGGTCCCTGCAGGTCAGGAGTGGTCGTGGGGGACTGGGAGGGGTCTAGAGGTCAGGAGGGGCCAGGGGGTCTCGATGGGTCAGGAGGGTGTCGTGGACGGACCGGGAAGGGGCTGAGAGGAGTCGAGGGGTAACAAAGGGGTCTTGGAGGGGTCGAGGGATCTCAGCAGGCCAGAAGAGGGCCAGGTGGGGCTCTGGAGGGGCTGACTCTGAGGGATCTCAGCGGGCCAGGAGGGGCCGTGGAGGGCTATAGGGTCTCGGGGGAAGGAGGGGCTGTGAAGGGGCTATGGGGCCTCGGCGGGCTAGGAGGGGCCGTGGAGGGGCCGGGAAGGGGTCACCTTGACGGGCGGTGGGCGGGACCGCGCTGCCGCCGACGGTGCCAGCAGCTGCCATGTCGGCCATGATCGGTGACCCGCCCCTAGCGTGTGCCGATGACATCACAGCCGCCGGGTCAGGTGACGGCGCGGACCACCCCGCCCCCCACCCCACCCCACCAGGCGGCACACACGGTTAGTTTGCTCAGCTGTCGGCAGACTGTGCCGAGCCGACTAGCCGAGCCGACTGGGGCGAGGACGGGCCACCACGAGCCTTGGCGAGACAAAACGGGACGAGTCAGGACGGGACGGGATGGGCGAATCGGGACGGACGCGACGCACCACCAGGGTCACGCAGGCCGCGACCCGCTCATCCGCTTCTGGCGTCTGCCGGTCGCGTCTGTGGCGCTTATCTCGTGTGCAGCCGACCGCATCCCGGCGCGGTCGGGCGCCGCCCTCTGCCCCGTATCGGACGACATCCGCTGGGTTTGGAGAGCAGAGGAGACAGACACGAGGAGACAGTCGATACTGAACGGAATGGAGACGGGAGGAGATGGACCAAGCCGAGGAGAACTTTGAACTGTAGAGGCCTACAACGGCAACGATCGGACACTTTCGCAACAGTAGAAAAGACGTGAAGAGGAAGAAGAAAAATAAAGAAGCAGGCAAACGCACGAATAGTTGCATAAAAGATTATTGGTGTATTTTTCTTCTTCATCGCATAGGTATCTCACCTGTTGCACTTGCCTCCCTCCGCCAGGCGAACACTGCCGCCTGCTCCGCGCTGAATACTGTGCCGGCGAACACTGTACTGGTCTCCGCGGCATAGACACACAGGGTGATGGGGTTGCTGGAGTGGGAGTGAGAGCGCGAGCGGGAGAGGGCGAGAGGGAGAGAGAAAGAGAGAGAGAGAGAGAGAGAGAGAGAGAGAGAGAGAGAGAGAGAGAGAGAGAGAGAGAGAGAGAGAGAGAGAGAGAGAGAGAGAGAGAGAGAGGAGTGGAACTTTGGGAGAGAAAGTAAGAGTGGGAGAGGGAGCGGGACTTTGAGAGAGGGAGAGGGAGTGGCGATGTTTCGGCGAAGTGGGAGTGCCGACGGAGTAGGCCATTTAAATGAAGGACGCTGCGGTGGGCCCACTCGTCCTCGGCAGGAGTCGCTGAGCTGACCCGGCCCCGTCGGACACCAGCCCCACCCTGACCCCATCCACTCCGTGCTCCGTGGCCGTGGCCCGCCGTTCCCCCGGCCACGCCAACACGGCCCTCTGAGGACCGCCTGAGCACGTTCCGATCGCCGTGGTGGTATAGGACGGCGGCCGATCTGTATCGGTTGGCAGCCCCCGGCCGTGTCGATCAGCTCCGCCCTTTGCGATCTCAGTCCGATACGAAACAGAGAGTCGGCTCCAGGCGCCGTGCTGAGCCCAACGGCTCATTTCAGTCGCTAATTAATGCCCGGCCTTTCTGCAGGAAACATGATGATCACTTAGTGCAGGTCAGATCGATGATCGACTATTCAATTAGGTCGTAGTTTATGTATAATAGAATGCACACCCGCACCGAAAATGGCTGATAGTGCCGTGCGATCGTAAAGCGGCGCCCAGTGCCTTGTATATTTCGCTGCGCTACACTACAATATTTTTACAGTGGTTTACTGTGACTCAAGGCACCATTTACAGCATATCGATCCAACCCAGTTTCATCCGCAAGGGCTGCATTACTCGTTTGTGTAGCGATCTGGAACCAGCTAAAGTAAGGCTCCCAGTATTGTTGGATATGATTTTGTACGACCTTGCGGCTCAGAACTGACGGCTAAATTCCTGCCATTTGGCATTGCATACAGTTCCGTGGGATAAGCTTGTTTAGCGGCCGTAACACTTCCCCGAAGCAGACCACTTTTTACATGATTGCTAATCGTTCAACCTTGGCGAGATCGACCATCATAAGCATATCTCTTGTTTCCAGAACATCATTTACCACCGGCTGACCGAGTAGTTTACATAATTGTTAATCAGCCAACCTTGGCAAAATCCGGCGTGCCGGCGTGCTGCTGATAAATTACCTCCATCCGAGGCTGTTGTTGGCGCCAAATAGAAATAGATGGCGGGTAATGACGTGTTGGAGAGACGTGTGTACCTGCTGACAAGTCGGCTCGGTAGACTGGGTCGGCGGGCGAGCGCCGGAGGGTGCAGAGACGGGCCCCGCCCAAAGCATGCAGGTAGAACCATGGGGAGACCTTCAGCCTGAGGTGCCTGGAAGAGATGAGTGTGTGACTGACGGTATAGTGGGATGAGCCATGAGCCATCCGGTGGTCGAAGTCGTATCTTTTCTTTGAAGGCGTTGAAAAGGGGATATCATTGGAACCATCAAGACGAGATCGATTGTCCTTTCAACCGGCTGACAGGAGCGCGCAATCAAACCCGAGCGTAAGCAGCTTCAACCGTTAACGGACTCACCGCAAAGGAAGAACACCTGACCAAAATTAGACGGGACTGATAGCCCGCGTGAGGCATCCCGGTGGCAAAGCCTGAAGCGGGCTCTACGTTGAATACATGATTTCGGTAGCGAGAGTTCGAGATTCCATGTTATCGTGCTCGACACCCATCTGAACTGGCCAATCACCCCGCTTCTCACTGGCTCCGTCAGCCACTGTGACCTGGCCGACCCAGCCATCACGCTTGAGCGGCTTTAGTATGGAAGGGTTTCAATCGAGCCCGCGCATACAACGCCAGAGAGTCGACGCGCTATGTGGCACCGCGGAATGGAAAGTCGGATTTTCCGCGGCGCGGCTGGCCGATATGCCGGGCTGCCTTCTGTTGCCTTCGGAGGGTGATGAGTGGGTCGACTACTGAAGCCGTCACCGCTGCTGCTTGGAGGGGGAGGGGAGACGGACCGTCCGTCTCACACCGCAGAAATCCAGCACGCGGTTGCGTTTCCGGCGTGGCCGGCAGCTCAGAGTGAGGCATTGCGCACGCTTGTCGCGTTCGTGATTAACGACTTTGGTCGGTTCTGATGGATTTTCATATTATGCTGCTGGCGAACAATTTAATCCAGCAGCTACCGGGCAATGGAAAACGGGCTGTTGACGGGGAGCACTCTGTACCATTCATTGATTTACGCTGGGTGGCGGCACAGATAAAGCGTGCCACTAAATCACTACCGAGATTAATTCCGTGACAAAACATAATCTTGGCAGGGCGTGAAGAATATTAAACAACCATGAGCCAAATTAACTAGGAGAAGCCGACTGTTATTCGGTGTAAGGCCGTATGCAAGGCGTGTAGCCGAAACGCTTCCTGAACTCTGGCTGCTACCCACTACAAGTGTCATAAATCATAGCCTACTTGGCTTTCGCTTCGGTTGGATCAGCACCGATTTCAGTTAATCCGCAAGTCATCTCCCCTTATTTCATAATTCTTACAAGCTTTTATCATTTTTGTGTTGCTATGCTGTGGCATAAAACCAATGTTGATATCAAAATTCACTACAATTTTATATTTTGCTTCGTGAGCGTGCGCACTGAACGAACAAAATGAAACAATGTGTATGGAACATTATTCAGGGGCGATGACGGTAAAAAAGAAAACGGACTGGTATCAACAGTAAACCGTGAAATCACCCATATTCTTCATGACGTCATTTATGGATTGCATGACTGAATGATTTACCATTTATTGTCATTAGCTTTAATAATAACTGTGACTTTCCCATTTTACCAGATCACTTCCGCATTTCGTGGGTGACTAAACGAGCCGAAATGTGTACAAACCCGCCCCCACCGACTCCAGGATCTCATCTAGTGGCGCCGGTTCTGGTCCGACACTGTCCAACACCGGTCGGACAGGCCTGTTTCCGTCGCCGTTTTGGAGCATAACAGTCCATCGTGTTAAACTCGTTATCTAAGCCATAAAGCATGTCCCGCCGCGAGAGATGACCCCGCGGCGGAGACCGCCCCGCCGCCACCGCCGCCGTCCCGAACGCGGCCATGTATCACGGAAAGTGGGCGCGCGTGGGGCCACGCCAACCATCGCTGTCCGCTCGGCAGCGATCGCCGGTCGAACCACGACACGCAGAAGTGTGATCCTGAGTGAGTGTCCCTGCCGGCGGCACGGCCGCGCCCACCGTGTCGGTACGTCCCCGGGCCGTGCTGAGCAGGCAGATACGGCACATGATCGGCTTTGAACCGCCTACGATCGGCCCGCCCCGGCCGGGTGGTGGTCGTGTGTTAGGGTAGGGACCATCGGCGTGACGCGAGATGGTATCGGATATGTGGAGAGGTCCAGGGGTGTGGTTAGACCACTCCTATCACACCTGTGTTGGCCGCGCTGAGGGCAGGGGCGTGATACAGTGCTGTACTTACCTCCTGGGTCGCACCTGCTGCCAATGGGCGTGGTCTGGTATCTTCCTAGCTCACTTCACCTATACATCAATGCATATGGAAGCACATGGACACATGGACATACATATGGACACTGCGTTTCTTCTGAAAATAGCAGAAGCGGTGTGTGTTGTGCTCATCTACTGCACTGTAAAAAAAAACTTACAAGCCCCTCGTAGAGGAATTCTCAGCGCAAAAATAACATTGCAGGAGCGTGTAAATTTGGCTAATTTTAGGCTAGTTGCCGAGTAACAAGCTTGTTCGACAAGGCTATGCCCCGTATGCATACGACCACCGTGCTCCACCTAGTTTGACAACACGCACGTAAATAGCGTGGGTAGTGCGTCTACTAGGTGTCATAATAGCCCCTGCCTGGTAAGATAACTAGCCACTGCCTACTAATCCATACCCAGTAATTGTACTAGCCCCCAAGGCTAGTAGTGGTACTAGCTCAAGGCCAGTAGTGGCACTAGTTAACTAGTACCACTACTGGCCTTCGGGGTCGAGGCACTGGGTCGACGGAATTCCGTCGACGGAATTCCGTCAACCAGTGCCCCCGACTCTCGACCGCCACCCGCAAGTAAACAGACTGAGTAGCGCTGCAACACATTTATTCGGGCACGAGAACGAGAACGAGAACAATAACAACGCCAGGACAATAACTATAACTTTAACAACAACAACAACAACAACAACAACAACAACTAACTGAATAATTTGCAATCAGGTTTCCTAAATAACCACCATCAAACATTTGTGATTTTTCATTAGCTCTGCACCGGCGGCAGTCGCGGGGTGAAGGTAGGCCAGGACATATGTACATGCCCCATTCTTTACCAGATAAGTCTGTAATGGGTGAAAAAAAACGAATATCAACATTATTATTATCATAAGGCATACCAATCTGGAAAATGATTAAATTAAAGTTGAAGAAAGTGATATATTCCTGCCACAAGCTAGCTTAAGTCCCAAACATATAGCTATTCTGACTTGGATAGACGATAACGGCGCACTTCTGCCAACGACGGGCAACATTATGCGATACTATACATCTTCTAAGAAGCTCAACAACATAATAACTTTTGTTTACAAATGGACAACCTTTTTGTTGAGCACACAGCAAATGATACAAGATGCCTCACCTTCAATCAAGCCAAAGAGCAGTTGGGCAGACACACACAGTAATGGCGACGCAACACAAAATGGACGCCGGCTCCCGGAAGCGGGGGGGGGGGGGACTCCTTCTGAAAGCAGCCACAGACTCCTAGGTTATAACATGCGACGAGGATAGCTATGAGGCACATCCTCATGCCATCCCAAGCCGCTAACCACGCAAGCTTACCAGCACGTTTACCAGCTGCAGGCGTTCGTGACAACAAGCGGGGTTGCACGCAAGGTTATCCGTTTAGTAGGTGCCAGCCGGGGCCTCGTCAGCTGAGCTAATAGCAAAATGACCTAATTGAGGGACACGCCAAAAACTGGCCGAGAACAAGCCAACGGCGGGTAACACTGTGAGGCTGTGCGTAGTTCATTAACACTGCGCAAAATTAGGTTCCTGAACATGCTCTCGCTCGTAGGCATTTGTTCCACAAAGGGCATTGTTAACGTGCATGGCTCTGACTACTAATGTCCATATATGTTGTAACGAGGTGCAAGGGAGGCACTCGTAAAAAATGCCTAATTTCAAAATTAGCTAGTGAATATTTTTTACAGTGCATGCCTTGCCTACATGTAACATATTTCACAGTTCCACCGTCAGACTCCCGGGGTTCTGTGCGCCGTACCGCTACTCGCCGAGGTCGGCACAGGAGCGAGTCAGAACGCCCCATCCATCAGAGCCGGACAGAGCCACCCGTCTGTGAGCGAGGCACAGCGTATAAGCGCGATATAGGAGACAGCCCTGGTCGACGTTTTTCACCGCACCGCTGATGGAGCTCCCACTTATGACCGTTTTTGCACAGTAAATTGTTAATTCATCAGAGATGAGGACCATTGTTGGAAAATATTGAATTGCTTGTTTGTGTGTGATGGTAAATGGGAATGGGTTAGTGTGGTGATGGGGGCGTTTGCTGGCCAAGTCACGTGCAAGTACAAAGTCCAGTTGGTGTTTATCGAGCGCGGGGAACGTCATACGTGTTCGTGACGAAATGTATATGGTGGCCTTGCAACACCCAAAACCTGAAATATTTTATTTTTCAAAGGGAGCATTCTCATGAGGCTAAGCTCCCGATATCTCGTAAAATTGTGTACACAACATTTTGATATAAAATTCAACATTTAAAATTATGAGTTACATGAAATATCGTGAAATATATGATCGTTCATGTGCGCGCTGAGATCATACTTATGTGTAAATCTGAAAATATCAACGGATTCAAAGGTCATTTACCAGCTGTTTTAATTCATATTGCACACGTCACGTAAAATGTGATGTGCATGCAAGTATAATGTATGCATTGCACCACATACAAATCCACGGGCGTACTAGGAACGTCATGAAAAGTGGGTGGGCCACCCTGTCAAGGGGCCTCCTTTTCCAGGGGCCTCCTATTTTCAGGGGCCTCCAACTTTTGCCTCGTCCTGCTGGCTGCTTTCAAGTATGACATCCAAATCTAGCTTCTCAGATCGGGCAGATGTACCCAGGGGCGTAACCGCTTAACCCTATTAGTGGCAGGCTCCTGGCTACCCCCTATTAGTGGCAGGGGGGGGGCTGTTTACGACCCCCCCTTGATATCTCGAGATCTAACGGGCCGATTTTCAAAATTCAAACGGCATTCGATTTCGCTCAACGTGATCTACATTTCTAAAAAATAAAAATTAAAAAATGTCAATAGTAGAGGGGTGTAAAAACGGGCAAATTGCAGATACATTTTAGACTGTTTATCACGGCCAGGTTTCTGAACCAATCTTAACGCAACTTTTGCCGATCGATAGAGAATGAACCAGGAATTCACATGGATCCTAAAAATATGCATTTTCAAAAATCATAGGCGGATACAGATCATTGAGATTGGGGGTACACAAAAAGTATAGTAAATAAGGTTTTTGTTGGTACTGTTTCTAAAAAGGGTGGTAATGGTCTTGTTATGTTACAATTTTCTTATGAGAGAACGACTAGAATTGTATTGGTCATGCATAGGCGGTGTCAGGGCACCTATGTTGGGAGGTAAAACATAACCCCCCTTTTTGGACGCCTGGATCCGCCTATTATAGCAAAAACGTGTCAAAAGAGGATGCACAATAACTGTATATGTTATCACATGATACCTTTCACTCACTGTTCGTAAAACTGGTGCAGCATCGTGATCTTCGCCCAAATGACTCGCTTCACGAATAGGACCCCCCAATTCCCAGTGCTCTGGAGCCGCCCCTGGTAAAGTTGTGAACTTGAAATTTTCAGGGAATGTGCCCAATTTAGTTTTAGGAAAAGTCAGAAAATTTCAGCATCGTAGCTTCAGCGGTTTCGGAGATATTCCCGAAAAACCTGAGGGGTGGATAAAAACAACCCCCCCCCTGCCACTAATAGGGTTAAGCGAACAGTGCGGAAAGTCCGCACCATTTTTTAAAACTTATTCCCCCTCCGATTTTTTTTTTAGAATCTATTTGCCGCCAACGGCGCATGACCCCTGAAAACCCTTACACAAATGTCTTCCTCGTTTCCCAGGTGCCCCCATTAGCTTCATAGGCGCCCTCTTTGGCATATAAGCGCCCTATGTATAGTCATCAGAGACATCCCTATATGTGCCACAGTCTCCCCGTTGTCGCATACAATGTGCGCTTATCATAGGCGTCTCTCTTTTATGGACACTTGAAGGCGCCTCTCTTTGCCATGCCGGCGCCCCTGTTTCTTATGAATGCACCCCCATGGCATTGATCAATTGCAGTCTGCAGACCTCTATTGCATGTGGACGCCCATATATGTAGGCCTCAGAGGCGCCCCTCTTTCGCATTGAGGCGCCCCTATGGGCTTCATAGGCGCCCCTCTATTGCATGTAGGTGCCCTACTGTCTCAGAACCGCTCCCCTTTGGCATGCAGACGCCCATCTTTCGTACGGAGGAGCCGCTGTGGTTCTTAAAGACGGCATGGTGCTCCCAGACGCAGATGGGGCTCTCGGAGTCGACAGTGTGGGACCTTCAGTCGCTGATGGGTGCCCGCCGGATGTGGACCCTTGGAGACGCCGGTATGGGGCCCTCAGAGATGCCGGTATGTGGCCCTTAGAGACACCGGTGTGGAACCCTCAGATACTTCAGTGTGAAGCCCTTACAATTGCTGGTGTGGAGCTATGAATGCGCTGTCTTAAATCCCTCAGAGGCCGGTACATGGACATTAGAGCTAAGTGAGAGCTTGTGTGGTGCCTTCAGTGGCCTTGTGGGGAGCCGTTAGACATCAACATGGTGCTCTCAGGAGCCGGTGAGTCCTCAGAGTCACCGGTGCGGGGCCTTCAGAGCTCCGAGATACTGGTGTGGGGCCCTCAGAGGTGTCGGTGTGGGTCCTTCAGATGTACCTATAGAGCCTTGAGATGCACAGGTGTGGTGGCCCACAGAGGCGCCGGGTGGGGTCCCCAGAGCCACCGATATAGGGCCCTAAGAGACACTAGTATGACCCTCAAAGGCGCCGCTGTGTGGCGCTCATAAACACTGGTGTGGAGCCATCACAGGCGGGTGGAGCCGTTAGAGGACGGAAAGGGCCCTTAGATGCCTACAAGGAGCCTTCAGAAGCCGGTGTGGCACCCTTATGGGGATAAGCGTGTCTACTTAGGAGCCCTTAAGGTGCTCTCATGAGCTCTGTGGGGCCCTACCGAGCCGAAATATGGCCACGGCCAGTTGCCGCGCATGGTTCTTCGGACTATCATTATCAGGGGCCTCATCTGCCTAGTTTGAATAGAAGGGCCTCTCAGAGACCATCAGTCTCATGGGCCTCCTCTGGCTAGTATAAATAGAAGGGCCTGTTAGACCATCAATCCTAGGGGCCTCCTCTAGTTAGTATAAATAGAAAAGCCTCTCAGACCATTAATCTCAGGGGCTCCTGTGGACAGTATAAATAAAAGGGCCTCTCAGACCATCAGTCTCGGGGGCCTCACTAGAAAAGTGTAAATGTGGATAGAGGGCCCCCCTCAGATTCATTAGGAGTGGACCTCTCTGACTATCAGTCTCAGGGGCCTCTTGTGGCCAGTATGAATATAAGAGCCTCTCAGACCATCGGTCTCAGGGGCCTCCCTAGAAAAGTGTAAATGTGGATAGAGGCCCCCCTCCTCTGATTCATTAGGAGTGGACCTCTCTGGCTATCAGTCTCAGGGGCCTCTTGTGGCCAGTATGAATATAAGAGCCTCTCAGATCATCGGTCTCAGGGGCCTCTTCTGACTAGTGACTAGTGTGTATAGAGGGCCCTCCCAGACCACCGGTTTCAGGGGCCTCCAGTGGCCAGTTATATGAACAGAAGGGCCTCACAGCCATCAGCCTCGGGGGCCTCTTCTGACTGGTGTGAATATGAGGGCCTCTCATACCATCAGTCGCAGGGGCCTCCCAGTCTCAGGGGACTCTTCTGACTGGTGCCGGATTGAGGAACCTCCCAGACCGAAAGTTTTGGGGGTCTCCTGTGGCCAGTATGAATAGAAGGGCCTCTCAGTCCATCAGTCTCATGGGCCTCTTCTGCCTGGTGTGATGATAAGGGCCTCTCAGGTCATCAGTCTCAGGGGCCTCCTCTGACTACAGTGTAGATGGATAGGCCTCCCAGACCATCAGTCTCAGGGGCCTCTTCTGACTATTGAGGATAGAGGGGCCTCCTCTGACTAGTGAGGGTAGGGGGCCTCGGCTAGACCGCCAGTGTCAGGGGCTTATTCTGACTAGTGTGGATGGAGGGGCCTCCCAGACCACCAGTCTCAGACCTCTGACTATAGTGTGGATAGAGGGGCCTCCCAGGCCGCCAGTGTCAGGGGCCTCCCCAGACCAGTGTGGATATTGGGGCCTCCTCAGATCCACTAGGGCCTCTCAGGCCATCATTCTCAGGGGCTTCGACTGACAAGTATGAACAGAGGGCCAGTCCTTGGATCCATCACGGCCCCTTGGAGTCCGTGCGTGGGGATTCGTGGAACTTATTTTTACCGAGTTTGTTTATTCTGCAAGGCGACGACGTCCTCTCAAATCGAGACGAGGGGCCTCGCGTAAAAAGTGGGTGGGCCAAAACACATGGTTGGCCCCCCCACCTCGAAAAGTGGGTGGGCACTTGCCCACCTGGCCCCCCCTGTTCCTACGCCTATGTACAAATCACGTAAATTCATACGATCGCCTCATAGTCTCAGAACTCAGCGACTATCGGACAATCCCTCTCACGGCTTCAGATGTAAAGACGGCAGCACTTACGTACCGACCTTTAAGGTCAACTTCGAAAGGCAAATCTTTTTCATCCGTCTGGTAAACATGATCAAAACATTCAATATGCCTACTAACGTAAACATAAAACATGGCACCAGGTAACCGACCTACTCCGGGCAGACACCCACGCGGTACGCTCATGGCTCAAACTATAATTGGATTTGAGGAAACTTCCGCAGCCCGCCCGCTGGACAGTGGGAAATCACATGGTGAAGGACAGTCACGTCATGTACCGCATCTCCGCATTGTCGGCTTCCTTCCCCGTGTACCACACCCTAGCAACGCCGCCCGCCGGCAGGCATCAGCATCAGCACCACCACCCGACGGAACCTCCTTACCACACCGGAGAGTGGAGGGAGGCTCAAGCCCTGTAGGCAGAGGGTCTTCCAAAGCCCCGACTGACCGACTTAAGTCGACCTACAGCCCGACATCGTGTAGCGGAGTGACTCATGAATGGAGACGGTCGGCGCCGGCGAAATTAGCGCGCCTGCGTCGAATTGTCTAGGGCAAAAAGGGCGGCTGGATTTTTGGTGTTGGATCGATTGTTGTCGCAGCGCCAGGGCGTCTGTGTTGGACGTGTCGCCGCCAGGAAAATGCTCACCCGGGCTGCCGGCTGACTGCAGTCTGAACAAAGCGCCCGGAGACGGTGCGGGCCAGCCACGCCATCTTTTACTACCGGACTTCGAACGCGACGCCACTCATAAGGCTTAACGTGCGCATCGCTAAAAGTAGCCGCTTTTTGTGCTCGTCGGGCCATCAGGAAAACCAGGGCGGGGGCCCGGCGGGGTGTGGGCCCGGCGGCGGCGGCATTGTCCAGCCGTGAGCCGACACGCCCGGCTAGTGAGCGTCTGTTTTCCTCGAGGCGTCACGGCACAGCCCATCGCGGCACGGCGCATGGAGGGCACGGCACGGCACGGCACAGGCCGGTACGGCGTCGCACGATACTGGGCGGTATAACGAAACACAAAATGTTACAATCATGCTGCCCGGTGGATGAAGCTCCGCTGGTCAAACTGTGGCGGGACGCCTCCCGTCAAGCTCTTCGCTAACTCCGCTGAAATATTCCACGAAATGATGCTCGTGAATAGCAACATTAATTAGTGTGAAATGAGCCAGTGCCGCTGAATAAAGTAACTAAATAAGCTCAGCCGGGAAGCACCGTCTGTATGGGCCCACCCTCCCCTCGCGGCGGTCTGCCTCAAGTCGGGCGTGGCAGCTCACGGGAGCGATGCGCGCTGATATGATGCCACTCTATCAGAGCTCTCCGTACATGGGAGTAGATATCACTCTGGGTGGTATATCTCCAGCTCGATCTTTCCGCTTCCATCGGCACGGCGCACGGCGTTCCGCCCACACTCTAATACGGGCGCCGGCGGCCGTGGCACAAATTTAATGAGCACCTTTATTATCACGGTAGGCTATCGTATCATACTATGAGTATAGCGTGAAATAGTGCAGCTGCTGGACTCCTTTTAAGACGAACGGCCTGCCTCTGGGTATACAGTGATAGTGAGCGCGCATCGCTCTAGCCCGCGCCTCGAGATGTTCTAACTGACGGTGAAGTATCACGGCCTTCCTGGACATACCGGCACGGATGCGGATGACCGGCGCCGCGTCCCTTATTGGCGCCCCGGTAAATTACATTACCCTCTGCAACTGCGGCTCAGCGCGGCGGCCGGACGACTGCACAGACCTGATTACGGCCGGTCGCCGGTTATCAGATGCCGTTATTGCCACTTGCCGGTGCCGGATCGCTGGTGATGAGGTGCCGATACAGCGCCAGCCGCCGGCGCTCTGATGGGCTTGTTGGGCCTAATGAAGTGCCCTGGTGTAGGGCCCCCGGCGGCGGTTGGCAGCGGCCAGTCAGCCTTCCCTCCGCGTGCTCCGATTGTAGGCACTGCACGCCGCCGCTGATAGGCCCCATGGCGTGTCATCAGCGCAGACGGAGCTGCCAAAACCTGCTCCGCCGTCGGTCAGTAATTTGTAGTGGTTTCAGATGTACGGTGGGCCTCAACTGAAGTGGCTCAGAAGGTGCGGCGCCGACTGTCTTTGTGACGAGATTCTGAATCCTGATGCTTAGCTATCGCGGTATGGTATTTCACCGATATGTTGTCGGGACTGATAATTGCATGCATCATCCGTATCTGTCGTCCGGTATGAGTGATGCAGCGATTGCTGTGACTACTCGACCTTCCAAGGCTGTCTGATGCAACGTGCTGTAAAATTCTTTGTATATCGCATACCTTGGGAACGGAATGTGCCATATGTTTAAAATAAAAAGTCATTGGTTGGTTCGATAAAATTATCTGTTTTGCCTGTTTCTTCGTCATTTTGTTATAACTACCTTAGCCGGCCTAAAAACCATTCCCTATTTTCCCAACGCAATTTCCATTGCTCGAACATCCTAAATCTCCCCTATCAGCACTCAGAAATCGTCGGCTGCCAGCGGACACGGTTCGCCCCGCCCCGCCCTCCGCCGGGCACATCTCTAACGCCGGGCGGGTTTGCGGCCGTGCAGAGCTCTGGGCGGAGCGGCGGCCCGCCCGCGCCCGGCGTCGGCGCCACCACCGCCAGTCCGTTCGCAGCTCTTCGTCGGAGCGGTCGGAGGGGCGGTGCTCGGCAAATTTGCATCAGAAAGCGCTCGCTGCCGCCCGGTTTTGGTGAATTGGCGAGTAGTGCTCAGTCGGTCTGCCGGTCGCGGACGGTCAGTGACGCTTTGTCTGGCTCTGGTGTGTGTCTCTGAGAGGTTTGGTCACCTGAGACGCTGAGACAGACCACGGAGTCCCCACCGACTACATTGGAGAGACGCGTTGAGGTGAGTGCGCCGTGCGCGGACTGCGTGCGTGACGGGGTGCGGACACGTGTACCCGTCAGTAGCGACCAAATCGCTGCGATCTGTGACGGTTTATGTGGCCCGGGTGGCGTGCGAGGAAATGTGATACCTTGATTTAATGACTTCGTTGTAATTGCTGAATTATGTTGACAGGGAATGTAACGATCCGTCATTTCGTTCCAAAAAATGAAAAATGAAAATTTTACCCAAGGACGTTGCAACATGTTTATCCTTGGCTTATCACGCACACTAAAAGCATTCCATAAAACTCTGAAAACAACTTCCCAGTCGTTTGCCGCAAACACTTTTATAGCGCCATTTTGAAAACTAACGGACCTCGTTCATCCTAAATCCCATATTTACCCACCTGCGCCCGACGGAACCACCCCTTTGTATTATCCCGACGGTGCTGTCAAACCGTCATACAACAGAAGAGGCTTTTCCGTCGCTGACCTCACAAACAGCACATACCTCCGTCTCGGGGCGTCTGTGCCTTGTGTGGTGACCCGAGAAGGGCAGCGGGCCTCATCGGGTTCCGATAAACACGGTGGCTGGCGGCGGCCCATCCGTCTCCAGAGAGCACCTGAGCTGACCGGCCCCCGGGCCGCGCCGGGCCGGGCCGCGCCACCGCGCCGCCGCCGGCGCTTGTTTATTTATGTTTCCCCGTCGGTTGGCTGGCCGAGCAGGCTTGTTGCTGGGCAGCGATTCAAGTGTGGCCTGACAGCGCCCGCGGCGGCCCCGCGCGGGGGCGGACCCCCTCCGACCCCTCCCGACCAGACCAGACGGCCCCCCTCCGCCGTCCGGACGCCCGCTGGCCCTCCCGGCCCCTCCCGACCCCTCCCGACCCCTTTACCCCTCTCGACGAGCAGCTGTGACCGGCCGGATGGGCCAGACGCTCCCCACAGAGCCCTGAGGGGGTGTCCGCCCGCCCGTCCAGAGGAGGGGGGGGGGGAGTCAGTGAGGATGTTTGCCTCCTGGTCAGTCAGCGGAAGGTGCTGCTGCCCCGCCGTCCGCCCTTGCCACGCCTGACGATGTTGTTTTCCTCGCCAATCTATTGTGGCTGGCGCCGTATCATGACTCATGAGTTCAACTCACACCCGGCCGGGCCTTCTGTGGTTGTGCTGCACGGGTTTTCCAATACCGCGCTGGTTGCGTTCGTGGTAATTGGTCGTCCTTCCCTATTCATGATTGTGTGGCGACCGTGTCGTGAAAAGCCGTCTTCACTACTGGTAATTAGTGTCCACTGCGGTGTCGTCAGGCACCCGTCATGTCACGGGATGTTCGGGCTAGTTGTAAGTACAAACTTGAACAGCTCATTCGTGGCAAAGGAAAACGTTTGTTTTAAAAGGGGGTCTGGTGAATGCTGTTTTAACGCATTACTAACTACGTTCCGTTTAGTTTGATGTCCCAACATAAATGAATAATAAACAGCTGGCTTAGGCTAACAAGAAAATATGTCACAAATCAAATAGTTTAGCCTCGAAGTTCTAAATTAAAAGCAAGGTAAATATCCCCTTATTTCTGCCATCCCGTTTAATATATTTTTAGTTCTTGATTTAAACATGTGCCCTTTTATCTGACATATAAATTTGCCAAGCTTAGGTAAATGCGATGCGGGCAGCATAAATCGCCTATTATTCCACATCGCACTGAGGAACCAGATGAGCAATATGTTGTTGAACGCCTTGCTTTGATCATGCACCCATAGACAGTGTCAACTGTATGTTCAATCAGCTAATGTGCCGAGGTCGGTCTTCCAAAAGTCGGCCACCGTCCCCGGTAAAAGAACAACTTTGATCGTCGGCCGCCGTTTTCAGGTGATTTATTGCTGTCCTCATTCACTAGCGTGCACAGGTTAATGTGGAGCAATTCATCGAATAAATGATCGCTACATGGCTCCAGGGACTTGTTTGGCATCAAGGAAAACTAGCGTATCTAGGCAACGTCTCCACGTGACACAAACCTGGTCATTGACCCGTGTTTATGAACAATCAAATTGCATTGGCGATGGTATTGCATGGCAGTTTGCTTTATAGAGGAGAGTTGCATGCATACTCGCCTTGATTTTATTTTGCATAAGTCAATTAAAATCTCGGTTGTGTGCGCTATCAAATTGCACGGCTGTTAACAGGTTGGTAATAAGTCCGCAGTTGCGGTGGTTTTAAAACCTCGCAGCGCAGTCCAGTCTGTTCATTCCATGTTCTCAATAACTCATGGTTATCGTCACTTTAGTACGCATTGTAATTTCATTAGACACTAAAAGTCGGCGGTATTTCTCTTGCACGTTCACTATGGGCTCATTCCTGGCTGTTGCTTTAACGTGGACAGTAATGCTCGGCTTTAAATAAACGGGAGTTGAATGTTGTCAATGTGTGTTTCGCCCATTATCGCAGTCTCAAACACTTCATCATTGCGACGTGTTTCCATGTTTTTGGAGCACACCAGTCGACCATTTTCTCAAGCACGGCTGGTATTTTCCATGGGCATGCAAACCCGTTATCTGCGTGCACGATTTTACGGCCATTATAAATAAAATGCTACCAGTAAAACACACGGAGCCCAAGGCCATGCATATACGACCGCACTGTTGGTATAGAAATACTTTGCGAGGATTTACCACCGGCCCAAACCTGTAATTAGAGTACCGCGCGGTTGACGTCAGTGAACAATTAGTCATTCATTCAGCGTGGGATGCGTTTCTGTCGGGGCGCGCTGCTCGGCTCGTATTTTGTCGGTGAGCAGCCTGTCCGCCCAGTGGCTGGCCGCCTATGGCTCTTGATAATGGCAGGCGCCGGGAATCCAGCTCTATCGGATCTCCGAGCCGTGAGCTCCTTTCGCGCCTCCCGGCTCGTCGTTCCCATGCAGGGCAGGTGCGGCAGCGGCCGTTTGGTGGCCGACGGGCTGCTTCCACCCCTCAGCTAAACAGTTGCCGACCAGTCGACACTGGAGAATCCGCCCACTTCGCGGCCGCTGAAACGATTTCGCGGCCAGCTGATGCCGATAAAGCCGGTGCTTTGTTAGCGAAGCCGCCGGGAGCGGCACCAAAGCGGCACATACATACACGCACCCGCCTCCCGCCGCCCAGAAAGTGATAAATTATCAATAATCAGTACGGACACATGTAATGAAGGCAGCAGGGCGTGATAAGGCCGAGGCTGCTCCTGGAACGCTCTACATACATGGAACTGCCTCCGGCTCCCTGAAAAGCTAGCTGACTGCCGGCGGCCCCGTTGCTCCGATCCACCAATCATGGGCTGGGGATTCAGAGGCTCCGCCCACCCCACCTGACCTCGGCTGCGGTCGTAGCAAAGCGGGGCACGAGGCCGTCTGGGGGGGGGGGGGGGGGGGGCGAAGGGAGGAGGCACTTCTGTGCGAGTGGTGGAGATGCTGCCAGACCAGCCGATGGCCGCACCGGCCGGCTTTTGCCTTATTTGGCTCAATTATGTTTTCACTGCGCGATTATGAATGCTGATCGTGCTGTAATTGCGTGCTAATGTGGCGCGATGATAAATTGAGGCAGCGTCTCGACAGCTCGTCCGGCCGCGTCTCTCCGCGAGTGGACCGGCCAGACATCTGTCGGACGAGCCTTCTGGCCCATCGCTGGACTTCTGAGAGCCCTCGTGATGTATCGACCGGCCCTTAGCGCCGATAATCCGCGCCGTCTGAGTTGTCAATGCGCTGAGAGCTGCTCGTTATTAAGCTGCCTTGTTCTGCATCTCTCACGCTGGGTTTGACCGGCTCTGCTTACCGCCCGGCCGTTTCACAATGCGATGATTTGTAACGGGCTGGCTGTCGGCTCATTATGAGCTAATCTGAGCTGATGGCAGCGCCCGTGGTGAGCTGACATGGTGAGCTGGACTCTCACACCAACCGGGGACAGGGGCTGCCGTCAGGGCCCAACCCCGATCATCACTAATCTAAGTTGGATTGAAAGAAATAGACTTCAATAGTGCAAGAAGTCCCGGAGGCAAAACGTTCGCCACCAGAAGGGATTGACGCTGAGTTGTTTCTGACAGCGCTCAACACGCCCCGCAGAGACCTTTTCACCTCTCACGGGGTGTGATCGACCGTCGCGACCGCCCGTCTCCGGCCCCTCCCTGTTATTTGCATGACCCGTCTCTGGCGGCACCCCGCCGCCCTCACCGCACGCCTCTACACTCGAGGACTCGGGTCTGCCAGGGCGTGTTCGGGCCGCCATCGCTGAGAGACAGACGGGCGCGGCGACTCTCTCCCCCCGGGGCACGTCGTCTGAGGAGAGGAGGGGCCATCGAGTCGCCCCGCGCGGCGCCAGTCACCGGCACGCGGCGGCCGCATTCATATGCACGTCGCGGCACGGCCCGCCGACCACGCCTCTGTAACAGATGGCCCATCGCGCCTTAATCGCTATTTTATTCAGAGGTCGACTGTGTGCGCCGGCCAGGAGTGGCCAATGAGCCCACTTCCTGGAAGCGGCTCGGCGAGGCCCGCCGACCGCCTGACACACCCCTACCCGCGGCCCTATCGTCCCAGAGGCAGTCCCAGGGCGGCGCGCTGCCGCCAGCTCCTGTGACCAAGTGCCGGATGTCATTTGTTCCGTTCCCAGATAACGTTAAATGGAAGCTGTTTAGCCTGGGAACCCGCGGCGCGCCCCTCGCCTGTTTTAGACGGGCCGCCTGTGTGGGACGGTGGTGTCATCGTTTGAATGGCGTCAGGGGACTGTGGACCCCCGTGCAAGAAGGCTTGGCGCCACCCACAAGGCGTATCTCCATCGTCACCTTCATGTGTGACCATTGAGCTCAGTCGACCCTACGTATCCTCAGTCTCAACTCTCAAGACATTTGGCAGGTGCGGCCAGAAAACTCTGTCCGTACCCTGTCGTCGATTTTAGGCCGCCCCTGTTTCGGCCCCCCCCCCCCTCCCCGTCGTCGCCGCCGCCGTGGCTGTCTCGATGATGACAAATACGACAGATCTTTCACGAACTGCTGTCCCCAAACGGACGGTTCCCCGTACAGGCTTAACCCTATTAGTGGCAGGGGGGGTTGTTTTTATCCACCCCTCAGGTTTTTCGGGAATATCTCCGAAACCGCTGAAGCTACGATGCTGAAATTTTCTGACTTTTCCTAAAACTAAATTGGGCACATTCCCTGAAAATTTCAAGTTCATAACTTTACCAGGGGCGGCTCCAGAGCACTGGGAATTGGGGGGTCCTATTCGTGAAGCGAGTCATTTGGGCGAAGATCACGATGCTGCACCAGTTTTACGAACAGTGAATGAAAGGTATCATGTGATAACATATACAAAGTTATTGTGCATCCTCTTTTGACACGTTTCTGCTATAATAGGCGGATCCAGGCGTCCAAAAAGGGGGGTTATTTTTTACCTCCCAACATAGGTGCCCTGACACCGCCTATGCATGACCAATACAATTGTAGTCGTTCTCTCATAAGAAAATTGTAACAAAACAAGACCATTGCCACCCTTTTTAGAAACAGTACCAACAAAAACCTTATTTACTATACTTTTTGTGTACCCCCAATCTCAATGATCTGTATCCGCCTATGATTTTTGAAAATGCATATTTTTAGGATCCATGTGAATTCCTGGTTCATTATCGATCGGCAAAAGTTGCGTTAAGATTGGTTCAGAAACCTCGCCGTGATAAACAGTCTAAAATGTATCTGCAATTTGCCCGTTTTTACCCCCCTCTACCCCCCTATTGACATTTTTAATTTTTTTTTTTTTTAGAAATGTAGATCTCGTTGAGCCAAATCGAATGCCGTTTGAATTTTGAAAATCGGCCGGTTAGATCTCGAGATATCAAGGGGGGGTCGTAAACAGCCCCCCCCCCCCTGCCACTAATATGGGGTAGCCAGGAGCCTGCCACTAATAGGGTTAACGTATGTGGCAATTAAGTGAAAATTGGACGCATTTTGATCGATGATAGTTAGTTTTTACCATTTACTAGCAGCGGGAACTAGCCAATGACAAAGAGAAAGACCGGCTATAAGTGATAAATCAGACATGCGGTGTGTGAGATGGTTTTCTAGTCATTTTGCGAGGCAAGGAAGTGTGTCCTGTGGGCTGGGCCGTATGTTACCGTATGGAGCATAAATACACTCACGATGTAAATTAGATTCATGTTTCACCAGTGATTTGTCGCCTATATCAACTGCGGTTTTATGCCTTTTATTCGGCAATGCACCGCTGTTGTCCCGAAATTTACGAGCTTCGTGCATGGTAACGGGTATCGCTTACCGTTGTGGAAAATAAATGACAGGACAATGTGCAGGACGGAATTAAGTCAACATTTTTACCTCCCTTATAAGGTACTATGCCCTTTGGTAGCTTATATTTTCGTGCTCCTAATTACTTACTTTTGGCATGGCGGGTTAGCCATGCGACCTTGTTTGCCGACTTTTGCTACAATTATTTCTACAACCATTGTTAAAGTAGCTAAATGTGTGCAGTTTTATAAACCTTCAATGCCACCGACTGGGGATTCGTGTCGCTACTTCGTTCGCCATTCATTCAATAATATTTACGATTAGAAAGGTCATTTATTTCTACGAAAATTATCACGTCATAGACCCTGGGCCACACTTTTGAAAAGCGAATAGCACTGTGGTATTCTGTAAGGAAACTGGGACGAAGTTTGTATACTCCCAAGGCCTAATTGAGTTTTTCTCCCGTTACTGCACGCCAATGACATTTTCCATGCACAGTGTTGTAATCAGAGCCTGTCATCCCTCACCGTGGATCGCTTCCAATGCACTGTGATGCGCAATGTCTCTGAGGCAATCCTGGCCGAGGCTGTCCAAACGCCGTGACTTTACGCCACATGAATCCAAACCAGTTGGCGGACTTGAGTGACTCTGCCTGCCTGCGCGATATCGGCTCAAACCAGTTCTGAGGCCACTCGCTGGCCGCCCATACCTGTCGTGATGTGACCCCTCCCCGCGCGCCGGAAACGGTGACCATCCGGGGAGCGGGGCAGGAGGAGGGGGGGGGGGAGTTGGGAGGGTTCCCGACTCGGTGGCAGGCGGTGCCATCTCCCCGCCGGGAGTGGTCTTCCAGGAACCGCCGGGCGGGGGCGGCGGCGGCGGACGATGCGCGTCTGCGGCGAACAGAGGCGGCCGGGCGACGGCAGCGCACGAGAGGGGCGAGGGCAAAGGTCGCGCCGATGCGTCGTGCCGGCCGCCGCTCGGCACGGGCGTGGGCGAGGGCGGGGCGGGGGCGGGGGTCGGTCACCAGATCAGCTGTCAGTGGCCAGTGCACATGTCACGGCGGTGGACCGACGGCGGGGTAGAGGCTCGTGCCCGCGGCGAACCACCCCGCCCGAGATGGACCGGCGCGGTATCCTTATCAGCGCCCGGCGTGGCGGACCGACTGACCGTCCGCGCGTGCCTCGTGACGTCAGCAGCGGAGGGAGAGAGGGAGGGAGAGGAGGAGCAGAGGATGAGACACGGGAAGGAAGCCTGCGGCGGGGCGGTGCACCACGCACCGCTGCTCGGAATATTCCACACACCCGAGGGCCCCGTTTTCCAAGTCTGCGCCGTGCAAAACAAAGCGGCCGCACACTCGCAGTTCCCCCAGACCTCAGTGGTGAGTGGTGACTTGACTGCTCTGGGAAGTCTGGGTCTCGACTGAGTCACCGTCCGCCCTCTGCCCGCCGGCAAAGGATGTCTCAGTGCCGTGACCACGCCTGCTCGTCAGGCCGACTGTACCGCGTCGCCGCGCTGCCTGAGGGCATCTGACAGCCATAGCCGCCGGCTACCAGCAGGAGACGCCGCGAAGAATGGCCAAATTGGGGCGTGTAGGGTTTGACGATTTTCGAATTTGCTCCGTCACGACGGCTCAATTAGCCCTGAGTGATTGCCGACGGCCACGCGTCCGCACGCCGCTGACATAGCGCGTACCGGACGTTCAGCCGATGACGCCTGCGTCGCTGATGACGCCGGCACCGCTGACGACGGGCGCCCGTCAGCCCTGCAGCGTGTCGGCAGTCCCATGGACGGCTTTGTTTTCGGCCAGTCACCGGCGCCGATTTCAGAGAGCTGGCAGCGTTTCGGTGTGCGCGCGGTCGACGATGCGAGCCCGCTCCGCTACCGTCACCGCCGGTGCCGGTGGTCGTCGCTCTCCGGATCAGATTTGCACGTGGAGTTGTGCAAACTTGTCATTTTTGTGTTTCGATTTGCAGCCGTTGTGAAACACGATTGATAAACGCCGGAGCGACGGGCGACGGGCGACGGGTGGCGGACGGTGGCAGCCCGGTGGCTGTTTCGCGTGCGATATCAAGGACAAGGCTGCGCGGCGTGGCATTGTGACTCGACTGCCGTGTCGGCGCCGGGTCGTGGCGGCGCCTCCGTGACCCAGGGCGGTGCAATCCACCCCACACCGCCCCAGGACACAATGGCACACGCACGGCGCCAGTGTCACCGTTTGACCCACATCGGTCAGAACTCAGAACCCAGCGGCCCGCTGGAACGTGCAAAAACGCCGGCCGGACGCGGCCGCCGCGCTGCGCCGCTCGAGGCGTCGGTAGGGGCGTGGAGAAGCGCCCTTTCGGGAAGGGGAACAAGGACAGATGGTCCCTCCCTCGCATTCTTCATTGTATTATGCCAACCCTTCCTGCGCGCGCGGGGCGGCGGCCAGCGCGGCGTCAGGGGAGGGGAGGGGCAGGTGCTGCTCGGTCAGGGAGGGGCGGGCCGCAGAGCTGCGCACGGTCGCAGGACAGAACCCGCCCAGCGGTCCCTCCCGACCGCTCTCCGCCGGCTGCCGGTCCTGTTGACGAATGCCCGGCTGGTTGGAATTCGGCCCGGTGTGTGCGGACTCGCGTCAGATGACGCCCCGCGCCCGGCTGCGGCCCGTTGGGACCGCCCCGGGCGGAAGACGATACGCGGCCGCACCGGTCTGCGGGAAGAGGACGCCGCCGACTGGGGAGGAGGGAGAGAGGAGAGGGAGGGAGAGCGGAGGGCGGGAGCCGGGTCACGACAGTTCGAGTGTGGTCACTTCAGCCAGCTGGCGGGGTCGCGCTGAGCGGCGTTTCCCGCGCCATCTGCCGCGCTGGCCTTTTTGCAGCAGGCGGCGAAAAACGGCTCGTCGGCTGCGCTCGTGGCGCCGGTAGCGGCAGGCCGTGCCGTCTCCAGACACGATCGAACACCGCTGTTCGGTGACCGTTTTTGAGGCGGTACGGGTCGGTTGGGTCGATTGGGCCGAGCACCACTGCGGTGTCTATTGGTCCATGTGGTCTCACCGCGGTCACAGACTCACACTGCGACCACTTCCTTACCGATGCAGCTGTCGCCGAAGTGACCGTCATTTTCCTCCGCTGTGCCGCGCCGACACGGCGTGTTTAAAAGGACCATTGTACCGAGCCGTGGCGTAGATTGAGCCTGATTTGATTTTAATTACCCGCTTCAACTGCGTCTGTCTATCACGGGTTTCGTCAGCGGCCTGACCGACCAGCAATGAGCTCACAGCTGCAGCCGTCCGGACTGATTCGGATAGCGAGGGCGGCGCCCGACCGCCCGGCCGGGGCCCACGGACCGCCCTGCGCAAATATTTGCCCGACTGCCTGGCGGCTCGGTCGGTCGCTCGGGCGGCCGCACCGACCACGCTCTGTTGTCATGTCGATAAGTTTGTAGGTCAGCGGCGGCGGTCGGCCGGGGGCGGTGGGGTGCCGCGGGCGTTCTGTACCCCGTCACCCTCGGTCGGCGCGCGCCTGATTAACAAAGGACCGTGGGTGGGAGCGGGGTGGGGAACAGCAGCGGCCGTGGGAGTCGGCCGCTGACAGCAGGGCCGCCGCGGAGGGTCCCTGCCAACCGACCGAAGTGGCAGAGCCAGAGGGGCCTGGAGCGGGTGATCCGTCATCTGTTTTAACCCACCCGGGTTGAGCCTCGGCCCAGCGCCGTCCTACTCGGCCCGCCGGACGGACGGGCGTAGCCGCGGCGTGCCTACGTCCCACGCCGCAGGCGGTAAACACGGTACGGGCGGGCCGTGTGAGATTGTGTGCGGAGGGCGGCCGCGGCGGGGGCGGGGGCGGCCGGCTGTGGTCCCACACGACCCCCGAGTAGTGTATGAAGAGGGTGGAGTCAGAGGTCTGGCCAGGGTGCAGAACCGCAGTGCAACCTTCAGAGTTCCCGTCTGGTCGCCTGTTTTCTATCAGCTCTACCGTCTGTCTCCACTCAGACCGAGGTCTGCTGATCATCTGCTCCCGACAGAGCCGCCTCTCCCTCTCCCTCTCCCGTCCGGGGGGGGGCGAGGCCGGCCCCCCTCTACGCCCTCCGGGCGGATGTCCGCTCCTCTCGGCTGTGAATCTGTGTCACGGTCTCTCGCGCCGCACCCATCCTCATACGTGGCCGGCACTTTATAGATATGGCCGGTTCGCGCGCTGCCTTATGGATATGGTGTCAGGTAATGCACGACCTATGGTCTTAGCTCGACTCGTCTCACCCCAAGAGACCACCGGGGACCACCTGGGACCATCTGCCGAACCACCGGGGACCACCTGGGACCATCTGCCGGACCACCGGGGACCGTTAAGAACCGATGCGCCTCTCGCCGACCGCTTACACCTCGCTCAACGCGCCCGATACATATCAAAGCTGGCACAGATTGAATCCGTGCTGATTTGCAACGCGCTAAGCAGCGCCATAAATGTCGCACTAAGCTGTGGCGCCGCCTGTGCAACCACCTGGTAGGCGCCGCCAGCCGGGATGTCCCGGGATAAGTCGCTGGCTCGCTGATCTATCCGCCGTGTTGCGTTGCGGGCCGGTGAGATACGATACTGCGGCCGCCGCACCTGCCGGGCGCTGCTCAGCCCGTGTTTCGGCCGGATACTTTGGTGGGATTTCGGTGTCCGTACGCGCTGTTGGAGAGTCGAGCCCCACGCGTGGGTCGATACAGGCCCAGTGGCGCTCACGACTAGCGGCTCGCCGCGTTTGAGCGACTCCAAGACAATGGCGCGGCGGTTATTGGGCATAACCGGATGCATGACGAATTGCTTATTTGCGCCGGCGCCGAGCGCCTTTGATGTCGCAGCGCAGCGCATCTAATGGTCGCAGAGAGTCGGCGAAAGCACGCCACGCCAGTGCGGCGCGCGAATCGGTCACCGCGGCCGTCACGGCAGTCTCCGTACGGGCGCGGCTGACGGTCAAACTGAAGGGGCTAGTTAGAACTTCAATGTCATAAAGCCTTCATGTAACCACTCTTCATCTTCGAACTTATGTTATGCGTTTGTGCAAAAGACGAAAATGCACGCTAATGCGCGACGTTGACCATCAATCGTCAATTCTCTACGCGACTCGGTATTGGCACGCTCACGTCCTGTCCCGGTAACATTTTCCAGTGAGCGGCGCTGAACCACTGCCGGCAGCAGCGGTAGCGCCAGGTCTAGCTGACTGAGCCCTGAGGGCGAACAATCAGTGCACGCATATTGCTGTGAGACAGAACGAACCATGACGCCAGTGACTGCCTCCAACCGGTGACCAAAGCCGTGCAGTGCGCCGGCGGTCCATGCCATTACTGACGACGAAATAAGCGGGTGAAACTGGCTCCCAGTTAGCGCCCAGTCATTATCAAATGGACTCAGCAAACCTTACGAAAGCGTTGTTGGCGTGCCACTTAGCTGTGCCCACCGTCAAGTCGTGTGTCGCTGGGAACTCGCGTTGGTTTGCCTCTCTCTCTCGGCGCGAGTTTACATTGGCAGGTCGTTTTGTGCACGGCGCGGGACGTGGCCGGGGCGTGCCCGGGGGGGGGGGGGGTGCAGAGGGCGTGCCCCGGGGTAGGGGGAGGGGAGGGGGCGCACCCGGGGCGTGCCGGCCGTAGCCGGGGCGTGCCCGGGGCTGTGGCGTCAGAGGGCGGCTCCCGGTGCGTGGCAGTGCGCCGGGGGGCGGCGGAATCGGGCGGGGTCAGAGGGGGCCGGGAGGGGGTCGGGTGGGGCCGTGTCACCTTCCGGGCCACTGTGTCAGTCGCACAGACCGCCCTTTCCCGGGATAACGTGGTGGGGCCTGCAGGTCTGGCTAAAACGCGGACCAGTCAGCAGCGGGAGGTAAAACGCAGTCATATTGCCGGCTGGTGACGGGGACCGGGCCGTTATCAGTGATAGTGATGGGGATTGTGATGCCGTGACGGCGAGTCGGTGACGCAGTGACAACTCTGGAGAACCCGTCCCAGGTAGCGGGGATGATTGCCTCAGTGTGCACCACTGTTTCGTGTTACCGACGCGTGGAATCGCCGACTCCAATTTTTGTCCAGGCATATCAGACTAATGGCTCTGTGTTGGGAGTAACGGTTGTTTCTCAACTGACTATGCAATCAGCATTTCTAAAGAGAAAAAAGTGAATGTTGAGAGAGTGAGAGATGATGCCGGAAAAACTAGTGATTCCGACCGTAAAATCTGTCCGTTGCACTGTTTGACCTCGAGATATGGTTGGCTCAAGGTCCAGGCCCGTTTGTCGCTGTCAGGGCCACCATTTGTCGAGTGCCGTGCCCTTCCAGCCGATCCCAGCCCAGTCGGGCCGGGCGGGAGGGGCGGGCCAAACCTCGCCACTGCACACACACACTCACAGGCAGACACACACACAAACGCACACAAATCGCCTCACGTCCCGACTGGCCCCGTAAAAACGCGCCGACCAGCGCCGCCCCGAACATCGCCCGTCGGCGGCGAATCCTGCGCGCGCGCCGCGAAACTGGCACAAGGCTGTGCGGTTGGCGAAGCGGGCGGGCGGAGGGAGGGGAGATGGGACCCGGGCGGGAGGGAGGAGGGGAGATGGGACCGCTGCTGTTCCGACCCCACCTCCGGGCGGGTGACGGAGCGCAGAGGCTGCAGTTGACGGCGTCGGAAACGACGGTGAAGTGTCGCTATCCACCGCCGGCGTCTGAGCTAAAACACACAGTTGACAACCATATTGGTTTATTGATATAGTCCCAGACTTTTCCCATCCCCTCTCCCACCTATTTTCCTTATCGGTCCCTCACCCCACCCACAGGTCTTCCCTCGTCCACCGTGTGACGTAGGTGGGCCCGTCGCCAGCCGCCGTCATCCGTCCACTGGCCGCGATTAATTGAGCCATGCATCAGGTGTGTCAGGCCGTTACTCCAGGCTCGCGCTTGCCACGAGCCTGGCCGCCCGGACGAGCCAGTGATCCGTGACTGGTCGGCGACGCCCGTGAACTGACCGTGACCAACGACCCGCGACCCGTGACCGGTCCTCTCATACAGCCACGAGGCCAGGCACCCATGGACTGTAAATCCCGCCGAACTGACCACTGACCTCAGTTACAAAGGTCAGTGTTAAACTGACCACTGGCCGTCTCTTCGTGACTGGCCGTCTCTTCGTGACAATGAGCGGTTCGTTCGCGACAATTCGTGACCGTGACCGTGACCCGTGTACCTATATCCGTGTCTGTGTCCGTGAGTGACTGGGTGTGACTGACCGGGTCTGTATTTTTGTTCCAGGTCTCGCCTGCTTTCCTGTTCAATGGTGACGGTGGCAGCCGCCGCCGGGCTGCACTAGCCGCCCCGAGCCACTTCGCCCCTTGAGGTCACCCTAGATCACCAGAGGTCACCAGAGGTCACCGAGGTCACCGCTGGTCACCGGTCCCGGCCCACGGTCACCATTCCGGCCGCGTTGTTTTCCACAGCGCCGTACTGCGGCGGTCAGCTGAAGCCTGCATCGATGCACGCAGAAATGACGTCCAAAGAGGTGGGTCTAAAGCTCTCAGCAGAGAGTGATAGCGAACTCTGGCTACTTTAGTGAAAAACAACACTAGGAGGCTCGTCGTATACTAACAGAATATCTTGAATCACATGTCTGCATCCGCAATAGATTTTTGAACGTTCATGCAACAAAAGTAGAAATCGCGGCAGCATGAATCCAAATTTGGCCGGTGCACAATGAACTGAAGAATGCAACACACTGAGGGAGTTAATGGCGGTAAAATATCTGCCAAGGGGGATGCACCGGTCTGTTGTTACCATGCACGCTTCGATGACCTACATGTGTGCCATGACTCACAGCAGGGGCGTCGCCACGGATTTTTGAGTGGGGGGGTCGGGTTTCTAGTCTTCACCCGATGGGTAGGGGTGTTTTTTTTTTTGCCACACTTCCTAGTTTTGTGCCTGCGTATGTGTGTGTGCGCGCGTGTAACAAATCGGCGCGCAGCGCCGCGAAATTTAGTATAACCTATTAGGTATAATATAGGTATACCTACCTACATCACTTGCGTAAAAATTATCACTGGTCACTTAAAGGTAGTGTGCCACCTTTGAAAATTTCCCATTTTATTTTTCCTAGGATAAGAAGCTTCTGTTTTTACCTAATATCGCAAAAAAAATCAAAAATGGGCCTGGAATAGTGCCTTTTTCGCCTAAAAGTTTTTCGGTTTTTAGATATGTATAACAACTGTAGTGGGCTCACCTGCAAACAGGCGTCGGGCAACAATCGCGAATGCGGCGCACTTGTGACAATAAGCAAAGGTCATTATAGTGTTACGACCATACGACGTACGGAAATGAGTTATCAGCTGTCTAATCGTAGACAACACAATGTCGAGCCTTAAACTGTAAGCCCGTATTGGTATTGTTTCTTTTATTTGGCTGTCGAACATTATTTATGGTTTGAAATATGATTTTATGTAAAATAATTGATATGAAAAAGCCGTCTTATAAGTTATGACCCCATTTCACCACACGCAAGTGGCAGAAATGACAATGATCAGCTGACGCATTTTTCTTGGCCGAAGTCAGAGCGCGCGGCCCGACGCACCACGCGTATTTGGAAATTCCGACCTCGACGAGCATCAGAAGCCACCTAACAGGCGTGTTCGAAACCGCAGGAGATGATGATGAACGGGTTTATCGAAACTTGATTGGATGAGCATATCGGTAATAGCGATTTCAGTGTGTGCATTTATTGTTCATAGTGGTGTGAAATGTGGTTGGGGTACGACCGACAACCCGTCGGGGCGAATTTCGCACTGGGGTACTCAAAATTTGAAGAATTTAAGACGTTTCCATGAGTTTTGAAGGTATGGATAAGTTCTAAAAATCCGGTTCTCCTTATCTGGGCCATTAACTCCATACGGTCCAAGAAAGCTGGCACACTACCTTTAAGGTCAGGTCGCCATGTCAAGTTCAGTTATACGGTATACCTCTATCAAACTTTCCCCTCTCGCCATTCTTGTAGCTTTTCTCCCATAACTTCGAAATTTGGTACACTGTATACCTAATGTATGGGGTTATACGTATCAGCAATTCATTATTCTGAGGATTTGCATCTATGATCTGGAGGCAGGTCAAATACGTGACCTCATCATTAGAAAATAATGAGAAATTAGAAAAAGCACGAATGCCTCCTGCTTTGACAAAGTTCGTCAGACACGCAAAATATCTTTGGAGCCATGACAAATCAGCTCATCATTGCCAGGGACAGGGTGCAACTTATGGCGAGTGATGTCTCGAAAGGTCATTAGTGGAAATGTCCATCGAAAGCCACCAGCATTTTTTCTACAACTTTTGACAAAGACGCGGTAGAGCGATGACAGCACCTGGAAGGTGTTCACTGTTCAGCTCAACAACACGGATCCATTCATATGCAACAGGAGGTCCTTTTTCGATCATGACAACGTTGACCTGAGGTCGTTTTAACGTTAATTCTGAATGGTCAAATTTTAACTCATGTGACGCGTCTCAAAGAGATAAACACGGTGGTGACAAGACAACATATGTAAATACCAAACAAATTCACGGAATCTAAAGTTATTGCAAAGCAAATGTTTCGGCAGAATCTGTCCAGTTAGCTGTTTGCCTTCTATGGGCAAAACATAGACCTGAGATGAAATCTGACGCGAAGCTAGCGAAAGAGCGTTGAAAGAGCTATCGAATATGTTTTCTGCTTCACTGTAGCCCTTCTTTTGGTGGGTTGCCAGTCCGCAGTCGCTAACGTATAACGTATACTAAAGTACCGCTGAGGTATGCTTTCGACCCCTGATCGATCTAGAGGTTTGCGAAAAAAAGAGCATGCTGCCCGTGACGAGAGAAAGCCGATGATAGGTACCCATTTACAAGGTTTCGGGTCATCTCAGGACTCAGGTCATCGCCAATAATCGCCATCGCCAATAAGTAGGGAAACTCGGGACCTGCTAGAACTTTGCGAATGTCAGTTGTGATGGTTTTTCGAGGTTCTGATTACGAATGTTATCTTAGTTTTGAACGAAGACGATGACTTTATGCATTTGGGGTAGATCAGGTCAGGTCAGATCGACCAGTACCTAATAGTGGATGACCACCACCGATTGCTTCCTAACATGTTATACATATGTATAAGCAGCACAACTACTTCTTAAATGCTCAGATGGGCGCTAAGTTCAAAATCAGCTCCAAAAACTTTCCTATACCTAAATTAAAAGCATGTTATGAAAAAGTGAACCAAGGTCATCTTTATTTGAATCAGGGATATCGATTTATTTTTTAGTAGGTGATTAACTCGAGCGCACCGGAAGTTTCGTTGCAATCGGCTCCTTTTTGCGCGACTTCTTTGCGAAAGCCCGAGACGGTTTCATCTGACTCCCTTTCCCCTACATGTGCACTGTACACTAGTTGTGACGGTAGCCATGGGGCTGAGGCTAGTTTGTAGTTTTTTAGTTACGTACTGATCCGACGAATCGACTGCGACCATTTTTTTTTAACGATCAGACGAGCGCTCGGGGCAGTTTTGGCGCGTCCAATATTTTGAGGGATAAAAAGGTACTAGAATGGTGGCTACTTAAAAATATTGTTGTGCTGGTGTTCCCCGCCCATAGCTAATTGAACTTCAGGTAATTGGCTAATTGGCTTTAGGGAGCTCTTGAAGCGATTCTGAATCTGATGTATTTGTTGGTGTTGCTGACGCCTGCTTCACTGACATAAAAGCTAAAAAAAGCATACTCAGCATCGCAGAAAGTGGGGGGGTCGACACCCCCAGTTTTCAAGAGTGGGGGGGTCACGACCCCCCCGACCCCCCCGTCGGCGACGCCCCTGACTCACAGATCAGACAAATGATCAGTGTGATTGATTCGTGGTCTGTAAAATGTTTACTGACAAAACTGTCTCTGTTTAATTTGTCAATGGTTTGAGTGCTTGACGAGATACGGGCTCGTTTCAAAAGGTCGCCAGAGAGTATATCACTGGCAAATCGCCGCTTGGTGCATCGTGGCTCGTTTCCATGCGGAACACACAATCTGCCTCTGAGCGTGGCCGAACGCTTTTGAATTGCACCCACAGGGCAAAACATATCGAACGGCAGGGCCATCCGTTTTTTATCCGTTCAATAATCGTGCAGGAACGTTGGACTATAAATCTGGAGGCCACTATCGTATCCTTGATCTGTAGGCAGCGCCCGTGTGGCGGCGGTCGCGTGGGGTGCGGCGCGGCGCGATATTTCTATCTGTCGCACCATTGTTCGCCTTTTGGTGCGGCCGCGCGCCGCTCGGCCCGGGCCGGTTTGGACGGGGTGGGGCGGAACGGCCGAGGGAGGACGCCGAACAAAGTGGTCGCCTCGGGACGCCGGACGCAGTGGGTCCCTCGGCTATGGTATGCGCCGCGACTGGTCGCGGATCAGGTTCGTAGGGCGGTGCCGGCCGCGCCGCCCCGCCCCCGTCCGCGCCGCCGCCGCCGCCGCTCCAGTTGCCAAGTGGAGCTGAAGTCCGTGCCGCCGGCCACCACCCGTACCCGTCACCGCTTCGTCATCGTCCCGCCGCCCATAGCGCCACCGTCCCGATAGCGTCGGTACTTCTGAGAAATCACTACCCCGGCCAGTCACCAGCTCAGCTGCGCACGCTAGCTACACTTACCACTAAAACTCCCGACTAGATTTCGTATTTTTAACTGAAAATGCGCGTAAATGGGCGGGCCCGCCCGCGAAGAACCAGTTTCTGATCTCCGATAGAGCGAGCTGATTAGGGCGTGGCCCGTCGCGCCCACCTGGGGAACGCAAGGAACGTTGAACCGCGTCCGGCGCAGCGACAACCTGCTCTTTGTTAGGAACACAGACGGACTAGGAATCCAAGTGGAATTTCAGTGGGATTTGGAGTAGAATCGGAATTAGAATGGAGTCGCCTGGTGAGCGAGCCGACGGTCGCCAGTTGGGACACCCATGACGCGGCGATTTCCGCTCCAGATGCGTTTCTTGGGAAAAGGTGAGCGCGGGGCGCCCCACCCCAGTGTCGCTACTACCGCCGGCGGCTTCTTACCGGGCCGGATGGGACACCGCCGGCTCCTGCACCCATATGATGCCAGCGGTCATTTTCCAGGGCGCTGCGCGTAGCGTTTTAGGTGGCCGTCTCCCCTACTTTCTCCGGGCGTGGATTACCGTAATTCCTAGCAATGCCGGTGTTTTGTGCTCATTTTCGACGCCGCTGATAAATGACAGAATATGTGTGATTGATCGATGTCACATGATTTTATGATCCGTTCGTCCCCGTTAGTCACAGTAGTTTGCCTAGACATTTTGAGAAAAGGACCCACGTCTGTCAGTTTGAAATGGATGGTGCATGTGTAGTCATTCTTTTACGGCGTATTTCCCATTACCATCATTAACCGAAACAAGCTGGTCAACGTTCGATCATTTTTCGCCGTAGCGTGGATATTTTTAATGGGCCGGACCAATTAAACTTTCGTTTGTGAGCTCATCTGCTGCTGATTTCCCTGCGGCCTGTCTGTACCATGAGTTTCTCCTCTCGCCATCGAGCGGACGGCCGTCAAAACGTTCATGCAAATGCCGCGGCGGTAATGTTTCTTCAACTGACGCCAGTGGCATGTTTACGAACTGCTTACCGCGGTGTTATAACGCCATAACTAACCGATTCCAGGTTAAAAGGCTCGTCGCCAGCGCATCGCAAAGCGCACATTTTCAAGGCTGGCCGGCCGGTCAGTCGGTCGGTCAGTCGGGTGGCTGTCGCCGGACCTACCGTCGGCAAGTGGCCGACCTCCGGGGCCGACCCCGTTACTTGGCATAATAAAACTCGGCATCCAATGGCCATTAGCATATCCCATCCGCGTTGCGTGTCCTTGCCACAAATCGGCCCCCACAGCCGGCTCGAAGCCGTTGCAGCGGAGACGACGGCGCCGCCGCTATAGGGGCCATCCGCAGCGCTGTACGATTGAAAAAAGACCTCTATCAGTTGGCTCGTTACCAGAGGTCGCATCAGTCGTAAACCATTAGATATAATTAAATCCAATTCGTCTGTGTGGTCGAGGAGGCGGCGGTAAGGCGGCGCCGCTCTGTAGACGGACAATGGCCGAGTGTAATAGTTTGACCATCATTCAACGGGTGTCGTACGCCGCTCGAAAAACTACCCACTATCACAGCCGAATGATGATGAAGTGTGCCATTATGTCACCTCTGGTAGAGGCTTTCACGCGCAGTGCAGCGCCAATTAGAGTCGGCACACTCTGAGAAATGTCTCGTACCGACTCGTGAACAATGCCCGAGCATGAAGCCTCAATTACATGAGAACATCCAGCCGATCCGATCATTTAGAATCTCGTCGGCATTACACAGCAATTATAATTACTGTAATGACGGTAGCACATTTAACGATGTCTCCGGTGGGGGCCGATTGAATTTATGATGCTCACTGTACACGACACACTAATGTTGGGTTGTCCAGCGTCGTGCCGGACTCAAGTGCCGAACTCGAACCACTCATGGCAGCCGCAAAGCAGCGGCCGGCGCCTTCTTTGATGGGAGAAACCGACTGAAGATTATTTTACATTTTACTCCCGGGCGTGACGACCTGATAAATACCTGTTTATCATCCTAGTTCACTATCATGCATTAAATCGGCATCGTTATTGGTACATCACTAATCGTACCAGCTGTGGTTGGGCGCAAACACATCAGAGAGACGAGCTCGTAACAATGCATGTGGTCCCTCGGCGGGCTTTACTGCTTGTTAGCCTGATTTTAAGCGGCCCTAAATTCTCTGTTTGCGTCTCATTGGCGTTTAGTATCGATTTTGTGACCGAGCGGTCGGGGCGTCTCGCTCGTAGGACGGGCGCGTTTAGTGGGTTTACTGCAGTCCGACCCGGCAGGTCGCTCTCCGGCCACCCCGGTGGTCTACGGATGGGGTCAGGCCGAACCGACCCGCTCCCGGACTCCGCCCTGTCTCCGCCGCTACTCCGCGCGCGGAGAGCACCCAGATGACGCCCCGATACGGAGAATCCCCATCCGTCTTGGTACGGAGAACGCCGCCGGCCGCACCGTCTCCGGTCACGACTCTGTGGACCGCGCGGCGGATCTCAACCCTTCTCCCTCCGGTCCGAAACCGTTGGCCGGTGGGCCGGCGGGTGGCACTGCCGCTGCCGGCCGCAGCGTGTCATCAGCAACACCTCAGCTCTGTGGTTATCCCACATCAGGCGCCATCGAGCCGGGCTGTTATCGCGCCGAGCTGACATAACCGCACCGCCCAACGGCCTCTACGGCCACCACCCGAGCCGGCGCGCTCATTTTACGCGGGTTTTCCTTGGCCGCGCGCTGGGAGCGGCGGTTGGGGCGCCGTGACTGCTGCTCAGCTGGAGATCGTCCCAAATACAGTCATTTGCTCAGGTGCAGCGGGGCTGGCGGTGACACGTGCCCCACGGCGGGGGTGGGGGCTCCCTGCGGCAGCTCCGGCCGGCCCAGAGAACTGCGCTGTGCCGCTCCACAGCCCGGGTGGGTGGCATTGCTGGCCTACCGAGCCGACCCTCGTCGGGCCGGTCTGGCTCCGTGCAGCGGCGCCGAGCGTGGCACGGGCTTTCCCGACCGCGCGGCCCCGGGTGACAGCGCGGCGCCCGGCCGTTTCGGCGGCCAGTTTGGGGCCACATCCGCCCCTGACCGGGTCATTGCGAACACACTACGGCCCAGAATGGCCCATGGTACCAGTTTGGGCCAATTAAACAACTTCAGGCGCGGTGGTCTGCGGTTGAACGCTGCTATAGTGGGTACTGAGGCTTGAAACTCTCACGACTTTGCTCGGGTGGTGCGTTATCATAGCGGGGCGTAGACGCTGGAACTGGAGTAAAGAACCGAAACCAGTTGCTGGGCCACGCCCTGTCCGCTGTACTCGTTTATTTAACGTTCACGGTTTCAAACAGCCTGCAATGTAGAGTTCCATTAGACATCATCAATCGAGCTACAAGCGGGTCGCTTCCTCTGATTAAATTTACCCTCAGTGTCGGCATCCCGTGGCTGTTTTGGGTTGCGGAGCTTAGTGACGGTCGCCAGGCGGGACTTTCCGGCAGAGAAGGCCATGGCCGCGGTGCGGCGGCCACTCGACGCGGTTTTTAGCGACAGGCACTTGAAGCGACTGAGAGGCTTCAGATCTTATCGCGTTGATGCAGAGATTTCGCGCGGGGTTCTGTTGAGATCTTCCTTGGAAATGTTTCGCAAAGACGTTTCTTGAAATGTTGTTTGAACGGATCTATTTTGTGGCAACGCCAAACAAATCAGTTTCGCGAATGCGCTGATGTTTCGTGGCGATATACTGGGCGTGTTCGGTGCGCGGTCGGATCTATCGTTGGCTCGGTTTTTCCTGCGGCGCCCCCCCCCCCCTCCTGTGGAGGTCGGGCGGCGCCGGTGGGCTGCCGAGCTGCTGCAGCAGCCCGGGGAGCTGCCGCAGCTCCGGGAGCGCTGCCCGGCCGACGCTACGCCGAGCTGTGAGTTATGAGACATCGGCAGCCACCCGGTGGGGCTGGCTCGCTCGGCAGCTGGTCTGGCACGCTGTGCTGTGCTCTGTGGTGCGCCGATGTGGTGGAGGAATCAGTGGGGTGAAGCGATGTTCCTTGATGAGAAACCGGACACCCAGTGACACCGTGATATATCATCGACCGATGTCCACCAGTCTCGTGACATAAACTCTTCTAACCACCTGATGGAAACTCCACCAACCGGCTGACCAAAAACAAACGAGATAATTAAACAACACCGCGCCCGATCGGTAATTCATCTCAGACCACCTACCTAAAAAACGACCCACAAAAAACTGAACCACTTCTCTAACACCTGTACCGGTGTTCAGACCATGTAAAACACACGGCTCTCTGAATCTCTTTTCCCTCGCCGCGGTGGCGAGTCAGATCCGACAGATGTGCGGCGGACCCACCGGTATCCGGCCACCGTGCATTAATTACACAGTGATTGGCGGCTTGTGACGTGCGATATCCGCCCACCGACGGCTGTGTGACGTCTACTGTGACGTCCAGGCTGTGTCTGATGTGTGATGTCTGCCCTCTGGCTGACGTGCCATCTGTTAATGTTTGTGACTTACATTTTGTGATAGATGTGTAAGATGTTATTTTTGTGTTGTTGTTTTGAAAGCTAGATTTTATTATTTATCCTGTCGTCCTCGTTCCGCATGCTTGTCGTCTCGTTTACCACTGCTTTGCACATGAAATTCACTAGCTGCCTCCTGTGCTACACAGTTGTGCTGTCTGATGTAACAACTGCCATAACTGACGTCTGTGACGTTGCCCGGCAGGCCGACTGCGCCCCAGAGCAGATGGAGCCGGTGGACCTCAGCATCAACAAGTTGACGGCTGCCGGCCACGCGCGACTCAAGGAGGCCACCCGGCCGGACGTCGTGCTGAACATCCCCCACTTCACCTCCAGCGAGCTCACCGTCATCAAGACAGGTGAGAACAGCGCGGGGACTGCGCGGCACGGTCCTGGGCGGGGCGGTCCCGGCGGGCGGGGCGACGGCTGTGGGAAGCGGGCGGCGGGCGTGCTAGCCGCCGGCGGTTTCGGAATGCGTTCGGGGCGATACGGACAGTGCGGCGGCCCGGTCGTGTGCCGTTGCCAGTGTCAATGGTGCAGATGGAGCGCAGATAGGGTGGGGCGACATTGACCTGGTTGCCGCCGCCTGTTCCGCCATCACAATCGCACGGGTAGGGGCGGGGAGGCCGATGGGGTGCGGGCGACACGCTGCGGGGGGGGGGGGCACACGCAACTGGTCCTGTCGTACCCCGGGTCTCTCTGAATTATGTTGGTATCTGCAGTATTGCATACTGGCGAGCCACTCTAACACCTCCAGGTATTTCCTAGAGGTGACCTGGCCAGATCACTGCTTGCTGACCCGACCTGCACGTCCCAGTACGATGGGCGGTTCGGGGAGTGTGGCCCGGGCCGCTCTGCCCGCCGGCGCCGGGCTGCGAGCTCAGCCGGGTCTCTAACTGGTGACCCCTGACCTGTAGCGGGCCGGCCCGGGGTTCCCACACCCTCCCTCGGCGGCCGACCCACTGTGCAGTCTCATTACACAAGAATCGTGCCAAAACACAACCAGTAATGGCAGCCTTGGCGGCCAAATTTATCGCTCCCCAGGCAGACATCGATCGTAATTGTAATTACTTTTATACGGGGCACGCGTGTCGGAGCGTGGTAAGCGACCATCGCCGGGCGGCGGCGGGGGCGGGGGCGGGGGCGGGGGCGGCAGGGCGCGGTCGGCAGGACGGCGCCGCCGGCGGCCCGGGAGTGCCGCCGAGCTGACGGCAGTGCCGTGTCTCGGCCATAGCGCCGCCGCCGGCGGGCGTCGTGTCGACCCACTCGGTCGGCCCCATGGCGGCGCGCGAGGCTCGTAACTCGCCGCCGGAGCTGGCCGCTGTAACTCAATGGTGGCCGGGTGGCAGCGCACCGCCGGCGGTGCTCCTCAGCGGGACGCCGATCGAGTCGTGCGGTCAATGGCGCGCTTGTCGCCCCATCGACGGCCGCCGCCGCCGACTACTGGCTATCCCGTCCGGTTGGAAGTGTTGTATCGGCCGTCCGCCTTCAGTAGTCGGCCCTCCGACCGGACGCCGCGCCCTGTACCCGCCCTCACCCTCCACCGCCGCCGCGCCGCCGCCGACGAGTTTTCCGCTGACCTTGGCTGCGCCGACGTCAGGGCCCGGGCGGGTGGCGAGGAGGAATTAAATTACCCTCGCTTCGTGTGATTACGCATGTTTTCCGAGGCGGCGCTCCTCGCTTTCCGCCATCGTCGGGCGAGGCGCTTTGGGCGCGGCGCGGCGCCGAGCCGCACAAGGTCAGGGTTACCGGCGGCCGGCGCGACTTCATCGGCGCTGGTCATGTGCTTTAGTTAGCATTGCTAATGCGTCTTTTTATCGGGCTGTGTCGGTGTCTTAGTTGACCTCCCGCGGCGGGCGGCGGCCAGGGTAGGAGAGTGGTTTTTAATGTTCCCGCTGACGTCGCCACGGCCGGCGCGGCGGCTGCCGCTGCTGCTGCTGTCGCTGAGGCTGCTGCTGTTGCGGCTAAAGCTTCTACCGTCTGTACTGACAGTGCCTGTTGTGGTGGCGTTCCCCTGTCAATATCCGGCCTGCCAGTCCTTTCCTCCTGCACCGGTCGATCACGTCCCCACCGACCGCTAATGAGCCTTCAGGCGGGCGTCCGTCACCGGGCTCGGGCCGCGCTGCCGTCATCGTATCGGCACCGCCATCGGCAGCCGGCAATGAAGATGACGTATGCGGCCGATAACGTCATCAATCGGTGCCATAATACAGAAGGTGTCCGGCGGCGACAGCGATGCCGGACTTTATTAGACGCTCCGGCAACGAACATCTATGGCGCCGCATGTAATCGCACTTGTCTCACTGCGGATTGGCCGTGTAACTCAGTGTGCACGTCGGCCGAAGATAGATCTGATTTAGGGCGCGGTCTCGGCGAGCGTGTCGGACGCTGCGTGCCGGCCGCACCCCTGTGAGATGCATGGCCCGCTGTCGGTCGGAGGTCGTGCCGCCGAGCGGGTGGAACTGTTTGTGAGGTGCTCCGTCGCCCGGGACGTTAATCGTTGTCGGTTGTCGCCGCTGTCGGTCCATGCTCGGTCTCTGCCGTCCGCTGTCGGTCTTTCCCGGCCTGTTCTGTCGGTCGATGTCTCGGAGGCGGTAGTACCGCTGCATGTCTCTGTCTCTCCCCTGTCTGTCGCTGTCTCCCTGTGGACACCGGAGGCCGCGGCGGCCACCCAGTCTGCCCGGTCGACCTCTGATGAAGACGCATTGCAGTGCAGATGAGCGCGCCCCCGCCGCCACTGCCGTCCCCTCCCCTTCCCGGCGGCCGTGATTATTTATTGATGCCGTCCGGGTGGTGGCATGCCAGCCACGCTCCGAATGTTGGTCCCCGTCTGGGTGCTATTCGTCATCGCCCGGTGGCAGCAGTCTCCTTCCTGTGCCGCCCCTCGGCGGCTCTCTGGCCGGACCTCGTCGGTCAGATATGATCGGTGCTGGCGGCGGCGACCCGCCCTGTGATGGTGTGCTGTCGCCGCGCCGCCCACACCGCGGATCGATCGCCGAGGAAGGATCGAGGAGAGGCGGAGGAACAGGAGTGGTCTCAGCACAGGGAAAGAAAACAGAGACAGAGACAGGCGAGCATAGCTTACATAGAAATGAAACCACACCTAAGAAACCGTATGGAACAATTCAGTACAGACCAAAACAGACTGCAGGGAGGCTCCAAGCTAGACAGTAGCGTCAGATAAATGTCATCGATTTGGGCCGGTCCGGCCGGGCCCCGCCCTGGCCCTGGTTCGGTCAGCGGCGGCTGCTGCGTCCGACTTTCGCCCGGCCACCGCGACCGTCTGTCAGCCGCCGGGCGAAGATCCACCCCGCAGATTGGCGGCCGAAGAGAGAGCGAGCGGCAGCGGCGGCCGCTCGGAGTCCCGCCCGAGCGTCTCGGTCCGCCCGCCCTCGGCCGGTCCCTCGCCCGCTCCCCGCCCCGCCTGGATGAGAGGAAAGGAACAGGTCATCGACTCATGCCGGGTGGAGCCGCGGCGGCGCGGTTAATTGGCCGCGGTCGGGACGGCCGCGGCGTCGGGTGTGGCCGCCGAGGAGGCTGGGAAAGCCGGCTCGAGAAGCCGCCGGCCGCGCCGCCGCCCTCCGGTCGCCGCAGCCGGCGAGCTGTTCAGTATTCTGCTGACTGCGGCGCCGCCTGTCAGCTTGAAGAAGGGGAGAGCCGTTCCCCTCGACTGCCGCCGTCGAGACACACCCGCCGTCGTGCAGAGACGCACCCGCGGCGCGCGCGACCTGCACAGGACGCTCCCGGATGTAGCTGGCCGCGGGGCCGGGACGTCTAAATGGCTCGTTAGCGCAAATGCAAATGACTCCGACCGGCAGGCTGCTGTGTTGGTGTCAAGGAGAGCCGCACCCCGCACCGTCATCGCCGCGCCTCGGTCGGCCATCTCCGCGCGGCTCCTCTTCACGCTAGTCTGCTGATTCGGTGCGGCCGGCTAGCGGTGCAGTGGACGGTTGGTGGGGTTTGCTGGCGCTGGGCGCGGCCGCGGACCGGACTGGCTCTGTCCCCGGCTAGGCCACGGGCGGGGGCCGGGCGATGACGGCGGTGGTCGGTGTTAATTGACCGGTCACGCCGCCCTAATGGCCAGGTTGGCTCGGAGACGTGACGCCGCCCGCCGCGCCGCCGCCGCCGCCGACACAGGAGCCGACTGCCTCATGAGTCGGCACGATGACTCTCAGTGCGCCGTCAGGGTGCCCAGATCGACGGCTGCCACGCTGCTGCGCTCGCAGACGAACTTTATTGACCCTCGCCGGACAGAAGGAGTAGCTATTAGCTAGATCGCGTTCCATGGTATATATTCTATACATGGGAGCGGCTCTGACGGCCAGCAGTCAGAGATCAGACATCAGAGATTCATGTCATCTTTCAGCAGCTACTCGCTCCGCTACCATGAAGCACTCTGAATCTGTCGGCAGCAGCGGGAGCCGCCGTGAACTCAGCAGCCCGCTGCTGATTAGCGCTCGACGAGTCGGCAGATACTGAGGAGCACGGCGCAGTTTTTGCCGAGCGGAACCGCGCCCCGCCCCGGCGCACCCGGCCAGAGCGCTGACGTCCAAAGAAAGCCGGCAGCATTAGGGCGGTTATCTGTTGTCAGCGGTCGGCGCACGCCGCGCCGCAGCCGCATTGTTCTCCCGAATGCGATCGATCTCGCTCCGATGGCTACATCATTATTTTGAGCGGCGCGCATTGTGCCAAGCCGAGGCGTGAAGTGGCGATCACGGCCTCCGACAGCTCGCAGACAACTGAGGTGTCAGTCGGCAGCGCCGCGCGCGCCGCTCGTCAGTCTGTCTCAGATCGTGAGCGTCCGTCGGCCCGTTAGTGAACGTTTATGGCTTCTGTTGTGCTCAAACCGCGACACGAGCCACCGTGGGGCAGGCAGTTTCAGGTGGTGTTCTGAGAATTGTTGTTTTTTGTTGTAAGGAATCCGATTGAAAATACCAAGGAAGGTCACATGCTCACTTTCCCACCACGAAAATCAGCCGTCTTTGCAGATTTAGAAGCGTTTTCTTTGCTGGGGTTTTCTCAAGATAAGAATCACAATATTGTTTTGTGGTAACCTTCACAATGTTGCCTCCGTCTTTGTCGTGATTCTCGGCTGCAGGCTGCAGTTATGATCCTGAGTGATGAACTTTCGCTGTAAAACAATCTCCTCTTGAAGCAGATCTTAGCACGATCCTGCCACATTTAGGTGTCACAGTTTTAGACCTGTGCACGCCGAAGCAGTAATCCCGGAAACCCGCCTCCGCGGTCGCTCGCGCGTCACCTGTTTGGAAATTCTCGTGAGAGACTGCAACGCACGGTCGTCGGCTAACACTGGAGTGACTGCAACTCCGCACAGCAGTGTACCACCAGCGACTTCAACCGTAGCGAGCGAGTGCAGTCCAGTAGGCACCGTGTGTTATTAAGCCATCACTGGACGGCCGCCACCGGCTGGCGGGCTGTCATGTAGAAACGAGGCCAGCGTGGGTGAAACAAGCCTTCTGCCGCGCTGCTGTGAATACATTACACACGCACAGGCGTCGTTACCGGCCCATGTACCGCTGGGGACGGAAACGGACGAGGAAGCGCGCAGCCGGCGCGACCGGCACCGATTTGTCTTGGCTCGCGTCGGTGACGATTCTCAACAGTCACCACGGCATCCATCAGTGGAAAGGCAACCGTCATCGGATGGGGAACCTAGATGATGGGAGCTGCCGGCCGCCCGAGTCTCTCTCCACACACGCGTGTGACGTGCCCGGTCGCCTGCCTCTCTGGGGCGCGCCCGCGTTGCGCCGTCGTCCATGAGACGTCACTCAAACCGGTGCGCTGCGTCCATGGCGCAGAGTTATGACCCAACCACCGGGCAATACATTATCAATCCTAATTATCACCGACGCCACTGATGTACAGCCCAGAGTGACGTGAGATCAGCGGCCGCTCGGGTCGCACGCAGAGTCCCGCAGGCCGTTCGACTAATTGTAATTGAGAGGGCGGCTCGTTGGGCGGAGTATAAATCAGTGGGAGCCGGGAGTGCGGCGGTACCGGGCGTCGGCGCACCATTTGCACTGGTGCTTCATGGCGACCGAGCGGTGATGTATGCGGCCGCGCAACGCGAGCCGCCGAGCTGAGCCGAATCGGACCTACATAATCGGGCCGAGCCGAGCCAGGGCTCCACTGGCGCTGAGGACTAGAGACAAGACTGGAAAAGGACTTACGGACGACTGGATATAAAGCGGAATAAAACTGGATATAAAGCGGATATAAAGCGCAGTTGGAACCACAATGTTATATGTGGTTACTTATTTCACGTTCGTTGCGCGATACAACACAGTTGCGCTGAGGTGGTTGTTCCTTTCGAGCTCTTTTTTAGCTTTTTTGAGCTCTGTTTGAAGCCAGTTACGGCGCAGTTCTCTCCCGGTAGCTGCCGCCCACAACAGCCCAGGTGGTTTTCTCCATTACACGCCCGACTGAGAACGACACACGACAAAGAGCGATAACAATAAATATATTTAAACCAGCTGCAGCTGCCGAGGCCGCTGTGGTGGCAGTCAGGGCGGCTGGGGGGACAGAAGCAAAGGCGGCGGTGGGTAAACCAGGTGCGTCAGTCACCAGTGGACGGTTGTGATCTATCACTGCGCTGGGACACTCTCTTCGCTGCTCTGCCTGGTTATCGCTCAATCTTCCACTTGCCCGATGGTCTCTATCGTCCGATCGTCCGATCGACATCTCCGTCTGTGCGGCGCCAGCACAGCCGATTGTCGGCAGGGTTTGAAGACTGGCTGATCGGACTGACTCCACGCCGCTCCCAAACAATCGCCCTTAGTACTGGGAACCGGCTCAGCTGAAATCATAGTCCACCGACAACCACCCAAATCCATAAGTCGATGATTGGACGAATAGGTACTTGTGATAAAGCATGGATAAGTGAACGGTGGTTGATGCGCCTTGCGATATAGCCGCCACGTAATCTGTTGTGTCGCCCCCGCATCGTCGTATCATCGATGTTTTGTGATAGTTTGTGATGTCATCTATAGACACAAAAGTTTCTAAGCAGAGTTAAATGACGTTCGATGACGTCCAATGACGTCCGATGGCGTCCAATGACGTCCGATGACGTCTGATGACGTTGATGACGTCCAATGACGTTTGATGACGTCCAGCGATGGGCCGACCGGGCGAGTGCTCGTTCGCGGCATCCGACTCAGTCAAGGCACACAACGTGTGTCCACGGCTGGAATGGTCCGAGCACTTTCACTGTGTTTTTATCCGCAGGGTCGGCGCTCCCAGGCAACGTTCACCGAAATTCACTTCGTTAAAAAGCTGGCGCTCTTTTGTATTCCGAGGGTGGATGGTCACACACACATAGAGAAACCGTGAAAGCTCGGGTCGTGAGTGTCCAGCACTCGTGAGCGGAGCGCAGTGCGAAGTGGGGCGCTATGGAGCCCTCCTTCCGGTCGTTAGTGGGTATATCGCGCTGCGTTGGACGCGCTCGGTGACCAGGGATGAAATAAATCAGTGGAATGGCGCCGCGAACAAGCCGCAGAAGACACGCACCGCCCCCGATAGGGTCGGATGACCCACTTGTTGCATCACTCCAGCGCCGATCCGTGATTACCGTGCGCATTGCTGAAATAGCTGCGCTGCGCTGCGGCCCGCCGGTTCAAACTGCCGTGCCGCGCTGCCGCCGCCGGCCAGGGGTAGTGATTATCTGCCGACGGCCGGCGCGGTGACCGTCTGCCGGCCGCTGCACTGAGCCGCCGGCCCACGGCCTCCGCCGTGGGTCTGGGATTGGCCTAATCAGGCGCTCTGCCGCACGGAAAACCGTCGAGCGGTGTACGGGGCTCAGCCCGCCCGGCACCGGTCGGACGAAACACCGAATATGAACTGGGCTGGAAATAAACAAAATATGAATTTAAATCTGGACGGACTTCCACACTGACGCTGATCGATAGCTTGGTAAAAGCGGCGCCGGTAAAACCCCGACCCGGCGATTAGACTCTGGGCTGGGAGCACCGTTTGTGCCCTTCATTTAGCCCAGCATCCATAACAATGATTTATAACGGTGCCATCTTAACTGGCACTCTAGCTCGTGTGGAAACCCGGTGCGCTACACTTAAATGCTGGGCGCGCTTGGGTCCCGATTTTCATGGCCTGTTTTACGTGGTTTTTATGTTTATGTGTGGTCTTTGCGGGGAGGGGGTACGCCCTCGCGGTCGGGCCGGCTCGGCTGTAACGTTGGTCCAGAGAGGAGCTATCGATGCCGCTCCAATAGTAAACACCCGTCGAGAGCGGGCCATTACGGCAGCGCGCCCACCGACAGGCCACGCTCGGTAGTGGCCGCCGCCGCGGCTCGTATTGTATCGGTGACTTTACAGATCTGTAAAGTCACAGATGGAAAATTGGCTTGTCTAAAGTAACGCGTATAGCCAGGTGTAAATTTTGCAATTTGGCAATTGCCAGGCAGTCATTGCTATTGATGGAATCCTCGCGGCGATCTGGCATTGGTCTGTGCAGAGGTATCGCTCGTATTATTCTTTTTACGGCCTTCGCAGGTGATCCAAGCAAACAGCTCAATAGAGTAGAGTGACATGTAATTATCTACCAGACAATAAAACATCCCTTATTTGCACCATTAAAACATACTTTGGAGAACCAATTCGGTTTTATAATGAGTGCCCTGATAACGCTAATTATCTTCGGCTTTACACCAGCGGCGTCACGCATACACCGTCACGGAGCCATGGTCTTATTTACTCTCTGCTGACCGCGTCATCAAAGAGCCGCCGTTGTGTGTGCGCGCCCGCTCACATACAAACGACCCTGCAGCTGATGACGGTGACACCCCGGCTGCCTCTAGTCTGTGTCCCGTGTCCCATGGCTCGCGTTCCGTGGCCCATGTTCCGTGACCCGGCCCGGACCGGATCCGTGCGGCCGTTAGTCACGGTACGGTCGAGCCCGGTCGGCCGCAGGGCGGATGTGTACACTCACGGCCGTGTATCAACGCTCGTGACGACGCGTGGCGGACCCTCGGGGCGAACCGAGTCGCGCGCGCACGCCGCTCCCAGCGCCTAGAAACCGGAGTCACCTACACTGCCAGCCGCGGTTGTTGGATGTAATGAATGGATCCTGTTTCATCCTCGCACTGCGGCCGCCTTGTGCAAACTCTGCGACGGTGGCCCACAGCGCTCGGTATGCGTGATGTAAAAAGGACAGGTCACAGAACATTCCCCTGAGGTAACCTCTGAAGGCGAGCGAAATGTTGTAAAAAGGACAGGTCACTAGGAACTCCTTTGATGTCGCCCCTGCCTGATATCTGCGACGAAAAGTGGGATAAAAAAAAAAAACAGGCCACAAGACACTCTCTTGGGATCAACCAGTGTTCAGGCGTGCGATGTGAGGCGATGCAAAGAAGACAGGTCACAGGCCGCTCCCCTGAAGTATCCCGCCAGTCCCGCAGCGGGGCGGCGCCGCACTGACACAGACGGTGGCTGGTCTATCTGCGCTGCCGTCAGTGTTAGTCGCCGCCGCGGCAAAAACGCCGCAATCGCGCCATCACTGTGCGCCGGGGAGCGGCGCACCGGCGGGCTATCGAACGCCATCTAAATGTCGGCGAGCGCCTCCGGTGTGGGAGGGCCGCTTGGTCACGGTTTCTCCGGGGAGTAGCCCCGACGGCAGCGGGCGCCCTGATTGGCCCACTGATGGGGCCTCGTGTTCACGGACGGCAGTAGAACACTAACGTAATAACTTCGTGAGCACCCAACAGTCTCTTGAAGAATGGAGGTGGATTGGAGAGGAACGTGAGGCATGGTGGCATGTATTTCAAGTAATGTTTTGTAATCATATTTATTATCGCAGCATCACCACATGAGGTGATATATGAGCAAGATTGATAGGGATATTGTTTGAAATATGATCATTGCTTAAGAATTTCGAGCGATATATTGGATCGTTTAAAGCTTTTAAATACGAAAATAGCAGCATGTCATGTTTATACATTGTTACCGTTCAATCATGCCTTGTTTCAAATGCGAATGGTACGTGCTCACTTTGCATTAGCTGATGCTGCAGCTTTGTCAGAGACCGAGTGTTATGCTGACGTCATTAGATGTATTGAAAATGTTGGGGACAGCCACGACGACACTTAATCAAGGCATTGAAGCGTGCGCCTACCCTTCTTTTGCACGACACTCCCTGCTGCTACGTCCAGGCTCATTTGTCCGGCGCTGCAGCCCTGCCCCTGCGTTGATATGTTCATTGTCTTTCGCCTATGCTAATAGCACTCATTATAGATATATGGATAAGGCAGCAGTGACTTTGCCTCTGGCATCACTACATCCGTGACCGGGAGTTACTTGCATAAAAATTAATTCATTCCCATTCAGACTGTCCAAAGCACAGCTTAATCTTGGTGGCCGTTTTTCACTGGCGCGTTGTCGCTCCGCCCTCTATTCTCTCCTTCTTGTGCTGCCGATTCTGGCTCTGTTGTTGGTGCAGCCTGCTGCTGCCGCTGCCGACAACCGGACAGGGTGGAGAGCAGCGTGGACCACCGGTACCGCCGGCGCTCCAGGCACTCCGTGAGCCGTCAGTCTGACAGTCGTGACACTCGTGGTTCCATGACAGTCGGAGGGTGACAGTGATGTCGACTCTCCGTCTCTATCACCGCTTTAGTTACTGTTATGGTACACCAGAGTCTCAGAGTAGAGATTGTTGACCAAGGATTTCTACTGTCGTCGGAGGTCAAGCCACGGACCTGCCACCAGCATGGAGCCGTATGTCACCAGTCCTACCACACTGTCCACTCTCTTTAGACAGCGCCGTCACCGCACCCCTCCCATCTAACTGCCCAATGCTTCCCCAGCCGACCAGACCACTTCCACCCAAACTGCTCAACCTGTAACTCGCGAACCACGGTTAAACATATATTAATCGAATGCCAAAACTACAACCAACAGCGACAAGAGCTGCAAAACTATTGTTTCCGAAACAACCTATCCCTCAACATCACAAAACCCTTCTAAGCGACCAAAATCCAGACATCACAAAGCTCCTCCTTAAATTTATTTTTGATTCAGGCATCTTTAGAGACTTATGATCACTTTTAATTACATGATCTTACCTCCAAGTGAGGTAAGGTATGATACTGAAATTCTCGTTCACCGGTGCACATTTTCAGCGATGTGCACATTTGTGAATGAGAATTTTACACCTCTCCTCTATGACGTAGAGGAGACAGAAAAAAAAGGAGAGAGAGAAAAAAAGAGGAGGGAAAAAAAGAGAGAGAAGGAAAGAAAAAAAAAGAGGAAAAAAAAGGAAAAGAAAAAAAAAGAAAAAAAGATAAAAAAGAGAGAAAAAAGAGAAAGAAAGAAAGGAAAAAAAGTAAAAAAAAAGGAGAGAGGAAAAGAAAGGAAAGAAAGAAAGTGTATGTTTTGTACCTGTATGCATACCTGTGTATAAACATGTACGTATGTGCTATCAAAAAAAAAAACAGAAAAGAAAAAGAAAAAAATGAAAGGGTTAAAAAAAGTGAAAAAAAGAAAAAAAAAGAAAAAAAAGAAAAAAAGATAAAAGGATAAAAAAATGAAAAAAAGGAAAAAGAGAAAGAAAAAAAGCAGCACAAACAATCAACAGCAGCAGCAAGCAGCAGCCGAGCCGGCCTGGGGGGCGGTGGCAGCACCAACTCCAACCTCGAGACCTGCCGCCCGCCTCCCGGGCCGGCAGAAACGCTTCAACAAAAGAGGAGCCACGGGCCGGCCGGGGGGCGGGGGCGGCACCATCACCTCGAGACCTGCCGCTCGCCTCCCGGGCCGGCAGAAAAGCACAAAAGGGAGACGGGTCGGCCTGGGGGCGGGAGTGGCACCAACTCAAACTTCGAGACTGCCGCTCGCCCCCCGGGCCGCCCCCCCCCCCCCCCCACCACGCATCAATAAAAAAGGAGCCACGGGCCGGCCGGGGGGCGGGGGCGGCACCGTCCCCGACCTCGAGACCTGCCGCCCGCCTCCCGGGCCGGCAGAACAGCACAAGGGGGGGGGACGGGTCGGCCTGGGGGCGGAGGTGACACCAACTCCAACTTCGAGACCTGCCGCTCGCCTCCCGGGCCGCCCCCCCCCCCCGCCACCACTCATCAACAAAAGAGGAGCCGCGGGCCGGCCTGGGGGGCGGGAGTGTCATCATCTACAACTTCGAGATCTGCTGCTCGCCTCCCGGGCCGGCAGAAAAGCGCAGGGGGGGGGGGGGTCGGCCTGGGGGCGGGAGTGGCACCAACTCCAACTTCGAGACCTGCCGCTCGCCTCCCGGGCCGCCCCCCCCCCCCCTCCCACCACGCATCAACAAAAAGGAGCCACGGGCCGGCCGGGGGGGGGGGGGCGGGGGCGGCGCCGTCTCCAACCTCGAGACCTGCCGCTCGCCTCCCGGGCCGGCAGAAAAGCACAAAAGGGGGGCGGGTCGGCCTGGGGGCGGAAGTGGCGCCAACTCCAACTTCGAGACCTGCCGCTCGCCTCCCGGGCCGCCCCCGCCCCCCCCCCCCACGCATCAACAGAAGAGAAGCCGCGGGCCGGCCTGGGGGGCGGGAGCGGCATCGTCTCCAACTTCGAGACCTACTGCTCGCCTCCCGGGCCGGCAGAAACGCATAAAGAAGGAACCACGGGGCGGCCTGGGGGACGGGGGCGGCACCGTCTCCAACCTCGAGATCTGCCGCTCGCCTCCCGGGCTGCCCACCCCCCACGCATCAACAAAGGAGGAGCACGGGCTGGCCTGGGGACGGGGGCGGCGCAACCTCCAACTTCGAGACGTGCCGCTCGCTTCCCGGGCCGCCCCCCCCCCCACGCATCAACAAAGGAGACAAAAAAAATGTGTAATTAAAAAAAAAATTAATTAAAAAAAGGATTTAAAAAAAAAAGATGATAAGAAAAAATAATAATAATAAAAAATATTAAAAAATATATATAATTGAAAAAAAATAAATATCAATATTATCACTGAAATGTCAAATCTCTGAATGTTCCTTGTATGTGTGTGACTGTTTATTGTGTGTGAATATATGTGTCGAAGATATCAAAAGAGGCAAAAGAGGAAAAAAAGAGCCCACAAAAAAATAATACCTAATAATAAAATAAAGCCCACAAAAAAAGCAATAATAACAATAAAAAAAATATAATAATAAAAGAAAAAAAGATAAAAAAACAAATTTCAGAGTCCTTTCAGAGACCACAGCTGAAAGGACTCCCAGACTAATCTGCGCATCCGGAGCGATGCCGTTGCGGCTTTGCAGAAGGCCAGCGAGACCTATCTGGCCGACCTCTCCGAGGACACCGACCTCTGCGCTTCCACGCCAAGCGTGTTACCGTGACGCCAAAGGACATGCAGCTGGCATGTCGCTAATCGCAGGAGGCCTGCCTCCTAACGCAGTCCAACCCAGAAGGACAGCACGGCCGAAATCGCCCCTGGCGGCAGGCCGAAAACACAAAGCAAGCAAGCTGCCGCACTACACTATCCACTGTCCACAGGGCGTGGCGCCGCCTCTCCCCTGCGACTGTCCACCGCCTCCCCGCCCCGCCGGACCACTCAGAGCCTTCCGCACGGCGCCAACCAGTGGCCCTGGGCGTATCCCCAGTGGCCAACCGCTCTAATTACGCCTATTCGTTATTGGCTGCAGTCGGTGCGGTTCGCTCGATATCATTACGTACGGTGCAATTAGGCGCGGCTGGCGGCTCGCTCGTCTGCCCTGAGTAAATCAGCCGGTAGCGGGTCCCGGCCGCCTCCCGCCGGCGCCGGGCCGGACCGGTAGCGGCGCTCCCGATTCCGTGGACGCCCACGGCGGCGGCGTGGCTCTTCTGGTCGCCGATTTCGGTCACGTACTTACTGCCGCCGCGGGGAAGTGGCTATGGCGCCGCCTGATCAAAGCCGTAACACGCTGATGGGCTGAGGCCGGCCGCAAATGAGCAGAGAGTCACCACATCGTTATGTGCCTCGGAAGTAAACACTGGAGTGGATGACATCGGGATAGGGACAGCGCGACACGGGGCGATGTCACTAGACCGCTGACAGACGGAATGTCGTCGGAAGGCAGTGAATGGTCGTCGAGACACTCTCTTCTTCAGGAGGTGAATGCGAGGTCGCCCTGGAGAAAAACAAGGCGACGTGCCGTCCACTGCCGACCTGGGTCGGGTGCGACGTGGCTTACTCGTCGTTGGTAGAGCGACGTCGAGCGATGGCGGCGACCGTAGCCACCTGTACAACGTCGTCTGTCGACGGTGAAAGCGAAGCCGAGCAGATCGTTTAACGTCCGATCACGTGCGTTACGTGTTGGCGCTGGCCGGCGTGGGCTGGAGTGGGGTGCGGTGGGCCGGTCAGTGGGCCGCGGCGGGTCAGAGGGGTCGGGACGGATCAGACAGGTCAGGGTAGGTCAAGGAGGTCGCTGGGGATGAAAGAGAAACAGGTTGGTATTCAGCCGATCGTCGGTAGCTATAGTGCCACTTTTGATCGCTACTCTGCGCTGTCGCATTTTGTGTTTATCTTCTTCACCGAGACAGTCCTGGCTCTTGAATTCTGCTCACAAGTCACAACCACATCACGCCGGAGGCAAATCGGGCGTCGTGCGACAAGAAGACAGTTGTTGGCCGCCTGAAAGTCCTAACAGCGCCCGCTTGCCGCTACCTAACCATCGCCAGCTCTCCACCGGCCCTTCATCAGCCCTCCACCATCCCTTCGTCGACCCTCCGCCGACCTATCACCGTCTGCTCCCGGATCTGGCCGGCCCGGGTCCGGACGGACACAGATTGGTCTGTCACGGCTCCGTCCGCAGCCGCACTGGCAGATCAGGGTGGGCCGCTCATCTGCCCTCGGAGGAGGTGAATGCACCGGGCCAGACCGGAGCGGACCGTTACCGACCCGGTCGGCGGTTTTGAGGTTCCACGATCATTTTGTAATTCCAAATTATCAGCGGCGGCATTCGTCATCGTGTTAGTTTGTCTCACCAAAACAAAGAGGCTATCTCTGCTCCCACAGGTTTGGTCCAGTGATGATGACGTTGATAAAGCAGAACAAAGTGCAACTATCATGCATCACACGCGGTGGACTTGCTGCTCCGCTGGATGACTGTCATTGACTTCACATAATCTACACGTTTAGCTTCAGAATGATACATTGCCAATTTATGGCTGAGCCGTGCTATCAACGGCCATCGCGGTGGGCAGATCCAGCGTGACTCGCGCCTCAGATGGGCGTCTTTTCTCACGGTAACTGTGCCGTTAGTCGGTAAAGTCTGCGGTGGCGATCTCCGGAACAGGAAGACCATCTGCCGGGTGGCGGCCGGCCGACCCCCGCAGAGGCACTCGCCGCCTGCTGATTCACTCCGAGCAATGCGGCTCAGATGAGATGTCGCCTGATAGCGGCCGAGCCACTGTCATCACCGAATACCGTTCCTAACGAGCTACGGCCCGGACTGCCTACCGGTCCGTCTGATTGCCGACAGGGGCGGGGTCTTGGCTCCGCACTAGGGCGGGGTCTCCCCTAATCACTCCAGACCGGCCCTTCAGTACCGCAGACAGAATTCGTGGAAGAGCCGCCGGCGGCGCCGTGGTCGCCCCACCCTCTGTCCCTGTTTGGTGAAGAGGGGACCTTCGCTGGAGCACCCGGCTCTTCCGGAGAAATAGTGGATCGTCACGGCCAAGGGAGCTGCTTGAGTCTTGATCTCTGCTCCACCTATTTTGATGGCAATGATTCGCATGACGCAAGAGGATGCTACAGGAAACCAACAAAATCAGTCATACGGCCAAAGCCTGAATGTGGAGGTAGTACCTTCAGAGCGGTAGGTATTTTCTTATTCCGTCGAGGTTTCGTTCGTCCACTCAGTCTCAATGGGCGTGGCACGTTCGACGTCCCACGGCCGTCCAAACCGCACCGTCACCATCACGTGGACAGTGGAAGGACAGAGGTTGTCACCGGGTCCGGCGCGTCCTTGTGCTGACTGCGCGGTGCCTGCCGCTCTCCCGCTGCGTGAAGGCTGTTCCAAACTCTCCAGCAGCTACCGCCTGACCGAAGTCGATCACTGATCCAGCTGATCGGACGGATCTGTCGGCTCTCATCGCCGGGCGCCGCCACTGATTAAAACGTCCAGCCGGCGGCGCGCGTGTCACGAGCGTCGCCGTTTTTGCAGCTGCTGGTGCAGATCTCGTGCCGCTCGAGCAGCGGGAGCCGCCGCTCGTCGACACGGCGCCCGGTTCGATTCTGCGCAAGCTGTTGCGACAGCACAGATTCGCCGTGACCGTTTCGACACCTGATTTGTTTTTGTCGCCTGAGAAATTGGCCGCTAATGCGCGGCGTGCGGCGTTGCGCGACTCTGGCAGGCCGGGGAGTGGGTCGTGTGGGCGTCTGCCGGGGCCGGTGTGCCGGCCGGACCGATAGGCGGCCGGCCGGCACGGGGTGTGCCGCATGCTCCCCGCGCGGCCAGCCCTGATTAGATGCAGCTCACATCGGGCACTTGGCCGGTAACTGGGAATGATCGCGGGCGCGGCCGCTCGTAGTCACCACTTGAGCTGGCCTAATCGACGGAAACACGGCTATGGAGCGCGCCGCGCGGCCGTCGACCGCCGCGGGGGGTGCCATAGAAACCGGTGCAAACTGCTTGGTCTCCAGGCGCGACGGCCATTGCGTGCTGGTGGCGGCACCGCTGCACCGCAGGCACCGCAATCGCCACCGCCGAGGACGACTTCGTTACGGCTCAGCGACAACCATTGCCATCCTAATTGCTTATATGCCCGACTGTAAAGATAATTTCATTGACTCGTAAAAAGGTCCGCGCGCCTTTTGTTCGTCACTTGGCCGTTCTCAGGTCATTTCGCAATGGCGCTGCCCACGCCGCTTTCTGGCGCAGCGCGTGACCCTCTGGGGTCGCGGTGGTGACGGCCGCACCTTCCTAGTGCGTGCAGGTCACGTCACCAGGACCTCACGCGGCTGGCGAGAGCGGCGACAATATGCCCCAGCCGCGACCTTCCAGCACTCCAGCTACGATGACGGACACTGGGACAGTAAATTGTGACACAGCCGCGTCCTCGGGTGTAAATAGTGTCTCCCATCGGAAACGGTCCGGCTATGGGAAAATATGCGGCCGTGCGCGTTTATTTCTGTCACGTTGCGCTCGTATCGGCCCGACTAACAGGTTAACGAGTTCAGATACGGCACCGGCCGGATCAGATATCAGTGTGTGCCGGTGGGCTGGGCCGGGTCGGGCCGGTTCCCAGCCGTGTGCCGCGCCCACTCGGTGCACGCGCGCCGCGCGGCTGACCTCTGCCGTCTGCCACCGTGCGGCACTCGTCAGCGGCTGCCACCGCCGAGCAGCTTACTTTACTAAGCCATCGGCGGCCAGCGCTATCTGATCGGCCGGCCTAACGCCGTCTGTGTTGGTGCAGCGTGACGCTGGCGGCGGCGGGGCGCCCGGCTTTATAGCCGGACCGGCCGTGGGAGCCGCCGGGACGCCGCCGGCCGATCCGGCACCGGGCGGCGGCGACAGGCCGGGCGGGGCGGCCGACACTCCACCCGGATCGGCGCCCATAGATCATGGTCGTGCGCGTGTGATTCGCCCCCGCCCGCGGAGCCGCCGGCGCCCGGGCGACCCCGTCGCCGGCATGTCGGCGCGCCAGGGATGCTCGGGGAGCGGCTGGGCGGGGCCGCATTGACCTGGTGACCGGGCCGTTCGGACGGCGTTCCCACGGCTGGTTGGCCGTCACCCGGCGGCCCCCGGCGCTGACCCGGCCGGCCCGAACGGAGCGGAGCCGCCCCTGACCAGGTCACCGCCGGCCGCAGTGAGGGGCGCATCTCCTCCCCTCCCCGCACTGACCCGCGCCACAGCGCCGCACCTCCCTGAGAGCGTCGGTGCGTCCCGCAGGGCCCGGCAATGACTAGCGGTAGCCACCTAATGGCGTGATTAACGTGGTGGTCACGGATGCGCTATTTGGATAGCTCATAATGGGAGAATATAACGAGCCAATTGGCAGCCGCGCCGACTCACCATTAAGTGGTCTCATTAATAAGCCCGGTCGAAAACCTCCGGGATCTGTTATCAAAATAATAGCATTAGCATTCAATGGTATAATTAGCTCACAATGGCCACGTTCTCCGAATGTGTTGTTCGGTTTGTGTTGTTCCGATTGGGTGTTTTGAAGACGCCGCTGTTGTAATTAGGGACGATGAGCCGGCGGTCGCAGAGTTGTACGGGGCTGTCGCGGAGTCTGCGCGGGGGTGCGGTCTTCGTGGCTGGCTATCTCCCGGCTCTGGTCGGCCGGCGCTGCACAACTCGCCGCAGTCACATCCATCGCCGTCTAATGGACCGCACAATTAGCCTCTTGGCTCCCCTAATGATTTGTATTTAATCACCAGGAAGGACGGCCTCAATTTCGATCGCCGTAACTCGCTGCCGCGCTGGGTGTGGCTCTCCTGTGAGGTCGGAAGGCTGAGTGGTCTTGCAGCCTTCAGAGCGTGGCTGCACGCCGCTTCTCGTATTTACTGAAGCAATTGGGCGGCCTCGGTGACAAGGCTTGAATGGTTTCAGCGGAGTTTAAGTAGAAGACATGCTACATAACTCTGTGCCGTGTTAGCAGGGTCGATATCTGTCCACTGAGGCCCTCCACGCGCCGCGAGAGGACGGTCAGCGTGCTTTACGACTCTTGCACCCACTCATCCTTGGGGAAGATGGTCGTTTAACGCGCACTTTCACATTTCAACCCGCGCACATCCGCGCTCGTGCGTAACCTATGCGTCTCCTCCCACACGTGTCCGTTCAGTGGGGCCTGCCCTTACCGGACATTGCCCAACTGTGCGGCGGCTGTCTGGTTTTGAGGTTCACCGGCGCTGCTCAGGGTAGCCATTACGCCGGCGGCGGCGCGGCGGGCCGGCGCGGCTGACCCCGGCCCGATACGGAGCGCGGCCGTGGGAACGAAGCCCTCGGCGGGCTCGTCCTCCATATCGGCTCTGATCGGCGCACAGTTTCCTCGGTGGCCGCCGGGGAAGGCGGCGCCCGTTTACCCGGTCCTGCGGCGGCCGGGGCGGGGCGGGACGCCCCGTCACGGATCAGCCTGGTTACCCAACGGAGTCCGGTCGACCCGCGAGGAGCAGCGGCCCGCGGCGACCGGCAGCGATCCGCAGCCGTCAGAACCAACAGCCAAGACAGAGAGCGCTTTGTGTGCGCAGAGATTGCACACTGAAACGATGCAGATGCGTGGAACGGCACGTATCATGCGGTTATCAATTTCACAACGGTTTCGTGAAATAATCACAGGTCTCCAGTGCTGTGCGCGGCGCGGCAGCGGTCGGCGGACGCGGGTTGATTTGTGCGGCGCGCACTGCGGTTGGATCACACTCCGTAAATGGCGCTGTAACTTTGACCAGCGCGCACCCCGTGTAATGAACGACCTGCGTGGCTCGGACGGCGACATCCGTCCGTTGCCACAGTTGCCGCTAATTGCGGATGGCATTGATAGCACCCACGGCGGCGCGAGGGGGAGACAACGCGGGACCCGGGTCGTCACCGGACTGACACCTGTGTCACAGCCACAACCTATGTCAAGCCTATCACCCCTGTGTCACAGCGGCGGTCTGAATCGTTGCGCCCGTTAATTGTAATGTTTTGTCGTGATGTGTTATGTGCCGTGCTGCCGTGCTATGTCTGTGTGTGCCTCCCCTGGCCCGGCGACCCCGCCCGATACATTTCGCGTGCCCGCGAGGAGTGCGGCTCGCCCTGTCGGCAACTCTTTCAGTATTCTACGAACGGGCCTCGCACCACTAATGATGGGTTATTGCAGTTCGACTCGTGAGAAACCTTAACCGGCTCATAAAGAACCGTTAGAATTGGACTTTCCGAAGGTTTATTCTAAACAGTATATACCGGATTATTAACTGCGGTGCTTGTTCGTGGGGTTTGTAATGGCTTTGTGCCGAAACCGTGAGCCATATGGGCGAATGGTTCTCAAAAGAGCAAAAATCGTGAACGCAGCCGGTTCTCTGACGCCTAATGGACTCGTTCTGTTCTCGATAGCATTGCATTGCGTCAGCGTTGTTCAATTATGTCGGCTCTGTGCGCCAGCGACCAGCCTCATGGCAGCCAACCCCGTGATTTAAAACACATTAGGCGAAATTAATGATTTGTGCTGGTCGGTGGGGCAGCGCGTCAGCGGCGGCAGCGCCGGCAGCCAGCGCTCCGATAGTGTAGTATCATGTAGCGTAATGTAGCGTAATGCGATGTAGTGTAATGCAGTGCGCTGAGTAGCGTAATCGATCGTTACGGGACCGCCCACGGGAGCCGCGGGCGTGTGTGTATCGGGAGAATCTGCAGTCTGCACCCGCTGACTGACCTACTGGGTGGGGCTCTGTGACATGACCTCAACTGACCTGACATTAGTGAACCGCCTTGATGGAACTTAGCATTGCTAAACAAAACATCACACTGTCGGACGTGCCGAGAGTGATGTGATGACCCATGCAAAACCGTGTCTGTCTGCCGCTTGAAACAACCTGACCTGGCCCGTGACCCAGCCTGACCTGACCTCTGTTCTCTCTCTCTCCGGCAGAGTCACCGATCAGCGATAACGACAAGTCGGGCTCGACGTCACCTTCTGACTCGCCCTCGCCGAGGTCGCCCCCGTCGGACCTGCTGCCCGGCCGGTACAGCTCGCCGTTCGACTTCCACTCCTGCTTCCCGACGCTGCTGGCGCTGGAGAAAATCCAGGGCTACAACCAGTGAGTACCGCGACTGGTCTGGTCTCGTAATGCGAACGCCGAGCCGGGGGCGCTACAGATGCGGGACTATACATAGTAGATGAAACCAGCCTCGGCGAGCGGAGAAGGTATTTCCGCTGGACGGCCGGGCGTTCTGAACCCATCTGGTGTAAATTCTGACCCAAGCGGGGAGGATCTGATTAGAGCTCTCGGCTAGAGTTCATTCTCTGATGCGGGATACTCGACTGAGTTGTATGAAATATTAGCCCGCGGCGCGCGCGCATGTGCACTGCACGACCTCGCCTACAGCGGAGAGGCGTCGGCCATTTCAACATATTAATTCCACTCCATTTCGAGAAATTAATCCCGGCCGAGTCGTGGTCGGCCGGCGGGGTAGGTGGTCGGCTCGCGCGGGCCGCCGCCGCGTCGCCTCCGCCCGCGTCAGAGGCTTGTAATCTGGGCGGGATGCGGCCGAACCGTCGGTGCCGGGGCCGGCGATTAGTCCGGATTTATCGGTTTGGGTTCACACCCTTTTACACAACACTCTGCCGGATTTATAGTCGACTGAAGGGCGGCCGGCAGCCTCTCCGGCCCAGCAGCGGCCCAGCGGCGGCGCGGCGCGTGGTGGGGTGGATGGGACTCGTTCGTATGCGTTACAGCGCGTCCAGCTCCGTACGAGCCCCTGCGTCGGACCAGCAACAAGACAGCTCATAATTGCAGTTGATCTACGGATGTGGGAGCGCGGCGCCACCGGGCGCTGCGACGGATTCATCTCATTTATGGTTTTGTTTATCTTGTTGAGCGGGTTCGGAGGGCCGGCGCCGCCCTGACCTGCCGGCTGGGTTTCTCCGCGATCGCTGGATGTGCTGTCGATGATGTGCTCCGCCCCCTGCTGAGAGGAGCCAGAGAAACTAGGTGTAGACACTGCGGCGCCGAGGTCAGACAGCCCCGACATGTCAAACATGATAGTACACAATGCCGCTAGTGTGTGGTTCTCGAGAAATGCCTCGACGGAAACCCTGCTCCCCGTTTCGGCAGTACCAGCTCAATCAGTTTGTTCTTTCAAAACACAGACATTTACAGGCTCGTGAAACTCGACGAGTATCTGACGTGAAGGCTGAAAACAAGCTGAAGTGATCACGATTAAACCTCACAAAAATCAATGACGTCAGCTAATCCATATGACATTGTTAGTCTCAACATATGAAGTGATATGTCAGCGCGCTACCTTGACGCAGAGGTTTCTTCTGGGAAACGGCGACTGAGAGGGAAGGAAATCGACAGTCAGTCGCAGCTAAATCGGTTAGCGTTTCTGCCGACCTCTCACGTCATGTGTGTATTTACCATATTGTCCTGCACACGATTCAGACTGTGAACCGCTGGAGGTTGGCAGCTAGCGCCGTGTGAGAGATTAAACGATGCCTACACGACACCGACCGCTTCCGAACTGACCCACGTTGGTGGCTGGTCTGGCAATCTTGAGATAAGTTACGTAAATCAAATCAAAATGTCTCGCCAACTGATCACGTCAAAGTGGGTGACTTCTTGTAGACCAGAATTCCTCCTCCTGTCCCTTTCTTGAACTTGAAACTGGGAGTGGAACCAGAAACATATCCCGCACCGAACATCCTCGTACGCCTCTCCTAGAGCGGGAGTTCTTTTCGTCTGACCTGACCTGACCTCCTGCGCCCCGTCCTCGCCGTTGACCTCAGCCGCCGTGATTGACCCGTCCCCACTGTCGGTCACGCATCGGCTCGGTGACGGGCGCGGCACCTGGGCCGTCCTATCGGCGCGGCCAGCGACACACATCCACCTTATGAGGTCGTTACGGCATCGGAGCAGCGCTCGGCGGCGATAAACCAGCCACCAGAGAGTAAACCTGTCGGCAAAGACGCTGGTGATGACGCCGCCGGCCACGGCTCCAGTCTGCACGTCACCGACGGCCTCGACGAGCGTCCGCCGCCGAGACATGTCGCAAATTGAGACGTCAACGTGACCTTACCAATGAGTTGTATCGTAAAATAGCGGCCGTTATCTGGGTCGATCTGAGCGGCGGGGGTGATATTAATTAGCTGACTGGATGGCGGTGTAGAGTGATGGCGTGGTGAGGTGACGGATTCACCCGTTGGTGAGTTGGTCGGGTGTGGAGAACGATCTTCTTCATGACAGAGCGCCCCGCCGGGGCGCCGCCCTCAGTTCTTTGCTGACAAATCGTCAGCACACAGCTCGCTGACCGGATGAATGCTATCGGCGGCGGGCGTTAGCCTTTTGTGGCGGCGGCGGGCGGCGGTATCTGCTCGGAGATCGGCCGACCGACCCACGCCCGGTGGCGCCGCGCCGCTCCGCGCCGGGGGACCGATTCACAGTAGCCGGCCGCTCGGCGAGGGAGCCGGGCGGGGGCGAGCCGCCGCGGCCGCCCTCCGTCAGGATTAGGGAGCTGTGTCGCGCCATGGGCCGGGCCCGGCGACCTCCGCCACCGCCACCCGCTATAAACTGACGGCTAACACACGGCGGCGCTAGCGGTCGGACTCTGATCTGATACGGCGGCCCGAGCTGCCGCTCAGGTCCGGCACACCGAGGCACGCTGCCGACGGCACAGCTCGGCACGGGCATCAGTACAGCTCGACCAAGATATGTTGCTAGATCGACCCCGCCGACAGGCGACAGGACACTCGAGCCTCGGCCGGGCCGGGTGGATTATCCGACCGGTGTTTGTGTAAGCGCGGATTACACCGCTAATGTCCGCGGGTCCGGCACTGATGTCTCTCTGTGGTCTGCCCACCGCGACACGCCGTTACGTTTGTAGTGACGTTACGGCCCACTTAGAGGCGTCACGGTGGCCGCAGAGGGACATGGCGCCCGAGTTACCACTAAGTTTATCAACACTTCAGCTTCTGGTTACCGGCCTGTGTCTGCGTTGCAGTCACCTGGATACTGTCGTGTCGGGCGTTGCAGTTGCCCAATGGAATCCGGTGCTAGCAGCCCATGCAGCGATACAGTCTTTATCGTCTAAAACAGCGATGGAATCTCTAGTGCTAGCTACTTGTGTGCCAATGCAGTCACTCGTGTTAGCTATCACTGAGCGCGTTGCAGTCTCCGGGAGGATATATTTAGTGTTTTTAGTTTGCAGCAGTTCTGTCCTCGGTTTAAAGCTGCCGATGTTGCTGGGTTCTTTCACATGACTCGTTCGGTCTGCGTCCAGACAGTCGCACCTGCGCAGAACCGAGCACGTCCCGGTGGCGGCGGCACTGAACAGGAGCCGTTTTTGTCGCATTTGTGCCCGTCATCGCCGGCAAAGCCCCGCCCGACGCGCCGCTGCCGATGCGCCGTAAAAACCTCGTTAGCCCGACCGGGAGAGAGAATAGTAGAGGAGAATAGTGTCGGAGAGGGAGCGGGCCACGGCGTCGTTTGTATGCGAGAGCTCCTGCCGAGGGGTGAACAGGAAGGGTGGCGACGGTAGCGGCCGGGATGAGAGGTTGGGAAACTGAACGGTTTGCCGCTGCAGCACTAATGGGGCCGGGAAAACGGAGCCAAGATGGGCCGGCCCGATCACGCCCGGGAAAATTCGCCGCCTCAATTATTGCATGCGTGTAATGGAGTTAGTTCTTTATGAGAGTTGCGAAAGCAGCCGAAGCGCGATCTTTTTACCGCGGCGCGCGCGCGCTGACGCCGCCCCGTGGACTTGCCACACCTCTGGAGCCGGTGGGTGACCCCGATAGTTGGCCCGCTCCCGGTCGGCCGGCCCGCGATCCACGGTTCTGCGCTCAGGGCCGAGCCGGCGGCGGCGCGGCGGCCCTCTCCGCCCGGCAGCCTTGGCCCGCGGCGGCCGCTCGGCGGATCTTTACGTCAGCACGCCGCCTCTCCGGCAAATCCGAGGACCTGTCCGGTGGGCCGGCGGCCGCGGCGGAGCCGGACCGCCGCCCGCCGGTGGCGTGGTGAGGTCGTAAACCTGCGCGGTCAGCACGCACTGCACGGCGCCACCGGCGGCCGCGGTTGCCTCACACGGCCGGCGGGTCCGCTGCGGACCCTGCTGCCCTGTAAGGGCGCACTGCCACCGCCCCGCCGACCGGCCGGCCTCTGCCGCCGGCGGCGGTCGGCCGGCCGGCGCGCGTGGCCGGAGCCGCTGCACGCGCCGCCGTGCCGGCCACGCCGCGGGGACGTTCCGCTGGCCCGCCGACCCGGCCGGCCATTTCACGGGCACGGCCGAGCCGACGCCGTCTCGCTCGGCGAACCGCGCCAACAAAGGCGGACTCCGCCGAAAAAGGGTCGGCCGCACAGAATCGGTCGTCGGCCGCGCGCCGGGCCCACTCGGCTGCACGGCCCGCCGCTCCTCCCCGGCCCGTTATGCGCTCGCCGTGGCGAAACGCCCACGGAATGGGAGGCCCCGCCCTGGCGACCGGCTACGGGCGCCGGCCAGCCGCGCTGTGCGTCTCCCCAGGGCGGAGCGGCCCGTCGGCTCTCACGTGCGGACATGATCGCCGGCCAAGAGAATATCTGCCGCGTGAGTTCTAACGTCTGTTCGGCGCATCTACCTCGTCATTAGTGTCCGTTGCATGGAGGATTGATGAGGCCTATCTGGGTTTTGAATTAGAAGCCAGCAAAGGGCGGCGTGACTGACCAATATTCCGAATAATGTTTGTTTAATCAGGCTGGCTTCCTTCCCCGTAACTGATAATAAATGAGCTGGGGCGTGGGCGTGCAGGGTCACGTTTTAGAGAGAAATCGTAGGTGTGGTCCGCACCTGAGCATTGAAATTGCCTTCCCAGGCACTTTGAGTTAAGGTCAGTGTGTTAATTTGTTTAAATACATGTCAACTCTGATGACTTCAAATCACGATGCAAACTTAATCACCGGAACTTAACCATGTTCGAATCGACTGCAGAAAAGGGCGAAAGGAAAGGCGTGTCTAATTATATTTTAGTACACCGAACGGATTATTTGCAATCAACCGAACACAGCTCGCCAATACACCGGCGCTTTTCACTCTAGCACCGCATACCGGAAAACCCTCTCGAGTACGATATGGACCGGTGAAGCATAAAATGCCAATTCAGAACCCGTCCTTGATAGACGTCCTTCGCTTTCACTGCAATGCTCAACATGCAGGTCAATATGAGATAACTAATCCTAAGTGAATGATCGATTTGGCGGCCCCGCCCCTGCCCGGATGGCCCCGGTTTGATGATATCTATCACCGCTGATGACCTAAACTCTCCACTAACGACGCGAACTCTCAAATCCGCGGCCTTCCGCGGCGATCACGTTTGAGTTTTAGTGTTTCCCATTGCTGCGGTGGCCTCCGCACAGCCGCGGGCTTGGGCGGAATACCAAGCAGGCCTAACACTCGTACGGCACACGAGCTGGCGGCAATTAATCCCGTTCCCAGATCAGTACAACACTCGTGACGGGCATTGCAGAGCGCGATAGAGACATGCAACCGCGCCGCCGGGATCGCTCGCCCAACCAGCTTTGGGCTCTTGGCGAATTGGGTGAGGCTATCTTCATGTCACTACATACCTACAATGTTTGTTTGACAAATTTAAACATAAGACACAAAATAAGTATTTTTGAAACACGAATGTATGACTGAGAGACCACAATACCCAAGTATCGAATGTTAGCATTGACATTATATGAGTAGGAACGGGTGCGATGTTGAGCGCGCTCATCGCTGGTCACTGGTCAGCCGTCAGTCGGGGCTGGGTTTCGCGTCAGCGCAGCTCGGGACGACCTTGTGACAGCTCGTCAGACGGGTCCGGTCTGCCAATTTGCGCGGATAATCCACCAGTAGCAGCGCTATGAGGGTGACCGGTCGCACCAGTCACCGCTGCGAGCCGGTATTGTTCGGGACGGACCGCACCGACCGCCGCCGATACCGCCTCTTCGTTAGCGACCGGGCGCCCGCGCCGCGTCCGTCATTAGCGCCGCTGCGCCACTTACGCCACCGCCGCGTCACTTATGCCGCCGGCGCGTCACGCCTGTAGCTTCTGAACCGAGAGTGGCCGAAACAATCGGCCATTTGCCTGTCAACGACTGACAGCATAAAGGGGAAGAGAAACGCCAAATTACGGCAGTTGTGATGCGTGTTAAAATGCGATTGTTGATATTATTGTCGGATTATTTCTTGTGTTTGTCGCTGATGTTCACTTTACTTCCTGTATCGCCCGCCTATCAATGTTCCTTCGATTGTGTATTGTTACACTGACCTTTCCACACTGTAACAACACCCAAACTCGTGTCTGTCTGAAAATGTAGCTGATTTCTGTTCAGTCTCAACTTTTCGCTCTCAGTCCCTCTGTCAGAAGATTGTGGTCTCTTTCACCCCACAGTACTGCTTGGTAATGCTAGCTTTACACCTGCCATTCTCCCCCTGTATCTTCACCAAATCTGACCGCAGCCCTCTCTGTCTCCCTCAGTGCCCGGCTGCCCTCTTCAGTGTCCCTCTCTGGGTCTGCGGACGTGCACCACAGCGTCTTCTCCAACCTACCCGCCTCAGACGGTCAGCAGCCCTCCAGCAAGGCGGCCGCTGAGGCGCGCCGGAAAAAGTCGCACCGCTGCGACTACACCGGCTGTGGAAAGGTCTACACCAAGAGCTCGCACCTCAAGGCGCACAAGCGCACCCACACAGGTAAGGACGATGAAGGGAAGGTGTGGAGAGGGGAGGAAAGGGCGTGGGAAGGAGTGAATGGTCTGAAAGGGGTGTGGAAAGGGGAGGGTGTAGAAGGGAGGGAAGTTATAAAAGGGTCAAAGGGCGGGAAGGGGCTGGGAGGGATAGAGGCTATGTAAGGGAGAGAAGCTGTGAAAGCGGGAAGGGTGTGGAAGAGAGGGAGGGAGGGGTGAGAGGGAGGGATGGTGTGGAAGGGAGGGCGTTACTCGTGAGGTGGGGGCGGTCACGCTTTACTACAGCACTGTAGCGAGTTGAGTCTGTTGAGCAGGAACAAACGGCGGGAAAGGTTGCCAACGGCTTGGAGCTAGTTATTTTCGAGTGTCAAATATGACACTTGCAAATGAGGTGTTTAAACCGTAAAATGGGTAGCATTGTTGTTACGAATGGCTCTACTGTATGGCGAGCGGAGCGATTCAGTAAACCGTTACGCTTGGCTAAACCGCTCGTAGTTTTCCCAAGTCTCATCTCGCATTCATAGAAAATGTTGTGAAAGAAGTCGTGACTTCATGAATTCGAGTAACGCCCTAGATAACTCTGAGCGAAGTTCAACGTGAGCTATGGTCCAAGGATGTGTTTATATCGTAAGCACGGGCTCAGGATCATCTGTGTAAAGCCGGTGCGCCAAGCAGCTCACAGACGATGCCGAGCTATGTTGCAAGCTGACCTGACCTTTGGCCGGGAAAAGCCGTGACCAAATTAAATCAGCGGACCGTCTGCTTTATGGAGCTGCGCTAATTCGGCTGCCATTGCTGGCCGGCCGCCAATCAGCTGTAACTGATCGCACTGCAGCCGGCCGCTAAAACGCCGCCATTGCACGCATCGGCCGCAATTAGACCGCTGCGGCACTGGCGATTTTATTGGCCGTGCCAATTGTGGGAGGCACCGCGTAATGGAGCCGATTTCGCTCTCGTCCATGGCGTTCTCGGAAGCCGGCCGGCCGACTCGTAAACTGGTCCGTGTGATGCCGAGACGCTCGGATCGTCGACGATACGCCCCCGAATGACTTGGGACCGTCACGATGCGCCGGTCGGACTAACAGCTTTTATGAGCGGCGCCTGCATTGTCCCGCGCCGCGCGCGATTGTCTTACCCAGGGCAATTGCTCGGTGCAGTGCAAACCGGCCGAGCATGGGTTTTATTATGATTGGCTGCTGGGTGGTGAGCTCCGCGCCGGCAGAAGCAGCTGTGCAGCCTCTGACGCTGTGTTCGAGCACGCTGACGTCCTGTTTTGTCCGTTTCCAGGTGAAAAGCCGTACGAATGCACGTGGGAGGGCTGCAACTGGAAGTTTGCGCGCTCCGACGAGCTGACGCGGCACTATCGGAAGCACACCGGCCAGAAGCCGTTCCGGTGTACGCAGTGCAACCGCTCGTTCTCGCGCAGTGACCACCTGTCCCTGCACGCGCGGAGGCATGTGTGACGCTAGTGACGTCTGGGCAAGGACGACCGAAACTCTAGTGTTGCTGCCCGCCGCCGAATGGCGCCACCGAGCGCATGGACGCCCTGTGACCGGTGATCGGACGCCCCCGCGCCGCGGGTCACATGCTCGCGAATGAGTGGGTGACGTCATTTGATTTTGCAAATGGTACAAAGATACCGTGCTGATTGGGAGCGGGTTCGGGCGCGGTCCCCACGCCCTGTCCGGCCGCGAAAGGCCCGAGTTCATACTGTGACACCACCGGTCTCCGCCCATCGAGGCATGGGCGCACGCACACAAAGTAGGAAATATGATGTACATTACTAATTTATACATGTGTGCCTACCGGTGCTCGTCAGGTGCTTAAAGCATTCTTACAGGGTTGTGAACACGATGGTCTCAAGATGAATTCCCCCCGAAAAAGGAGTGCTAGCTGGAGACGGTTTCTAAGCCCTCGATAGGTGGCGCAGTCCACAGCCTAGCCAGCCAGATTCGGAATCTACTCTGTGTAGTTGGATATCACTTTAAAATCAGCCGGCCTTATGAATGACAGTGTTCTGGGATCGACCTGTCTCCATCTTGTATCGCGCTTCTACATCTTGTCAATTCGAACGCCTTCGACCAGTCCTAAGTCGACCTTTTAGCGTCAGACCGCTGTTAAGAGTGGCACGGGGCCTCCGGACCCGAAATCCGGCCCCTCGCCGGGCCTACGGGCTGCGTCCCGTGAAAAGCCTGCTGTCTTTCGAGCTGCAGTGGCCACCAGTGCCGCCTGCGCGTGCCTTATCACCCCTGTCTGTGACTGTCCGCGGAAAGAGCGAGAGGGGAGAGAGAGGGACAGAAAGCAAGAGAAAGAAAGAGAGAGAGAGAGAGAGAGAGAGAGAGAGAGAGAGAGAGAGAGAGAGAGAGAGAGAGAGAGAGAGAGAGAGAGAGGGAGGGAGAGGGCGTGTGTGTCCCAGTGGAGTCTCTCGTCAGTCCGCGCCCGCCCCAGACAGGAGTGACGCCTTAGCGGTACCTGAAGATGGCTTATTCCCTGAACAACTCGAGACCAATCCCGTGCCAAGTCATAATTGTTATATTTTTGTATGCGTAGATGACTGAGCCTTGTTCGAGGGCCTACTTTGTACATTCCATATTGTATAGTGCAAAATATATAAACTATATATTGTATCAAACAGTGTGTTTGAATGAGAAAATGTCTCATCTGCCTGCAGGCACACAGAAGATAGGGGAGAGCGGGGCCAGTTGAAACACGGGGTCAGATGAAACATGGCTTTATTTTCAACAGTATGCAACATATGGCGTTGCCGACACCACTGCGCATCCGCGCTCGACCACTTGCTTTGTCAACGGCGTTTGGGCGGCAAACGGACGGTAATTTTGATTTGACACTTGTTTTTGTGTTTTTGAGGGGCGTTTGGGAGAAATCGTTTTAATGAATATTTTGTGATATCTCATATACCTTTGTTTGCTGAAAGAAGAACTCCTGGCTCCGGAATAACACCTTATTTGGCCCTTCATTCAGCATGATGCCGTCCCTCCAGCTCGTTTGGCATGTGCTTTACGGCGCGTGCGAGATGGCGGAAGCGGATGGGGTCAATTGAAACGCTTCTCTGAGGTTCAGTTGAAACAGGGCCACAGGCCGTTTCAATGGACCCCGGTGACCTTTGCAATGGTTATTGTTCAGGGGCTGTAAACATTAAAGGAAATAGTCCACCTTTGAAATGAGCTTTTAAACTGAAATAGTAGTTTAATAGAGCTCAATTTTTGACCCCTTTTTCTCCAGCCTTTTGCTTGAAAGCACACTATAGCCTGAGATATTTCTCATTTTCCTCATCCGCCCATTTTTTCATAGTCTATGTACTTTATGTCACCTATTATGAGGAACTTTGCACTTTTAGCTTTCCAACGACCTATTGAATGTAGCATTTGGAAAAGTAAACCGGACAAAATATCTTCTTAAGAAAGTGGCCTTAAAGAGGAAAACATCCCATTGTTAACCCGCGCCCCGTTGGGCTCTGCCGAGCAACGCGCCCGGTTGGGGGGGGGGCCATTTTGGCCCCCCCCTAAGATCTCGAGAACCACGCAACATAGCGACAAGCGGTAAACGGCGTTGGATAGCCCCAACGGGGAACTACCTTGTGACCCAATTTTATTGACCTAGGTCAAACCGATGACGTCACAGGTCAGGTCAAAGGTCCAATTTTCACCGTTTACAGGCACTTCAAGAAATGCGTTGTAAAATCGAGTAAAATGCATTTCATTGAAAATCATCGATGGGGAAATGTTCTTCAAACACATATTTTGCTATTTGAGGTCACTGATACCAGGTCAGGTCACAGAGGTCAGGTCACGGGGGGGGTCACAATATGAAAGTGTCGTGTGATACGTGTTTTATGGTCCATTTTACATGGCAAATGCGATTATATGGATCAGGCAGCCTTTGGGGCCAGCTTAGATCACGTTTTGGTCAAGGTCAGGTCAAGGTCAGGTCAAGGTCAGGTCAAATTAGGTCAAATTTCAAAGTTAATATATTTGCATAAAATGGGTATCGAATCGATGCAGCTCGTCACGGGGAGTTCAATGGTGGTCTTTGTTTTGCCGTACGTGGTCTAGAATTGCTAAAAATTGAGTTCAAAAATTTGACGTCATCATTTTTGAACAGTTTTTTCGCTATAACTTGGCCAAAAAACGAGATATCGATCTGAAATTTGGTATGTATATAGAGGAGCGCTGGGACTATCACATATATTCCGTTTTTTCGAAATTCGGGAAAATTTTGGATTTTTTCAAAGTTTTTCTAAAAAAATCAATTTTTTGAATTTTTTTGGTCAAAAACCAAAAATTTTGAAAATCCGAGATAGCAGTTTTGTAGCGCCGCTTTTTGTCTACTAGACCATATAAAGAACTTTGAAATTGCTTGATAACTGTAGATTTGGTGAGCGTTTCAAGATTGCATGTTTTTTGCTCATTTTTGCTCGAACATGACCTCAGTTTGACCTCAATAACTCCTGACCTAAGGTGACCTAAGACTTGAAATTTGGTGTGAAGGTATCAAATTGATGCCCGGGAAGGTACTGAAAATTTGGCGGCGCTGCGCGCCGCCGTTTTCTTGCTATTCAGGAAAAACCACAGGGGGGGGGGGCCAAAATGGCCCCCCCCAACGGGGCGAGGGTTAAGAATAGGTGCAATTGACCCCATGGGCTGGTTCAATTGACCCTCGCATCGGGGTCATTTGAAACGGGCGTAGAGCTGTTTTATAAGCATGCGTTTGGCAGCAAAATATGTTTGAAACATAATTTTACTTATCTTAAAATAAAGCCAAAAGAGCATATTTTTCATGGCATTGTGCATTTTTCGATATGACAACTAGATCTCGCTGTGCATGTCAATATATAAAAAGTGGTTCAACTGGCCCCGCTCTCCCCTACTCGTATAATCCAGTGGAAACGAATCAAGCTCTTAGCTCCGCACACATTTTGAGAAAAAGTATAGTGCATAATAAGACACATCACAATGAGCCTTTAGAGTCATGGGAAGAAACATGGGAAGCTAATGGAACCATTATTCCATTCTTAGGTATTACACAGAAGACATCACCAATTGAAACATGACTGCATAGGCTCCCATTTCTGAGACACACGAAAGGCTTGGAGAATAAACGAAAACGAAACCAAAAATAGAAGCGAAACCAAGCTGCAGGTTTCTGAGACAAGAGTGACACATCAACATAAGCACCTACATTTTGTGAATTAGGCTCTCAAGTCCCATCCCACTAAAGGGCAAAAGATGCACGAGTTAGGCATAACTCAACCTAACACTCGGCCTTCACTGCTGCGTGACTGCCCATTACTGCAGGTGTCTATGTATCGCCGTGCTCCGTGCCATTGAGCCATTACGGTGCGATCTGCGCCAGACGCCCGCCGTCGCACCATCCCTCGGCTCACGGATTTATCACCCACGCGCGCCCCACGGAGTGGGCAGCGCCCGTCACGGACAGGCGTGAAGACTATGACGTAACCACGAGCTAGCGCTCCTGCCACCACGAACGGTTGATGGTCGGCAGAGAACATGACTCCGTTATGCAGTGAATTATTGCAATTATTGCAGGCCACCATTGATTCAGAAGCAGCCGTGTTGCTAAACCGATGGGTCATCAATGAGGCCAGATGGTTGCGGTTACGCTTCACGGATTCAGTGTGAGTTTCCCAAGTTCCCAGAGTCAAAGTCTACAGGGCCAGGTCTCTTCAAGGCCAGCAACGGTGTTTGGAGGATGTTGATTATCAAGTGTAGGCAAACGAAGGAATTGGAGCTGAATAATCATGTCATTGTCTCAATTGAATTCAATAATCATAAATGATTTATTTTATCGAGACGAGGCAGAGGAAGCATTACCTACATATTTTATAGCTGTGCTATTCAGCTCAGACCCAATGCACATATTGAAGATGTATGAATTGGACTGCGGTAAGCAGGCTGCGGGTGAGCGCCGGCCCACGAACCAGCTCAGAGCCGTAAAACGGCAGAACAATGCTGCAGCAGCGACATCTAGGCACTATTACCATTAGTTTTCACATACTGCCACCAGAAAGCGCCACCAGCGGGTTTCTCCCTCCTGCCGACTGCGCACAGCGAGCTGCTTTTCTTTGCGATTGGTTATGCGGTGAAGTTCACAAGAAATAACAAAAAGCAGATATAAAAACCACAATTGAAAACTGATGAGGCATTCGCGAATAAACGACTTCTCCTCATGAATAAAGATAAGGTAACCCGGCAGGCGGTGGGCCTCCCGGCCACCTTCCGCGCGGTGAGGGGGTGGGGGCATTGTTTTGCCCCCCGTACCTCCGAAACTACTGGACGGATCCGTAAAATTCAAACGGTGTTCGATAGCCCTGTCAAATTAGTCGAAATAAATCTAATTTCATTTACCTCAGGGTCACCGATGACGTCACAGGTCAGGTCAAAGATAAAATGTTGCACCGTTCACACATCACGGGTCTTTTTTTTATTTAGTCGAACCTCTCTCCAACGGGCTCTTGTCCCAATTATAGGAGAGAGCACCTGCTCCTCCCGCCGTCCTGCTCCTCCGCCGTGCCAATAACTTGGCACATAAAGACGCTAGAGCTTAAAAAATGGTATCATTGTGTTCCTGGTGATCAGCCGAATTGAATGATATGCGATATGATGCAATTTGGTTAGCTTGAACTTAATTTATTAATTTAAGTTTACTTAAAATTTAAGAAAAACTTTAAGTACACTTCAGCAAGCTAAAAAGTATATCATTCGACGCGCCTTGACGTGCTGAGTTCACTGGTGCTTTTCTTTTTGCTTTATCGTAATTAGATTAAAAGTTATAAGCGAAAAACTTTTGACCTGTTTTTAGCGAAATTTTTACATTTATACCCCCCCAAAACCCCCGAAATATTGACCTAGAGCAACCAAATTTGCACAGGGGCGAGAACTCCAGGGGGCCCACCTATCTACCAAATTTGGTGTTTCTAGGTGCCATAGGAGCCAATCGCGAGGGGGGGGGGTCGCATCGACCCCCCCCCCTGCCAGGCCGTGTTATGAAAAATGCCCTGCCAGGGCGAGGGTTAAGGGACATCTATAGGAATGGACATCTACAGGAATGCTTACACTTGAAACAGGTAAAATATACGGCCCAGCTATGAATGCCGAGATGTGCGTCTATCCGGTCTATCCTTATCCCTCCGACGATTCCTCAGGACCAGCCCATCCCAATCTCTGATCATGTTTTCCTGTTCTGGGCTGACAGTCACCCTACCCAAGCGGCCGCGGAAAAGGGAAGCTTCAGAAGGAGCATACCCTATTGAGGTGACCGTTTGAATGGCTGGATGGAAGAGCTTGTCCCAATGGGCACACCAAACCCAAGGAAACGGGTTCAACCGAAGCGGCGCTACAGCCAGAAATCTAGTCTAATACATAGTTAGTTCAATAGCTGCCCCTTCTCTTCTTTATTACGAGCGAGCGAGCGCAGCGAGCGAAGCGAAGTCATTTCAATATAACAGAAAAATCTCAGTATGAGCGGCCCGGCCCGGCCCGGCCTGTAACGCTTTTGAGAGGCTTATATCTCAGCAACCGCTGGACCGATTGGCCTGCGGTCTTTTTTGCTGGGTAGCCCCATCCCTTCTACCCCGTAATTGACTACTTTTGATACATCTCAGTGACCGTCGTGGCACGTGCCACGTGAAAAGTCAAGGGTGTTCAAGCTGTTTTACAAAAGTAGTGATTTTGAGAGGCTCATATCTCAGCAGCCGCTTGGGCGATTGACTTGCGGTAATTTTTATAGGGTAGCTGCATCCTTTCTACCAAAAATAGGATACTCTCCATGCATGTGGGTCACCCCCAGTGCACGTGCAAAATACAACAATAAGAGGTGTCAAATTTGTTCCCATTTTAATAACTCGGTATTTACTGGGGCGATTTCGCTGAAACTTGGCATACAGGTAGGCACCCACCAGGCAATGCATTCCCATGTGTTGCGGTTAAGGTGCTACTGCACGTGCGCACGTGCAAGGGGCGCTTCCAGATCTCGAGAACGGCTGGGCCGATTGCGCTCAAATTTGGTACACGGTTGGAGACCGGTTAGTAGGGTGCCGTGCAAAAGTCAGTTTGGACCCGTTTGCACGTGCGCACGTGCAGAATGCCGCTTCCAGATCTCAGGAACGGCTGGGCCGATTGCGTTCAAATTTGGTACACCGCTAGCGACCGGTTAGAACTTAGAAGGGTGCTTAGCGCAAGCCCGTTGGAAGTACCCTCTCGCCCTTCCGCACGTGCAGGGCTCACTATCTCGCTCGCTCGTTCTTCGCCCAAAAGGCGTTTTACTGGTTTCAATATAACGGAAAAATCTCAGTATGAGCGGCCCGGCCCGGCCCGGCCTGTAACGCTTTTGAGAGGCTTATATCTCAGCAACCGCTTAACCGATTGGCCTGCGGTCTTTTTTGCTGGGTAGCCCCATCCCTTCTACCCCGTAATTGACTACTTTTGATACATCTCAGTGACCGTCGTGGCACGTGCCACGTGAAAAGTCAAGGGTGTTCAAGCAGTTTTGCAAAAGTAGTGATTTTGAGAGGCGCATATCTCAGCCGCGGCTTGAACGATTGACTTGCGGTAAATTGTATAGGGTAGCTGCATCCCTTCTACCAAAGGTCGGATACTCTTGATCTATGTGAGTGACCCCCAGTGCACGTGCAAAATACAACAATAAGAGGTGCCAAATTTGTTCCCATTTCAGTAACTCGGTAATTACTAGGGTGATTTCGCTGAAACTTGGCATACAGGTAGGCAGCCACCAGGCAATGCATTCCCATGTGTTACGGTTAGGGTGCTACTGCACGTGCGCACGTGCAGGGGGCGTTTCCAGATCTCGAGAACGGCTGGGCCGATTGCGCTCAAATTTGGTACACGGTTGGGGACTGGTTAGTAGGGTGCCGTGCAAAAGTCAGTTTGGACCCCGTTTGCACGTGCGCACGTGCAGAATGCCGCTTCCAGATCTCAGGAACGGCTGGGCAGATTGCGTTCAAATTTGGCACACCGCTAGCGACCGGTTAGAAGGGTGCCTTGTAGGTATGTTCACGGTGCTGAAATGATCTCAAAGAGACTCAAAGAACAAAACTCAACAAAATACGCCGGAGATCATTTGAGAGAGATACTCGGAACCTGAATTAGTTATATCAATGTTTTGGGATATAACAATGCATATGACAACACAACATCATTTCTGAGTCTTTCAATGCCAGTCAATCACAAACATGCAAAAAGTAGGTAAGCGCTTGGGTCTAACCATGCTCACATTTTCCTCGCAAATACACCGGGACACGTAATATCGTATTCGAAAGGAATATCGTATGCATGATTCATGGGTACACGACATTAGCGTCGCCACGGGGGGGGGGGCAAGCGGGGCAGCTTGCCCCCCCCCCCAACCTCGGACCGGGCACCCCCTGAGATCGATACAGATCCGATGAGATTTTGGAGTCGGGAAAAATGGGGGTAGGGGAGAGTGGGGTAATTTGGCCGGTGGTGTAAATTGGCCGCCCCCACCTGTACGAAAGCTGATAAAAGTGAATGAAATAACTTTAGTCTCTATTCATTTGTCATCGGCAGCACTAACTCGAGAACAAATGCCAAAACTTTCCCCCTCTTAGTTTTATTCAAAATTAATAAAAGGTGAATTACGTTAGAAAATGGTAACTTTTACTTCCGTTTAAAAATTTGTATAACATGTAGTATTTGGGCTGTAAACGAATTCCAACATTATAGCGCCATTTTTGAGGGTGTTCAGCGGTTCCAAGAGCAATTTCATCTAGTTCTGTACAGCCATGACGACTTTATAGACAAAAATTTTCAGAATGGCAATGTGGGGTTATTTGGCCGGGACTAGCGGGGCAACTTGGCCGGTGCGCTCAGTGTCACTATGCTGGGACGGCCGAGTTGTCATGGTCAATTATACCATAAAGTACATAATTCATGACCAACTTTGACTACCTTGATGCCATATTTCCTATTGGACAGCTGTAAGGGCATGTGACGTCATCAAAGGTTACCTAACGCTTTTTTGCTAATAAATACTTACAGAAAAAAAGATACAGCCGCGCAAATGGTCTCATTGTGTTCAGCTCGTCAAGGCGCATCGAATGATATACATGATGACCTTGAACTGACGTAACCTTGAGGTCAAGCGACCTGAGGTAACGTGACCTGAAGCCAACCATGACCTTGACCTTGACCTTGACCTCTCGAGGTCAACACATACATGTTTCGATGCGGAATGATGAGAGAATTACGATGGTACTTTTAGTTTTGGCCTAACTTGATTACTTCAAAAGTTATTCGTAAAAAACTGTCATCGCATCTAGAGCCGCTATTTTGACTATTTTCGACCCCTGTGACGGCTGAGTCAACCTCCAAAATGCTTCAAATGCGTCGTAGGACACGCGTCATTGTTGAATGTGAAGCTGACTCGCCTATAACAAAAATCATGGCCTCAAACTAACACCGGCCAAATTGCCCCACACCCCCGGCCAAATAACCCTGGTAGTGGGGCAATTTGGCCGCTTTGCAGACCTTTGTAATACGCCGCAATTTCAATATAAGTAGTTACTCAATCATTTCAAGTTTACTGTCCAAGAAAGTAAAATGTATGCCACACCTGTCAGCGTTGAGAAAATGCAGAAATGTGTTGTCGATTTTTAGTTACATCGTTTTCTAAAAAAAGCGGCCAAATTACCCCACTCTCCCCTACCTTTCTGAGAATGCCTGTGAGGTCAGACTCGGTTGGAGCGTGCAGTTCAAACCAGAGTCTGACTCGCAGTCGCCAAAATTTTCAAGACTCCGAGTCCAGACTCGGAAATGTCAATGCTGTGACTCATTCTATGTTCCTAGTTCGTTCTTTATTACATTTTACAGCTAATTTTCATATAAGTAAGTTTTGGAGTGCTGACACAATTTTCGTTCAAAGCGTGAAACGAAATCTTCGGGGCCTTTCTCAACTCTCGTCAAATGTCTGCGACAGGCTCAAGTACCGTACAAGTGTCGCAGGGCTCATGAGCTTGCTTTAAACAAAAGCTCCTAAGGATCTCCACTGAGCCCTAAAGAAACTTTCAGAGGGCCCAAACCGGCCTCTAAAAGTCCCACTGGTGTCCATGTTCTCTGAGGGCCCATATAGGGATCTTTGAGCCTTCGAACATTTCTGAGAACCTTAACTGGCTTCTGATAGTTCAGCCAAACTTTTGAGGCGACAGACTTTGCTAACCCCAAGCCGGCATCTGAGGGGTCACAGCTCACGTGTCCCTCTGAGGCCCGCAACAAATGTTTATTATGTCCCCACGCAGGGTCCTTAGGGATTCGACACAGACCCCGAGGGTTCACACTGTAATCCGAGGGCTCCAGGCTCACCCTGGGCCTATAGTCTCTTAGCGCCCGCCGCCCACACTGGCTTCTGAGGGCCCCACCTTGGGCTCGGAAAGCCCTAAAGCACCACGTACACGTAAATATTTGAGGTGACCAACGCCGATCTCCGGGATCCTAAGCATGCTTCTGAGAGTCAGCACTGACCCAGTGGCCTGAAATGACCTGGAAGTCCCAAACCTATTTCTAAGGGATCCCTTGCCGCTATGCCGTGCGTAACTTTTGGTTCCGTTTAACAGTTTTTGTTCGCGTTTGCAGCGCTTCCCTTCACACGAAAAACGAAAAACTTTTGTTCACACTCGAGTGAACAAAACACTTCCTCTCACTGGAGCAAAGATGAATTACTTCCGATTCACACTTCAGACATTCACTCTCCGCCGAATGCCCAACTTAGCTACGATCGGCGGCTGGGATAAGTCCTATGCATTTCACGTAAAACATCTGCATGCATGCGTGAATGGAGGTTTTAGCAAGGTGATCCGATTAAATGGAGCGTTTTTCACCTTTTTCTGGGTAATGATCATGAAGGTCGAGCGTCTGCACAGGGGCCCTCTGCACTCCTGCAGTGCGTCGGCAATCGCAGCCACTATAATTCTACCAGTCGTTTTTGTCGTGAAATTTCAAAATTTCGAATTTTTCTGTAAAAAATTACATGTCATAGCTAGAAGGAAACCTTTGTCACCATCGGATTCCTCGCACCATTGCGCGTCGAATGATATGTAAAACGAGGGAGTAAAGACTGGGGAAAGGCAAGTTTTAACCAGGGGCGCGGGAACTACTTTCCGACTGGGGGGGCACACCATAATAGAGATTAACCTAGGGTACCCCCAAATCTAGTTTTCTCACCGGTTTTAGGCCACTTATTTTTCACCCCTCGACTTTTTCAACAAAAAAAGAAAACATTTGCAAAACAAAGTATGGTATTCCGTCTCAAAGCTGTGGGGGCACCGCCCCCACGGCCCCAGAGTTGGGGGGGCAAGCTGCCCCCACTGCCCCCCCCCCCCCCGGCTCCCGCGCCTATGGTTTTAACACACAAGTTGGTTTTGCCCCCAACCGAGAATCTCTGGCGACGCCTATGGTACACGAGCGTCTGATTGCGATAAACGTGAATGTCATGCGCAAGTAGACTGACCTGCCTGCTGATGCAAAGATCCAAACAATTACAAACCTGCTACTACCAAAACTCCGCATCTCACATGAGATCACGAGACACGAGGTCACGCAATGTTAGCTTCAGATACATACCTACCTATGATATTTTATGTTTCCAAAAGACATTGGTTGTTACTGCGAGCATGATCTTCAATCATCCGGTCGAAAAATTAGAAACCGGATATCCTACGGATCTTGTCATGCTAATGAGCGAATGAGATTGCATAGCTAGTTCCGGTTCCTTTTTGCATCACTTCTTCCTTGAGTCTGGAATGTATGGAAGGTGAAAGTTTTTGCAAGAAGGAAGAGTCAGATGGTTGAGACGACGGTTGTCTGTAGTTACTATTGATTTGTCTCATACTTCACTCCAGACATCCAGGCGACAACGCCTCGCGAGCCTCGATGTATTAACGTCGAACCACTGCATTGGCTTGGCACGGATTCAACTAACACCGGGGCGTTTCTTTGAGGGGGGGGGGAGGGGGGAGTAATCGCTACATCCTTGAAAACATTATGGAAGGTCCAAAAGTAGCTGGTTTTGGTCCCTCCCTTTGAAAATGGCAGTGGATCCGCGGTTGTACGCAAGACTTCGCTCGCTCGTAACGATATGTGAGCAAGCACAAACGTCACACACGTAAGGCAACTAATCGTCATAAAACACATCCAAGAGACACATTATTTATTGTTTTGTAAGGCAACAATATCAAGCATAACCAGTCATCGAATGCTTCACAATCAACGAGACTCGCCCTGTTAAATAAAGCTCTTCATCAATGTGCGACCATCACTCAAGCAACCAACAACCTCATCGCAATACAATTACAATAGTGGAAACACCTTTACACATAGTAAAACACGCTTCCAACGAGACCTCAATCTCCAACCGTGCGCACAAGCGCACTGTTGTTCCCGCGGTGGCTCAACGAGGATTCATCTCTTCCCTGGAATAAGTTATGGATGCCCCCGCCTTCCGCTATCCGGGTTCCCGCGTCGTCTCACATCTTCCGCAGGTTCAGTCGCTCACACATCCATCATGTTCAGGTCGACGGTATCCAGTTCGCAGACGTACAGCAGCTTCTGGTCGCAGGTGTGTCCCGTCTCGCGAGCGGCCGTCACATCGGCCGTCAGCGAGGGACACAGCGGCTCCGGCGGGACTGCCGACTCGCCTCCGGCGTCCACGATCACCGCCGACTCGTCAGAGACCGCCTCTGGCACCGGAACGGCCACCTGGCTGGACCCCAGAGCGCCGTAGCCGTCCCTCAGGGCGGCACTGGTGCGCTCCAGGCCGGCGGCCGGGTCGATCCAGAGGGCGGCCTCCTGACGGCGCACGGCCGGCTGCGTCCGCACCGCCTCCCTCCAGAGCGCCTGCACGAGCAGTTGGTCGGACGGAGTGACGGCGTAGGCGAGCCGAGCTGACGGCCGCTGCTGGGAGCACAGCTGACGTGCCTCGTCCCAGGCGGCTGCTACAGGAGACAGACGGAAGCAGCGCTCCTCAGAGAGCGTCCAGCCGACCTCACAGGGACCGCGACGCATGTCGGCACGCTCCTCCAAAGTGGGTGCCACGTGAGCAGAGCGCTGGCCGGCCACCAGCCCGCACAGAGCTGCCGCCAGCAGAGAGAAGCGCACTTGAGACATGTCGCCGGAAAACTGACCGAGTCGAGCCGCGCGCTGCGCAGAGAGAGTGGCACAGGCGGTCGGCGACCTTCAAGACCCGGATAGAGAGCGAAAGCGGACGGGAAACGCGGACGGGCCGAGCGCGGTAGACACAGCCGGACGTCGTGGGGCCGCGGATACAACTGGCCGCCGTCGGCCGACGCGCTGCTTATGTAGCCACCGATCTCTCTGAGCGGTCAGACCCAGCCTGCAGCGCCGTGCAGCGACCAGCCGGCAGCAGCGGTGACCCTGGTCTGTCGGTCACCGGTCACCGTATCTCACTACCCTCTCGTCCTTCCTATAGCTGCTGGGAATTACGTCCACGGAAGCGGTTCCACGAAGCTTGTCAAATAGTAAGCTGTAGTTGTAAGCTCTGCAGTTGACTGCGGTGAGGCAGCTGGGCGAGCTTGATGTTCTGTGCGGTCGATTGTGCCACAATTGGTGCAGGTAACTGGTTTTGCGGCATGTGGTGACGGGAGCGATAAACAGAAATGGAGACAAGAAGTGCCAGATGGAAGGGGTGGACGACACTGATACGAGTTCTGATGTTTGTGTCTTGAAGTTCGAGTCCTGGGCTTTTTAAAGTCATTGCACTACAATCTTTGGTTTGCGAATTGTAGGCCAAACCAGAGCATCGACCCTTTAGTGTGCCCATGTCAAACCATCCCATGAAACAGTGGCGGTTCTTCCATTGAGGCACTTGAGGCAGTGCCTCACCAGCTTTTGGGTAAAAAAGCTTTTATTGGGTGTTGCTTCCTTAATTTCATTCATGGCTTGGGCCATATAGCTTCCATGAATCGGCACAGCAATGCTGCTACCTTGGATGTTTACCATGCTACATAATAGTTGCCAATTTGGTGGCCTAATGCTTTTTTATGGGAGAATCAAGTGAGGCACAGCCTTGCCGAAAATAGCCAAGATCGATTTATTGTGATTTTAAATATGAAACTGTAGATTATGTTCAGTATTTTTGGTAAGGTCTTACCGTGATAGTAATGAAAAATAATTTTATATTAAATAGTTCAGGGATTTGTCTTATTATGCCTTACTTTTTTTCTTAAAAAATGTTGAAAGTGCCAAAGGGAGCAGCGACCTCCGTTGGAAAAACTTGGGCTGTGAAACAGTGCCTCACAGCCTAAAGACTAAAAACCTAGGCGTTTTTGATATGGCACATCGGCAGCTCACTTAGATCGAGTACGTTTTTGGCGCGGTTACGACAATCAGTAATTCCATCGGTAATGTATAAATCAGGCTCATGAGATACTCAACATTGGCCAAATAAACGTTGCCTCTAAACCGCCTATGCTTCCCTTCTGGCTCCTGCGAGACATCTCTATTGAATATCTCTTTAACGATTCAAAATCTAACATTTCGCCAATGGATGCCCAATTGCTGTTCCATGAGTATGTACAGAGAAACCTAGACTCCACATTCTTCTACACTGACGGCTCATGTCTTTCAAACCAAACGGGCGCGGCAGCCGTGGGCCCGAATATTAGATACAAAATACGCCTGCAAGACCATACCACTATTTTTTCAGCAGAAGTTCACGCTATTCAAACGGTAGTCCGTCATATACAAACACTTCACATTGAACAGGCAATAATCTGCACCGATTCCAAATCTGCCCTTCAGGCTCTAGAAAGAACTGATAACGTCACCCACTACTGCATCCAAAATATCCACAAAATGCTACTAGAACTAGACGAAAGTCAGCATATAACTTTTCTTTGGGTGCCAAGTCATTGTGGCATCGCAGGGAATGAGCTGGCAGACACCCTCGCTAAGGAAGGAGCAATGAGAGCAGACCCTAGTGGGGTGCCTCTCTCGATCGGGGACGTCTGCCACAAACTCCGAACAAAATTTAATACTTACCTACAAAACAAATGGAACCAATCCCACTCTCCTCATTTATATGCGATCAAGCAAAATCTTACATCCTGGACAACTTGCAACCAGCCAAATAGGATTCGCGAGGTTACACTGGCAAGGCTACGATGCGGACATACTCGTTTCACCCACTGTCATCTTTTCGAAAGGACGGACCCACCAATATGCCAAACATGCAACACACGCATTACGGTTGAACACATTCTAATCGGATGCACAGCCCTCCGCAATGAACGAAAACATATCAACAACTACCTTACAAAATATCGCCTCAGAAACGATCTTCCGACCCTTCTCGGAGATGATCCAGCACTTACTGATCTAGTACTTGATTTTGTCTTAAACTCACCTTATTCCGACAAACTGTAAAGTAAGCACCTTTACTTGGCCTTAAGCATACCGCATTACAAGGAATATATAGTCGCCGAACGAATGCGAAAAGCGTTTCTCATCCTTCTCGCTATCATCGCAAGGGACTGTCCACATACTCTGGGACTGTCCCTTCACCCACTGCACAACGACGAGCAGCGGCCAAGGATTCTTCAGTCACGGACCCGGCCGCTGAACAGCGGCAGCGGCCGGGTTTGGGCGACCACAGGCCCGGGTACAACAATCGGCCCTCAACAGCGGCAGCGACATATCCTCCACTCTTCAAACCATTCCTATCATCCAACTTTCATCGTAACATCGTAACCCTACCATTCACAAACTTCCTCCTTCCCTCCCCTCACAAACATCAATTTAACGGTAAGTCTCACTGTCATTTATGTGTCTTAACGTAAATTCATGGGTTTTTCCCCATATTCATGGCATAGTACATGGATATGGGTTTTCCCATGTTGTCTTGCAGTATAAGTGGCCACCGGTCTTAGTTAGGACGGCCGGTTTGTTTTGCGCGGCGTAGTTTAGGTCGCCGCCCTCCTCGCGAGGCCGGTAACGTAAGTTAGGGCCACTAAAAAAAAAAAAAAGCAATGCACAATGCCCCAATCATTGCAAGAGATATCGTCACGTAAAGTGGGCCAAGGTGTCATGTATATTTTATTACTATACAAAAGTAGTAGGAATATATTCTGCGGGTATTGTTGTACCTACTAAAGTTATAAGTCCATATACGAGTGCCTCACCTGAATTTTAACCCAAGCGCCGCCACTGCCATGAAACAAACATTAGAAATGAATACTTGAGTACCTGCCGTGTGCGAATTGGCCATCGGTATTCAAGTGTCGCCTGATTCAAATTTCCTTTCATCAACATCATGGGGCTAAATATGTGCCTCACGAGGTTAATTTATGACAAAATGTGCGGTAGCCCACGGTACACTGTGGAGTACCTATCGGTTTCTGTTAATAAAGTCATACAGATATTTCGCCTTAAAAGATACGAAGTACTTACGTCATCCATTTTTGACGTACTCAACAACACATTTCGACGCTTGTCGTTTCGCAGCACGGAAGCCAAGTTGGAGCGGATGTTAAAACTAAACTCTCGCTTCACTTTGATGTGTTCTGCACGCAAAAAGTACCTTGGCGTGGGTTATCCTTGCGTGTTGTACGTTTCAAATTCTTCCCCAACTTTGGATGCGTGGAACTATTTGTACAACTACCCACATGAGCAGTGAAACTCAGTCCAATCCAGAATCCAATCCAATCCAATCCTCGACGGTCAATTTCCAGTGCTATTTTATATAATGGTATCGTGTAAAATGCATCTGGTTGTACCTATATGAAACAAAAATAACTACGGCAGATAATCCTCAGAACACACACACAAAAGCTCGAATTTGGTAATCCTTCAGACATGACCCTTATTCAATAATATTGTTTTCACAGCTGATCACGAAGGCTCCTCCGGCCAGACAAAGCCCAGGCTGCAAAAGAAAGTGTCACGCCCAGAGACGCGAAAATCTGGCGAGCTTTCACGCACGCGACTGACCCAGAGAGCCCTGGTCACACGCTGCGCGAAGTCGTGAGCCCCGTTCGAGCTAGGGGATAATCTGGGCGCGCCATGACCATAGAGGCTGGGCCCGCGTTCCTGAACACCAGACAGACACGGCATCCAAACACCACGCCCACACGTCGGCACACATCAGCACGTCAGTACACCCACACATCAGCATGCCATCACTCCACGTCAGCACGCCCATACATCAGCACGTCAGTTATATTTAGGTAATGTCAGTACGTTCACATGTCACTGACATGTACTGACTGAATACTGACAAGATGTCAGTATTCCAGTATGTCAGCATGCCCACACATCAGCACGTCAGCCCACGTCAGCACGTCAACACTTCACGTCAGCATGTCAGCACACATCAGCAAGCCCACACATCAGCACGTCAGACGACATCAGCTGCAGGTCAGTACTTCACGTCAGCACACAAGTCTGTCAGCATGCCCAGTGCCCACACATCAGCACGCCAGCACGTCAGCACACATCAGCAGTCAGCACGTTAGCACGCCTAACAGCGTCAGCCCGTGGGTGTCATCACGTGACTAAGGTGAGAGGAGGACAGTCACGCTCCACAGCGTAGTAACGGGTCATGGACGCGTCACGCTGTTAGATTCACCGAGGCGCGTGGCCGGACATAACTCTCAGACCAATCGACTCTCCTTCAACACCTAGAGTAGAATGTTCTCTAGCTCTCTGGACCTGGGGTGGGCGGGTTAGTCGGTATTCCCGGCCCCGTATACTCCGTGATGACGTCATGGTGACAGTAGTGACGTCACAGAGTGCACGACTCTCTCAGGTGAGGTTTCAGGTGAGGCTGGCATTAGGGTATAAATGACGTCACTGGAACGACCACGCTCATTGCAGGCGACTTGTAACAGCGGCCGTGACCCAGCTGGGTGACCACGGTGCCGGAACTCCACAGTCCACACGGAACCAAAGTCGATTGGATAGAACGTCGGACTGCCGGAACGGCGGATGGCTAAAACGTATTTCTGTCGGATAGTCAGATGGATAGAACGTATTTCTACCGGACGGTCAAATGGATAGAATGTATTCCGGCCGGACGGTCGGATGGATAGATCGCATTTCTGCCGGATCGTCAAATAAATGAACTGTCAGGCTGTCGGATGGATGAACTGTCGAATAGTCCGACGATCGAACAGATGAAATGTCGGACTGTTTGACTTGGACAGTTGGACGACATGGACGGTCGGTCAGGACGACATGGACAAGATGCCGGACGATATGCAGTAGTCGGCTGGCCGGTTGGACAAGTTGGTAGTCGCAGGAGCCAGACCAATGCGATCGAACTCGACAGGCAGACAGAACGAGGCAAGGAACAGGAAATGCAGCATAATTCGAACAGTGGCAGAGCGGCGGTGCCATCTCCTGTCTTCTGGGCGATTAGGAGATATGCAAAGGACACGACATTGGGGTTACCAGTTGAGATCAATATTGACCACCAGCCCAAAGTGTGCCGAGTCGGAATACAGCAGCACATAGTGACTCATGACATTCCTCGCTGAGTTGTATGCAGTGTAAATAATGCAGGCACCTTCTCCATGCCGATTGTAACACAAATGCACGGTCAACGCATCAGGTAACTGAGGTTGCTCGCATACATACATTACCTGCGTCGCATACAGCATACATTGCGGCTGCTTTCAATGGTGTCAAGGTAGGGTGACGTAATTTCTGCTGAATTCCCCTTCGCGCCGCCTGCATAAGACCATACATTATGTCCTCTGCAAGGTGCATCGATGACTACGTGCAACGCCGCGATTAAATATGACTAACTCACTCCACGGCACGGAAAGTCAGGCTCGAAGGATACATATCAAACCATTCGCTGGTTAATTCCGGTGTTTAATAGTTATTGGGGAAATCCGCAGATTTTCTTATTCAAGTGTCAGGTCTGAGCTGCTCAACGGTCTCACGTACGACTAGACTGAAGCATATGATTCCAATTCGCATATAACATGTAGCGGCACTTCGTCCAGTATTCGGTAATATCGCGCAGTTACAGTCACACAAAAGTCGTCAATTCGCTGCCTTTGGTCGTATGTATTTGTGCACAAAAACATGACCAAAAAGCACGAGTATATATGAAATATCCAATTCAGCGTTGACTAAAATGAATCACAAATCTTTGGTCCACAGGTCATGGTATCGGTACACATGTTAACCTTGCGGGTGTCGTGGACAAAAACCGGCAACTCACCACGACCACGAGCCTCGGAACCTGTGTTTAGTCTACTCCTACGCAACGCATATATTGATTAAACGAACTAACTAATCCAAACAGACTGCGGGTCTCTAACGCGGCAGCGCCGCCCGGCACTCAGCTACTGAAGAGCAAAAACATGACCTTGCATAAAACAGATCACGCGCGCCTCGCTACAATTCAAACCCCTCACGGCACACGCCCCCCCCCCCCCCCGCGTGCGTAGACAAACACGCCAGCACGCGCGAGGCTGAACGGAAGGCACAGGCGGCCGGCACGCGCACACACAAAGTCTGACATGCCGGTTACAAGGACAGGCGGAGTGGAACGACCCTCCAGCCCGCCCGGTGAAGCATAGACGCAGGACTTCGGTACAGATAGAGACCGATACAAGGGGTACAGACGGATACGGTGCCACTGCTTAGGTGCATTCGTACCGCGCGAGTAGTAGAGCAATGTGTTTGCGTGCGAAAACCGACGGTGCCGGCAGCGCGTTTGAATCACATGACATGTTTTACAAACTTCTTTTTACTATCAATATTTAAGTAGATGTTAACATTTTGCTCAAGAGTTCATAGAAAAGTCCACAGAATACTTGCGGGAAGACCTTTTCTAGTGCAATGGCCACCAGATTCCAGAATATACAAAATTTCAACAGATCCAAACCCAATGCGACACAATCATATGCATAGCGATTAAAACATCCGTGTACGACCAAACGCCCACGCAGCATTTGTGAAAAAGGCATGACCAAGGCATAAATGATGTTTGTGAGACAAGTGCTTTTTAACATCCTTCAACGTTCCACAACCCTCAATTTGTAAGATACATTATTCGATAAATGCACGATGAATGGAAGCTTTCTGGGCACAAAGTATATCAAAATAGATCGTGGCGCATTCCTGGCATTACCTACAGCTAAAATTATTAGTGCTTTCGTACGAATCAGGGGACATTGAGTTGCCGATAGATAATGGTAACATAGCCACAGTTACCAAGAGTAGAGACATAAGGAAACAATAAGATCCACCCAAAGGGCCAAAGACATATAAGGAAAAAGCCATTCGCTTACTATTCACAAGATATCAATAGGTTTGGATAAAATTGAGCAACAGTGTGTCTATTAATTGGTTGCGAGATGTTGATACAAAAAAAAAAAAAAATCGGAAACGTAAGGCAAAAACGTAAAGCTAATCTATGTATGGCAAGAGGGTTGATGAGGCAAGACCGGTGCGGACACTGCAGCATAAAAAGGAGCTCACGTAATGTAGCTCAACACCATCAAAATCATTTGATCAGCATTTGAACAAAACATACGACGGAATATACAGCTGTTGGTCAGAACGAGCAGAAAACAAGGAATGTCTAATGTCTTATATGCGTGTCATACGGTCTTATTTGGTCCATATCCAGGAAGGATAGAGCTATGACAGAGCCACAGAGCTCAAACACAGCGCAAACGGAAAGAAAGAACAGACTCACAGTGCAGGAAAAATGTGGGAATTTACATACGTGCGATTTTACAATGAACATATGATTTTAGTCATAATGCATAAACTCCGGAAAACCACATACAAACTTGTGTAAAGTGACGGAAGATATGGTCAAACATGGTTGGAAAGTGTCACGCCTGGTCATCGACGGAGAGTTTGCGAGAAAAATGGTTATCAGTAACGATACGTTAGTATGTAACGCTCCAACTTGTTAGATCAGTCTTTTACAGGCATGTACCGCTATCTTGGATAGCGTCTTACAAGGGATGACGGGCTAAGTAGACGAGCACAGCTTTGAATAGGGAATAAAATTGGTCATAAAAATGACGTATACTTTTTCCTGCCTAGTCAGATCAGCGTGAATGACATTCGTCCGTGATCCTACCAGAGGGAACATTTAAGGCTACTATCGCAAATAATTTAGCGCAATTTGTGAAGGAATTTAAATGTGATTCGTGTTAATAACTACAAAATTCTTAAAATGTTACGTACCATAAAACGAAACAAAAACCTAGAGCGAATAAAAATTTCCCATAAACATATGCATTGTGCATTTATAGGGAGAGAGCTTGAAAAGGCACTACATGAATCTATGTCACAAACAAATTGCGACAAAAATAAAATATTGTGATCTACTATGGTAAACGACCCATAAATCGCACAGGACGTTACCAACCACGGATAGCGTGCTTGCATTGCATCACGGAAACTCCTGACAACCAACCCGCACAGGTGATGGCACCGAATTTTCCTGTTTTTGATCTGTTTAATCGGTATACTTCCGGCCACCCCGGCACCCGCGACGAATGCCCCCACTACACCCCGCCCTCAGTTGTCGCCGACCGACCGGTAGGTGGCAGCAGCGGCGCTGGAGACAGCTCATTTTTGGAGCTTCTCCACGATCCAGTCGTCTGTGAGCTCCTCCAGTTCACGAACTTCGTAGACTTTGGTCAGGTCGGCCTCCTTGACCAGCGAGAGCTTGCTGCCGGCGTACATCATCTGGAGCTGCGGCTTAGCGTCTGCGAACACACATAGATGTCGTCAAAATGACGTAAAATGACGACGCATGACGAGAAACGCGTATTGCCATTGCGTATTACGTATGGCAATGAACATTTCTTCATCGATTTACGAAAACATGCATGGTACCTGGGACGTGCCCACGTATAAATGCTATGAATGAGCAGGCACATTGGTTAGTCACAATGCTCTTTGGCCACACCCAGCCACGAATGTCCGTGACTCAGTTGTAACATGATTCACTGCTGACGCATTCTCCCTACCCATTCACCTTTCTAATCCACTCATGGCCTGGTAACTGTGGTCTAAATATTTGCCAGCCTGCCTTAACTCTCGCGACGCATCCCCACTACTGATTTCTCTCGAGCCCCCATCCCCCCAGCCCTACCATAATCGCACTCTCTGCCCGTTCAGCACCCACCCAACACACCTTTTGGCGTTGAGAATATGAAGATCATGGGATAACTGACTCGTCCGTCCGTATGCTCCAGGCGACACGAGTAGATGACGAACCGCGGCTGGTGCTCGGGCAGCTCCGCCCGCAGCTCTTCCAGCCCGGCGAGGTCGTCCAGCTCCTCGTCCACAAACACGGTGTGGCTCTCGCTGTCCACCTTCACTGTGGAATGAAGTGGAGTGTCAACACAAACACGGTGTGGCTCTCACTGTCCACCTTCACAGTGTGGAGTGGGGTGGAATGTGGATACAAACACTGTGTGGCTCTAGCTACCCACATTCACTGTGGAATGGTATGGAATGAATATGATGTGTGGGTTGCCATGAAGATGTTCACAGTTCACACATAGGTACTGTGGTTGCAGACTGCAGTCCACAGTGTTATAACACTTGACCAGTTTGGCTGACAGGATACAGTTGTATCTATAGAACTACCTGGCCGACATTACTGAATGATAAGAAAAGATGGCTAGCTGGTGTGAGTAAGGCAGTTTGGTGGCTATAAAAAGCAAGTATGCACAAAAAGATATGAAGTCAGATGTTTTACTTACAAATCAATGCGGCATTGGTGGTTTCCTTTCTAAACCGGAATTTCCTGATGCTCTCTTTGGCTTCATTTGATATTTCACAGATTTGCACATTCTGAGCCTGAAACATTATTTCTCAAGTAAATAAGTGTCATGTGAAAATTGCCTTTTCTGGTCCACCTGAGCCCTAAGGGCTGAGATCTGAGACCTACATGGTTATGAGATTTAATGTTCTTAGTCATAAATTACAGTCTCAGGATATGAAAAGCTATGATACTTGCTATGCTGCCAAAAAAAGTTTGGAACATGAAACAAGCACACAAACACCTGGGAATAGTGAATACACAAGTAACAACTGACAAGTAAACTTCTTCGCTAAAAACAGAAAAGTACCTACTCACCATTTCTTTTAATAATCGTAATATGAATTGATCAAGATATATGGACTATGAGCATGGACGAGTGCGCTTACTAGCTAGGCACAACAGCAACACTCTTCACTAAGCCTCAGAATCTCAGCACTCAATTTTTAATGACCTTTAGCAAGGCCCACACTTAAATTTGATTCAATAACTTTGACTTTAAGATGTTGACTTAAGTACCATCGAGCTGAGCTGGAAAAGAGAAAAGCACATAAATAAGTAATTCACATTCAATTAGAAAAGTGTAGTACACATTTTGATGACAATCAGCTGATGTGAGTCAAAGTAGATATTTGCACAGTGTATGTAAATATTTCAGCTTGAATATTTGGATATTTGAGTTAGAAAGGTGTGTGTAGGTACCTCAAAACCAAGTAAAGAGCATCTTCTAAGAAACAGCTTTTTCAGGGTTCAGGCCAAGTTCAGGCCAAGGCCAAGGCTATATAAACCGCAGCAGCAAAACGGCAGCTGTCCAGGTTCCGGCAGTCAAAACCAATCAATAGAACCGCAATGGCAAAACATGTAACAACAAAAACGCAAAAAATAGACAGCATAATCCCAATTCCCAACCCGCCCAACCCAAAACACACAAAGAGCCGTGAGCTAACCCCGCGTTCGATGTCTCTCGGACGACGAAGATTCTACGTCGTCCGGCCAATCCCGTCCAAGGTCAGTGGGGGCTCGGCTGCGGTTATGGAACGTGATTGGTCGGACGGCGTAGAATCTTCGCCGTCCGGGAGACATCGAACGCGGGGTTAATGTGAGCCAAAGCGATGAGCTAGGCGGTATGCGGGGGTCTATTCTAAAAAAGGAAAACGATGATAATATTTAATAAATTGGTGAAGAATTGGTGAAGGTAAATTGCGTCATATAAAACAAATCTTCATTAAGTGTCTAAATTTTGTGCTTTATATTAATTATTAGTTACCAAAAACTAATAATTTATTTGCTTTATTATTAAGTAATTGTAAAAAATGTAAATTTCCTGCATTTATTTCCTAAAAGTAATATGCTCTGTCATATTTATCCAAAATCCATACTGCTACATTTGTAACAGCTGCGCAGTGTTATGCTACATTTGTTAGATTCCCGCGTTCTGTTTACTTTCATTTCATTGTAGTGTGGTGTGTGCGGTGTTGCTTGGTTGTAATTTTGTTACTTTTGTCCGTATCTTGGTCCGCGTTTCCGAAGAGGCCTGGCGGTTTATATAGCCTTGGGCCTGGCTGAGAGAACATACTATACGAGAAATACTTTTTTTCATCTACTTCTGTACCTGTTGAAGAATTGGTGAGGGTCCTTCCGTGATCCATCTTTGAATCGGAATTTGTAAAGCAATGGAATGCTCATTTTTGGCATTATTGCTTACTAATGCCTTGTAATGCCAGTTTCATGTCACTAGTAAGCCAGACTTGAAAACATCCATACACTACGCCGGACGCCTGTGAGACCCTCTTGCGCCGAAATTCGGGGCAAACAATTTTGCGCTGAAATATCTGTGTGATTTGCGCCAAAAGTTACGTGCCCATGTGTGCGAAAATTAAGCCCTTTTTATATAAAGCACATGTGAAAATCTACCGATCAAGGCTATATGAGCCCAACAGAGTGTTCCGGGGCCTTGTACGCTCTCCCATGTTTGAGCGTCCGAATGAGTTTTTTGTTTCCACGGAAACCCAATACCTCAATAGTCTTAGCGCACTCTAGCTTCATGCGGTGAAACAAAGTTGGAGCCGTGAGTTCCGGGGCCACAAATGATGTTAATATCGGCGGAGCAGTGCGTTCGAGGCTGGCGGGAGTCAGCGAGGGCCGGGCAGAGGAACAGCATGTGCTCCGGCACATCACCCTCTTCTCGGCACACGGCGCAGAGCGCCGCGGGGCACCGCTTGTCTGGGCACTGCTGGCACGCCGCGGAGTGGAGACAGCCGATTCGGTGCCGTATTGGAGCGAGCGGCCCCAGTGGCCACTGGCCCGCCCTCATCTGGTGCATCGAAACGGCATCCTCTCGGTCCTCTCCGGGGATAGGGAGCGGCGGCGTGCTCCCGAGGAGTGGCTTGAATAGTGATTCTGAGTAGTTGTCGCGCTCTGCGCCGCACAGTGCGATGCGAGGCCGCACAGCGAACCGCCCTGGTCAGCGAGTGGGCGTTTGAGGGCAGGGCGGCCGCCTGTTTTGCCAGGTCGTCCGCGCTCTCATTCCCCTCGATACCGCAGTGGGCAGGAACCCACTGCAGTATTGCTTAACGACGCTTGGCGATGTTCAACAAGGTCTTCTTTACCTATCTCCACGCCGAGGGTTGAGGTCTCACCTGGGCGGCCGCTGGGCGGCCCTCCTGAATATGATGTGATGGCCAGCCGGCGAGCTGCCAGTTTAGCGGTACCTAGTTGTAAAGCCGGTGTCACTATTGATTTTTTCGGCGAGTCCCTCTTTGTCCCGCTGGGACCGGCTGAGTTCTACTTTGTCCCACCGGTTGAGTGACTTTGTCCCGCCGGAGCCGGCTGAGACCCACTGTGTCCTGCTGGGACCGGCCGAACCCCATTGTATACCTCTGGGACCGGCCGAGTCCCACTATGTCCAGCAGTAGTGGGCTGAGTCCCACTATACCCCGCTGAAGCCGGCTGAGTCCCAATTTGTCACGCTGTAGTCGGCTGAGTCCCACTTTGTCCCGCTGGGACCGGCCAAGTCCCATTGTGTCCTGCTGGGACCGGCTGAGCCCGACTTTGTCCCGCTGGAGCCGGCTGAGTCCCACTATGTTCCGCTGTAGTCGGCTGAGTCCCACTATGTCCCTGCGCTACCGTTACCCATTTTTCATTCTGCACAGTGCAGGGCGATCTCGCTGTTCTACTCAAATCCTATCATCAATAGCAAACACGGCATCGAATTCTGTTTCACTGTTGGGATTTGAACCCGCGACCCCCGTCGTCATGCCCGATAATCTCTTCCTCATCGATAGAAAGCACGCATCGATAGTACGTCCGTGACGTAATATACTGCGACGACACTAGCGCCAGTCTCAAGGCCACAGCCCGTCACACTACCTCCAGCCATATAGGTACACGGAAGTGTGACGCCTGCTTTACGACTACCGAGATGCTTTCTAAACGAACTAAAAACCTAAAACCTACAACCTAACAACCTATCTACAGCACCTTTCCTTCGTTGCAAAAAATGAGTGTGACCCCTGCTTTACTGCTACCTGATTAGCATGGGAGTTGTAGCTGGGCCTGCTTGATGCAATTACCTCGATTTGCAGGGGGGCACGATTTGGGCACGATGGCTAAAACTTTTGGTTTTTATTAGTTTAAAAAATACTAATTGATCAGTGCAGTATATGCCATAAAATTTTTGCAAACTTAATTGTATCTGCTCAGATGGGAAAGTGCCCTCCAAAGTTTTAAAATGAAGCATCACCTGGAAAACATTACCATTGTTAGAATATTTCATTTTCCACATGTCTATGTGAAATCAATTGATGACTCAGACTACAATTTAGAACTGCAATGCAAGCTCCTTAGCTCAGCGGTGCTGAATTATGTGTGAGTAGCGGACCTTCTCAACTAACAACAAGAGGTTGAGGTGGTCCCTGTCCGCCGGCAGAGGACATCATGCTGGTGGACTCGCCTCCTGGCTCTCCGACCCCATGGCGCAAGGTGCTGTATGAGCGCCAACCATACCCTGACAACTATGTGGGTGCCTCGTTCCTGGAGGATCTGCGCAAGAACGTCAATGTGACGCTCTACAGCCGGCAGGCGGCAGTGCTGGCGGCAGGGCCGGTGCTGCAGCAGCTCTCCAGCGTGGTGTTGGTGGCGCTGGCATTTACTTGGCTGGATGAAGGCATGCTACAGCCGGAGCCACTGCTGGCCACCATCGCTGTGACCACCACGCTCGGCTACCTGTGGCTGCTGTTGGACTCTACGAACCTGTCCTCGGGCGGCTGGCAGCAGCAACTGACAGCCGACCTGCGCCTGGCCGCAGTGTTCCTCGTGTTTGGCTATGGCCTGTCTCCCCTACTGGCCACTCTGACAGACTCAGTGAGCACGGACTCTGTGTACGCCCTGGCCGCCTCCGCCATGGCCCTACACCTGGCCACGCACGACTACGGCGCGCGCGCCGCCTGCGTCTCGGCGGCCGTCTCGCTGAACGCTGGCCTGTTCGGCGCGCTGTGCCTGGCCTCACGGCTACCCAGCACGCTTCACGTGTTCGCCTTCCTGACGCTGGCGGCGCAGCTCCTGGCGCTGCTGCCGCCGGTGCGTGCTCACGTGCGCCGCCGCTGCGGCCGGCTCGCGCTGCTGGCGGCGGCCGTGACCCAGGCGGGCGCGGCGCTGCTGCTGCTGGGGCGTCTGAGCGGCACTGCCGCGGCGCTGCTGACCGCCGGGTACCTGCTGGTGTGCCCGCTGCTGCCGCTGCTCTATGTGCGTCTACAGAAGTACAAGGATAACATCTACGGTCCGTGGGACGAGGCCATAGTAGAGGACACGCGGAGGACGATTCGACGTGACGACCTGCTCCGAGAGGACTGAAGAATTAAGACAAAGTGAGTGCTACAAAGTGAGTGTCATAATCACAAAGCACACCGTCGGAATGAGTGTGTGATGAATGGTGACTACCGATAAAGGGACCGGACCGTGTTAAGTTTGTATTGGATGTGCGCGAAAAAGCAGCGTGGTGCGCGGAATCCATCGTGAATGGTGAGTGACTGTGGGCGTGGACTGTTCGAGTATGGATGAGTTCTGAATTTCTCACACTGCGCGGGCTGTGTTAGCGATGGACTGAAAGACACAGACGATGTGAATTGTGAACTGTGATCAATAAGACCATGCACTGAATATGGATAATGGGTGTGCTTTGTTGAGATTCAATTTTTTGTGATCATGATTAGCGTTGGTTTGTGTTTTATGACGGCTTTTATCCCGAGCATACCTATTACCTAACTAGCCATTTTCATTTTACGATTTCACTTTGACTAATTTATTGACTTATTATGTTCTTATATTCCTGATTGAAATGCTTTGTTTCAGTCGGTTGTGCATGGATTTGATTCGTTTGTGTTGGTGTTGCGTTTTTGTGACCGATTGGTGTGGCGAACCTTGGCATCTGCACTCTGCATCTTGGGCCTTTCACCCATTGATAACGTATCGTTTAACCTTCGCCCCAGTGGGGGGGGGGGGCATATGTTACCACCCTGTCGCGTTTTTTTCGTATAAATAAAAACCGCGGCGCGTAGCGCTGCGCCGCTTGGGGTAGCTTTTGGTACATCAATTTTGGACAATGTGTGAAATTTTTGACCCCAGGTCATGTCAGGTCAGGTCACTAGGTCAAGTTAACTGACCAAGCCTAAAAAAAAATTGCAATCATGTCCAGCCTGCAGTGTTTGTCAGAGAGGTTTCAAACTTGGTGGATTACATGATGTTATGGGTGCCTACAATTTGTATATCTCGGATTTTTATATGCGTGACCTAAGGTCAGGTCAGTGGCGTGACCTTTCCATTATAAGTCAATGGAGAAAAACGAAAATGCCTCTAGATTCGTGTGTACGCATAGGAACAGTCCAAATATTTCAGGATAACAATGATTTGGACCACCCGTGACGACCAAGGTGTCTTTTTTGCTGATAGCCTCTTGAAAGGTCATCCGAGGTCATTTGAGGCTACAAACAGTTTTTTGCCAATAACTCTCGATTGGAAAGAGATAGAACGCTGGGGTTGGCCTCATTGTGTTTGTCTTGCCAAGACGCATCGACTGATATGCAACATGACCTTTTCCGGTCAGGTCATGACCTTGACCTGAGGTCAAATTTTGAAGTTGACCTTTCAAGGTCAAGTTATAGTTCATTCGACGCGTCTCGGCGAGAGGAACACGATTTTGGCATTAGAAATGATTTAGCTTTTTTAGTCAAAAGTTATTGCCGAAAAACACTTTTCTTAAAAACAGCTATTTTGGAGTTTTTGCCCTCTGGAGGCTAAACCGTTGACCTGAGGTCATTTTTGATGATGACCTTATCAAAAGAAGAGTTCAAAAGCTATCGATTGCTTTTCCCAGCGTTTTTCTAGCTATCATAGTTCCTGAGATAATGGCATGTTTTCTGAAAAATATAATGACAATTCGCAAATTTTGACCTTTGATGACCTCTGGTGACCCCAAAATTGCTCTAAGATGAAAAATGACCGAAATACTTTCAAACGTACGCATTAAGAGCTATCGACTGCTTTTCACCGCGTCTTTCTAGCCCTCTTAGTTTTTGAGTTAGAGGTGGGTGGTAACATATGCCCCCCCTCACTAGGGCGAAGTTGGCGGAGACCGCCACTGGGGCGCGGGTTAAAAGCCGTGTAAACGTGCTTTTGCTGGTTAATTTCCATAAATGTGTTACGACTTTCGTTTATCAGCCGTGTAAATGTGTTTCTCCGGGTTCATATCATCAGCGAATGTGTTTTGACTTATGACATGTCTATAATACATGACATTAAATGCCACGGAAAGGAATATAACGCTATATTTACTTAATGGTGAAACGTGCTATCCTAGTAATGGTATACCGTGCTATCTAGTAGGTACGGCTGATTCGAGACTTCGAGACATTACGTCGCACCAATGCACGAGTAACCTATTGA